>NC_038044.1:697504-1301016 GCF_002211085.1 Panicum hallii | reverse complement strand
GCAATTTCGTCGTCGAGTTTCTAATTTCTCTCCAAATGTTTCTAGGGATACAGAAAAGGAGAGAAGATGTCGTCGAAGAAGAACTACTACAAGGAGAAGATGATGCGGCGGAAGTAAGCACTCCACACTACATGTGCTTTTTATTTGTTCTGCACAGTTCTTAGCGCCATGTGGATTTGATATTGGACAAATAGGATACGAGCTGTGTCTCTGGGAATGGAGGAATATTGTTTGGTTTTGTTTAATATGTAATCCCCCACCTGTAGCTGTTTATTAAGGTTTGTGGAACTAACTTTTGATTAGACTTGAAATGGGGCAGCTTGTCTGTGTGTCATATTTTTGATGCATACAGAGCAGAAACATTATTCAGTGAAACCACGACTGCTGATAGTTACTATTGTTGTAACATGATTGCATGAATATCTGGGACCAAAATGGGTCAAGGCTGATTCCCCCCCCCCCCCCCCCTCAGCTTAGCCCTTTAGTCACCTAGTTGGACTGCTACATAGGTTATTCTTCGATTCCTGTACTCTTTTGAAATAGCACAAATTGCTGCCACTATGTGCCTCTCAGGATTATACTATCCATCTTTACGAAATTCTACTTTGTATATGTATCACAAGCTGTTGATGCAGAGGAATCACATTCAAATGGCTAAAGTGCTAAACCAAGGGAGATATGAAAATATGCAGGATACCCACACCACTCTCGGGGATTGTGGTCTTGGACAGAATTCATACACGTTTTCAGTTTTTTTGGATAAGTTTTTGAATCCGTAATCATGTGAAAGTTGTAAATGATAGTGATAAATTATATGCAAACTAGAAATACCTCCAACATAAAGCTCATGTTACCTATTCTAAGTGATTCGAAAAAACTAAATTTCTCTCTTTTTCATTCAGAGAGGAGAAAAAGGAAGAACCAGAGACACCCAGGTATCGCGATCGTGCTAAGGAACGTCGTGAAGATCAAAACCCAGATTATGAGCCTACAGAGCTCGGTTCATTTCATGCTGTGGCACCTCCTGGGACAGATTTGAGGTAACATATCACATGGTTACTTGTCTGAGGCTTCCATCTGTGCTCTCGTATGTTTTCTGGAATTTTGATTTTCTGCTATGTTTGTGTTACAGGCTGGCAGATGCGCACAAGATTTCAATTGAGAAAAGCAAATATCTAGGAGGTTGATTGTGTGATGCTATAGCTTTTTTAGGAAAATAGTTTCTTTTTTATGGGGAAAGCATTTCCTTTTTCATGTTCTGAACTCTTTGATTGACATTCCATTTCCACTATTCTTGTAAGGTGATTTGGAGCATACACATTTGGTCAAAGGCTTGGACTATGCTCTACTTCACAAAGTGCGGAGTGAAATTGAAAAGAAACCTGATGCAGAAGATGGGAAGGATGCAAAGTCAAGGTACTTGCCACCACAGTACGGTTTTAGCAATTAGCATTATTTCATGTTGTCATTCCTTTTACTATATGATTGTAACAGTGAGTAGGGTTTATCTTCAAATGTTGTAGTTCACCCATAATAGTAATTGCCACGGTGCAATATTCACTTGTGCCCAAAGAAAACCAGCACAAAAATTTGGTCCATGGTGACTGAAGTATTTGAACCAACTTCTGTGGGATTAACTTTACACTAGTTTGAGTTAATTTAAGAGAGATTTCTTTTCCTCCCAATTGAATTTTAAAAGAGTCCAACTGTTGATAAGCTTACTATTCCTAGAAATTGGTACCGTAAATTTAAAAAAAGGTTCTGCCTCTTGTAATAAAATTTTGCATTTGTATCTCTTGTGGTACTGCGTAACTTTACCAGCTTATCTTCTTGAAGCCATTATGCACACTTGTGCTGTTGGGCTGCTAAGTGCTAACTAAGATTTATCTGAGTTTTTTTCTATTTTGTACAACCAATAATGATACGTTGGCTTTAGAGTATGTGTAAGCATAATCTCAGTAAAATATTGTTTCTTGCACATTATTAGCACCACCCTGTGCTACAATGAAATTATAATTTTTTTTACATCTACGATTGGAGATGTAGCAATACAAATATTTCTTGCAGTACTATAGGTGTGCCTAGTGCTTTGGAAGCATGACACATATCTTTCACTTTTTTTTTGTAAGGTCAACAAAAGAAGATCAGGCAGTCTCCTTCCGCACTGCAACTGCAAAGGTAGATTTCCTATTTAGTTTATCAGTGTCTTTTTCCTTCGTATGTTGAGGGCTAATAAAATAACATGGGTACTCATTGTCACTCTTTGTTGGTTGCAGTCTGTCTACCAATGGATCATAAAGCCACAAAGCATAATAAAAGAGAATGAGTTGTTTCTGCCTGGTCGGATGTCATTTATTTACAATATGGTAACACCCTTATTCCCATGTTAATTCATTTGCTTCAGCTGCATAATGGGGGTGATTGTAAATTCAGAATGGTCATGTATTGTAAATTGCAAACTGTAGGCATTAACTCTCCCTATTTTTCCTCCAGAAAAATGACAATATGCAATTGCATTATTTTATTTTCATAACTCATCAACGTTCATAAGTACCAACAGACATATGCTATGCTTGTATAAATATCTGAAACATAGAGAAATCAAAATTATGTTGTCAAATTGTTTCAAAAAGACATTTATAGTTAGGATTTTAACCTTTTTATTCTGATAATTAGCATTCTAATGTTATGATTATCCTTTTTCCTTTTACTATATATAAAATGATTATGTTTCATTCTTTTATAAGGAATATCTGTCTGTTTCTCTGCTCATCACCTGAAGTGGAGAACTTTAATCAATTTTCTGTAGTTGTCACTTCTGCTTTTATTATGCTCCTTCCTCTTCAACTATAGCATTGATTTATTTTATACCTCTGATGTCATGATTTATACTACATGCAAATTTGATCATCATTGCAGTGCTCATGGCCTCATAAGTGCAGCATCCAGTACTTTCTCTATATTCATGTTCCATTAGGGAAACCACAAATCACAAGCCAGAAACCATCAGTAGCTCATTATTGGGATGCATGATGCTTTTGGTTTGCTAGATATATCCTTTCTGAAGGTTTTCTAAAAGAATAGAGTACAGGTGTCAGCAAAGCCTATTTATCATGGAGTAGCCAATATCATCAAGTTCTTTTTGTTTGCACTACACCACTACATCTTTTGTTGTATCATTTTATCTCTCTTTTTTTGGGTATAAAATTTTTGTTTAGCAAGCATAATAATTATCTTCTTTTAATCAATCAGGAGGAAGGAGTAAACAATGATATTCCAACAACTCTTCATAGGAGCAAAGCTGATTGCCCAATTCCAGAGGTATTATAGCAACATGTTGTATGCCATGTTGGAGTGGCTTGTAACTTTTCTTTCTCAATAATCTTCTTATTTCTGCAGGAGATGGTAACTGTCAGTGTGGATGGTTCTGTACTTGACAGGATTGCTAAAATTATGACATACCTCCGACTTGGATCTTCAGGGAAGGTCTTAAAGAAAAAGAAAAAGGAGAGAGATTTAAAAGGTAGGCTACTACAAAACGAAAATAAATGCTATGGAGAACAGAAAAACTTACTTGGTAAAGACATGAGAAAATATGCTAAAGTGATTTGTTTGGAAGAGCTAGAAGTGTTTATATTTAGTAATACAGAAGTTGCTACTTTTCCAATGGATGCTTGAGTTTTATTTCAATTGTACCTCAGTATTCTTTCAAGAACTATCTTCAGGTGCTTGATGGGTTAGATGTCTATTTAATTTGTTATGTTTGTAGCAGGGAAGAACAATTTGGTGAGCGGTGACTATGACGAGGCAGTAAAACCTTCCCAAACTAATGGTTCTGCTCTGAAACATCAATCACAGAAGGATATGCCGCCGCCACCACCACCCCCTCAGAACAATAATTTTAATGGAAATGAGAAACAATCTGCACCTGTTGCTAGAGCAGATGACGATGACATTTTTGTCGGAGATGGGGTTGACTATTCTGTCCCTAACAAGGAAATGAGCCAGAGCCCTGTTTCTGAGGATATGGATGAATCCCCACATAACCACCAGAAGCAGACGTATTTCACTGAACCCAAGTATGGCCCAGTACCACCATCTGAACCTGCTCAAGCTTGGCAACAGCCGGTAAGCCTATAAATATTCAGTGACTTAGGTTCTGGTGGATATCTGTAATTTGAAACATGCACTTTGAATGCTAGGTACTGACAATTTATTTGTTATTTCTCCGTATTCATGCATGCTATAGCCTGTTTTTAGTTCTCTGTATTTTAATTTATCCAACTTGGTCATAATACTTGATGTTTTTGGGTCCAGAATGGGTATGATGCTGTTCAAGCCCAGATGGCAGCTGCCGGGTATCAAGGTGACTGGTCAGGCTATGTGTACGCAGAACAGCAGTTGGCTTATCCGGAACAGTATGTGCAACAAAGCACCCAGGAATATGATGTGTTAGCTGACCCTAGTATATCCCAGGATCCAAGGTTCATGACTCAAGCAGACAAGGATCGGGGCCTAGGCTCTGTTTTCAAACGTGATGATCAAAGGCTTAATCAGCTGAGAGAAAAAGATGCACGAGAGAGAGATCCAAATTTTATTTCAGACAGTTACTCAGAGTGTTATCCTGGTTACCAGGAGTATAATAATGAGATTGCAGGGAGCGATGATGAAGACGATTTATCAAAGATGGATATGGGTGGACGGGTAAGTGAAATCATTCGGACTTATGCATAAAGGTTTCCTCGCTGTTGCAAGCCTATGCTTGTGACACGGGTCTCTGAAATTGCAGTAGATAAGCATTACTTAGTTAACATTTATCAAAATGCAGTTGCTTTTGAGTTGGTTTGCATTGATAACTCATTTCTTCATTTTTTCATTATTTATTGAATATCCTGAAAATTAATAGTGAAGTGTTCTAGCTGTTCTTGTGGGACCTTACTACTGTTCAGTCCGGGATTTTGAACATAATCCCAAAACTGTGTCCTGATATTACTTTATTGTGGTTGTTTGCCATGTGCATGTTCTGTTTTTCACTTGTGATGAAGTAGTCATTGGCTCATTGCTTCTGCTGCAAATATGGCTTTTGGTTTAAAATGGTTTCAGTCCATGCACATCTGTTGTTGAACCATGCTTAAATTTTTATCATTGGCATTGTTGAACCATCTCTGTAGTGTATTCTGATATATGATTCTTGAGCAGGCGAAGGGTCGTCTTCACAGGTGGGACTTTGAGACGGAAGAGGAATGGGCAAAATACAACGATCAGAAAGAAGCCATGCCGAAGGCCGCCTTCCAGTTTGGTGTGAAGATGCAGGATGGCAGGAAGACGAGGAAGCATAACAAGGACCAAAAGCTGACGAATGACCTCCACAAGATAAACAAGATCCTGGCTCGGAAGAAGGGTGAGAAAGATGGGGCTGACGATGGTGGTCATTACGATGATGATTTACCTAGCGCAAAGAAACAGCGTGGCTGAAGCTGTTGGTGGTTTTCGTTTCTCCTGCCAATGGTGTAAACTTAGAATGTACTAGTTGTACCATGTCTACCTGGCAGCTGTGTTCTGCAGTGTTTGTTTCAGGAAACAATACAGTGATGTTTGTAATCCCTGCTTTTTCGTCGAGTTCGGCTGCACCCCGAAGCCGAAGGCCCCCGAACTCGAAATTTGACCGGCCGTACCATACCACCTGAGTGCTACTCATCTTTAGGCTCAAGCTCAACGTCCTAATTGCTGCTGTGGTTAACCGAACATTCGGCCCAAGGATAAACTGCCCAACAGCCCACCACCATGTGTCCATCACGGCCCATCCAACCATGATGACGTCACCAAATCTCCCTCCTGATGCTCAAAAAAAAAAAAGAAAACCAATTCTCCCTCCTCCCCTCAGGCCTCAATTCGTAATTTCGTCCATGGACGCGAGCGAGGGCTCCGACCCGCCGGCGAGGTGAGACGATGAGCCTCACGGCGGCCTTCCGAGCCGCGAAAATCCCCCGCACCCTCCCTCCCAAATGTGGCGAGGCTTCCGCCGCCTCTGTGTCCGGGGATTCGTCGGCGGAGGCCGCGAAGACGAAGGCGGCGCCGCCGTGGTGCGTGTACCTGATAGCCTCCTCCCGGATCCCCCGCACCTACGTCGGCGTCACTACCGACTTCCCTCGCCGGTGATTCATCGCTCTGCCCCCCCGCCCCGTTCCTTCTCTTTCTCCGGTTTCCTGAGCTTGTATCGAGTAGTTGCAGCCACTGCGTTTGTGTACCATTTGGGGAACCCATCTGAACTCTGAAGTTCGCTTGTGATTGCAAACACAAGTGTCGCACAACGCTATTACTTGATGATGTTAGGATCGAAATTTTACGGCTTTGAATGATTTTACCACTGCTTAGTGACTTGTGGCGACTGCTGGGAGAAACAAAACTACAAATAAAAGCTCTAGTTGGTGTGCAGTTCGCCAATTCTTTGTTGACGATGCTAGGAAAACGGAACTAGAAAAAGAAGACTGCACAGTTGCGTTATTTTGAGCATAAATGCATAGATGGTGCACTGTTGGTATTTTTCAGCATATCCTTTTGTCACAGAACTCTTGCTCTGGCTTGTCGGTTACATATGCTTGAAAATGCACAATTTTATTCACTTCTCTTGTATAGGTGTATATTAACAGCTAGCAGTTTAAGGAACTATACCACTGAATGAATGAAGATCTGTAGTAGTGGTAGTCATACAAATAAAAGTTGTATTTATGTGTTGATAAAATGAGTCTTTTTGCAGCTTGCGACAACATAATGGTGAGTTAAAAGGTGGTGCAAAAGCTGCCTCTGCTGGAAGGCCTTGGAATGTCGCATGCCTTGTTGAAGGCTTTGCCAACAGAAGTGAAGGTAAGTGGTAACTTTCAGTTTTCGGTTCCCTCTTCACAAATGAAAATGTTAACGATAAATCTGAATGCTTGAATCGATAAACATTTCTTTATATAATCTATTGCTTATTGTATTTACTAGCACCTGAAATTTCTGCATAGAAAGGAGAAAATTAAACGTCAATTGCTATTCGAGTTTAAACAAATACACAAGATGTCCTATTTATTACTCTATTATCCTTTTTCCAGCTTGTGAGTTTGAATCGAAGTGGAAAAATATCGCCCGGAAAATGGCACGGAAAAGGACTGAGCCTAGTGTGGAGTCGGTGTTGCAACATCGACAGGCAGCATTGAGCAGAGTGGAAACCTGTATGGATTGTAGCCACCTACAAATCAAATGGCACTCAAGCTGAGATTATTTATTTGCACTGTGCAGGCTGCGGGCATCTAACTGTGAAAATAAATATCACTGCTTGACCATAAATTGTATAAAACAATTCCCATGTCTTAGCTCATTGTGCAGACAATACTTAGGTTTGCTGCCAGTATGACAAACATGGGTAAGCTCGTGATTCTATGTTTTTGTTTATTTATACGAGCAATTGTTTCAAAAGGATAGATTGTCTTCTATACTAAGAGCCATCTACCGTGTGATGGACCTCTGTCTAATTGTAAATGACACTTATGTACTATGTGATTACTTATAATTGACCTTGAAAGTAGGGGTAAGGAACACCATTGCCCATTTCATTAAGGCGTGTTTGGGGCATTTCCTGCGATCCCCTTGGAATAGGAAGAAAAGTGAATGAATCCAAGGGTAGATTGGGTCCATCGCTGCCTCCAAAAGACCAAAACACTGTATTCCCTGAGTACCTTCAGTCAATTTCACTTGTATGGAACTGGAAAACTTTGGTATTAGTATGAAGAACTATATTATTTCAACAATTATCAGTTTTTGCCAACAAAAGATGCTGAAAAATCTTAGCTTCTAAAGCATTTCCTGCATGCTGTTTTTTGTTGCCTCACTTTTTGCCCGTGTTGCTATTTTTCTTGATTGCCATTTGAACAAAACGCAAAGCTGAATTTTGCAGGATGCCACGTGAAACGTAGGCTAGACTTCAGAAAGTCTTCAGGTCACTGATGTATTTTTCCTAATGTTCTTGTCCAGCACCCGAAGCTAGTTCTGGAGCTGCCGTAGATTGCTGTCCCGTTTTCCTCTCAATAAAATACACGTTCAACTCTTCAAGCATGTTCTCAGGAAAAAAAGGGGCAACTTCCACAAGCTAGTCAACTGGAACTTTTGCTGTCATTGCATTCTACAAGCATACGAATACCCGACATGATGCGTTCTGTTCCTGTATTTGTTATCAACAGTCTGACCGATTCCCATTGCATGCGAATCGAAACGAAACCAGACAGATTTGACAATTACAGGTAAATACTGGCAAAGGCCATTTTGGATTGCTTAAATAACTGGGATGAAAATGAATATAAATGAGGCAAATTTACATGCAGATACTTTTTCTGGCCATACAAATCCTTCATTAGCAGTTTAACTCCCAGCATAAAGTTTCATCTGCCGTACCACCAGAACACCAGTACACCACCCATCACTACTCTTCGTCCCACTACTGCAGCATGCCACATGACAGATAACACCCTCTGGTTGCATATGTTAACACAATAACTTCATCTAGTCAGATATGGCTCCAGCGGCCAACCTCACTATGACCTAGCCATGGACCTCGACATAGCTAAAAGCCTAAAATAGCATGTTAACTACACTAGCTAGTTTTTTCAGCAATACCATTTTCGGCAGGCCCCTCATTCTTCACCTCAAGTGCCTGATAAGGCACTTCGCTCATTGGTTGAGGGATTGGGAGGCCACCAAAATCTTGTGGAAAGAACTCGAAGTCTGGCCCAAAGTTGAATTTGACTACACAGTTTGGCTCGTTAGGTAGCGTATACATTGACGCTGCTGGGTAATACCTCCCTCCAGGAATGTCCTTGAAGGCACTGCCTTGGCATACCCCATTCTTGAAGTAGAATATTTCACTCCCTGCATATGCAAGAACCATGGAATATTTATATTGTCTGAACTCTGAACAAAGAAAATAACAGGCAGCAAAAGTGTAGAAGATCCATTGTTGGGACACATCTTTTTCCATTCATGAGTGCAGAACAAAGTGTAATCTAGAACACAGAGAGGTGCACCAATTAATACATAATGAACACCCAACATCCAAACATTTAGCACTAATGGGATAACTAAAACCTCTAAAGCATAACCAATTGGGATTTCTGACTAGGCCATACAAAAAACAATATTAAAGTTGCACCTTATTCATGTATGGAAGATGCAACAATATACATCAAGAAAGAAATATTTCAAGATGCACATATTTATTCATGTATGGAAGCAACTATAAGGTGCAAAGGTGCTACTATGACAGGACATGTAAAGTCCTAAAGGAAAAGGTTATCTTCAGGACAAATTTTCAATTAGCATTTCAACGCCAATGAGTAAGGATTTGTTTATGCAATACACGTTAGTTTAGGCTTCGGAAATTTTTTAAAAGATGAATAATGGAAACTACTATCTAGTGCGTGCAACGAAGATATGGTGACTTCGTACACATTTAACTAGTCTATATAATGTCTAAGGAGGGTACAGGAATTTGTGCAAGGGTGAATTGGGAAAACACCATGCCAATCTAAAACTAAATGACACATATCTACCGACACACTGGCAAAGCATGAGCAATACATTTATTTGTTTAATTCAAGTATTCAGCATCAGTACACAATATCTGCATATGATTTCTAACTTTACTCAGTCCTAACAATTTATTGTATAAGAAAGTGTTTATACATGATTACTTGTTTCATAAGACATTCTTTTCTTGAATTTGTTATCCTGAAATCTCAATACCCCCATTTACATAATTCTGCTAGTATTCATCTACATTATCTCAAGAATAGAGTGAGAAACAATTACCCTTAGGTGTTTTGTGGAACTGCATCTTATTTGTACAATAGCTACTTCATAGCCATTTCATTGTAAAAACTCTGTGTGTATTTTAATTGACACCAACAACCTACAACTGTATACAGAATTTTATTAAAACAGGCACTCACCAGGAACAGGAGCTGGTACCTTCTGCTCCTCCTTGGGGACTTGCACATGAAAGGGCATTCCCTTGTACTGAATCAGGTCGGGTTGCTTAGGCTCATATCGCTCTCCATCAGGTAGAGAAATGTAGAACCCGAGGACATCTCCTTCCCTATACCCTTCATCAGCATACTTCTCCCTCCAAGCCTTATGCACCTTGGCGCCATCAATGTCACGGTACCCAAACCCATAAGCGTCATAGCCAACCGGCGTCTGGAGGTCCGCCCTGTTGGTCACCCATCCAAGGCGCGTGTGGCCGGTGGCGCCGAGATGCACGACCCTGACCTCAAAGTACCACGCCCCGGCCGCCACGCCGCGGGTGGCACGCACCATGCGGTAGCCCTTGGTGCTGGCAGCAGTGAGGCGGTCGTCGGAGACCTCGATCCTCTCGGACTTGAAGAAGCGGGAGAGGAGCACGGGCTGGGTGACCGCGTCGTCGTTGCGCTCGGCGGCGAGGCGGGTCGCGGGGACGAGCTGACACAACTCGTCTCCGCCGGCGTTGGGCCCGGGGTGGGCGCTGCTGGCGCCGCCACCGGGGCCGTGGCCGCCCGGCTGCCTCGCCTTCTTTTTGCCCTTGCGGGAGGTTGGCCGGGTCCAGACGCTGTTGCCGCCCTTCTTCTTCGACTTCTTGGTGGCCGTCGCCGGCGGCGCTAGGGTCATGTGCTTCCTGGAGCCGCCAGAGGGGTTGGTGATCCCGTCGTCCTCGCCGTCGCCGGGGGCGTCCGAGGCGGAGGCGAGGGCGCCGTCGGGTGTTGGCGCGAGGGCGGGGGTGTCGGCGTCCGAGGCGTCGACGGGTGCGGCGTCGGAGAAGGGGGTGTCGGGATCCAAGGAGGCCGGGGTGTCGGGGAGGCTTGGGGTTTGGATGGCGGCGGAGGCCAGCGTGTCGGCGGGCGGAGAGGATGGTGGGGGCGGGGAGAGACCGGATGGAGGTTGCATTGCGGGAGGCTGGGGCGACGGAGGGGACGCGAACGCGGCGGCGGCGGCGGCGGCAATCGAGCGCGGAGGGGATTAGGGGTTCCGGGGGAGCAGGAGGGGAGGTTTGGGAGCTGGAGGATCCGTACTTTTTTGCAATTTGATCTTTTTAAAAAAAAATTATATTTGGACCCTAGGCGACGTAATCTCAGCTCTGGACATTAGAGCCGGTGCCGTGAATCACGACACCAAATAACACGTCTCGGCGCCATGATCGCAGGCAGATATCACCGTTGTCTAGCTCAAATGCGTGGGTTAGATATCTCGGTGGACCGACCCCTTGGGGTCCTGAGTTTACTTTGCCCAGTTGCCCAGGGGTCCAAACGTAAAAACATTTCAAGAAAAAAAAGCTAAATTGTAAAAAAATCGGCAGGAGGATGCGATTTGGGGCTCTTCTCTTTCCCTCTCGTGGCTTTGTGGGTATTTGGACTTCGATGTGCGGGCTTTAATTAGTAATAATAATATAATCTGATCACGAAGAACAACGAATGTGCGTTGAATGAAGCACAAGAACAAGCAGAATAAAGGACACATGTTGCACGACATAAGATGGCGATTACTGCAACCAAAGTTAAGCACTATCTTATTTATAGTACCAGTAGCAGCACACCAGGTTTGCAGATTGATCACACTACAATATATGCGATGCTGTCAATACATTCATAGTTTGGCACAACCATGCCTGGCATAACTCACTGAGATTGCTCATATGTGTGAGCTTAAGACGACTGGAATTGCACCCATGACTTCAGAATTCATATCAACCTGCATGCATGGGAATTGAACAATGATTAGTGGGGAGAAGGAATATGCCAAAGTGCACAAGGACATACCTAGATGTTAAATCAGGGAAATCTACAAGTTCATGGTGACCTCCTCAAATTCAAGCATAAACCAACTTGCCAGTAATCTAAAATGTTCAAGTCTGTTGATCACGCCCACTGGGTAATTCCAAACTTCAATGCACAATATACAGCATTGCTCGATGAAAAAGTAGCTACAGTCAAATGTGATCTTTAAGGAGGTTGAGTATTGGCAATCAACCCATGGTAGCCACATTTCTTTGGTATACCAAGCAGAAAATTCAAAGAAGAATCATCCCAACCTATCAAAGTTAACTCTAAATCATAACCTACAAACATTTCTTTGGTATACCAAGCAGAAAATCCAGGAAAAAGACTAAGCTGAGATAATAGACTGAGCTGTAAATTTAAAAGCTTCTGCACACTAAACAATGAAATATATATAAATATATATCCTCGGGCCTCCGCAATTGCTAAGTGTTATCCAAAAAAAATTTTATTCAAGACGACTAATACTGATTTGGATGGCATTGGCATTGTGCCTCCATAAATAAGCAGTCTCAAAGTTTCATGGTTTAAACAAGTAGCAGCCGTCAATGGATCAATTAAAATTTCATGCCGGTTAACAGCTTTGGGCATATCAAAACACATCTATTGCGTATGATAACAATGAAAGATAGCACCATTTACCACTTTTTTAAGAAATTATAAACAAAACTCCACTAAACTAAACACCAACAAATGTATGACAAGGATAACAAAAGGACAAATTAAGATACCAACAATAATTATAAGCAAAACAGGTTAGCATGATTGAATAAGTGATCTGCAAACATTTGTAGCTACCAGCAAAATAACTGACCCTATGATTAAATGCTTGAAGGACAGCCACGCATTGGATATTGTTCGCCATCATCTAGTTAACTGAGCCTTCAGCTCCCCATAGAGTTCACGGATCAATAATTCAACGGGGCATGGAGACCAGACTCGAATTGGATGTGCCAATATGCCACGAAACAGTTGTCGAACCCGCTACTGAATTTTAACATAACAGGTTACTTGCTCTTAATCACCAAACATTTGCCACTACAGGTACCCAGTAGGCCAGTATGAAATTCATAGTCTTGTACTTGTGTGCATTTCTGAAGATTCTACAAGACAACAACTAAAGCTACCCCAGAACTAACCCTGTAAATTACAGTATCCATAATCAATCAGGATTCAGTAATTCACCATACATATCCCAGCAGCTGCAAAACTAACCCTGTAAATTACAGTGTCCATAATCAATCAGTATTCAGTAATTCACCATACATATCCCAGCAATGAGAAAACGACAACTAGAATAACTTTGATACATAAGTCCTTCAAATCAGACAGCAATGTCTAAATCAGAAGAACAAAGTGAAATTGGTAATTTGGCGCACCCAAAATTGAAAAAAAAAAATTCAGTCAGCTAAGCTACTCCCAGCGTTCAACCGAGGATCTAGCGTGCCATAGGAAAACCAATCCACGCGCGCAGGATCGAAGAGGAACAGCTTCGAATACGAGAGGGGTTCTCCTACCTGATAACAGGGGCATGTGTAGTCAGAAAGGGCAGCTAGTTGTAGTAGAGCTCGAGGCCCATGCCGTCGTGGATCTCGTAGTCCTTGAGGGTGATGTGGTCCTTGTAGATGTTGTACCACTTCTGGATGCGGATCTTCTCGGGGCGCGTCCCCGTCTGCGCCGCCACCAGCTTCTTGAGGTCGCCGATGGTGTCGTCCTCGTTGCACTTGACCCGCACCTTCTTCCCCAGGCGGTCGTTGAGCACCACCTCGATCATCTTCGCCTCCTCGCTCTCCTCCCCTTGCTCCTCTTCCGATGACCCTCGAACCCTAGCTCCCTGACTCCGGCGGAGACGTCGAACGGCGAAGGCAGACGGGTCCGGGGAGGGGGAAGAGAGAGAGGAAGACCGCGGCGCTGCCTCTGCTTTACTTCAGGGAACGGGGGGTTGCGGTCAGCTGCATCTGGCCCAGTTCCCCACCAAGTCTAAAAGTTTATTCCTCCGAAGAGTCTAGATGGCCGGCCAGGACAGCTGGCAAACAAAACACGTCAGCGCTGATGCAACGAGCGAGCACTGCCAAAAGAATTGGAACTCCTTCGCTGCCTCTGCGCACACCAAACGCAACCACCCGATCCATGGCCGTCCAGATTCTGGAACCAGTCGGCCGCTCGTCGCCGCGCACGAGGTGAGCCTCCCCGGGCTGGCTCCGCTGCAGATCCGGAGCTCCCCGGCGTTCCTCGTGGACGGCACCCGCAGCGAGCACTCCAAGGCTAGCGTCGGTCGTGAGAAGCCCAAGGTTCTCGTGAACACGGCCGACCTGCTCGAAGCCGCCGCGCTGCAGGACATGAGGCAGCATCTGGACGTGTTCGCGGTGGGTCCGATGGTCCCTCTCCTCCAACAAGCGGGCGCGGGGGCAGAGGATCGAATCCATCTCCATCTCCATCTCTGCGAGCAAGATCACAAGGCACAGGTCAGGTCGAGGAGATGCTGCGTGTCCTTGTGGGTGGGTGGTGCCAAGAGAGTTATTTGAGGAATGATGGGAAGAAGACGGCATCCATGTTCCAAAAAGAGCGTGGTGCCAAGGGAGAAAACTGCTTCATGCATACTGAATTCGACTAGGCATATGGGGTTTCTTTTTCAGTCACATTCCACGTGGATTTTAATATCTTGGATACTGTAAAACATGTATCTAGAATCAGATGGCAGTTTTTAAATTATCCATGAAAATATCCATATTCCACCTAACTATTAGTGGGCCCCAACATTGGGCCCAGGCCTGCTAAACTTGGGGAAAAAAACTTAGGACGGCCTAATGGACCAGAACGTGGGCTTTAGGCCTGTAGGTTAGTTTCCAGCAGACCAGTGGACCAGATGGACTTCGACCCAGTCTTCTACGACGACGGCGGTAGCGCCGCCGCCTCTCCCGGCCGCTCCATCTGCCACGCCGGCTGCGGCCGCCCGTCCCGCGTATGCCTCTGTCCACACCTGCCCCCCTCCCCGATCCCCACCTCCACCACCGTCGTCATCCTCCACCACCCGCACGCCCTCCGCCGCAACCCGCTCTCCACGCTGCCACTCCTCGAGCGCTCCCTCTCCAACCTCCACCTCCTCCCTGGCCGCCGCCTCCTCCCCTCCTCCACCCCTCTCCTTCCACCTCCTTCTCCGAACCCCGTCCTCCTGCTCTACCCTTCACCCGGCGCCGCTGACCTGGCCTCCTGGTGCCGATCCACGCCGCCCTCCGCGCGCGCTAGCCCCACCCTCCTCCTCATCGA
This sequence comes from Panicum hallii, assembly GCF_002211085.1. Classification (NCBI taxonomy): domain Eukaryota; kingdom Viridiplantae; phylum Streptophyta; class Magnoliopsida; order Poales; family Poaceae; genus Panicum; species Panicum hallii. The sequence goes on along the minus strand of NC_038044.1, from coordinate 1,285,912 downwards.
CGGCACATGGAGGCAGGCCAAGGAGATGCACGCGGCCAGCCTCCCGTTCCTGTCATCGTTGGGCGTGATCCCAGTCGCCCTGCCCGTCGACAGCGGCGTGGACGGGGACAGCATGTTCGAGTCGGAGCTCGTGGTGAAGAAGGAGCCACACAAGGGGTGCATGAGCACTATGGAGGCAGTGGCGAGGGCGCTGCGGCTGCTGGAGCCGGAGGGGAAGGGCGAGGAGATTGAGGAGGCAATGCTGGGGGTGCTCCGGGCGATGGTAGCCTTCCAGGCCGAGCATTTGCAGAACCGGACAGTGAAGCCGAGAGTCAAGATGAGGAAGAAGAAGGAACTCAAGAGGGAGGAGCTGCAGAGCAATGCTAGATTGATGTGATCAATGTGTCATGGATTCACGTTTGCTCATGGTGGAATTTCTCACCTTGGAGGCTATCACCAATTCACCAGAACCAACAGTGAAGGTTTGATTTTCCTCAGGTATACAGTCGACCACTGACCATTCTCCGTCCATTTTTCCCTTGCCGTAGTGGTTTACTGAGTTTGATAATGCATTGCTGTTTAGCATAAGGATACAAGTATACGTGCAGGTTGATTTTGGTTCTATTCGCTCAAAATGTTGTTTTAACCATAGGCGGTGTAACATTTTGAAGCATTAGGGATAGTCCAAGGTTCTTTTGTTCAAATTTCCATATGAGGACTCTACCCTTTTTTCTAATAACTAATGAAACCCATGGAGTTTTCATTTCTACTGTACAGCTATGATCATGATTGTACTGAAATTAGTGCAATGAGAACCATAAACCTCAAAATTTTTACGCTGTTCATGAATCGAAAGTGTGCTAAACTCATTTCTACTGTCCACTTGATACATCATCTTCGCCGCTCATTAAATTGTGTAACCTCTGCATCTAAATAATTACCTTTACCATCATCAGCTATTGACTATTGCTGCTTTCCTGTGCTTGTTGTAGGCCTTAACCCAACTGTTGTTTTCCAGAAGGTCAGAATTAGTCACTCAGGACCCTTTATTCTTCTTGTTCCCTTGACCAGTAGTTCTTGAACTTCTCTTGTGCATTCCTCATGTTATCTTGACCAGTGGTTCTTGCACCCTTCCTGTGCCCTTGACATCCTTCAATCACTTTCGGTGTTTGGACATATGCATGTTCAGTAGTGCTTGCCGGCTCTCAAGTCCTGATTCCTGAACATGCCACAGACCATTTTCAGTAGCTCACATTTTAGAAGATTCTACTAGCTTATGAAGAGAATGTCCTCTTTCTCCAGATCATTAGATGACATATCGTTTATTCTTCTGATACATCTTCATGAAGGTGAATCCTTATGTTAAATTCTTGATCATTAATCGAAAAACTTGATGTGGTGCAGATATGTAAGAAAGTATGATGACTGAAGATCAACTAAAAAGGCATCCACGATTGAGCTACTTCCAATTCTACTAGGCGGATCTTGATTTGAAATGAGAAAACCTGAACCTGACACCTCAGTTAGTCATCGGAGTTTGATGAGCCCAGAAATGTGTTTGCCCTCACTACTTTCTGTACCCCTTCAGTGGCTGTTCTCGAGTCCTACAGCACTCACCTTGTGCACCAATAGATGATGCACCATTGTCAGATGCAAACATGTCTTACCTCAGCCTTCTAGTAGTTACCCTGACAAAGTCCATGGAATTTATGCCTTTCTAAAATCTGTAAGGATGATCTGGTATTATCTGTGGACCGCTGGAATTTGTGTTTTTTCCTGTCAGCTGTTCACGAACTTGGGAACTGTGAAGAATAAAAGGGCGAAAGCTGGAGATACCACTGGTTGGGGGCAAATGTCTGACTCTGTAATGAAATGCTGAAACTGGCAAAACTAGGGCTAGGCATATCTGAATGTTTGATGCAGCCAGGAAATATGTTTTTTGATTGTTCTGATGCAATTGGGGGCCTGTAGACAGAAGCTTTTCCTTGTGGTATAACCAAGTTGATTTCTTTGCATAGTGCAACAAAGATTTGCCCGATCTGGAACTTTTGAGGTGCTCAAATCGTTTTGCTTATGATCCACTTACTGATAATATATCAGCGTACATGAACATAGCCGTCGGTCAGAGGTCTGATTTTGCTGTGGTGGGTAAGGTGATGTTTGCTTGTCATAGTGTGGTGTAACAGGGATCTGGATATCTTAAACGTTTCAATTGTATGGTTCTTGGTAGCATCACAATTGGACCACCAGAGACAAGTAGTTTTAATAGACCTAAGCTTCTGTTTCCGGCAAAGACAGACAAATGCCCCGGTACTGTTTGACCTGCGTAACCCCAAAGCTCTCGTCAACGAGCTGCTGGTCTTGGGACAGCAAACTGATACTTCGCTTTGCCATGGGAAGAATTGAAAATATCACAGGTTGTCCTGTCCCCAAGAACCAAGTAAGCATCGATCGCTACTGCCAATTTGTCCTGCTAGCTTTTCCAGCTTTCCCGTAACTACGTAGCCTGAATCCATCGGGTTTACAGTGTATTGGCCTGGAAAAGCTCGGGGAAAGAGAGAAGGCATGCATTCCACAGGAAAACTGTGAGGAGGTCTTCACCTTCCTCACCGATCCCCCCCCTATTATTTGCCAGTAGAATAGTAGTAGAACGCGCCTCAACGGCCGAGACGCTGCGTCCGCTTCCCTCCAAATGTTGCGCTCCCGAGCTCTCCTCTCCTCTCCTCGGCTCCCCCACCCCGACAAGTCCTCCCAGCCTCCGACCAGCGAGAGCTCATGTCCTTGGGCACAGCGAGCGACTCGTAATCCATCCAAGGGCAAAACAGCGACCACCATGCACCACAGACTCGCTCCGGCGCGGTCGTGTTGACCTCTCGCCACGTTCAGCGACCAACATGGCGACGTCCACGAAGAAGATGAGCCAGCTCCCCGCCCCGGCGAGCCGGCTGTGGGAGGCGAGCATCCGCAAGCTCCAGACCATCCGCCGCGTCGGCACGGTCGTGCCCGCCCCGGGGACCGTGGACGGCGCCGACGCCGCCACGCCCTGCCTCCTCTCCCTCAGCTCCTCGGCGTCCAACACCATCTACCAGTACCAGGAGGACGGCGAGGAGAGCGACACCAGCAACGAGGGCGGCAATGACTCGGACGCCGGCGAGGACGACGACGCCGCGCTCGGCGAGCCCGCCCACGCCGAGCAGCTGCTGCCCAGCGGGGACTTCTACCAGGGGAGCCTGCGCGGGGACCTCCCGCACGGCGCCGGCAAGTTCCTCTGGACCGACGGCAGCATGTACGAGGGCTCGTGGCGCCGCGGCCGCGCGTCCGGGCGCGGCAAGTTCTCGTGGACGTCCGGCGCCACCTACGAGGGCGACTTCGCCGGCGGCTACATGCACGGCAACGGCACCTACATCGGCGAGTTCGGGGACACCTTCGCGGGGCTCTGGGCAAGCAACCTCCGCCACGGCCGCGGCACGCAGGCGTACGCCAACGGGGACGTGTACGACGGCCACTGGCGCGACGGCCTGCAGGACGGCCACGGCCGCTACATCTGGCGCCAGGGACACGAGTACATCGGCACGTGGAAGGCCGGCGACATGCACGGGTGCGGCACGGTGATCTGGGCGGACGGCGACCGGTACGACGGCGCGTGGGAGGACGCCAAGCCCAAGGGCCAGGGCACGTTCCGGTGGGCCGACGGCGGGATGTACATCGGCACGTGGTGCGAGGAGTCCGGCGCGGTGCACGCCGACGGCGTCTACTACCCGCCGTCCGGCGGCCCCGCGGTGCCCGTGCCCCGTGAGCCGTGCGAGCCGATCACGGCGCTGCTCCAGGAGCTCGAGGGGTGCGAGGGGAAGAAGGCGTCGCTGATGCCGTTGCACAAGATACTGACGTGGCCCGGGGTGGAGGCCGTGCAGAAGAAGCCGGTGTGGCGACCGCCCAAGGTCAGCGCGGACCACGGGAGGATGTCGAGCGTGAGCAGGAGGATGAGCAGCGCGTCCTTGGACATGGACAGCCTGCAGGCCGAGGCTACTGCTGCTGAGAGCGAGGAGACGCGGACGGACAGGTCGTGCTTGCGGACGTCGTCGTGCATGCGCACGCCGCCGAGGCCGGGGAAGAAGCAGGGGGAGACCATATCCAAGGGGCACAGGAACTATGAGCTCATGCTCAACCTGCAGCTTGGCATTAGGTACATACTTCTCTCTGATGCCTTGCTCTTCTTCTGAATCTCATTCATTAATTTGATGTTGGCATTCATGATGAATTCAAATCAATTTTGCATTGGAGCACTACAGGCATGCTGTTGGAAGGCAGTCAGCGCCAACTTCACTGGATCTTAAATCATCAGCATTTGATCCGAAAGAGAAAGTGTGGACAAGATTCCCTCCTGAAGGATCAAAGCATACTCCTCCTCACCAATCATGCGATTTTCGGTGGAAGGACTACTGCCCCCTGGTTTTCAGGTTTTATGATTTATATACACTCTTTTTTTCCCCATTCATGTGGTAATAATTGATATTACTATTATTTATCACTACTTCCTGTCTACAGTGTAGAGCTAATTAATCTGTTCTTCTGTACTTCGCTGCAGGACTTTGCGCAAGCTCTTCGATGTTGACCCTGCTGATTACATGATCTCCATTTGCGGGGATGAGGCACTCAGGGAACTTTCATCACCAGGGAAAAGTGGAAGTTTCTTTTACCTCACAAATGATGACAAGTACATGATCAAAACAATGAAGAAATCAGAAGTTAAAGTAAGTTAATTTAATCGACTCACACCTTAGATTAACTATCAAGTTATATGATTGAATTTATGTTTTCTATGTGAACAGGTACTGCTTAGGATGCTTCCATCCTATTATAAACATGTCCGTGCTTTTGAACATACTCTATTAACTAAATTCTTTGGGCTGCACTGTGTTAAACTTACCGGAGCTATTCAGAAAAAGGTTAGACTCCTATATTAACAAACTTCAATTTGATGTGTGAGAGTCGCTCAACATTTTGTAACCATGAAATACAGGTTCGATTTGTTATAATGGGGAATCTTTTCTGCTCCAACTATGCAATCCATAGGCGCTTTGATTTGAAAGGATCTTCACATGGTCGCATGACAGACAAACCCATTGATCAAATTAGCGAGCATACAACGCTGAAGGATCTTGATCTTAATTTCATTTTCCGGCTAGAAGGATCTTGGTTTCAAGAATTCTGCAGGTACACATCCCATCTGCAATATGGTACAAGATGTTTTCCCTTTTCCACTTAGTACTTTTTTAGGAATATAATTATATTTTTAGCGAATGTGCCTGAGCACGTATTTTATTTAGAGGAAGAGAGTTACAACGATGCAACTACGAGAGAACCCTCGTAGCGAAGTGTTACAGAACCACCAAGAAGGTGGTGAATGACCGAGAGCGCACCAAAGAAAAAAAGAGGAAAGAAAACCACCCAACCTAACAAACCTAGCCGAAACAACCAAAGCATCTAATCCTTAGGCATCATGACCATGATACAACGAACGACGGCAAAGCATCCGACGGAAAAGCTTCCGCCAAGGTGACGACAACGACGATGGCCAAGCATCCGTCAGAAAAGAGCATTGGCGTCAAAGCTTCCGCCAAGGTGACAACAATGATGACGGCCAAGCATCCATCAGAGAAGAGCATCACCGGCAAAGCTTCCGCCAAGGTGAAGACAACGGCGACTGCCAAGCATCCGTCAGAGAAAAGCATCGCCGGCAAAGCTTCCGCCAAGGTGACGACAACGACGACGGCCAAGCATCCGTCAGAGAAAAGCATCGCCGGCAAAGCTTCCGCCAAGGTGACGACAACGATGACGGCCAAGCATCTGTCAGAGAAGAGCATCGCCGGCAAAGCTTCCGCCAAGGTGACGACAACGACGACGGTCAAGCATCTGTCAGAGAAGAGCATCGACAGCAAACCTTCCACCAAGATGACGATGGCGGCGGTTGCCAAGCATCCACCAGAGAAGCATACAATGGCAAAGTATCCGCTAGAGGTGATCAAGCGACAAACATGGTCTAGATGCGCACATGAAGAATTGGCAGAGATAGATGACGACCTCAGTCCAACCGCAGATACACCGGCAGCGACCTCACCAAAGTTGGGCGAACGGCAGCCAGCCCCGACTACATCAGGCCGGTAGAGGAGCCGGCCCCAAGCGAGGCCCAGTCCTAGGAGGCTGGCCACGGCCCCCCTCCGGCCAAGAGGGCGCCCCCCTCCGGCCTTAGGCGCCGCGCTCTAGAGGGCATCAGAGGGGAGGGGTAACCAGAGGGGCAACCGCGACCCCGACGACCGGAGCCAAGGCTCCAGCAGCGAGGACGGCGGCGGCCGCGACCGGAAGCCGGCGCTCGCAACGGTGTCCAAGCCCCAGACGTGGCCACACCGGCGGCCGAACTGCCCCCTCCGGCCAAAGGGCCGTGCCACCAAGAAGGCGAAGCCGGGCAACCAGGGGGCGACTGCAGTTGCAGCCATCGGCGCCGAAGTGCGGGCTGCGGCACGGACGGCGGCACCCGGGCCGGCCTCCGAAGACACCAGGCGGGGGAGAGGCACCACGGCCAAATCCAGCCAAGGGGCACCCAGATCTGGCGAGAGGGCGGCCGGATCTGGCCCCCGGCGACCGGCGGCGGGTGGCGGTGGCACAAAAGGGCGGCGACCGGCGACCAAGGTTCGGAGGTAGGTGAAAAGAGAGACGAGAGGGAGGAGAGGAGGCGGGCTGAGCCAACTTCGGCTCAGCCTCAGGCCGCCACCGCCGCCCGGCCGGCCAGCGGCGGCAGCAGTGGCCACCGGAGGCGGCCTATGGAGGGGGCGCGGACGGCGACGCGGAATCGCCCCCGTGTCGCCTGGGAGGGGCACACAGGAATATAATTACATATCTGCAGAAAGCTTACTATAAGAATGTTTGGGTGTGACAATCCATCCAATGAGAAGTTCTTATAAATGTTCCAAAGTCACATCTGAATTGAAAATAAACTCAATCATTCATTGCTCTTATGAGCTATGATTTGTTTTCACAGGCAAGTGGACAAAGATTGTGAATTATTGGAGCAGGAGAGGATCATGGATTACAGTCTTTTGGTTGGTATTCACTTCAAGGACAGATGCAAAGGTAAGCTACATGATGCTTGCTTTCACATACTTGCACCTGGAAAAATGCTGTATGCATATTTGAATTTTTTTTTTTTGAAAGACGTAGGTACATTTGAAGTAATAAGACTGAAAAATCTCTTTGCTGGTTACAGACAGCACCAATGCTGACAATGGACCACCTCACACTGCAGCAGAAGATTCTGAGGAAAATAGGTAAAGGACCGGTTGTACTGGGCTCGTACTAGTGAAATACTATTAGAGATGCTTTATCAAAAGTAAACAAAAATATGGTGAGCTTTTTTACATGAACATACATAATATATTTCTTATTTTGACATAATGTATGCACCGGTGCTTTCAAATTCGAGCCATAGAAGCCTTATCTGTTTTCAGCATATCTTGGTTACATAATAAATATCACTGTAAGTACATTTGCCTTGGAATTGACCTGTGAGGACTAACATACTAATTCCAATTTATGCAGAAACACATCACTAAAACTAGGGATTTGCATGCCCTCAAGGGTTGAGAACATCGTGAAGAATCCCGAGAGTGAATCTTTGCTCATTGGTGAGCTCACAGGTGAATTTCAGGATGTCTTTTTGTTCTTTGGAATCATTGACATCCTGCAAGACTATGATATTAGTAAGAAGCTCGAGCATGCTTATAAATCCATGCAATACGATCCGAACTCCATATCGGCCGTTGACCCCAAGCAATACTGCAAGAGATTCAGGGACTTCATATTTAGGGCTTTCACAGAAGAGGTACAATAACTAGTTAATTGACAGAGGAGGGACATATCTAATTTAAGGGGTTAACAATTCTTTGGTGGATGTTTTGTGTCACAATCCAGTAATTTTTGTAGGTAACATCATTGATGCACTCTGTTGTAGATGAAACACGTAAATAGTGCGGCAATTTCCTCTTCTCTTGTAGATTTTGTACATTTTTAAACATTTTGTTGCATAATTAGATGTAGCATAAATTTAATCATGCCATGTAAAGGATGTAGCTGGATAGATATTATTGTTGATGTGACCATTTCTTCAATGTTTTCTAATCATATTTTGTTCCAAAGATTTAAACTGTGCTTCCAATGGAATAAGATCATGAGATATGTATTAGAGTCTTTAAAAACTTTAGAAATGATATGCAGGATTCGAAATGTCAAACAACTTTGGGAATTGATTTCGTTGTTTTTTGCCTGCTGAATGAAAAAGAAATAATTTTGGTAAAAAATTTGGCAAGTACAAAATTACAGTATCGTTAATTATATATGTTTTGATGAAAACCAGAAATTGCATGTTTTCTTAAGTAAAAATTGCTAGTAGAAAAGAAAAGAAGAAAACCAAGAAGGTTACATCTGAAAGCAAAAAATACACTAACTTGAGATAAAGGAAACTCAATGCTGCATCACATTTTACACAATTAATCTAGGGTCATTTCCAAGAGATAATACAAATGAACTAATCAAATTACAACAATCTTCAGAAAAGGCACTATGTACAAATGAACTAATCAAATTACAGCAATTATTCTTCAGAAAAGGCACTATGTTAGATTTGGAAGCCTAGCAAAAGTTTGAAAAGGAATGTACGAAGTATAACAATCACACTTGTAACACTTGACCCTATTTATGCTCATGGTGCCAAGTTTCACAAATCTTCTGGAGAGAAGCACCAGATCATTCGTTCCGCTAGCTTGTCCATGACTCTTTCCAGCCATTTTGCGACACCTATGGACACAACAACAAGAACGACAATGTATGCAGAAACCCCGATCACTAATGCCAGGATGTATGCAGAGGTTCTCACTCTCCTGCAGCTCCCAGCAGCATACGCGCCCATCAGGCCAAACAAGTTCAGTATCATGGCAGTGTGCAGTGCCAAGATGGCCGGTTTTGCTCTGCATACTCGCCTGATCAGAAGCAAGACCATAATCACTAGAGACGCCATGAAGGAAGTCGCATTGCAGTAGAAGAAAGCCTTGTACCGACGTGGATAGCTGCTCCGAAGAACCGGGTCACCGGCTGTGTGGGCAGTTTGGCCATCATCCCAGAGGCCACCGGGTGGGTTCATGGCGGCTTGGTAAGTGACAGTAGCTGCGAGTGCAGCGAGCAGCAACAAGTATTTGGGCAACTTTTCACCCCAGAGATCTCGCGCCCCTCCAATGGTGGCCTTACGAGGAAATATGTCACTGGATTCTTCGTCCAGCACGCCGAAGAAGGATAGAAGTTTCTGCAGGAGATGCTGAACCGACTCTGACACAACTAGAAGAACTTGAAGTGCGATGCAGACTAGAACCGCAAAGACCAGGACCAAGACATAGATGGATGTTGATACCTTCCTGGAGCTCCCAGCAGCGAACGCACCCATGAGCCCAATCAGGTCAAGGATCACGCACACCCTGAGCGCGTGGGACTGTATTCCTCTCGCCGAAAGCTTTCTGTTCACCAACAGCATGATGATGGCCAGAGACGCAACGAAGGCAGTTGCGTTGCAGTAAAAGAAAGCCAGGAAGCGGCGTGGGTAGTTGTCGCTGAGCACTGGGTTGCCGACGGCATGGCCTGTCTTGTTCTCTTGCCAGAAGCCGCCCGGGGGACTCATGCCTGCCTGGTAGGTGAGGCTTGCTGCGAGAATGGCAAGGAGCAGCAGAAGCTTGCGGCTCTTCTCTAGTTTCCATTCCAGGTCCTCATCTTCCTCCCCGGCCTGCAGATCAAACAACTTCTTAAGCCAATTGGGCACAAACTGCCCCAGCTTCGCCTTCACCATTTCCCTCCAGGTCGCATGATTTGGGAAGACTTCTAACATGAACACCAGAACATGGATGCCGACGTAGAGGAACACCGGAACCACAAGCACTGAGATGTACACGGATTTGGACACTTGCCTGCAACTTCCAGCAGCATACGCACCAATCAGACCGAGAAGGTCCAGGATCATGGCAACCTGCAATGCGCAGTACTTGATTCCCTGGGTGCTGAATATGTTGCTGAGGAGTAGGATAAGAATAGCCAGCGACGCAACAAAGGCTGTGGCGTTGCAGTAGAAGAAAACCAGATATCTCCGGGGATACGTGATGTGAAGCACTGGGTCACCTGCTAGGTAGTGATGCGGACCATCGGCAGCATCTGCTTGCCAGAAGCCACCCGGCGGGTTCAGTCCTGCTTGGTACGTGACGCTCGCCGCAAGAATCCCGAGCAGAAGCAGGTACATGCGGGACTTCTGAAGAAGCTGATCAGCATTCAGGGCTTGTGGATCAGATACTGCATGAACCCCGTGATCTTGCTGTGACTCAGTTCGGTCCAATCTCAGATATTTTTGCAATGTTTCTTGGACACTGTGGACCCATTTCTCCACAGGCTTGCACAAGAACACCAGAAACTGAAGGCCGATGTAGAGCAGAATAGCAGCCACCAATGCAATGACGTAGATGGAAGTCTTGACGCTTCGGCTGCTCCCAACGGAGAAGGCGCCCGTGAGGCCGATCAGAGCCGCGCCCGTGCACACCCAGAGCGCGCACGACTGGAAGCCGTGGCGCGTCACGGTCCTGCTCATGAGGAGCATGATCACGACCAGAGACGCCACGAACGCCGTGGTGTTGAAGTAGAAGAACCCCATGAAGCGGTCGGGATGGTGGTCGTGGAGCATGGGGTCCCCGGCGAGGTGGTCGCTGTCCTGGCTGTCGGACAAGAACCCGCCTGGCGTGCTCAGCCCGGCTTGGTACGTCACTGTCGCAACAAGAGTCGCGAAAATGAGGAGGTACTTGCGCGAGCGCTCCACGGCTTCGTGTGCTTCTTCAGGCATCACGTCCTCGCCGTCGCCGCCGGAGTCGTGCCTCCTCAAGGCGCACAACGTGAAGAGCAGGACATGGGCGCAGACGTACGACGAGACCATCGCCACAAGGGCGACGATGTAGGCGGACATGGCCACGTCCCTGCAGCTGCCGGCGGCGTAGGCCCCCATGAGGCCCAACTGGTCGAGTATCATGGCGGCCTGGAGCGCCCGGAGCCACCAGCGGCGGCGGCTCAGCGAATGCACGAGGAGGAGGTTGACGGTGATAATGGAAGCGATGAAGGCGGTGGCGTTGAAGTAGAAGAAAAGCGTGTAGCGGCGGGCGTAGGTGACCTGGAGCACGGGGTCGCCGGCGAGGCGCACGCCGTCGTTGTCGTCCCAGAAGCCTCCCGGCGGGCTCAGCCCCGCCGAGTAGGTGACGCTTGCCGCAAGCGTGGCCTGCAGCAGCACGTACTTGCGCAGCTCCCAGAGGAAGTAGGCGTCCCTGGCCGCCGTGGTCACCGGAGTGGCCGGCGCCGGAGCTCGCCGGCCGGGGTCAATGTCAACAGGCATTGTCATTTGTCTCTCCCCGTCTGGAGCGTGTGGGGATTTTTGGAATGTTTTCTTGGGGAGCTCAGAGGCTGGGAGCAATTAAGTAGCAAGTGCTGTGATGTAAGGATGAGCGATACCGCGTGGAAAATTGGTGAGCGCGTCCGGATCGCGTCGCCGGCGTAGATTTCACGGAGATTGCGCAGAAAGCAGAACAAGACTACGAGAGTCTCGGCGGCCCTGCTGATTTCGTCCTGGCCTGAAGGACTAGCAGAGTAGCAGTGGCGTTTGTCACTTTCTCTTGACTTGGCTCATTGACTCCATTGTTTACAAGTTCTTGCGCATCCCATTGCAAGTGCTGTGTTGTTTCTTGTACTTGTCCAGTCCCCGTCTCCATCTAGTACGTGTTCTACAGTGCAATGTGCAAGCATTTTCCTTTCCTATATTCAGAGATAATTTCCATGTCTGGAGTCCTCCTCAGTCATGTCGTCTCTGGCTCTCTGCCACTGCTCGGCCGGGCTACTTAGCTTATACTGGCCACTGTGCTAGGAACTCACGAGACTGAAGAAAAGAGGATTGCTTGTTTAGTGCTGAGTGCTGACGCTGGGCAGACAACCTGCTTACCGGAGTGTTTTCTTGGAAACCTCCAAGCACGATGGATAACCTACCGAGGCTGGCACGACGCGGATCCTCGCGCAGCGCAGGTGTGCCTCGTGCACGATGGATAACCTGACAGCAGCTCCTCGAACAGGTATTGTTCTCCTTTCCCTCTGCCTCCTCTCAAGCTCATTCTGAGCCTTGGCAAGTTCACCATCGCCAGCGCCGATCGAGAAGGATGACGCAGAATTTTGTCGCGAGAGATTGGTACGGATGGAACGGAGAGGATAAATGCAGGAGTATCCCCAGATTTGTAGGCGGAGGCAAGGCCAAGCACGAACCAATCCGACGAAGTCAAAATCCTTCCCGATCTGATTCCGACTCCACCGCTGTAAAAGGCAAAGGGAGGGGTTAGAAATCAAATCAAATCAAAGCGAGCGGCTTGTTGGTTGGCGGCAAGAGGAAGGCGCGCAGCCAGTCGCCCCGTGCAGCGGAGAGGGCACGGGCGGCGATGAGTCGCTCGCTGTGGATCTCGGCGTCTCGTCAAGAGGCAATTGTACTTGGAGATCCATCCATCCATCCATCCGGACTTACTTAGATTGATCGTGTTCTTGCCAAGAGCATCTTCAATAAAAATTCTAAATTGGGTTCTATCTTGAAATATAGGGTTTAAGAGAAAAAAAATAGTCTCCAACAGGAGTTCTATTTTACAAAAAAATCTGGCAAATCAATTTAGGACTCAGTCTCCTGGGTCCTAGATATAGGACTCAATTGGTTGGCTCCTATCTCCCTTTTGCCACGAAATCTAGCTGACAGAGACTTCTTTCCCCAATATCTCCGCTCCAATCTTTCCCCAATTAGTTGTAAATGACATGATTTGAGACCCCGCTGTTGGAGTATAAGCTTTTTTTAAACCCTAAACACATCAAATATATCCCTAATATAAATTATAGGACCCAAATATAGAACTCATGGTTGGAGATGCTCTAAGGGTGTGTTCGTTTCCGGGTACCTAAACTTTAGAGGGGTCACATCAAAGAAAATCTTATCATTTAGAAGTATTAAATAAAGTCTAATTACAAAACTAATTGCAGAACCCTAGTGCTAATTCGCGAGACGAATCTAATGAGGTATATTAGTCCATGATTAGCGAACAATTACTGTAGCATCACTGTGGCAAATTATGGATTAATTAGGCTCATTAAATTTGTCTCGCGAATTAGCACCTAGCTGTGCAAAAAGTTTTATAAACAGATTTTATTTAATACTTCTAAATAGCAAGATTCTTTTTGATGTGATGGGTCTAAAGTTTAGATAGCAGGAAACGAACAGACCCTAAGTACTGCAAAACCTATACGTTGCTGGATGGATTTCCTTGCCCTAAGATTGAGCACTCCGCATCAGATGTTATTAAAGGAAATGAAATTAAAATGTCTCTCTTTTGCTGTTGCAGCGGTTTAGTTTGCTGCGTGCTACCAATCAGATTCTTCTTCGTCGGATCCATCTCGGTTAATAGCATCGACTCATCCCTGCATCCATCAAGCAGAGAGTACGTAGGTTCAGGCGTGGTGCTGTCAAATGGAGCCTGCAGAGAGAAGTTCCGACCATGCAGCCAACCAGCGGGCCTTTGAAGCTCGTAACCGGCTTAACAGGGTGTTCTTCGCGTTAGTAAGGCAAGAGCTGGAGGAAGCCAGTATTCATCCAAACTATGAGGAACAATGGCGCGAACGCGAGGAAGAAGATGATTTCTTCTGTGGCGTCCCGGCCTCAAGCAACAAGGCCATGCTGGGACTGCATGTGCCAGGAGTGGGCGAGTCCACGGAGCAAGAATGCTTAGTGTGCCTCGAGGATTTCAAGGAAGGGGACAAGCTCAGGATGATGCCATGTTCCCATTCCTTTCACGAGCGCTGTATTTTTTCAGATGGCTCTGTCTTAGCGGCGTTTGCCCATGCTGCCGCTTTGCACTGCCCTCCACTCATGAGCAACGTTTGCTGGATGAGCAATCAGCACGTCTAGCAATGGATGATTATCAACTAGTTTAGCTCTTGGCATGGTGATTAGGAGCCATGTCTCTGTTTTCAACATATCTATCATAGTTTCATCGCATCACTGGTTCCCGTGCTCCACTGTGAGCATCCCTCTCTTTTTGTTCGTTGTGCGATTTTAAAACATCAAAGGGTTTTTAAATATATTATCAAGTTTTTAGCTATGTTTTGCTTGTTTACCAGACTGCTCTGCAAAATTTAAAATTATTTATGAAAGTGTTTATCAGATCAAATCAAATTATAAATCGGAGTAATGATATGGCATACCCTGAGTTAAAATTCTAGATTTGCCACTGTCGGTAATACACGTAGAAATGGCATCCACACAACTTTAGTTGCTTACAGGTAGAAATGGCATCCGCGCAAATTCAGTTCCTTACATCTATACACACCTAATACTCCGAATTTATCGAAGCGATTTCGGCTTGTAGTAGAACCCGACTTCTCTTGGTGCCTCATCCTAGTAGCCACATGCCCTCTGCAGGCCTATAAATATAATATAGGATGGATAACCAAACTGTTAATAGTCCTCTCTTACCCCTTCAATTCGTTTCAGAAAAATTTAGGTGCTCTACTTATTTATCTGTACAGTATTCGTTAGTGGCCATATTTGTTAGTCGCATTCTGCACCACAACTTACTTTTGCTGGTCAATTCATCTATTTAGATTCAATTGTGGCTATACTACTCTTCTACTTGGTGACAACAAGGTGACCCTAACACTCTCTTTTAACTTCTAGGTACTTAGTGTATTAAATTCTTTTGATGGCAAAGATATTTCTTATTTCCGGGTGGCGAAGCCTGTCAACAGATGAAGCCATCTTGCGGGTGACAGAGCCAACCCACAATCAAGCCTAGATCCCTTATGATCCAGGGGATAGAGCCAACCTTCGACGAATCACAACTTATACGTACAAGTTATACGTATAAGTACTTAAAAACTATATGATTTAATCAAGAGACTAACATTTAGTGACCAGCCTATAGCACTTAACCTTCTCTTTTACTCTCTCCTACCCAGTACTGTCACTCTTGCTCTCATGTACTGTGCTCATGGTTGAATGCCGTGGTAAAGGAGGATCATGGGATCAAGACAAATATCCCCTTACTAAGAATTTCCATATTCTCTAGATTTATTAATTACTAATTTTGAAATGTTCTATGGAAATATCTTCTTTTTCATGGTGGAGGACACTCTAAAAGAGTGCATTGCATTATTTTCAAATAAAGGAAGAGAGCATTTGTATGTTTTAGGAACACTGACTACTTTGATAAAATGATAAATATATAAATGAGGATAGTAGCCGAGGGTGCTGCTAGGTAGCTGTGGAGGGCTTATTGTTGTTGCCATGCATCCTTACCTTTGCTGCAGTCAATGCTGGGAGGGACGGCGGTGATTGGAATGGCGTCGGACTTGAGGCGGAAGAGCTTCGGCGGTTTTGGGCCGCGTGTCGTTTATAGAATGAGCCCAGTACAGTCTTTTTTTTAGCTGGCCATGAGCCCATCAACCACAAATAATCAGCCCACCAAGCAAGATTGCAAACCTTATTGCTAAACAGCGGTAAAACCCATCGCGATCTGGTGCGGTGGCCGCTGCCGGCGCCGCCCGTCCCCCAACGCCACCACTCACTCCACGTCCGCGGCGCTCTCCCCTCGCCACCGCCGCGCCGTCCAACGGGACGATGCGGCACCTCCTCCTCTCCCGCCTCCTCCTCAGCCGCGGCAGCAGCCCCACCGCCCACCACCACCTCCCCCTCCTCCGCGCCCTCTCCTCCGCCCCTTCGCCCGTCTCCTCCGACGCTGACCTCCGCAAGTACGCCGGCTACGCGCTCCTCCTCCTCGGCTGCGGCGCCGCCACCTACTACTCCTTCCCCTTCCCCGCCGACGCGCTCCACAAGAAGGCCGTCCCCTTCAAGTACGCGCCGCTCCCGGAGGACCTCCACGCCGTCTCCAACTGGAGCGCCACCCACGAGGTCCACACCCGCGTCCTCCTCCAGCCGGATTCCCTCCCGGCCCTCGAGGACGCGCTCGCCACCGCCCACAAGGAGCGCCGCAAGCTCAGGCCGCTCGGGTCCGGGCTCTCCCCCAATGGGCTCGCGCTCTCCCGGGCCGGAATGGTCAGTCTCGCGCTCATGGACAAGGTGCTCGACGTCGACGTGGAGAAGAAGACAGTCACAGTGCAGGCGGGGATACGAGTTGCGGAGCTAGTTGATGCACTCCGGGAACACGGCCTCACGCTGCAGAACTTTGCGTCCATTAGGGAGCAGCAGGTCGGAGGCTTCATTCAGGTCTGTTGTAAAAAAACCATCAACCGCCTTACTTCCAAGTTCCAATGAGACTGTTTTTCTTTGTGTCTTTCATTAGGAATACTACCAATTAATCATTTAACTGAGAGTAGAATGAGAATTGACTAGTCAAGTCGGCACACATTTGTTTGATGTTGGATTAACCACTTCAATGTCATATTCAAAATTTCCTAGAATCACTAGTATGCCATCATAGTAGAAAAAAATCATCACATAGCCTTCTGAGGGGATTAAAATGAGTGTTGCTGAGCTGACATTCGTTTTACCAGTAGTTTCTTATACCGAGAAAGCTCTCCTTATCCTAACGGCGGGGAGCTCCAATTGTAGCTGGTCCCAGTATCCCTTTGCAACTTGTATAACTGTAACTTACATACGAAGTTCTGGTCAATTAATCTATGGTTCTATTCATGATTGCGCGCAGGTTGGTGCCCATGGCACTGGTGCCAGATTGCCTCCTGTTGACGAGCAAGTCATTAGCATGAAATTGGTTACCCCTGCCAAAGGGACGATAGAGTTATCAAAGGAGAAGGATCCTGAGTTATTTTATCTTTCTCGCTGTGGTCTTGGTGGCCTAGGTGTCGTTGCTGAAGTTACTCTTCAATGTGTAGAAAGACACCAGCTTGTGGAACATACATTCGTTTCCAATGCAGATGAAGTTAGGAAAAACCACAAGTAATGTTTTCTTGGTGTCAATCTTTATTTACCTAGTGTTGCCTGTGCAGTTGTTACATCCTGAGATTTCTTCCTTTCTCCCCTTTTGCAGGAAGTGGCTCTCAGAAAACAAACATATTAAGTACTTGTGGATTCCTTATACTGACGCAGTTGTTGTTGTCCAATGCAATCCCCCCTCAAAGTGGAGAACCCCAAAGTTGACATCAAAATATGGAAAGGATGAAGCTTTACAGCATGTTCGCAACCTTTATCGGGAGTCACTGAAAAGATATAGGTGCGTACACTTGTTATGGTCTGATAACCCAAGTTTTAATGCATCTTTACCTTCTATTCTCTTACCGAAGAGTCAGACAAAATGTTCTCTCACTTAGAAATTGAACTGACTTTAATAATTCATTGACTCTACTATTGTTGTATCCATTCAGATTTTAGTTTGTCTCTAAACTATTCCAGTCTTAGTCTGTCGATCCTTAGGTTTTCTTGCATTTATTGAATCTCATGTAGAAATAAGAGGTGATTCCAGTTAGAATAGTTATATACTTATATTTTTCTGATGCATTATGCTATGTGTGTTCTGATGGTGCAGTAGCACCTGCCAGGCACTGTCAACTGAAAAGACAGTAGTTTGTGGGTGCACCTGTTAGTTCTATTCTTCTCATAAGAGTTTTCCTTGCTTAATTACTCTCTGAGCAAGATGTCATTTATATTTAAGATTTGATGGATGTTTTAGGAATTTCTACAATTGAAATTACGAAGGGGTGCTTCCCTTGTTCTTTCACTAAAAATATTGGTGATGCAAGAAATGTAAATTGGGGCTTTTTGTGGCTACTATTTAGTTAGTGGCACTGCTAGCGCTTGGATGTCCGATGGATTGGACGCTCCATTGCAATATTAAAGTAAAACATCTGAAACATAAAAAATGTAAGATTGCAACATTGAAAAATGCGAAAAGAATAGTTCAATGAAAACATCGTATTCTGAGGAAAAAAATTCCCGCCGCAACATCGAACGCATGTTTCATGCAACATTCCCAAACAAAAATCACCATATGATAGGTTGAGATTGAGCACAGTGAAACATTAAAACACAAACACTGCAAAAATCAAAGATTAACAGATGAAACACCAAAAATTGACTATTGCAACATTCGCACATATCTACAGCACTTGCAACATCCAAAAATCTCTACTGCAACACCATGAGGTACCCATTGCAACATCACAAAATCTCTACTGTAACATCATGAGATACCTATTGCAACATCACCACCCGGTGCTTCCCCCTGCCACAGCCTTCGCTCCTCCTCTGCAACCTCCCGGAGCTGCTCGCCATGGCCACCGCCCGGAGCTCATCCGGTGGCCGGCGTGGCTCGCCCTTGGCGGGGGAGCGGCGGCCTGGCCCCCCACCGCGTGCACCTCGCCTGCTGCCCCGCCACCCGGAGCTGCCTGCCATGGCCGCTGCCCGGAGGAGGGCGGGTGGAGTGGGAGTGGCGCTCAGGGAGGAGGGGACCCGGCCAAGGCTGACGGGGACCCGGCACACCGCGACCACGAGTGCTCCCGCGCGCCACGACCGGCCATGCCAGGCCCCGCGCGTCGTTGCTGCCCTCCTGCTCCTCCTAAGCCTCCATCACAGGCGGAAGAGAGGTCCGGCGCCCTTGCGCCACGGCGGCGTCCAGCCGGCGAGGTTGCCACCACCACCACCAGAGCGCCCACGCGGAGCGGAGGCGTGCAGACAGAGGGAGGGAGGCGGAGCCGAGGAGGAGGAGGGCGGCGCTCAGGGAGGAGGGGGGTTTGACGGCGCAACGGACGAGAGAGAGAGGGGGGCGTCTTTCTGGAACCAGCGAGGCGTCTGATTTTTTCGTCCGCTCGGACACCCATCTCTTAGCATTTCCATTTAGTTAATTAGTATACAAGCATAGAACCTGTGAACATTCAGTTCCTTTACTTTTAAATCCACATGCACAGAGAATCAAATTATTATTTTATGCAGTCAACTGGCATACACAAATACTGTTGGAGCCATTTGATCTACTCAAATGAAGTAACTTTGACATTATGTAGTTCTCTGTGGAATTTTCTAGCTGTATTCAGCAATGTTATTTGTTTTTTTTTTGCTTACGCCACCTTATAGGTGCTTTTCAGAACTGAAACAGAAAGTAATGACCCAGAAATAGATACACTTTCATTTACTGAATTGAGGGATAAGCTGCTTGCCCTTGATCCACTGGATAAAGATCATGTGATGAAAGTCAATAAAGCAGAAGCTGAGTATTGGAAGAAGTCTGAAGGGTATCGGATGGGCTGGAGTGATGAAATACTGGGCTTTGATTGTGGTGGGCAGCAGTGGGTTTCTGAAAACTGCTTCCCCACAGGAACCGTAGCAAAGCCAAGTATGAAGGATCTGGATTATATAGAGAAGCTGCTGCAGTTGATTGAAAAGGAGGATATACCCGCACCTGCACCAATTGAGCAGCGTTGGACTGCCCACAGCAAGAGTCCAATGAGCCCAGCATCAAGCTCCGAAGAAGATGATGTGTTTTCATGGGTAATTAATTTGTTCCTGTTCAATAGATTTTTTTTGTATGTTCAATCTGGGCTGTTGTTGCCACCTGTCATCACCTACCTAAATGCTTTTTTGCATCTCATGCTAATTTGTTTGTCATTGATTTCTGTGCTGGATAATTTGGTTTGAAAAGTGATATTTTACAATTCGATTGTGTCTCCTGTCCTCTTCTAAATATAATATCAGGAGTTGCTCTCTTGCTTCCTACTCCGACAAATGTATGGGGAAGTAGCAGAATTTGCTCTTTTGCTTCATACTTTAACAAATATATGGGGAAATACTTTCTCCCGTACAGATGATATTACCAAACTGTTCCACTGTAATTGTTATCTTTCCCATGTTTCTGAGACAATCACATACATTCTGAAACAGCTGCACATTACAACTCTTAACTGCTTTGGAAAGTTCTGCACCTCTTGCATCTTCTAATAAATCATTAGCCACGCACAGCTACGTGTAAACTCTCGGTGACCAACTTACTGGGATCTATGCAGGTTGGTATTATAATGTACTTGCCAACATCAGATGCTCGCCAAAGGAAGGAAATTACAGAGGAGTTCTTCAATTACAGGAGCCTGGCGCAAAGTCTCTGGGATGATTATTCTGCATACGAACACTGGGCCAAAATTGAGGTACCAACGTCCTACTGCGGATTTTAAGATTTATGTAGACATTACATTATTTCAGTTCCTTAGACTTTGTTGAACTCATGATTGAAAATAACATCAATCTGGTTAGTTTCAAGAGAATGACCAATCTATTTATTTGCAACTAATTTCATGCGTGGTGACTATTCTGTCTCCATTTCTCCCTAGGTGCCAAAGGACAAGGACGAACTAGCTGAGCTCCGGGCCAGGTTGAGGAAGCGTTTCCCTGTCGATGCATATAACAAGGCACGCATGGAGCTGGACCCCAACAAGGTCCTCTCAAATGCAAAGTTAGAGAAGCTGTTCCCTGTGTTGGAGCCTGTTCACCAGGCAAAGCAACGCGTGTGCTGAAGAGTGAAGACACGTAACTTGTCTTTCTGTCGTTGAATGGTGGTTTACAGACTTGTAGAGTTCTGACTTCTGAGATTTTGTTGGTGCCGGCATATTTGTAATTCTATCCCTATCTGTCATCATGGTAATATGATCTGATCGAACGTGAGTTACAATAAACATTTGGCAGATGAAATAAAGTAACAGAAAAATACAATAATGATCACAAGCTTGCTCTCAGTTTATTACTTGGTAATGTTTTTTTTGCGAGGAAAAGAGCTTTCCATTAACTGAGAGGCGCAGCGATATCGCCGGCCACAAACTCCTCAATACAGCTAGGGAGACCGTTCCATGCAAGGTCGATCCCCTGAGGGCACATATGACCCAAGGCTGCTGTAGCATGAGCAGCTCCATTACATGATCTAGGCACATAGGCAACGCTACTGGCGGCAAAATTCTCGCTAACAAAGTTCTTCAGCTCAAAGATAGAACCGCCCACCATCGACAGACGTTACGAATTGTCCTTCATGGCCATCTTCAGAACAAGTGAATCCATTTCAAGAATCATCTTACTCATGCCGAGGTTGGCTGCAGCTTTTGCCCCTTGCAAGCATGCTCTTATTTCTGATGCGAAAGATTACCAGCCCCGGCGCAAATTACTTCTCCATCTCCATCTCGTATCACATATCCCCACCCTCCTTCACCAGTACTAGCCGAGAAGGCTCCATCGGAGTTAATCTTAACAAAATCGTCAGTTGGTTTCTGCCATCTCTCGATTGGCTTGTGTGTGCACTCATCTTCAGTCACTCCTAGTTTCAGGAAGTCCTCTGCATTTCTCTGAATCAAGTATGTTAAGTCCTTTGTCTCCCTTCTCTTCTCCCCCTCCCTGATTTTGTTCCTTTCATTCCACCATTGCCAAAGCAAAACAATCAACTTCATCTGCTCCTCCCCTTTCAGCTGCAGGATATGGTGAATAACCTCTATTGGCGAGCTTTTTCCTGCCAGCAACGCTCGCTGATCCTCCATCTGCACCCCTTGCCAAAAAAGCTCGGACATGTTTACACTTGTGTGCCCCCCATCCTCATTCAGTCTGTTACATACCACACACCGTGTGTCCACCTCCATGCCCCTATGCTCCAGCACTCGCCGTAAGGCCAAGCTGTTGTGTGCAAATCTCCATAAGAAGTGCCTGATTTTGCCAGGATACTTTAATTTTTACAATCTCTTCCACTCCAGATTAATCGCAAGCCCAACGCCCGAAGACGATGCAACTCCCTTCCTGCTGCTCCTTTTCTCATGATCTCTCTGCACTCTGTAGGCTGATTTGACCGAGAAATTGCCTATGTCGTCATAGTGCCACGCCACTAGATCCTCCAGATCATGGTGCACCGGAGTCGACAGAACAATGTCCACGTCCTGTGGCCAGAACGTTTGTCGGACCAGCTCGTCATCCCATCCACCAGTAGCCGGATCAATCAGTTCCTGTACACGACTCAGGATATTTTACCCCTTCGGTGTTATTGGCTTTCTGGACCACTCCCTCGGAAGCCATGGGTCTGACCATGTTTTTATGCTGCTCCCATTGCCCACTCGCCATGTCACACCTCTATTCAGCACGTCAATACCTTTCAGAATGCTCCCCCACGTGTATGACATGTTCCTGCCTGCTCCTGGTTGGAGAACTTCACCATTCGGGTAATACCTCGCCTTCAGAACTTCTGCACACAGGGAGTCTGGCGTGCGTATCAGCCTCCACCCTGCTTCGCAAGCATTGCTAAATTAAACATATGTATGTCTTTGAACCCCAACCCTCCTCCTCCTTTTGGGCCAGTTAGTTTGTTCCAGCTGATCCAGTGCATTTTCTTGTCTGAGTCTTGATTACTCCACCAATATCGGCATATCATTGTGCTAATCTCATCACAAAGCTCTTTTATAATGTCAAAACAACCCATTGCATAAGTTGGGATTGCCTGTGCCACGGCTTTTATGAGAATCTCTTTCCCGGCTCTTGAAAGCATCTTTTCCTTCCACCCCTGAATCCGTTTCCAGACTCTCTCTCTCTCTCTCAAATAACTGAAAACCTTTTTCCTGCTCTGCCCCACATGCACTGGTAGCCCAAGGTATCTTTCGTTCATTGTTTCCCTATGGATGTTCAGAGTTTGCATCACCTCCTCTCTGTTAGAGCTATCTGTGTTAGGGCTAAACATTATTGCTGATTTCTCTATTGATAGCTTGACCCGAACATGCCTCGTACACATCAAGTATACTTTGTATCGTCTGTGCATCATCCCTCTTTGCCCGAAACAGGATAAGTGAGTCGTCGGCAAAGAGCAGATGAGATACACTCGGGGCGTTCTGACAAACTTTCAGACCTTCCAACTTTCCTTCCTCTTCCGCTTTATTCAGCATGGCTGAGAATCCTTCTGCACATAGCAGGAAAAGATATGGCGACAGCGGACCGCCCTGTCTCGGCCCCGTCTGAGGTTAAAAATGTTAGCAAGGGTGTGTTTGGTTGGGGAGTCTAACTTAAATGGAATGGCTCCATTTCAATTTGTGAGAATGGAGCCGATCCGTTCTACGTTTGGTAAGTAGAATGGAGCGCTCCATTCTTTGTTTGGTTGGAGAGTGCGTTAGAGTAGAACCATTTCATTATGTGTTTGGTTGGAGAGTCAGGTGAGTGTGGTTACCTCCTCCTTTGTTGGGGTGAGCTTACCACCAGTTAAAATGCACCATAATTAACTGAATTTCAACATGACATAATATGCAATATAATTAACTGAGTTTCAACATGATATAATATGTAGAATTAATCCCAAATGCATTGTTCAAGGACACAGGTAAAAATACAACGCATATATAAGTTCAAGTCAACCGAAATAACTAGACTAACCAACGTAAGGGCAGCAGCCACCATGACACTAACCATGACCCACAAGCTAGAAGTTCTCGTTAACGAAACTCGAAAACCACGATAGCTTCCAATGGGACAGTAGATTCACGAAAGCATGAGCATCATTGGGGTATCTAACCAAGTGATGATAGTATTGAAGTGATGATAGTATCAAGTCTTGTGGTGAAGCTCAAAATTTGGGAGACTGTCCACGCCTTCAAACAAACCAGCTACCTTTGAACCCCAGCTTGAGCATCATGTCACGCAAAAATGCCCATTCAACACAATCATACGCCTTACTCCAATTTAACGGCAGCAAACCCCTTCTTCCCTCTTCTCTTATTCTTCATACAGTGTGTCAACTCATAGGCCACCAAAATATTATCAGAGATGAGTCGTCCTGGAACAAATGCACTCTGTGCCATACTGATCACTTTAGGGAGAATTACCTTCAATCTGTTCGCAAGGACCTTGGACATCATCTTATAGAGCACGTTGCAAAGACTTATCGGCCGGAGATCCTTTACTAGTTCAGGCTTTAGCACTTTCAGGATAAGAACAATTCTTGTTTCATTCCATTCCCTCGGCATTGGCCCACCATTCAACACATCCAGCTTCTCCTTCGTCACTTGCTTGCCCACCAGATCCCAAAATCTCCTGTAGAAAAGAGATGGGATACCATCGGGGCCAGGTGCTTTTAAGTCGCCAATAGAATCCAAAGCCTCTTTCACCTCTTCAGCCAAGAAAGGCTTCATGAGGAAATCATTCATCTCGTGAGTCACCTTGCCCTCAACAGCATTAAGAATTTGCTGCGAGGCTCTCCCACCATTGGACCTGAAAAGAGACATGAAATAGTCAGAAATAAACCTACTCTTCTCTACTTCCTCCTCCACCTAACTCCCATCCGCCTTCTTCAATCTTCCAATTCTATTGCACTTCCTTCTTTCCCGGCGGCAAGCATGAAAGAAGGCAGTATTTCGGTCACCCTGTTGCAGCCATCTTACATGGGCCCTCTGCCTCCAGTATAGATCCACTTGTTCTTCCAGCCTTTCAAGCTTATATCTCAGCACCTCCTCCCTCGCCATCTGTTCTCTACCAACTCTTGCCTCCTAGTTTTCTCCAAATCTTTCTTGATTTTTTCACCCTTTTTTCTAGATCTCCCAATACATTAATACTCCAGTTCATCAAGCCACCCGCTACTGACTTGAGAGCTTCAGTAGTGGAGTTTGCCTATCCACCCATCGCCTCCCTCCATGCATCACCCACCACCTCTGCACCCCAACCAAGCAGCTTCAAACCGGAAATCCCTTGATCGTGCTCGCATCCCTCCACGCAGAACCGGTTCTGTAACTATAATGACTGGTCGATGCTCGGAGTGCCGGGGATCACCATTTATCACCCGAGTACCAGGGAAATGTATTCGCCATTCATCATTAGCGACAGCTCTGTCTAGCCTCTCCCTTATATAATTCTCCGCCACATGATTATGGTTTCTCCAAGTCGTGGAGCTGACAATAAGTCAGTGCCTCCCTGAAATTGTCCACGAGTTGCTGACTTCTCATCCTGCTCCCTCCTTTTCATGAGAGAAAAGAATCTCATTGAAATCGCCAACGCATAGCCACGACACCTTCGGCTGAGCACCCAAATCTCTCATTTGTTTCCGCATCCGATGTTTCAAGTCTTTATTTTATGTGCCTCCCCGTACACACCAGTGAAACGCCAACAGAAACCATCATCCTCCTTGACATCCACATCGATGCAATATTGCAGTGTACCACGCAATGAAACAGCCAAAACACTGCAAATCCTCCGTCCTAGGAAAAATATGCCACGTGGACAGTTCCGTGTGCCCGGATCTGACGAGCCCCCGAGTTCTTCGTAACCGAGTTTTGTAAGCTAGCGTATTTGTCAGCCCAAGCATCCATCAAAATTTCTCCATTCTTCGTTTGTCAAGCCTCGTTTCAAAAAAAAAAAAAACCCCGCTGCTTCTGTCTTCTGGAGCTCCAGAAGACCCCAAACTGCCCGGCGGATTCCCAACCTCCGGCAGCTCCACGCCACGATTTTCATTGGGACCTGCATGGCTGTGTTAAAGTATAGATGTGTTTGTGTGCGTATCCCTGTAATTGAGCAACAAACTGGGACATGTCACGGCTGGGAGATGTTATCGAGTTGTTGTAGACTTCCTAGATTAGATGAGGTTGTTGTAACAAACATCTCCTGGCCGTTTCTCCTGGTTGTTGCGTCCTCTGTAAAATCCACGCGTTGGGGCTGTTCCACGCAATTAACACGAACACACCGTGACCCAAGATAGGGCACAGGTGCTTCCCACCTTCCAGCGCTTCTGAACTTTTACATGGTAATCAGAGCTCTAGAGTAGATCCATGGCTTCCTCTTCTCAATCCAACACCATGAATCCACTCCTTGGCCAACCCGTTTCAGAGAAACTTACCAGATCCAATCATGCGCTGTGGAAGGCGCAGGTTCGTGCCACAATTCGTGGTGCTCGACTTCAAGGTTACCTCACCTGCGCAACCAAGGAGCCGCCCAAAGAGGTGATCGTCAAGGCGACGGATGGCAAGGAGACCAAGATCGCCAACCCCGAGTGGGAAGAATGGGAGACCAAGGATCAACAAGTCCTTGGGTACATCCTGGCGTCTCTCTCAAGAGATGTCCTGGTCCAGGTTGCTGCATGTGATACGGCGGCGGCGGCTTGGAAGATCATAGAAGACATGTTCGAGTCACAGACCCGTTCAAGGGCTGTGAACACGCAGATCGCCCTGTCAACCACCAAGAAAGGAGGTATGACAGCTACGGAGTACTTCACAAAGATGAAAGCCCTAGGAGATGAGATGGCCTCAGCAGGAAGGCCAATAGAACAAGATGAGCTGGTCGAATATATCATCACCGGCCTTGCAGATGAAGAATGGAGTCCACTGGTGTCCGCGTTATGCACCAGGGCTGAACCAGTAACTCTGGGGGAACTTTTCTCTCAGATACTTAGTTTTGAAACAAGAATGAATCTGATGCATGTAGGTGAAGATCAGAATCGGTCGGCAAACTCTGCCGGCCGTGGTCGAGGGAATTCCCGTGGCCGGGGATCCTACCGTGGACGTGGCCGTGGTGGCTCTCCTAGCTACCAATCTGGAGGACGTGGCAACTCAGGCTCATCAAGGCAGGGGTCAGGCTCTCGTGGCTCCTACAACAACAACAATAGAGGAGGGCAAACTGATGATCGCCCCCTCTGCCAAGTGTGCTTCAAAAAGGGGCACACCACTGAACGCTGCTGGCACAGATTCGAGGAGGACTTTGTTCCTGATCCGAAGCTCGTAGCGGCCGCCACCAACACCTCCTACACGATCGACAACAACTGGTACACAGATACCGGAGCCACTGATCACATCACTGGAGAATTGGAGAAGATGACGACCAAGAGCAAGTACCATGGGGCAGATCAGATCCACACCACCAACGGCTCAGGTATGGACATCAGCTACATTGGTAATACTACTTTACGTACCCCTAAAAGAGATATTCATCTTAAAGATATCCTATATGTGCCACAAGCTAAGAAAAATCTTGTTTCTGTACATCACTTGGCTACTGATAATTCTGCTTTCCTGGAATTTCATCCTGATTTCTTCTTGATTAAGGATCAGGTCACGAAGAATATAATTCTTAAAGGAAGATGCCATAAAGGTCTCTACCCTTTACCATCAAGTTCAATAAAGGAAGTCTGCAGTGCCTCCAAGGTCCCTTTGTCTAGGTGGCATGATCATTTGGGCCACCCCTCATCTCCCATTGTTAAGCAAGTAGTCAACAGCAATAATCTCCTTTGTTCAGGAGAATCTTTGAATTCGTCAGTTTGTGATGCTTGTCAACAAGCAAAGAGTCACCAATTACCGTATTCTCGGTCCTCTAGTGTTTCTAAATTCCCTTTGGAACTTATTTACTCGGATGTGTGGGGTGCTGCACCTACTTCTGTAGGTGGAAAAAAATATTATGTGAGTTTCATTGATGATTACAGCAAATTCACTTGGGTTTACTTCTTGAAATTTAAATCTGAGGTGTTTCAAAAATTCCAGGAATTTCAAGCGATGGTAGAAAGACTTTTTGATCGAAAAATCCTTGCTATGCAAACCGATTGGGGAGGCGAGTATCAAAAACTCAATTCCTTCTTTTCAAAGATTGGAATTGTTCATTATGTGTCATGTCCT
This sequence comes from Panicum hallii, assembly GCF_002211085.1. Classification (NCBI taxonomy): domain Eukaryota; kingdom Viridiplantae; phylum Streptophyta; class Magnoliopsida; order Poales; family Poaceae; genus Panicum; species Panicum hallii. Next base: position 1,258,237 of record NC_038044.1, on the reverse strand, counting down.
CATGCCCATCAACAGAATGGGTCTGCAGAGAGAAAGCATAGGCACATTGTTGAAGTGGGACTGTCCTTGTTGTCTCATGCCTCCATGCCTCTCAAATTTTGGGATGAGGCATTTCAATCTGCCGCTTACCTTATTAATCGAGTTCCCAGTAAAACCATCTCAAACACTACACCACTAGAACGCCTGTTTCACCAAAAACCTGACTACTCTTTTCTTCGTGTCTTTAGGTGTGCATGTTGGCCTCACCTACGCCCCTACAATACACATAAACTCCAGTTTCGGTCGAAACAGTGCGTCTTTATTGGATATAGTAATCTGCATAAAGGTTACAAGTGTTTAGATCCATCTACAGGACGGGTCTATATTTCTCGTGATGTGGTGTTTGATGAAAATATTTTTCCTTTCTCCAAAATGCATTTCAATGCGGGAGCTCAACTTAGGTCTGAAATCAATCTTCTTGATCCTTCCCTTTTAAATCCTTCTTTTCTCTCCGGGGGTACACAAGTGGTAGAACCATGTGCTGATGTTCCTCCTGAAAATTCTAATTCTACCGTGCAAGTGCAGGAAGAAACTGGTGAAAACTCCACACAAGATCATGCAGGAATTGCAGGCAATGAAGCTGCTCCCCTCGGCATGCAACACGAGGGGGATCTGCTCCCGGCTATGGCGACAGAATCCTCCCCGGAATCTTCACCGGCTCCTGCTGCTCCTCGACAGTCCACGCCTACACCATCCTCCGCTCGTCTCGGCGAGGGGGACCAAGCTGCTGTCACGTCGCTGGGTGGTTCACTGGCAGCAGCTGGCGACAACACTCCCGCGGCTCACGTGGAGGAGCTCTCGGATTCGAGTCCTTTTGTGCTGCCGCCCGTGCAAGTTCCTGTGAGGCCTCGCACCCGTCTTCAAGATGGAATTCAAAAAGAAAAAAAATACAGTGATGGTACAGTAAGGTATGGTTTTCTAACCGCTACTGGTGAACCTAATACTGTTGATGAAGCATTAGAGAATACAAATTGGCGAAAAGCTATGGAGTCTGAGTATCAAGCACTCATGAAAAACAAGACATGGCACCTAGTTCCTCCACACAAAGGGAGGAATGTCATAGGATGCAAGTGGGTCTATAAGATCAAAAGAAAACAAGATGGAAGTTTGGACCGGTACAAGGCTAGACTTGTTGCAAAAGGCTTCAAGCAAAGGTATGGCATTGACTATGAAGATACATTTAGTCCAGTTGTAAAGGCTGCTACCATTCGCACTATTTTATCTATTGCTGTGTCAAATGGTTGGAGCCTTAGGCAACTTGATGTACAAAATGCCTTCTTACATGGTTTCTTGGAAGAAGAAGTTTATATGCAGCAGCCCCCAGGTTTTGAGGATTCATCAAGACCGAATTTCGTGTGCAAGCTTGATAAAGCACTATATGGTTTGAAACAAGCTCCTAGGGCTTGGTATGCAAGATTGAGCAATAAACTTATGCAACTCGGCTTCAAATCTTCCAAGGCAGATACATCATTATTTTTCTTTAACAAGGGAGGCATACAAATCTTTGTCCTTGTCTATGTTGATGATATTATTGTTACAAGCTCAACTGAAAAGGCAACGACGGCACTTCTCCAAGATTTACAAGAAGAGTTTGCTCTTAAGGATCTTGGTCGGCTTCACTATTTCCTTGGCATTGAGGTGACACATGTGAAAGATGGCATTGTCCTGACACAAGATAAGTATGCATCAGATCTACTCAAAAGAGTAGGAATGTCAGAGTGTAAGCCGGTGACTACACCATTGTCCACAAGTGAAAAATTGTCGTTGTATGAAGGAGATCCTTTGGGTCCTAATGATGCCACAAATTATAGGAGTATAGTTGGAGCTCTTCAGTACTTAACTCTTACCAGACCTGATATTGCTTTCTCGGTGAACAAGGTATGCCAATTTCTTCATGCGCCAACTACAATACATTGGGCAGCAGTGAAGAGGATTTTGCGATATGTGAAGCAATGTACAGGTTTGGGACTAAAGATACACAAATCATCATCCACCTTGGTGAGTGCATTTTCAGATGCCGACTGGGCTGGAAGCATAGATGACCGTCGCTCTACAGGTGGATTGCAGTATTTGTGGGTTCAAATTTAGTCTCCTGGAGTGCTAGGAAGCAGGCTACCGTTTCTCGGTCTAGTACAGAGTCTGAATACAAGGCAATTGCAAATGCTACGCCTGAAGTAATATGGATACAAACTCTACTACAAGAATTAGGAATCAGAAGTCCACCTGCAGCAAAACTATGGTGTGATAACATAGGTGCAAAGTATTTGTCTGCCAACCCAGTTTTTCATGCAAGAACAAAATACATAGAAATTGATTATCATTTTGTCAGAGAGCGTGTGTTCAACAAACTCTTGGAGATTGAATATATTTCTACTGGTGATCAAGTGGCTGACGGATTCACTAAAGCATTGCTGGTGAGATTACTTGAAAACTTTAAGAACAATCTCAACCTAACAAAGTTGTGATTGAGGGAGGCTGTTAAAGTATAGATGTGTTTGTGTGCGTATCCCTGTAATTGAGCAACAAACTGGGACATGTCACGGCTGGGAGATGTTATCGAGTTGTTGTAGACTTCCTAGATTAGATGAGGTTGTTGTAACAAATATCTCCTGTCCATTTCTCCTGGTTGTTGCGTCCTCTATAAAAGCCACGCGTTGGGGCTGTTCCACGCAATTAACACGAACACACCGTGACCTAAGATAGGGCACAGGTGCTTCCCACCTTCCAGCGCCTCTGAACTTTTACAGGCTGGTCCGCCCGCCCCGCTTTCTTCATCTTCTTGTTACTCGGCAATGGTATTAGTATTAGTATACATGGGGCTGTAATTGAGCAGATAAACTGGACAGTATAGTCAATTTCAAGCGTGGATTAGCATCCCATCAGGCCATCACGTCCCCTTTTGGGCCTGTTCGTTTCCCACCCTCTAAACTTTAGACCCATCACATCAAAGAGAATCTTACTATTTACAAGTATTAAATAAAATCTGTTTATAAAATTTTTTGCACAGCTGTATGCTAATTCGCGAGACAAATTTAACGAGCCTAATTAATCCATAATTTGCCACAGTGATGCTACAGTAATTATTCGCTAATCATAGACTAATATACCTCATTAGATTCGTCTCGCGAATTAGCACTAGGGTTCTGCAATTAGTTTTGTAAATAGAATTTATTTAATACTTCTAAATGACAAGATTCTCTTTAATGTGACCCATCTAAATTTTAGATACCCGGAAACGAACGCACCCTTTGTCCCTCTGGCCGCTCCCCCAGTCCACCCAACACGAGAAATGAACCAGTTCCTCCGCTCCCAGCAATCGGTGCTCACCATGGACTACGCCGACAGCACGGCCGCCACGGCCGCGCTCGCGCCCAACGGCGCCGCCGACCCCGCCGCGGCCATCAACGACGACGACGACGACGACGGCGTCCCCGAGGTAGCCGCCTGCATATCGTCGATGATCGACCGCGGGGGCAGCGTCGAGAGCCACCGCCTCTTCCTGGCGCGCCGCACCGCGCTGGAGATGCTCCGCGACCGCGGGTACAGCGTCCCGGAGGACGAGCTCGCCCGCACCCTCCCGGAGTTCCGCGCCTGGTGGGCCCACAAGCCCGAGCTCGAACGCCTGGCCTTCTCCACTACTCTCGCCTCCGACCCGTCCAACAAGGTGGGGGTTTTCATTCTTTCTTCCCATTTTCCCCCATGATATCGCCGGTGTGCTTTCAGTTGTTCCTCCATTAGGGTTAGTCAGATTCCTGTTCTACTAGCTCGCGATTTGAACCACATTCTTGTCCTGACTATTAGACCTGGCTTTGTGCTCAGTATTAAGAAACCTCCCACAATTACTCATTAGTGTAGCGGAATCCAGTTTGCTGAGATATACATGGCGAAACTGAAGAAGTTAGGGAGAAAGAGGGGTATCATTTCTTTCATACCCTTTCTCACCGATTGATCCTTCCTTGCTGTTTTGTTGATGTTAGGTGTGATTGTCTGTACGGTCTAGAAATATTGTTGTTCTTGTGGTCATGATTGAGGGTTAGCACCATTCTACAGGTAGAATGGTACAATGCTTAATTTTCGTGTATGTATCTAGAGAAGTTCAGTAATTGCATGCATAGGTATAGCACGGAGTGCTTTTCTCGCTTATCTTTTTCATGCAAAAGGTGGTTCTTTACATCAATTGTTCTTGTTACAGATGAGTAAATAATAGATCTTAACTATGCATTTTGCAGGTGAAAGTTGTGTTCTGTCCACCTGAACCTGTCAAAATTGCAGTTATCCGGGAGATATATAGCGGAGTCAAAGAAGAGAACTTGTCTAGACTGATTCTGATATTGCAGAGCAGAATAATGTCTAGAGCCAAAGAATCTATTAAGGAGATCTTCCCATTTAAAGTTGACACTTTCCAGGTTAGGTTTTGTCTAATATTGTTGGTTGCTCTTCACATTTTGTTCTGTTTCTGTAAGTAAACAAGAACATGGACTCTTTTGGTTGTAACTACCATGCCCATCCCTTAAGAGTAAGAGCAAGTAGCTTCTATTGTCCTTCTTTGCAACCAGTAATGGACTAATTGGACTGGCTACAGTATGGTTCGAATCTGAATTTTCACTATTTGTTCTTCTGCACATTATGGTCTTAATGTCAGGTGTCTAAAAGCAGCATTGTAACTTTCACTATGTAAAGTTGATATTTTGTTGTTTTATCTTATATTAATATTTGTATCCAAACTAATGTGCTCCTCCAATGGTAGATCACGGAACTACTGGTGAACATTACTAAGCATGTCCTGAAGCCCAAGCATGAAGTGTTAACTGCAGAGGAGAAAGCCAAGCTCCTGAAGGAATACAATGTGGTGGATTCACAGGTATGTTCCTCTATAATTTGTTGTTGGAAATTACTTTATAATCTCTTACTGCTTTGTTGTACTGGCATTGGAAGTCATGGTGCTACGAGATTTTTGTAGCCTCCTTTTGTTAAATCTTGTGGAAGGAAATAATGCGGCCTGGTGCTGGCTGTAGTGTTGCTTTCAATGATACTTGCTGAGTTACTGTAACACCATAATTGCAGCATGATCTTGTTTACAGCACGATCATGGCCATAAGGTGACTGCAATATCTTATTGCTTTCTGGGTGTCATGATTGAGACTAATGAATTATGAAATTACCTGCTGAGTGTCTTGGCTTGGTCACATGGAAATATTGATGATAATTTGGTAAACACAGCCACTTATATTGTGCTCACAATGTTGTGTTTATGCATTTTTCATTAAAAAAATGTAACTTCATGGCATTGAAACTAACAATCGTCCCATATTTTGTACGGAGAGTACTGCTATCATATACAAGAAAGCTTGTTTAATTGCAATTGCAATGTCAAATTTGTTTCACTTTCTATCTATATAGGTTCTTATTATATATTGCAGGCTCCTTACATAATGATATGCAAATCAGAAAATAAAATTCTGTTTATAGTTGCCGCGGTGATAATGCATTTCATTTGTTTTGGTTAGTGGATCCTTATCATGCCTGAAGTGCAAATTCCCACTTGTTATTAATAACTTGGGTGTTTCCCTTGGATATTTATTTTGATAGAGCTAGATCAACCTGTTGCAAAGTAATTTCGGGCCACTTTACTGAAAATTGGTGCTTGTATCTTTCAGTTGCCTCGCATGCTGGAGACTGATGCTGTTGCTCGCTACCACGGCCTTGGCAAGGGAACTGTTGTTAAAGTTACATATGACAGCGAGCTTACTGGGAACCATGTGACGTACAGGTGTATTTTCTGAGGGGGCTGTGGGTTTACATGGATGAAGTTTCTCATAAGCAGTTGGTAAAAATAACTTCTCGGCAGATGATACTGCACTTCTAGGCCAATGTAAGCACCCTACTATGTAGGATGAAGTTCTCTGTAAGGTGTCGGTAAAAATTGTCTCGCAGCAAAGTTACTGCCCTACTAGGCTAGCATATTGTCCTATGTTATACTTGTCTCCAGTCTAATCTTAGAAACAGTAACAAAGCTAATCCCGTTGTGAAGTTCTTCAATACAATCCCGTTGCAAGTGATTCTCTCAGTCAATTTCAGATGCTTTTTGCAAAGTTTGGCGTGAGATGTGTCCAATGATCTATTAATTAGGCTGTTAGCTCAGCTGTTCTCTGATAACTGTTGCAGAATCACTTGATTCTATTGAAGAAGTTCATAATATTTTGCAAATGATGGTTAACGCCTGTGTTACAAATCAGTAGGCCAAAATCTAAGTAAAACAAAAAGGCAAGGGAGAAAAGGGGGTTAATTCTCCTATAATCAGTTTGCAGCTAACTGTGCCTTGATCTATTTGTCTGGGGCAAAACTTCTTCGTTGTCTTCTGCCTTTCTCTTGCGGCTGTTGCTGTTTTCGCTGCTGCTGCTGCTGTTCGTGGTGTTACTGCATTCGTTGCTGCTGCTGTCGCTTTGCTGGTGCTGCTCCTGTTGGTAGTGCTCCTTGCATCTGCTTTTCAGTATGTGGGGCTTCAGCTTGCTCATGTCTGATAGCCGCACTGGTTTTAGGAAAAACTCATCCGCTCCTTCCTCCAGGCATCTGATTCAGAACATCAAAATCAGAAACGGGTCAGGGATTTACCTTATGATAATAAAGTATCATATGCAATTAACAAATGCAAATATAATGTTTTTTATTTCGTGTGTTTTTATCTTTCACAATTTTTTGTAGATACCATATCTTTTGATTCTTTGTTTGACTCACTCACTCATTGTCCTCTCAAGTTTCCTTACGCCGCTTGTGTATCGTGCAACTAGAAATAGAATAAACCCGGACAAAGACGAGTGGTGCTAGTGAGCTGTCTGCATCAACTAAACCTGTTTCATGGATACGGCAATATGGAAGATCTTCATGATCGATATGCGTATCATCACATATCCTTTTTGTTTTTTTTCACACCAGACATGTCGAGATTATACTAGGACGGTGTGAGCTGTGTCATGTATGGGGCGGTCCCTCTATTATACAGTAATAGTACATGTGACGCCAAATCATTAAGGATTTTGAGAGATTCCCGTGTCCAATTTGGTCCTAAACATATCCATTTCTATGTCTCCATATAGAAGAAAGGAACTTTAACTCTCCAAAAGTTTTCAAACCATGAAGTAATTTTCTCAGCAAGAACAATATTAAATGTCATCCAGAAACATTTCTCTTAAATGATGACGTTGTTTTCCTGCTTCTACTCACACACTCACTAATATTTCTGGACGCTTAACTTGGATTTGTTCTTCCAAAAATCAGGAGATAATCTGAAACAATATTACGAAGATCCATAAGAATTCTCACCTATTGATCCTTGAAGGAATGTTCTCGGACGACATGATCACCACTGGGATGTCTCTTAGAGATGTTGATTCCTGCTTGAACAAAACAAACATACATCTTTAGGCCCTATTGTCTTCAGTGGATCATTGATGATGGATCATACTACCAAGAAACACTAACAGAGAATATGGTAGCTACCTTGATCTTCTTGAGCAGATCATATCCTGTCATGCCAGGCATGCAGTAGTCTGTGATGATCAGATTCACCGCAACCTCCTGTTTACCCACAAAACAGTAGCAGAACCAAAACACATCAGAAACCTTTCTTCAGACTAGGAACAACACTGCACATGGTCTATTGATTTCTCGACTCATAGCAGGAAGACGAAGCCATATCCTTACCAGCTGATCTTCGTGAACGGAAACTGGTGGGCTGCTGTCCTCGCCATGGATCCCCAGGAACTCCAGAGCCTTGCTCCCGGAATCGACAGTGGTTACTTGGAAGGAAGAGGTCTTGAGGAGCCTCTCGATGAGCTTCCTGTCCGGGAGGCTGTCATCCACGGCCAGGACATGGAACGGGGTCTCTGTGGCCACCGCCATGGAAGAAACAAGAGAGCTGATCTGGACTCCCTGCTGTGTTCTCCTGCTCGTGTTCTTTGCTCCTGACTAGTGACTAGGAAGGAGGAGGATGCTAGGAGCAGCTGCAGAGAGGAGGAGTTGCAGAGGAGACTAAAAGCAGGGAGGTCCGCGTGCTTGGCATGAGAGGCTTTGCCTGCCTTTTGAAGGGTGTGGGTGTGGGTGTGGGTGTGGTTGAGTTGGTATATATATATACAGGCACATGAAAGGATTCCAGGAGATATGATGGAAAGTGAAGGGAGGGAGGAAAGGGGTGTGATGACTAAGAAAATCCCAGCGCATGGAAAAGCAAGATCCGGTGCGGATTTGCTCCAAATCTTGCCAGGAATTGACTCCATCTCCACAGAAGAATTGAATAGAATAGAATAGAAGAGAGGGAGAGCACCCGGGCACCAAGCAGAGGCAAAAGAGCATCATGAGCAGGCCCGCCCTTCGTCAAAGGGTCCACCATTTCCTCTTGTTCCCTCTCCCTTTTCCTACTGCTGCTATCGTATCTGGCTCTATGAGTTGGTTCTTGGTTTGTTCGCTTGCTGTGCTGACCAGCTGAAAGATACGGACGGATCGTTTTGGCGATCTGGTGAGTGAGTATCTTTTCTCTTCAGGTTTGGCCTCCCAGTTCGCTGCCGCAAGTCGTCGTTAGTAAAAAAACGGATTAAGATCTGCTGCCGCTGTAAACCACTTGCTTGCAATCCCAACTCCCGATAGAGTATACTATGTATTGTTAGCTAGGGATAACAGTGTTCTGTTTGCGCAACTCACAGTATGTTCTGGTGCACTTGCTGCAGCAGCGCCAATCTGCAGATATCTCGCTACCAACTGCCAGGGAAGGGACTGCCAGGAAATGGAATCATCGGATCCAATCCAATCCAGCTGATGACGACGATTCTCGCGGTTGCCTTGTCACCAACTAACAACAACTCTGCCCCTGCGGTCGAATCTCGGAGACTGCAACGACGACTAGAGTTCTAGTTGAGAACGCAGCTTGCTTGCTTGCTAACCAAATGGTGGATACGCGATGCGTGGATTTGGGTGGCGGGACGGGAGGGCGGGCGGGCGATACGGGAGGGTGGGTCGCCGCCCCCCGAATCGAATCCGCCTCTGATCGCCGCTTCTCCCAGTGCGGGCGAGGCGATACGCTCCGGATTCCCCCCACGCGTGCGCGTCCCCTCCTTGGCTTTCGCTTTCCTTGCAACCGCGCTCTCGTCTCATCCTCAATCGCCTCCTCCTCTCCCTCTCCTCGGCCGACGGCGTGCGCTGCTTCTACGTGGCCGCGTGGGCAGCAGGCACGCGGTTCCTCCACTCCATGGGAGATCCTGACGAGCAAGCCATGCACATCATCGTGGGCGGTTCTGTATCAATGATGATATGATACAGACGCACCGACCGTCCTGTAAATGATCGTCGACACACGATGCACCCCATCACCGACATGATCGACAGTGCCGTGCAAATCGCTGGCTGCTTCAGCCATCCGGTATTCATGATCGGCATCATTCTGTGCTGTTGCCGCGTGAGGAGGCAACTGCCCATGCATTCAGATTCAGTCTAACAGTACACCACTACCGTGACCTCAATTTTTTTATGGCACGTGACCTCAATTTTTTGAAGGGCTAATGTAGCTTTATGATCGGTGATCCTTTTTCTTTATTGTTGTTCTTTGTTATATAATAGTGGGCTCATTGTTCTTTCGCCTCCTTTTATTTTTTCAGTTTCGGCCCAACTAGTAATCAATCCTTGGGCAGCTCAGTAAATAATAATAAAAAAAGAAGCAGCAGCAGGGGGAGCAAAGAAAAAGGAGGAGTTGACAGTTGGGCTGCATCGCTAGGCCCGTTTTCGCTCCAGCTGCGGACTGAAGCAAGCAGGCCATAAACTGAAAACTACAGATGAAGCCCAAACTTTCTTCTCCAGCGCAGCAGCAGCAGCAGCAGCAGCATAGCAACAATCTGGACCGAACCAAAGAAAGAGAAACGCGGCCCGGTCGTATTTATGGGCCGAGTTGCTGCGAATGTCGTCTGGTGGGCTTAACCGCTCACTAAGAAATCAAAAAGAAACGGACGAAACAAAAGCGAGAGCTTGGCTGCCGATTGTGTTCCTTCCAAATCGACCAGGCTACCAGGATCACCAGGGAGTCGAAGGCTTTCCTCGATTCTTTTCTGATTTGCTTTCGTGATGACAACCACCAGTTAAAGAAATCTTGAAGTGTGCTTGTAGGAGTTAGCCTTTGTAAGTTGCATCGCCGTAGCACTGCAAACCAGATTTCTTTGGCCAGCACGCAAGTAGACAGCAAGTGAGAAATTGTCTCCGAGTGCTGATCACAGAAAGTGCAGTTATCATCATTCTGGAGATTGTATCTCTTCCGTCTTGCTCCAGTCCAGCAACGGTCATGCATAGCGAGCCAAATGAAGAAGTTACAGCGACCTGGTGCTCGTGTTTTAGTAAGCACTTTTGCCTCGGACACGGCGTGTTGTCTAACGAAAAGAGCTCTATAGGCAGAAGCAGTTGAGAACTGCCCATCGGTTATCCATTTCCATCTGAACTTATCTTCAGTACCCGAGTTCAAGGTACGGACAAAGTTGCATTGTCGTATGACATCCTAGATTAGTAGGTAGTCAATGATAACTTGGATCGTTCAAGCGCCAGTGATATCCCGTAGTCCTTGCGCCACAGTTCTTGTCCTACGGACCTGTGGGATGGTCGCTCAATTGCCGATATAAACTGTACTGGGTCTTGTTTCTCTATTTCCTTCTACTCAAAAACATTCCTCACATGGTCTGTGGTTTCCTTCCAAAAAAAAGAAGAAGAAGAAAGAAAACCCAAGTGGCCCCCTACTGCCCTATTTCTTTTTACTCAAACATTCCTCACCCCTTTTCACCAACATGGCCACACTGCCCCCATACCCTGCCACACATTCCCTTTTGGACCAAAGCTACATTATTCTACAATAACTTTATTATCCAACTCCCAACAGCTCCAAAATCTCCAATTAAAATAAAATTTTGACAAGAAGAATTATCAACTATACCTACAAATACCCCCACAGCACAAACATCCTCCACCTTTGGGGACCGACTCTCTGTTGGTGTCAAAGATTCTCTCGCCGTCGCAGCCGGCAGCGCACCTCACTCACTCAATCTCACTTCCCGACACCCGCACGCGCTCGCTCCACTGAGCCATCCACTCCCCACCCAACCGAAGCCAAGCCGCACACGCACACGCCCACGCCCATGGACGCGAGCGGGGCGCCGCCGCCGCCGCTCCTCCTGGCCGCGTCCGCTTTAGCCGCGGCCACGCTGCTCTTCGCCGCGGCGCTGGGATGGCTCTTTGCCGCGCGGTCGTCGAAGCAAGGGTCGGCGCGGCTGCCGCCGGGCAGCACGGGGCTGCCGCTCATCGGGGAGACGCTGCGCCTCATCTCCGCCTACAAGACCCCCAACCCGGAGCCCTTCATCGACGACCGCGTGGCGCGCCACGGCAGCGGCGTCTTCACCACCCACGTCTTCGGCGAGCGCACCGTCTTCTCCGCCGACCCCGCCTTCAACCGCCTCCTCCTCGCCGCCGAGGGCCGCGCCGTCGGCTGCAGCTACCCGTCCTCCATCACCACGCTGCTCGGCCCGCACTCGCTGCTCCTCACCAAGGGACCCGCGCACAGGCGCCTCCACACGCTCACGCTCACCCGCCTCGGCCGCCCCGCGTCGCCGCCGCTCCTCGCCCACATCGACCGCCTCATCCTCGACACCATGCGGGAGTGGGAGCCCGCCGCCACCGTCCGCCTCCTCGACGAGGCGAAGAAGATCACCTTCAACCTCACCGTCAAGCAGCTCGTCAGCATCGACCCCGGGCCGTGGACCGAGAGCGTCCGCCGTGAGTACGTCAAGCTCATCGACGGGTTCTTCTCCATCCCGTTCCCCTTCGCCCACCTCCTCCCTTTCACCACCTACGGCCAGGCCCTCAAGGTGCTCGCCCGTTTGCCTTTCGTTCCCCCGATTTACTCTATCCGTTGCACATTGCGTCTCCTCTCAAGATGTGATTTTTGGTTCGATTCAGGCGAGGAAGAAGGTGGCCGGGGCTCTGCGGGAGGTGATAAGGAAGAGGATGGACGACGAGGTGGAAAATGGTGGCGCGAATGGGAAGGAGGATGACAAGATTGAGAAGAAGGACATGGTGGAGGAGCTTCTTGAAGCAGAGGGTGGGAGCTTCTCCGAGGAGGAAATGGTGGATTTCTGCCTGTCTCTGCTGGTGGCTGGCTACGAGACGACGTCCGTGCTCATGACGCTTGCTGTCAAGTTCCTCACCGAGACACCCACTGCGCTGGCGCAGCTCAAGGTATGCATCGTGAGAAATTCGCTTGGAAATTATCAATTCTTTGTTGGAATGTTCGGTGGTAAGCACAATCCTTGTGCACGTGTGGTGGTAGGTACTGCCAACAGTCAAATTAGCTTGGACATTGGGGACAATACGTTAACTGATTTCATAATATGTTATAATAATCGAGTGTTAGATTAACTTAATCTGTCATGCGTCACCTCTTGTAGTCATGTCCAGCAGAAAATCTGCTCCCGCCGGCTTGTGTGTTAGGTCGAATTCTAGTGCAGGTTTTTAAATTCGGATAGCAGTTTGTTCACTGTAAGGTTACTGTCCAATTTGTTTGATTCTATATTATGAAATCCTGCAATAGGCACTGATGTGATGTTGCCTATTATCTTATCTTGTTGTCTAGACTCTAGAGTGAATCTGCTATGAACACAACTCCAACTGATTTCTTCCTGGAACATTTTTTTCTTGTTTGTGCATAAAGGTGCTTTATTTTCGTTCCCATTTCTGTACTTAACGTTATCCAACCGAACGAACGACCGAAAGTGAGAATCGTAGCAACATCATAATGGGACCGGATAGGAATCTTGAGCCGCCTAGTGAAACATTTGTTTTCAGTATTTTAAGTTACATAATTGTACCTCGTGGTCCAGAAGTTATTCTGCTTCACAACATGTGAGTTTGATTCCAGATATTTTCTGAATTTACAGGAAGAGCATGAAAATATCAGAGAAGTAAAAGGCAAAAACCAACCTCTGGAATGGAGCGATTACAAGTCGATGCCATTTACACAATGTGTAATATTTTTGGAATCCTTTTTTTTTTGGAAGTTTCCTTATCGATATACCATGCCAAAAGCAAAATGCTGTCTAGCAGTTGAATTTTTACAAATTGTACTACATCATTTAAAATGAACATTTGAGCTCAGTTGGATTTTTACATTTTGCAGGTGATAAATGAAACATTGCGTGTTGCTAACTTAATTAGTGGGGTATTCAGGCGTGCAAACACTGATATTCATTTTAAAGGTATTCTAATAGAAACTATCTTCAAATTTCCCAAACTTTAACCCGGGATATTCATTCATTTGTAACATTCTGTTTTGTTCATTAGGCTACATTATTCCAAAGGGCTGCAAAATATTTGCTTCATTCCGAGCTGTGCACCTTAATACTGAACACTATGAGAATGCTCGGACCTTTGATCCTTGGAGATGGCAGGTACTTGTACTTACCTTAGATTGCTTCTGTTCTGCTTATTTCCTGCTATGTGCTACGTACTGGCTTATAAAAGTAAAATATTGGCATGCTGAGTGGCATATATGCGAAATGATTTCTCTAAGAAACATATTCAAACCAATTTGTGGTTGCCATTGTGCAGAGTAAGAATAGACTTCAGAACGCAGTAGGGGCCAGCTTGTTTACTCCCTTTGGTGGCGGACCTCGTCTGTGCCCAGGCTATGAGCTTGCCCGGGTTGTTGTTTCTGTTTTTCTCCATCGTCTTGTGACGCACTTTAGGTAAGGCATCCTTATCTACCAAGTTTCTACACTGTTTTGGAGCCATAGGATGTTGATAATCATATGATGAAACATCAATCTATCTGCCTCTTGGGTACTGGACGCCACTTGGATTGAACTGTGCGCTCACGAATCTGCAGTTGGGAAGAAGCTGAGGAAGATAGGATTGTCTTCTTCCCCACCACCCGAACTCTCAAAGGATACCCCCTCAATCTCCGGCGGCGACCAGATTCTGTTTTCTGACCTCACATTAGGTTGTTACCCTTATGGTCAAAGCAAGAGTAAGCATAGATAAGAAAAATATCCCCAGTAGTTAGTGAAATTTTCCTCCCTTTTTTTAATCTCTTTTATCTGTAACTTGGTACAAACAGCACCCGGCAAACTCGGTTTTGCTTGTAAAATGACCCAAACTGCTATGCAATGCAATGCGTACTCGTTACAGATAACATTTTGCCGTGCATTATTTGGCTATCCTAAGAGAGATCTAGCAAAGATCTTGCTAGTCGTTTATATCGCTTTCCTAATAATTCACAAATGATGTGATGAGTTTGTACGACTTGGGGGGCAAGATGCTACTCTATCATCAATAATCGCAAATGGGAGGGATCGGTCGCTTAGATTTGTAGCGATCTCTGTCAAGCACATCAGGATCATGAACCTGTTGTGTTAGTCCATAAACATTTCTGTATCTGTGATCTGTCTGTTGCCCGGAACCCAGGAGATACAGTGGAGATAGTGTGTGCTCTGTTCAAGTCTCAGTGCATTTGCTAGTACTAAATGCTGCTCCAAAACTGTTGCAGTGCAATAGCCTACAGTGTGCGATCAGAAGTTCAGAACAAAAACTGTATACATTGAAAAGAGCTGCCTGTGCAGAATCAGCAATCCACTACACGCACTGATGTACATGCCATGCCATTGCACGCTTGAAGTTGAAGGGCCCAAAGCATGGCCGAAGCTGCCCAGCAAACAGTGATGGCAGCAGCCAGCAGGAACAGAAAAAAAATAAACTGCTTGGCTACTTCCCTTCCCCCTTGATGAAGGATCGAGCGAATCACGCATCGACAGCGACCTGCGCCTACCTGCTGCTTCAGCCGGAGATTGTACGTGCACGGCGCTGGGTCACGATCTGCTGATCTGCCCCCATCACCGGCGTACGTGATGGTACAGTGACGCAAGTTCAGATCCCCATATCTTGAAACGAGAAGCGGCGGCATGGGCCATGGCCATGGGGGCTCGCCGCTCGTGCACGCCGCCCCCTTTTCAGTGTGGTCGGTTAGGCTGTCACGGTCGCGAAAGGGAGGGCACCGTCGTGCCGGAGCAATCATGCAGCCGATCGATCTACCCACCATGTTCGTCGGACCGGCCGGCGATCTGCTAGCTTTCAGGGGAGATCGATCGAGGAGGATGCTTCGTGAAGATGAAGGCATCATGTGTCCATGCGTGGAAGCTGCTGATAAGATAGTAGTAGATAATCTCAATCTGCAGTGAGCCAGTGACCACAGTATTGTTGTGCCATGACGCCAAGCTAATAATCAAATGAATGGACCGTGGCAAAAAGAAAAAAAAAGGATGGGCCCGGTGGCCAGCTTCTCTTGAAATCATTGGGTTCTGTACTACCTGTGTGGAGTGTGGATGCACCATGCATGTTCCCGGGATCCACTTTGCTGCACAAACACAGTGCGCAATGGCTGCTTCTCATCCACATGCATAGCTAACTAGTTGATCCATCACGTAACATGCGCGTTTATGATTGCAAATCGTCGCAACTCTACTGTCTCGTGTTGCCGACATGAAGCTCCAAACAACCTACTGCACACTCCGTCGTCAACCTTGTGTCAGATTCAGACAGGAGTCGACGACAATGACAACAGTCAAATCAAGCATCTATATTTCAGTATCACACACGCAGGGAGAGGAAAAGGAACACAGAAAGCGTCCACAATGGGACTAACAGTAGTAACATATAAGCACTAGCTAGTAGTAAAGCAAGCTACCATACAACTATGATCACAATTCACAGGCTACAACTTTCAACTGAAAAGCATCAGCACCGCCGCAAAGCGCTCGTATCAACAAGCTGGGAATCAAATCTACACACTTTTGCATCAGCTAAGCCATCTAGGAGTTTTACAAGAAATCACGCGTAGATACTCGTCATCAGCTGCAAACGTTGCATTGTGCCACGCACGGACACGACCGTCATCATCTATCCCAGGCGCGCCGCCTGTTGGTGTTGGCCGGCGGCGTCCTCCTCCGCCTGGGTCGGCAGCCTGAAGCGGCAGAGCGGGCAGAAGGAGCTGACGGAGAGCCACTCCACGATGCACCCCTCGTGGAACGCGTGCGCGCACGGCATCGCCCTCAGCGCGTCGCCGGCCGCGTAGCCATCCAGGCACACCGCGCAGCAGGTCTCCTCGGCATCGCCGCCCGCGGCCACCGTCGTCTCCTGGAGGCCCGCCACGGCGCTGGCCGCGGCCGGCACGCCGCGGAACCCGCCGCTCGGGAACCACGCGGTGAAAGAAGCGGGGGGCGAGTCGTCGTCGTCGACGTGCACGCTGGGCGTGGCCACCATCGTGCCGTCGTAAAACTCGTGGGGTGTGCGCATGCGGATGCGGCGGGGTCCTCCTCCTGCCGCCGCCAGCGCAGGGTTCGTCGGCCGCCTCTCGTGGTACATCTGGTGCGGCATCAGGAAACCTCCCGGGGCACGCGCCACCTCCATCTGCGCCGGCAGGCCGGCCGGCAGCGCGTACGTGGCTACGTGCACGGTGCGCGCCCCTGCTCGTGCTCCGACGGGTGGACAAGCGACCGAGAAGATGCAGGGGAGATGAGAGGCAGTCGAGATCGGTTGATCGGCGGGCGTCGGGGATCCAGGATTTATAGTTTTACCGGATCGAACACGTCCGAGTCCAAGTGAAGGACGGTCTCGTCTGGGCTGGCGTGGGGAACAACTCGGATCAGCGTCCGACTCGGATTCTTGCCGAGGTGGAGGAGTGCGCTGCGGCGGCGAGCTCAGGCACGGCAGGCTGGCGGGCCGGAGGCGCCGCTCTCTTTCGTTTCAGATGCATCGTTGTTCAGTTGAATTGTGTGCGCCCGCGCTCTCTCCTCCATGAACAGAGACGGCGACGGCGGTGCCTTCGGAGTTCGGACACAGCAAGGACGGCCCGCTGCAGGCACGCAGCTATGGCAGTGAGCAGCCGCTGCCGTGCAGAGGACTAGTGGCTGCTCCGTCGAGCAGTCTGTTATGTGGATGCGCTCCATCTCGAGCCTTGCACCGGCGGCGCACCGGGCTCGCCGGCGCCACCCGTGGCCGTCACTAGTGTAAGGCGGCGGCGTGGCAGCCGGCGAGGCCGTGCCTCCACCGCGGCTCGCCGCCAACCCCGTCGCCGCACATCCCTGTGAACGAGCGCGTCCATCTGCGCCGCCTAGCTTGTTTCCCTCATCCTCATGCCCCGTCCTCCTCTGCTCCAGTTGACCGGGACACCCTCGCGGGCGGCGCCCACGACGGCGAGGCGCTCGGAGATCGATGCGGGGACGCTAGCATGGTTCAGCCGCGCCGGAGCCCAATGGTGGGACGGCTACCGCCGCACCGCTCCGATGCCGTCCGCCGCAGCCGTACCGACAAGGCGCTGCAGCGACTTGCGAGCCGCATGGCGCGCGGCGCCTCCACTTTCCCTTTTTCTTTTCTTTAGTTGAACTGTACTTGCATGATCATGGTGCCATTATCATGTTTAGTTCTAGGAAATTCTAATGTCACCCGAGAACTTTAAGACATACTTTAGTGAGGATAACCAATTTTTGGAGTCCAGAGAATAACCAAATTTTTAGAACTAAGAGGGCAGCAGAATTATAGTTAAAAATCTTTTCTGCAACAAGGCATTATGTTCTTGACTGTAGAAATTAGATTAGTAGTTTTTTTCCGAGAATAAATTAGATTAGTAGTTCAGCTGGTGTTACTGCAACATCCAAGATTCCTAATGAATATTAAGTCAACAAGGAGTAGTGCAGAGGCTAAATTACACTTGCAATATGATCAATTACACTTGCAATATGATCAGTTTGACTCTCATGGGTTTATAAACAACAAATGTCAGTATTGTTCAGAAGATGTCTTTCAAGTGTATTAACAGAAAATTTGCAAGTAGCTACCATTTCATAAGAAAAGTATGGAATGTGCACGCTGGTGGCAATGCATCAAAATAAGCTGTAATCCTGCAACGTGATTGTATTCAGAAAGTGACATGCGTTCAGGAACAGAGAGTTTCAGATTTCAGACAACTGAGTAGCAACGTTTCATGAGAGTAGCCAGATGCAGTCGCTAACAAATCAAACAAGTGCTTGATGGCTAAATTGGATGGCTAAACAATTGGCAAAGCAGGGAGTCCGCCCAAGAATGCGGGAAGCTCTGTGGTATCCGTGGGAATTTATCCTGGTTCCTGAGGTACAGCAAGTTAACCACACAAGCATTTTAAGATGAAGGAACCAAGCATGGAGCCATGGACTAAGCATGACTGACAGTGTTATAAGATTACAGATAGGGGGGAGCATGTTGCAGCGCCGCAGCGGCATGCCGTTGAACCAAGCAAAACTACTCTGAGAATGTTGTGAGCTCCGTATGGTGCTTTGGATTGAGCTGCTCATTGTCTACCACTTGCTACCTATTACTGGTTACTGCTGCTTGTTGCAGGATGCAGATAGAGTTGGATGGTGATAAACGATTGTCCTCTCACCTTTTACCCCCCAGTGACTAACCACAGCTTAATCCTGCCCTACCCATCCATGTTCTCCTTGACCACCAACGCGTTGTGCCCCAAAGGCAAGGCGAGAGCTGCCGGAGCTGATGGCTGGAACGGATCAGCCGAGCGCGTGACGAGGTGTTGGGAGATACGGTACGGGCAAAACGAAGAGAACGAGGGTTCAGGGATGCCCCTGGATATTCGTAGCACGACTGGTGCCAACAAATCGGATTCGGATTCCGCGGCGTCGCAGTATTACGTGATCGATCTGTGTTGCAGACTTGGACTTGGAGTCCATCTCCGACATCCGAGCTGCATTGCTCGTTCAGACTTGGACAGTTGGACTTGGCTCTTTTCACAACGTACGGTACACGTTGGAAGCGAGAAATAACGATAACTATTTTTATTAATTTTCGCTTCGTATTTAATTTACAGACAGATATTGTATCATGAATCAGATGCACCCGGTTCTTCTTCGCGATCGCCGCCGCCGCCGTCGTCGTCCCCCATGAATGGCGACTCTGTTTCCACCGCCGCCGGCAGCGCGAACCGGCAGAGCGGGCAGAGGCGGCTGACCCGGAGCCACTCGAAGATGCAGCTCTCATGGAAGCCGTGCGCGCAGGGCATGGTCCTGAGCGTGTCGCCCGCCTCGTAAGCTTCCAGGCACACCGCGCACTCCTTTCCCCTAGTCTCGCCCTCGCCCGCCGTCGTCTCCGCCGGCAGAGCGGCGATGGCCTCGTCCGAGGCGGGGACACCGCCGAAGAACCCGCCGTTCCTGTAATCACCACCGTCCGTCCCGCAGGACCCTCTCCATCACGCGGGTGTACGAGGCGGCGGCGTCCCGGCGCACCAGGAGCGCCGGGAAGCGAAGCGAGTGCATCTGGAGGTGGTAAAACTCCGGCACGTCGCCTCCGTACGGAGACGGCTCGGTCGACGATGGCTCTGCCTCGGACATAGCACGGGCTCCGGCGGAAGCGGCCGTTCGCCGGCCGTCTTGTTGGTGTCTGCTTCGGCGGCGCCCCCTTTCAGGAGATGTGCTGGCGGGCTGCCTCCTTGGCGACAATTAATCTAGCCAAGATGAATAGATGGTGATGACGGATAGGCCCAGATGATGTGGCTTTTGCTTCGTTCTGCCGTGGTGTACGTAGGAGGGACCAGGGATGTCGCTGGTTTTATAATTTGTAAGACACCTCGTGCTGCCATGTTCTCAAGCCAGATTCCGAGTCGATGTTCCACGATCTTGCACAGTCAGAATCGGACTGCATGATGAAGTGTCTAGTGAGTAGAGTCATTAGGAAAATAATACGCTAACTCATGTCAGGTGTAAGCATGCATTCAGAAGTCGGAACACTGCGCCGCGAAGGAATCAGCTTTGCAGAACAAAAATTGTGCAAATTTAGATTCAAAAAACCTCCAACGAACTAGTACTTTCATCGCTTTACTAGGGGAGGAGCCTGATCCATTTGTATTAGCTCATCAAGGTGAAGATCGATTACAGGGCGCTGCAATAAGCAACTGAATTACAGGGCACCATTAAAGTTAAAGCTTACTATCCATCAACACAAAAATCGCTAGGTAGCGGCTCGAACGTGACGTTGTCGTCCTCGTCGTCCGCCTCCGGTTCCACCTCGGCCGGCATCGCGAAGCGGCAGAGCGGGCAGAGGCGGCTGGCCGCGAGCCAGCGGAGGATGCAGTGCCCGTGGAAGCCGTGCGAGCACGGCATCGTCCAGACCGTGTCCCCCGCCGCGTAGCCCTCGACTCCTCCCCCGCCCCGCCCTCGCCCACCGTCGTCTCCGGCAGAGCAGCCATGGCATCGCCCGACGCCGGGACGCCGACGAACCCGCTGTCCGCTCCGACGCCGCCGGCCCCCGACCGCACGCTCAGCTCGAAGGCGTTTGGACCTGCCGGCGTGAGATGCCTGAACGGCGCCAGGCGAGCGAAACGTGCAAAGATGTTGGCGAACTCCTCCTCCGTGTTCCTGGCCTCCATCTGCGACGCCGGCCGCAGCAGCTCAGGGTCCGCGTGAGGCTCTCCGGCGGCCATCGTGGAAACGTCGCCCGGCCATCTCAACGAAGAAAAGCTAGCGTGCGGAGACGAGGAACAAACAAAGCGCGCTCGCAGGGCAGGTTTTAGTAGATGGGGCGTGCGAGTCCGGCTCGGCCGGGGGCGTCGCGGTTCTACTTGGAACGATCGTCACAGTGCATTCCTGAGACATGCATGGAAGATGAACAAAAAGGGATGAAAGGAAAAAAAAGAGGAAGGTAAATCCGGTCCATTGTATTCCCAATCACCAGAAAAGGCGACAGATTTGGGGTTGTGAAATCATTCCTTGGGTGGCTACATAGACCCTACAACTGTTTCCTTATTGAAAGTATGGTGTATAACATACAGGCCAAAAACTTCATGCCTGTCCTAAGCGGACGACCCTCCATAAAGAACGCACAGTCTTCACACTGACGAAGGGGAAACCCCAGTATTAATTAACCAGCCTATTACCGAAACCAAATGTCGCTCTGAACAGTTGGTCAAGAGCTCCTACATCGCTCAGTCGATATGAGAATCGGAAGAACATCTCACTCTCTGCTTTGAACACGTGTGCTCTGAGGTACCTCGCTGCTGGCTTTTACAGCGCCAGCAAAACTGCACATCTTGTTCAGGGCACTCAGGTAAGCTCTGACGCTGGAGACGACAACGTCCATTGATGCCCCGCTCCCACTGAAGTCAACAAGCACAGAGATGAGGTAACGAATAGCAGAGCGCATAGAACTAATGAAAACGGATATGAAAGGGTTGTATAACCTGAAGGAGCGATTGAAAGAGTGACCAGTCAAGGCATGCTTGGAGTTGTTGCTCACATCTCCAGTGACAACCACTCGAGTGGTTGCAATTGCGTCAATGCCTTCAGTGACTGAAGTCATACCATATTCTCGGAGAACAGTTGGAATCTGCAGATTGTAAGTCCTGTTAGATTTCTATTGATCTTGATAGAACAACAGCCGATGAGCAAATGATTGAGTCAATGCATTAGGTCCACTCTTGGCTGCACCAGTTAGTCCATTTGTGTTTCTCTACTCCAGACTAATAGGAGATGAACCATGTTATACTCAATACATGTTATATCATTAAATATGTGAGATCTCAATTTTTAATACACATGGTTAAAATGGCACCACAAAAATGTAACATGCCCAATTTTTCAAACAAAGTCGGAAACTGTTGTCAGTGGAAAATTCATCACATGTCACATTCTATGATACCACAGCATTGAAATGGGCCTTGGTACCTTCCCAAGTAGCACGACTGATGCTTCATGCCTTATGCTTGATGCGCTGATAAATCATGGTAATAATCTACAAGTCATACCACTATATATTTTGCAATTTCATTTTTAACACCAAACCAGTGTATGCTTTCTCTTGAAATCCATCTGCTTGTGATTTCATGTGAATCCTAGTAAAAATTGTGCATTTTAGGGGCCATATAAGACAGAGGTTCACCAGATGGAAGTAGTTCCATTATTACCCCCAAAAAAAATGCATGCATCCAATTTGTTACTATCACATTATAACTAGTGTACCAGTGCAAGAAAGGTACAAAATGTGGCAGTAACAAACCTGGATAATTTGGTCAACAGCCTTATAAGCTGCATCGACTGGACCTGTTCCAACAGAACATGCTATTTTCTCCTCTCCATCTGGTCCTATCAGTTTCACAGTTGCTGTAGACAAACCAAGTGTTCCACATGTTGCCTGCAAAGGGTGTGCACAACATTTCAAGCTTAGCATACCATGTTCATATTAACTGAAGTTTAGCCAACTGCAGCTCAATTATACCTGTATATCAGAAAGGGACCAAATAACTTTCGGCTGGAATATCTCATCTGACAATAATGCTTCTATGTCCTCATCAGTTACACGCTACAGGGTGAAGTAAGTGGTGAGTTCCCATGCATAGTGCGAGTATAAAGTGACGGCTACATATTATAATAACAATTTGATAAACATAGAGCATGAAAGCAAGTAGCCCTCCAATAAAATGTATTGATTCAATAAAAATGTAGGATAAAATGGTGAGATGGCAAAAACAAAAGAAGGTGGAAGTTATTAATCAATGCATGCAATGTTTAGAAAGATAAAAAAAATGATGGGAAGTATCACATTAGCAATAAGCTAGTACTTTAGAAAAGACTCACTTTTTTCTTCTCCGCAACCTCTTTGTAGCGTTTAAAGAAGTCCTCAAATTCCTTGTCACTGATTTCATATCCAAGCTACAAGATGAAAAACAAGGATGCCATCCAGTAACAATGATAATTGAAATAGAAGAACTCTAGCTGTGACTAGGGAAAAAAAAGAAAATATCTAAGCTGTACCTCCACTAGCTTAGATCTCACAGCATGCCTTCCACTGAAAAACAAGAAAAGAAAACATTAGTATGGATGAGATGATCAAATTGACCTAATTACCTATGTACGCCTGCATAATTGCATTTGAGCACAAAATATCAAATTCAGCTAACCTAGAAGTGTATGGAAATATATAGACCCAACAGTCCTCGAAGCATAAACATGATTACTAAAATAACAAAGACTAAATATTCAACTAAAAAGTTGTTCCATGTCAAGCAATCAAGGTCCAGTTCAGGAATACAGCATGACATAGCACAATGATATAATTATAGAACCAAGGTCGTGGCCGTAGTGTAATGCTTTTACATCATACCCTGCTACCATACTTTTGTAACACTTACTGTACACATGCCACCAATAGGCTGTTAACACCTATTTAGTAGCCATAATATATAAGCATTCAAAATGTAAGCATTTGGGGCTCTTAGTAGGAGCATGACCACCAAATCAGTAAAAACTACAGGTTGATGAGAGAAATCTCCTGGAGAAAAATCACAGCAGAATATCTCGAGAAGGTGAGCTAAAGAGGGGAAGGCATGTTGCATGATACCTGAGTTTCCCAAGAACAATACCAAATTCATTTGCACGTGTTAAACCAATATCGTCAGGCGATATTATTTCATAAGTTCCTTTATATTTAAGCATCCCATCCTACAAAAGACAAAACAGAAGAAAATTGACATGAAGAACCATTCCAGTCTATAACCAATAAAATTTATGAAAATAGTTAAAGCATACATCAATGAGATCATCAGATATAAAAACCATATATCTCAGAGGCTCAGAGCAATGACGCAAGGGGAAGCCAAGACTGATCCATCAATGGTGAAAATAATAATTTACTGCTAAAAACTACCAATTAAGTGTAATGGAGAAACCCTATGGACTCAAAAACAACCAACCCACCACTAATACAATTCCAATAAGTAAGTTGATTCCAATAAGTAAGTTGATGTGGTAAAGGAGACTGCAAATATGTTTACCTGATGAATTCCACTTTCATGAGCAAAGGCATTGGCACCAACAATAGCTTTGTGCGGTTGTACGTGAAGTCCACTGTGCTCTTGTACCTAAAATAATTTGACCATTTGTTCCAGAAATTTCAGTCATCTGGAAAATGTAAAAGAGACCAAAAGGAAAATAAACAAGACAAGAAACAATTACTGTACCATTTTGCTCGTCAAAGTAATATGTTGGGAATTGATTCCAGTATATAGACCATCTAAGAGTTCCCCACGACATTTAATTGCCATGACAACCTGAAAAGGAGGACAGAAAATATTAGGTATGCACAAACACCCTAGCAGACAAATTCATATTCCTTTTCAAAACCTATCAGACTATTTTTTAAGGTATATCAGCACATAATATGACTAGCACATTTTCTCTAAAAATAATATGACTAGCACATGAGCTCACCTCCTCCAAAGAAGCATTTCCGGCTCTTTCACCAATACCATTAATAGTCACCTCTAACTGACGTGCTCCTGCACGAGCACCCTAAAGTTAAGTCAAATTAGCAACCCAGATTAAGATTTATACCAATGGTAATAAATTGTATAAAAATAGAAATAGATAAGAAAAGGTAGTACCGCTAATGTGTTGGCCGTTGCAAGACCAAGATCATTCTGGCAATGGGTGGAAATGATAGCGTTTTCAATTCCAGGAGTGTTTGCCTTTATATCTGCAATTAAGTTCCCAAATTCATACGGAAGAGTGTATCCGACAGTGTCAGGGATATTGAGAGTAGTAGCTCCAGCTTTTATGACTTCCTCTAGTATATGATACAGAAACTCTCTATTTGACCTGGATGGCAAAGAAAAATATATTATGCCACAGCCTTATGCACACCAGGGGAAGTATCCTTTGTTCGTAACTAGTATAAAATATATATATATATATATATATGGGCATCCCAGCATGCCTTACTGTTGTGTTCCTTTTCCACCAGAAAATTGGTCGGCACCAACTATTACCCTGTTTTGGTTTTGCTATAAAGTTGCTTTCAAAATGTAGATAGTACCCACCATCATTTCTCCCACCAACTACTTTGCAAGCTAAAAGAAGCTCGGTATTTAACAACTATCCATCACTTTGCCTCAAAATCAACTCCGTTCCATTAAATTTGGACCCCTTTGGTGTATAACTGCACACCAGACTACTGGTTGATATGAGAACTTAAATCAGATTCAGACCAGACTACAGCTATGGTTCCAACAAAAGATGTAAATGATCAACAAAATTTACAATTACTCCCTCCGTTCAAAATTATAGTTCATTTTGGCAAATCAAGATACATAAATTTTATTATGCATGTAGACACAATGTATACCTAGATGCATCGCAAAATCTATGTAACTGTATATGCCAAAACAACCTACAATTTGGAACGGAGGAAGTATTAGTGTTTTTCTGGTGCTAATAGTAATACCTTCCAGCGTCCTCAGGGCTGAATTCGACATCAGGACATCCCAGGCTTCGAGCGTACGCCACCATCTCCCTAGCAATCGCCACCACCTGCTCGGGCGTCTTCCTCAGCTTGTGCTGCATGTGGATCTCGCTGGTGGCGATGAACGTGTGTATCCTCGGCCGGCGCGCGTGCCTGACGGCCTCCCACGCGGCGTCAATGTCCTTCTTATTGCACCGCGAGAGGCCGCAGATGACGGGCACGTGGCCATCCTCCCCGGCGGGCGTGTTCCCGACCTCGATGGCGATGGAGCGCACGGCGTCGAGGTCGTCGGGGGAGGAGGCCGGGAAGCCGGCCTCGATGATGTCGACGCCGAGGCGGGCGAGCTGGCGGGCCACGACGAGCTTCTCGGCGCTGGTCATGGTGGCGCCCGGGGACTGCTCGCCGTCGCGGAGCGTGGTGTCGAAGATGCGGACGTAGTTGGGGTCGTCGATGCGGTTGGGGACGTACTCGGGCCGCCGCCGTGGCTGCTGCTGCGACGCCCGGACGGGGCGGGCCAGCGCGCGGAGGCGGCGGGCGCTGGGGCTCGCCCGGATGGCGGCGGCGGCGGCGGCGGCGGAGAGGCCATGGGCGAAGCGGGGGGCTGTGCGGGAGGAGAGGGTTGGGGATGGCAAGCGGTTGGCGATGGGGGTGGGTGTTTGGGTAGTGGAGTAGAAGGGTTTAGCGGAGGAGACCATGGCCATGGTCGTACGGGTGAGCTCAGGGGTCGTCGGCTCAGGCTCAGGGGCGGCGGGGGTTTAGGGGGGCGGCGGCGGCGGCGGCGGCTTAACCTTAAATTAATGGGGGGAATGTGATTAGGAAAGGTAGAGGAGTCCGACGGGGCAAGCGCAGGCAGCAGCGGATGAGTCGGATATGTATCCTGATCTGGACGGCGAGGTTTCGTAGGCGGCACGGAGCGCCCCGGCTGACTTGAGCAGGCCGCCGCCGCGACGAGCCGGCAGGCGAGGGTGGTGGCACTAGCGAGGGTGTCGTGCTTTGCCGTCGTACGTGCGTCTCTTGTACTGTAGCGTAACAACTCGTGCGCTCAGCCTGCCCCACAAAGATTCAAAGCCAACTACCACATTCTGCGTTTGTGGTGGCATCTGCGTCAGTTCATTTGAGATAACATCTGTGTCAACGCACAGCTCATCGGCTAGCAGCAATTTTCAAGTAGTTTTTCTAAAAAAAAATGCACCGCCGATTCTCAACCTTGAGTCGGGGTGTTATTCCGGTCCTCAAACTTTCAAACTGCACAATTGGATCCTCAAACTTGCTAATCGTATCACGTAAAGTTCAAATCATCATTTTTAAATTATAAAGTAGAAATGTTTTCAACATATGTGGAGCTTATGTGTGGGTCCGAATTTTATTTTTAAAATTTTCTGCTCAATTCTTATATTTTCTAATTTTTCCACAATTTTATGTCAAATATTTTATTCTCCAATATTTCCTCCAAAATTTATCTTTTTTATTTTTTTACAAATTTATTCATATGTGTTTCTTGTTTTAAGTTTTTTTATACAGATCTTTTGTATTTGAATATATTTGTACAAGTAATTGATATGAATTATTTTTTGTGTATATAATTTTTTATTTAAATAAATTATATAACTTTCCATTTAGCTTAAACAACTGTAATTTGAACTTTACGTGATACGATTAGAAAGTTTGAGCATTTTGAAAGTTTAGGAACTGAGATAATATCTCGAGCCAAGTTTAAGAACCAGCGGTACATTTTACTTTAAAAAATCACCGCGTTGTGTCTCTTGAAGATGTTTTCAGTTGACTTTTCATCTCGAGTGGATCATCTGAGCCAGCTAAGCGCAGATGAAGAAAATGAGCTGTGAAAAAACATTCCATCTGTTTGGTTAAACTAGATGAAAACCCAATCAACTTACCGACCCCTCATGCTAGGATAGATTGTATATATCTTTAGTCCCTGTTATTTGGTATATTAGCCTTAATTTTGATGCCACATAAATCTGACGCAAACTGAAAAGGACAAACTGACAAATGCAGTGGATTTGTATTATGTTTCGATGTAGTATGGCATGAAACCTGGTGATACCTAAAAATAACCCCAACCTCAAAGACCAATAATACACCAAGCTGGTCAAGATCAATCGAAATTTTAGTGTCTTGCAAAGATAGCTTATATTTTTTAACCCGACGCATCAAACAACCAAGTTTACTCATATCTCATGACTACATTCACGGGCAAGAAAAACAATAATTCTGAATGAACTTGAGCATGGAGAAATCTTATTATATACACTTATATATAGCAATATTTTCCTTTATGAATGATTACACATGCTCAATGCATGTTTAGTTTTATCGTATAAATGCTTTCTACAAGCGGTATACTCCAAGAAAAGGTGACATGACAGACCCTATCCATAGGCTTCCGTCTCTTTCTTCAACCTCACTGACCGATCTGAAAACCTTTTGAAGAGCACCGTGAACACTAATTGCCTCTATTGTTTTACCTTCCTCGTTCAACCTTAGCGCTATAACCTGACGCCCAAGCCGATTCAAGAGCCAGGAGGCACGTTGCACATGCCGCATCGGCAACTTCAGTATCAGCCACCTTAGCCAAGGGTAAGAAATTGACCACTCGGCGATCTTCCCTCTCTTCGCATGGAGACCAACCCAGAACCCTCCTCTAGGGCTCATCTTGATGTTATCCGGAAACCAAGATAGCTGAACAACTTCTTCTAGTGTTGAAGCTTTTGGTGTCTTGATCCAATACCTTAGGATTTTACCCGTTGTGGTTTCTGCAAGGAGCAAGTAAGTGCCATCCCTACTCATAGCCAAGCCATTGGCAAAAGCTAGACCATCAACCAAGACTTCCACTCCGGTGCTCTTTGGGTCATATTTCAACAATCTACCGGTATTGTCACCGGATATAACAATGTTCAAAAACTCCCTGCAAACGAATTTTAGTAACCATGCATGGTCAGCGGACGTCTCAGTAAAATTTGACGCAAAATCATCAAACTGATGAGAAAAATTAGCGAACACATGAACTGAAGTTGGATGGTGATGTACTCACCTTCTCCGAAACCTTGCGCTGGTCTCGGTGAAGTAGATGGCTCCGGTTTCGTAGTCGATCTCGACGCCGTTGGCGAAGCTGAACGGGCGGCTCCCTTGCCACTCCGGAGGGACCAGCGGCCTGGACACGTTATCCTCCGGCCCAACCACTCTGAGCCCACGGTAGGCGTCCGCGACGTACAGCTCCCCCGTCTCGCTGTTGAACTTGAGGCCCAGTGGACGCCCACACTCGTGCTCCCGGCCCGGGTCCTGCGAGCTTCGGCAGCTGTCCAGCCTGCACTCGTTAAATTTCGGACATCAAAGACCTGCAGCGCTCTGCCTGTTTGCCTAGAATAATCGACTGGTGGGACCTCGACTTGGACATGGCTGATAATGTGTGAAAGTGCTAAATTTTAGCATAAATTTTAGCACATCCAAATAGAAAATACTTTAGTACTGGTCCATTCAAACAGGAGTGCTAACGAGATGGGTTAAACTTTAGCTAAAATTTAAAATCTTTAGCATGTGTACGAGTGCTAATATGTGCTAAAGTTTAGCACTTAACTTTAATCTCTTAATTATTTTAGCTCTCTGTGCACATCATTGATCTGTTAGTCACAGTCTCGCAGATGCTAGGATAAATGGTAGGAGTCGTCGTATCTACTGCTCAATCATCTGTTCTTCCCTTTCGTTTTTTTTTCGAATTAGACCATTACTTGTTTCTAGGCTTCAGCAAAAGAGTAACTTACTGAAAACAAATAGCATCGGAGGCTATATGGTTTCTCATATTTGATTGGCAACTTTCGGCTTAGGATCCTTACCCTCAGAGTCTGCTAAACCCTGAACCTGCCTTACTGAATTGCAACATTGCATCGCAGTGCCAGGGGTAAAAGGAAAAGAAAATAAAAGGTAAAGAGGTATGGTATGTGGTTGTGTCCCTGGAATGGTGTCAAGTCGAGTCATTTATACCGAGAACCTTTCAATTGGTTTCCACGGAGGGGATGGCACGATCAGTGCCAGTTTCACCCCCCAACCGTTAACTTTGAACCGCACCTACAGCACAAAAGCTACTACAGTACAGTACGTAACAGAATACCAGATGAACAGAGAGAGACACAGAGAGAGAGAGAGAGAGAGAGAGAGATGGCATGGTGTCGATGGAGATTATGGAGTTATTAAAACATGATGAGTTTTCCAGTCATTTTCAGCGGGGAAGATGGCATGATCAGTGTTATCCGCACCATTAATTTGACGGCCCAACCAAAACCGTAGCTTTGCATATTTGCAGCCTTGCAGGCGGAGCGCAGCAGAGATCGAGCTACCATGATGGATTGATGGATGGAGACGGGCAAACGAACTTACAGCTCCGGCGCCGAGCAGGAGTGCTCCTCCCACCGCCGCTCCTCCGGCTTCCACCTGAGGACTCTCCCGTCCGACACGCCCGTGAACGGCCCCTCGCCGCTCTTGTCGAAGATGATGCTCTCCGGCCCCGCGGCGCCGTCGAGCGGGACCAGCTCGAGGTCGCCGTCCCCTACCTCCAGCAGCCGCACGTCGCTGCGCGAGTCGAGCGACGACAGGAGAGCCGCGGCCGCGACGAGCGCGGCGAGTAGCAGCACCTCCGCGCGCATCGCGACTAGCGGGAGAAGAAGTAGATGATGATGAAGAAGGAGGAGGAGGAGGGAGGCTGCAGGCAGCAGAGTAAATTTGCACTGTGCAACGACGCAGGCAGGCTGCTGCAGATTTGTTATAGGTGAGCTACCACTACCAGGGCGGCACTGCTTGACCTGACGAGCATGCCGGCCTCGCTCGAGCCCTGACTGAGCTATATAAATGAGCAGATGGGGCATGGGTGTGGCTTGGTGTGGAGCAGCCGCTGACACGATGCCGGCCGGGGGGTTAATGCGCGTGGCTCCCTGGCTGGCATCTTATCCACGATCACCGGGAGGGCTCCGTGTGTCCCGGCCAACGACGGTTGTGCTGAGCTCGTACATGCTCTGTTGTTGTCTCGCCGTTGCAACTGCATGCTACCCTCCTCTCGTACTCGTAACTTGAATGCTGTATCTGTGTGTGTGCCTAGCAACCACCTGTGTCCCGGTTCACGAGCTCTCCACACGTTTTAGCTGCGGGCCGACGGCTACATCGTCAGGCCGCGGCCGCCCGCCGCCGGCACAGATTTCACGAGCAGAGCTTGCGTAGCCACCACCATAGGGACGGTGCGCAGAAATTGAGCGCATACGTGCGCATCTAGAATTCTGAATGTTCAGACAAGCATGACCCTGCTGCTGATTGCTGAAGCAGGAGGATCACTGGTTTGGATTTTGTCTGGTCTGGTGTTCTGTATTTCCATAGGCGTACTGTGACCGTGCGTGGAGACAGAGAAGATAGGATTGCTGTGTTTGGAGCCATCGCAAACACTGTGCCCTGATCGGTGTGATGACAGCCACTGAGCCAAGCCACCACGTAGCTTTGCGACGACCTTCGAGGACGATGCGAGAAGACAGAAGACCAAAGCAAGCAACTTTTTTTACGGCCGCTTTTCCTATATGCACGGTAGAGCGCAACGGGTGCTGCACCCACCGTCCCACCCCTGGCGTTCCCATCAATTCAAAGAGGCAACTAGAGCACTGTTCTTGGATCTCTTTCGCCAAAGGCTGTTCTTGCATCTTAATCGCGCGCTTCGTCAGAGTTTAAGCGCCGGACAGGGGAGCAGATCGCAAGAAAAATCCAGGTAACGGAGAAAATCACACTTACAGCTCCGGTGCGCAGGAGGACGAGCGCTCGATCCACCGGCGCTCGGTGGGCAGCCACCGGAGGACCCGCCCGTCCGACACGCCCGCGTACGGGCCGCCGCCAGCGCCGTCGAACGCCACGCTCTCGGGCCCCGCGGCGCCGCCGTCCACGGGGATCAGCTCGAGCCTGCCGCCGTCGCCGGCGCGTATCTCCAGCACGGCCACGTCGCCGTCGCGCCCGCGGCGCGAGTCGAGGGACAGGAACGCCGCGAGGGCGGCCGCGAGCACCGCGAGCCCGATCGTCCTCATGGGAACGTCCACAAAAAGTCGATGAAGGGCAGGTTTTGGCGAGGAAAACATGGAGACGTCGTGCTCGGTTCGATGTCGTCTCGCGTGGGTTTGGACTTTGGAAAGCGGGACGAACGGTGACCTGCCACCGAGCCCCGGACATTGGTGCATGCAAATCTGTTGGCGGCGCGGAGAAGGCCTGCTGCTGTTTTCGTGAAAAGGCATCCGGCTCCGCGCACCGGCCCACTCGTGGCGGCCGCTCCTTCTGATGGGCTGGCCGGCTGCTGATGTACGCGTTGATGGGCCGGTCTTCTGCTGCTAATTGGCCTGTACGGTGCATGATGCTAGGTGGCCGTCGGCCTGTTGGCGAGCGCTTCCTTCTTTTCAGCCCAAACGAATGAAAGGCGGCTTTCCTAGGGATCATCTAAGTGTAAGTTTTTTCCTAAAAGAAAAAGGGTTCTACGCTGTAGGTGTGACTTTCTAGTTTCCACATGCCGGGCCATGCAGATTTTCTATTTTATTTTATTTTTTCCAAATGTACTTTTCTTTTTTTTCTTAGTTTCATGCGCCATTTACCATCGTTAATATGGTGCTTCAGCCAGCGGCGCCACCATTGTTGCCATTATGCCATCAGGTTCAAAGGTCGAGTCAACAATAATCTCTAACCTAAGCAGCACCAGCTCACATCTCTTTCCAAAAAAAAAAACTAGCACTTGCTCACAACTAGGATTGTGTAGTGTGCACTGTCCCCTCGTGCAGACGCTGCCCAGGTGAGGTGACTGAGCGGCGGGGCAGATGGAGCGGTGAGTGCTGACACCCAAAGCATCAAGCTACCTGAAGCTGGGAGCTAGCATGGAAAAGTCATGGCCTGTCTTGATGTGACGCCTCCTCCTGCCCGGCCTGCTATCACTACTAGTACCAGGCTGCCTGCAGCTGCAACCTCTGCTTCGAATTATTTGGTTCGTTAATCGGGCAGTGCTGCGAGCTTAGCAGCTTTACCGCAGAACCCCCATGGCCTGAATATACGGAGAAATACATTTTTCTCGCAAGTCACGTTAATGGCCCCAAACTTGTTCGTGCATGATCTTCTGGTAGGATAGACATGGTGGTTTGTTACTTGTATTCCTGCTGCCAAATTGAAGTTGTAATATACTATATATCTCCATTGAAAGTACTTGCAGTTGCAGCCGAAGCATGATGCATGTGTACACGCCCATACCCATCAGAAATGCTTGACACGTGTGCGTGCATGTCCAAGGTGGCTAAACTTTAATTCCTGTTTGGACACCGTATTAAATATAAATTAATTACAAAACCAATCGTATAAATGCAGGCTAATTCATGAGATGAATCCATTAAACCTAATCAGTTCATGATTTGACCAGTAAACATACGCTAATGATGGATTAATTAAGTTTAATAGATTTATCCCGTGGATTAGTCTACATTTATGCAATTGATTTTATAATTAACTTTTATTTAATATTTCTAATTGGTGTCTAAACGTCGGGGAAACTTTAATCCGGCGGATCGTGACAGACCATAACGCTAGCTTCGTTCTGAGTCATGTCCCATGCATGGGAGATAGGTCAAAGCATCAGCAGTAGGCTTCAAAATATATGCCAATGGAATCAAGAGAGCTGGGTAACTGTTCCAGCATGGAGCACGCACGCAAGCGTGTTACCACTTTTATTCCCCTTCTTCCTTTGCCATGCCTGAACAAAAGAGGCATCCGTGCCATGCGCTCCTGTTCTGCAAAGTCCACACACACGCACGTAATAATAAAGAAAGGAGAATAGGAGATGATGGGAGCAACTGAGTTTTGGTATGGGATGGGATGGTAGCACTGTTGTGTAGGCAGTCGAGTCTGTGCCTCCATCTCCTTCACTTCACTTCACTCGCCGTTGGCATGCAGCTGATGACTGCATGCACACCTGACCTGACCTGGAGACACTGCAGGCAAGCAGCAGGGAGCTCAGCTGTATGGAAGTAAAATATCATCCATCCATATATATGAATAATAATAATGATCAGACAGGCCGGAAGGAGCTGAGCAACGCCATTCAAGTGATGGGACGTTGGATCACTGTAAAGATTCTCTCAGTCATCGGCAGCGGCAAGCATATGGAGACAGCATGTGTGTGTACGTGCTGCATCATGCTATTGATCGATCTGCCACAACCGGCAAACGAATGGAACGAAAGGGGAAAAGATGCCCACGCTCACTCGGAACTCAACACACAACAACAAGCAGCTATTATTATCACTGCCTCTGAAAATTAGCTTTGCCACCATCTGCAACTGATAAGTAGCTAGGTTCAGCACCTGATCCTGGGGCCTGCTGGCCATAATACATGGCATCGATCTATCTACTTGTGGTACCAACTTTGGAAGGGCAGAGACAAAAGAAGAAGATGCCATCACCTCGCTCACTGGATCGGATTTGCTTGCTAAGCTATACCTCTTGCTGCTAATGATGACTCCAAAAAAGTGTACTGTACTACAAAACTGTACATGAAATGAAGAGGTTAGCTAGCTGTCGACGGGTCATCATGAATAATCGAGAGAGAGGAAATGTGTACAGAAGAGAACACATATAACACATGCAGCTTAGCCAATGATATCGATCGATTGAGAGAGGGCGATGCATTGCAGCCTTGCAGGCTAGCGCAGGAACGAACAGTTGGGGAGGAACCCACACCCACGCCCTGCCGGCCGGACGACCGTGACTTTATTGTGAGATGTTTTCAACAGTCTCGCGCATAGTGCCGTGGGGCTCAGCTCGCTCGTCAGTCCGTGGCCGTGGCCGCACACACACAGGGCCAACTAGTATCTAGCCAGAGAGCGATCGAGATCGAGCTGCACATATATATGTGCGTGCTGCTGGTCATATGCATGGAATCTACTGCAGTAACAAACTGCATGCAGATCGAGTCATCGAGACATGGAGGAAAGGAGATTGTTGAATTGGCGCCCACCATCCATATGGTACGTACGTACTACATACTGGCACAGGAATGTAGAGAAAACTGTGGCTGTGGTGTGTACACGTCCATGATTAAGGCATGCGGACGACACAGTCTCTAGCTGCTTGATGGAGTTTGGGCTCCTACTGTTACAACTTTTCCACAACATGCATGTCTCTAGCTACTAGCATCTGGAAAATATGAACTTTTTCTAGATCAATGGAATGACCAGCATGTATATATACCAGTTGAAATAAGGCAATATTAGTTAGCACATGGAGCAAATGGCGTAGTATACATGTAAAAGGTTTCCATGTGCATATCATCGGTACAAGTCCTGAGTGGTGGCATAATTGTACGAGTGCACTCTTGTACATACAGGATACTAGTCACCTACAGAACTATTGTGTGGCATCGATATCGTCTACAGACCACGAGATAGACAAGTTTCAACCACAAAAACTGTGGAATAATATTGTGCTTTTATACCATTGCAAATAAAACATAATCACGTGGCATGAACGACTTTTAACTAGAGCTAGATTATTTTAGTTTTTAAGTGCAACAATGTTTTGACAGGTGGAGGGTATAGTGCTTCTGTAGTTTTATTAATCGGTGTACATACATACATACATACATACATACATACATACATACATACATACATACATATATATATATATGAATTGATAAGGTCCTTTCCTATTTCATTTCCATTCAAAGAGTTAGTATGTGGAAAGATAAAAACAATATCAAAGAAATGAATCTTCATGCCCTATATCCGCTAGATGCGCTTACAGTCGTGGACAAGGCACTCACATTTGTTCTCAAGAAATAAATATAACCACCATAGTTGATTTGAATATAATAAAAATATTCAGAAAAATTAAAACCGACTACGAACTTTGTATCTGACTTTCACTACGTATTTTTCTACTATAAGTCTGTAATAATAGTCATAAATAGTTTTTGGACAAATTCAAACATCATGGGGCTTCTTGCATTGCAACTTCCCTTTTTTTTGGGCATGTCTATTATCTATATATGTGGTATATGATTTCAGTCCACTATGCTACATTCTTTCGGTACATGTCGAATAGTAGAATGTTGAAATACCATGTGATATTAACTCGCCCATAATTATGAAAAAAATGAAGTTATCATGATTTTAAGAATTATTTCATGAATCACTTTTTTTATCTTCATGCTAAGAAGATTCGAGTCACCCTAAAACTCACAAATAAATATGGTTTTATGATACACTATATTTTTATATATATTTTTAAAAACTCGTGATCAAAGTCCATATGAGAAAATGATGATATCAAAACAATTATATATTTGTGAATGAAGGACTAGGGGCATGCATATTTTTTTGGAAGAAATTAACTAAAAAACCGGACAATCATCACCTGACCTCTTTATAAACCTTTTAGCACCTGAATCTATCCAAAATCCTATATCATAGGTATAGCTTATGCAGCGACGGGTTTTGGTAGCGCAACAAATCAAAGTAAAACATGATAGATGAGTAGGGACGGGGGGTTCATACTTTTTCTTGTGCGCATGATATCTCCAAAAACAACAAAATACATATTCTGTAAAAGGTAGTAAGCATGGCAGCCAACTGTTCCTTTCTTCTCTTTTTTGAGGATACTTTCCCTCTCTAGTTAAGGTGCAATATTCAAACATTGCCTTGCTATTTTGTAAAAGGGATTATGCAAAACCAGTGGCATTGTAGCAATTGTCCATTAATATATTTGGAGAGGTGGTTGATATTATTGGCAACTTCAATAGTTATGGTGCAACTGTTATATTTATTACAAATTATGGATTTTTTAGGGCATTACAAATTATGAATTGGGCAGTATTTAATCGGTAATAAACTAATAATAGCTCCGATCTAATTAACTTCGCGAGAGGGATTGGAAATAATTAACAAATTGAATAGCTTTGGTCATATGGAAACTTTTATTGTAAAACTGATCGAGCAGCCTTGGCATAAGCAAGCAGCAAGAATGGTGAGTAACCAAAAAACCAGTGACAGAATTTATGAGAGAAGCAATCACGAAACCCTACTAGAAGTGCAAAGTGCCAACCAAAATAATTCTCATGTTTGACTACCCATATGCATGTTGACGTCCATTGTTTGTGGCACTATTCTTTCCCAGTGAGCTACTGGCAAAGCTCATGTTTTAATCGGGTTGTCGCTGAGCATGTTGGACATATGTATTAATGCTGTACAGAACCATGCTAATTGAATTGCTAAATATAAATGTTCTGCAGAACCATGCTATTTGAACTGCTGAAGCTAAAGCCTGTCCAATGGAACACTTCAGAGAAACAGAAAGAGAAGTCCATGGGGCACAGTTGATCTCAAAATAGTTGTATATATAGAATAAAGATTTTTAGGCAAATATAGTAGCCATATAACAGGAGGAATATAATGTATGTGCAATTCCTGCGCTATTCAAACCCACTCTTAGATTCGTCTTGTCCATCAAATGGCAAAAGAAAAAATGGCAGTCGCTCCCCAATATATAATGGCTCACATGAGGTTGCACCCCGCTTTCCTACCGTCCAAAGGCTTCTACAGTCTTCAAAAGCTGCACTGCATAAAGGCATGTAAAAACACCAGCAGCTAAATCCTGAAGCTTGCTGCTGTACACTATACTGGAGCTAACTAGAGCAAGCTCTGGACTGGATTGAATGAAGCCACATTACAAGATTATTCATCACAGTAGTGGAGATTGGAGAATTGTACAAAGCAACAGTTGCTGCCCAATCGATCAGTCATTCAAGATCGAACAATCCACATCAAATACCATGAAATTCTTGCTCACATCTCCTAGCTAGTTAAACAGTAGCTAACTAGCTACACCGTTTCAAATAAAAATGCGCACAAAAGATCGAACAGAGCTTGAGAAAGATCCATGGATATATAAAAAAAAGACAATGCTAGATAAGGATTACTTATTATGGGAAGCCATTGGGGAAGTACAAGTTGGACGGGCTCCCCCGGCCGCCGTTCCCTTTCCTCGCATCGCCGGCGACCGCCGCCGCCATCTCCTGGCCCTGGTACATGAGCGTGGAGTTCATCGTCAGGCTCACCAAGCTGTCGTCGGCGTCGCTCCTTGGGAAATTCTCGCCGTCGCTTCCTCCGGCCTCGCCGCCGGCGCCGGGCGCGCCCTCGTCGCGCGTGGTCACCATCACCGCGGACTGCACGAGCTCGAGGCACAGCCTGAGCTTGTTGGGCTCGATGTGCGTCAGCCCCGGTACGGCGCCCTTGAAGAGGAACTCGGAGGTCAGGCTGCGGAGCACGTCCAGCGGGGTGACGCCGTCGAGCGTCCTGGCGTTCGGGTCGGCGTGGTGGTCCAGGAGGACGGACACCATGTCGGGGGAGACCATCTCGGCAGCCAGGTGCAGGGCGGTCTTCCCGGTCGGCCCGGCGCGGGAGTTGACGTCGGCCGCGCCGAGCTCGAGCAGCGCCTTGACGACGTCGCGGTTACAGTGCTGGACGGCGTAGTGGACGGCGAGCGCGTCGTCGAGGTCGAGGCCCTCGCCCATGACCATCAGCTTGACGAGCTCGATGTCGGCCGCGTCCAGGGCCCGCCGCATGCGCCGGATCTTGTGGTCGCGGTCGGCGGCGGAGGACGGGGCGTTGATGGGCAGGTAGTGGTGGGTGAGGAACGGCGAGCGCGGCGTGTTCGCGGCGGCGACCGGGGACTTGGCGCGGATCTCCTCAATCTTGGCGACCACATCGATGGGGAGGTGCTTGGCGAGGAGATCGGCGGAGAGGCCGGAACGCGCCACCAGGTGGGAGCAGGTGGCCCAGAGCTCCTGCATCTCGAACTTGCGCGACGCCATGAGCACCTTCATCACGTCGTCCACGGACGCCTCCTTCACCATGCTCTCCAGCTGCTTCTGCAATGCGCCCCTCCAAAATTAATAACGGTTAGTACCAGATTCCCCAATAATCAGACAGAAATCGCAGGCGATTAGCAACATGAAATGAAGTGCCTAATCGATCCGAGCGCACTGCATAGTTCTCATTGCAGCAATATGTGCAGCATGGAGCTTGACTGTACTTGCATCAGCATGGCAGTTGTACGGCAAGGTGTTTTGGAAATGATGCACGGCATGCATCGAGTTGTTGCTAGGAGCTGCTGGTTGGATCGATCTCCGAGAAACCCTAGCGATCGATGCAAATTGCAATGAAATGAAACGCCCGTGCGTGCAATGGGATGTGATGCAAGGAAGGGACAGCAGACATAAACAAGGGCGTGACAAGACTCTTCCTAGTAAAGATGAGTCAGAGGCTGGGCTCGATCCATGACAAGTGATGACAGGTGCAGTGCAGACGCGAAGCGGCAGAAAAGCAAGCGAGACTGTGAGAGACTAGAGACGACTCAGTCCCCTGCAGCCTGCAGCCTGCCACACACGACGCAACAAAAAAAAATGGATAGAATAATGCGATCGAGAAGAGAGAGCTCGAGGGAGCACTGATGGAGGGATTTCTGCCGATGATACTGGCGCAGGCTCAGAGGGCACAGTAGCAGGCCATGAATCGGAAAGGCAAAGTGGCAACCTAGGGATCTAGTCGAGCATGCATGCAGGCCGGAGCAGCTGCTCAGCTCAGCGTGAGCTCAGGCGATTCTCTGGCTCCATCTTGAATTGATGCCACTGGAAAGATGCTCCAGCTTCAATCAATCATGGGTTCATGGCAGGGCTAAGCTAGCGACCATGGCGGATGCTTAATGAATCGATGGTGCGCGCCGAGGTGTCAGCTGCAGATCCCGAGAGGAAATCCCCACCTGGACCAGCAGCGCGAGCTGCTCGACGCCGAAGGAGCGCGCGGCGGCGAGGGTGTCGAGGGCGAGGTCGACGGCGGCGCCGCAGCGGGTGTGCCAGCATCCCCTGGCGCCGCAGCCGGGGAGCGGCCCGCTCTTGGGCGCCGCCACCGACGCCTGGCCGCTGTAGAGGAACTGCAGCACGAGCACGAGCACCTCGTACCGGATGGAGCTGACGGGGATGACCAGCTCCGGCGCGGCGCCCGCGGGCCGGGCACCGGGGGAGCCCAGGGGCGGCGGCGGCGGGGGCTGGTGGTTGGGGTCGAGGCCGCAGAAGAGCTTGCGGAAGAAGAGGCTGCGCGCGGCGAGGACGCAGCGGTGGGCGTGCACGAGGCGGCCCTCGACGCTGAAGGCGACGTCGCTGAAGGCCTGCCCGTTGATGAGCAGGTTGAGGTAGTCGAGCGAGAGGGACTTGAGCGAGTCCTCCGAGCTCATGATCTCATGTGCAGCAAGCCGCCGGGAGAGGGAGGGGTCGCAAAGGCGCGCCGCGGCCGGGGCGACGGATCGGCCGGCCCGGCTTTCCGGAGAGATAAGGCGCGGATTTTGGAGGGGAAAGCAGGCGGCAGGAAAGGAGGGGAGCACAGCGCCCGGGCGACTGTGGAGGGAGGAAGACGATGGAAAAGGCAGCTGGCTAGGGTGAAGGGTGACCGCACCGCACTGTGAAAGGGATCGGAGGAGGGAGAGGCGTGCGCTCTCACTGCTATCGCCTCGCGTGGTCGGGGCCCTCCCCTTTGCGCTAGCTAGCTACAGGGAGGGGTACCCTTCACGATCGCTGTGGCTTTGTGGGTGGGGACGCGCTCTCTACAGTCTTTGTCTACAGTTCCATTGATGTGTGCACTCTGCGCGAACAATGGCGGAGGTGAGGGAGGCAACTAGGCAAGGCGGCAGCCATTGACCCAATGAGACAAGCTAGCGTGGTGGCGGTGTACCCTGCAGCTGTGTGTTACTGCGGCCGGCGTTGGGTTATTATAATCTTTTTGGTAAAGTCAGTTCGAATTAAAGTGGGGATTGTGATTGGTCGAGATCTTAGACATGGCTGGACGACTGGACCAACATCGGTCAAAATAAAGGTTAGAGACGCAAGTAGAAATGTCTACTGTGCGTTATTATGGACAGTGAAAATCATTTGAACCATCC
Source organism: Panicum hallii (assembly GCF_002211085.1). Taxonomy (NCBI): domain Eukaryota; kingdom Viridiplantae; phylum Streptophyta; class Magnoliopsida; order Poales; family Poaceae; genus Panicum; species Panicum hallii. The sequence goes on along the minus strand of NC_038044.1, from coordinate 1,217,854 downwards.
AACCAAGAATATTAATTTTGCCTAGACCATATAGTATTGATAAATTAAATGAAAAATACAGTATGTCTAAGTTTTGTAGTGAAGGCGATTTATAAATTTTGCTTTCAATAATTTGGACCAAATTTAAGAGTTGTCACTATTAGCACATTTTACACGTGACATACACTACTAAAAAAGATCTTTAGGGGCGGGTAAAAATATATTTTTAGAGGCGGATGCGGTACCCACTCCTAATTCTCGCAGCTAGAAATGCTATTTTTAGGAGCGGGGAATGCGCCCGCTCCTTAAAATAATTTTTAGAGGCGGATCATGCCATGACCTGCCCCTACAAATCAATTTTCAGAAAATAAAAAAAATCAAAAAAACATATTGCAACCAGCCACCACAAGCCCTGTACTATCGAGGTACAATTTTTTTTACGAAATATGCATATTTACATCACCCTAGGCTCGAACAGCATGCCTCAAGCCTCGCACGTACCTTCTTCTCCACCACACTACACAGTCACTTGTGACTCTATAAGGTATGTTATTCTTTTATATTAACTCTGAAATTAATTTGTAGGGGCAGGTGACAACATCACCTGCTCCTAAAAGTCATTTTTAGGGGCGCACCGCCCCTAAAAATATTTTTCTACTTTATTTTAAAAATTCATTTAAATCTTTACATATAGCAAAATAAATTAAAAAATAAAACTTCTACACTATAGTTATTGTGAACTGTAGATAAAAAAATATACCAAGTATATTTCAATGTATATAAAGGTTAAGATTGTGGAAATCTCAAAGTATAACTTGAGTTGTATGAGATACTATATAGTCTTGGCTATTAGATAACTTATAATAATTTTTTGGACTATTAAATAATCTTAAATAAAAAAGTTCAACTACAAAATTGTAGGTATCATCAATCTCTATAATTTTGATATGAAGTTTGACTTTATTTAAGATCATATGAAAAAGTTATAAATTTTTTTACGTGGGACTATTTATTTGTAAAGGGGGTCATGCTATCACCCGCTCCTAAAAATATATTTCTAGAGGCGGGTGAATTGCTATAGTAAACCTACTTTATTTGTAGGAGCGGGTTATCTTTTGGACCGCCCCTACAAAAACAGGGCATCCCTACAAATCGTTTTTGTAGTAGTGATATTCATTATTTAAATTTATGACCAAAGAGGTCATGCCTACTTGTGTTCAAACTCCAATTTATTTGAATTTGAATTTGGGATTTTGATATTATGCTCAAAAGTGAATGTCTCGAGCTAATATAAGGTAGATAGTGTTCAAAATTGAAATTTTATTGGTAAAGATATAATAATTGCGTGTTCAGAGTTTTTGATGTAATTATTTTGAGCTCAAAGCAGCCAGTCGTTTAATCTCATGCGTTCTAGGTTGTTTCTGTTGAGACTCAAAATCATACTTAATATTGCGAACCAGCTTCTAGCTCGAGTATAATCATGCATGGGAGTACAATTAAAGTACTACTACCATGCACCTAAACCCTAACGCATAAGAGCGTTTTCCCTTCAAGTGATCTAAAAACATCAGATCCTGAGTTGCACTTATCAAATGGTTGTATGTGCAGCTGTACTCAGTTTATCAGAAACTTTATTTTCCTACTTCATTCAGCCAGAGCCTGCATGATTTTTTGGTCTTGTAAATAAATATTATTGCCACGTGTGTATGCATGCGCGCGATCAGCATCATGCATGCAGGAACAGTAGTATCACACAGTAGGACAGAAAGTCGGTAACTTTTGACTCCTTTTGCTTTTACCTCCTCTCCTCCCCCCATGCTGATCCCATTGTCCTGTTGTTATTTTTCACCTCGCTCCACAATTATACTCCAAGCAAACGCATACTAGTCAGAACGGTCTTCTACTGTTTCGTACTCTCGTATCATCGTCAGTACGCCGCAGAAGTATACTGGCCATGCCTGATAGATCTGACGCTGATGCAGCTCTATTTTATTCATCTGAATATATGGTAAGAATCAAGAGATGTAGAGATGCATGCACGCATCATTCATCAGCAGCGTGAGATCCGGTATGCTTTGACCGCTGAACACATGTACAGAAGCTAGCTAGCTCGATCGATCGGTAGACCAACCAACCAATGAAATGCAATGCAAAGCGTACGTACGTTATTTGCTGGCTCAGAATTGATTGGTGAACATGGATGCATTTGGTTTCTGGCAGAGATCGACCCATAACACATATAACAGCGTTTGGTGTCAACTGTACAGTAGCCGAGACACGGACAAGCAGGGGCCGGCCGGCGTTATTCCATCTGCTGCATGCATCGATCCTGGAAAGTAGAGAGATTCTTGTTTTTTTCGATGGAAAAAAAATGCAACAACCACAGTCAGAGATGATGATGGTAGATGGCACATTAGGCATCTGATGGACCCGTGTTGCAATGGTGATGGGCTGAAAATGCAGACAAGTGCGCATTCAGGGATTAGCAGGATCCCGGAAGTTCACCTAGCAACTAGCATGGTGGCGGCTATCCAAAATGTTTATTTTGTCCTCCATAGTCCTAGGAGGATGACCACAAAGTGAATTTGTCCCCTGCTTCCAATCCAAAGCCTTATATTGCTTCAGCGAGGTCACTACTTTGTCACCATCTGCCTAGCTCCTCCTAGTTGTCTCAGATGCATCCTCCTCCTCCTGAGAACGGCCCGGGTCCATGGAGAAGGCGGCCCGCTGCCTCTCGCGGGCCACGGGCCTCGCCGCCGCCACGCGCGATGGCCCGCTCCCGCGCCTGGCCGTGCCCGTGGCCGACTGCCTGGCGCGCCGCCTGATCCGTGTTGATAGTAATCCTTGGGTGCTAGATTAGTGCTCTCCTAGTTTAGCTAATGGCTTATTTTAGAAAGTTAGTGTGTGATTGCACTGATTGTGCTCGGCCGGATTGAGAGGGCCAAATTACTTTTCTTGTATTCTGTTATATAAGTATAGCAATAGACCATGGAAAAGCTGCCAAGTTTTGACAGCATCAACGAGACTGTGTCCTCTGTGTTCGCGTGAGTTTGTGTTTGGCCGTGAGCTCGCCGGTGATGTAATCTTCGTCGTCTCTCCGGCGTGTTCCTGACAATTGGCATCGGAGCCGGTTTACGAAGCGGGGTGTGATGGGTGACGAGAAGAAGATCGCCGATGGCTCCTCCAACAATGGCGTCATGATCCAGCGGGTGATTCGTGAGGTGAGAGGAGGGAGTAGCTACCCCACCCTCACCAAGAACAATTAATCCGATTGGGCGCTGCTGATGAAGGTGAAGCTGAAGGCGAGGGCGCTCTGGAACGTCGTCGAGCACGGCGGCGCCGATCCACAAGAAGAGATGATGGCGCTTGACGCTCTCTGCAGCGCGGTGCCATCGGAGATGGTTTCCTCGATTGCCGACAAGGAGATGGCGAAGGAGGCGTGGAAGACCATCTCTAACCTGCAGGTCGGGGACGACCGCATGAAGAAGTCCGCCGCTGTGCAGCTCCGGCGGAAGTTCGATATGGCGACATTCAACGACGGTGAGTCTGTCGAAGACTTCGCGTTGCGCGTGAATGGCATGGCGGCGGAGCTTGCCACGCTTGGTGCAAGGATCGAGGAAGGGAAGATCGTGGAGAAGATCGCCGGCAGCGTTCCGTAGCGGCTCAAGCAGATCGTTCTCTCCATCACCACGCTCCTCGATATGTCGACCCTCACTGTCTCGGACATGGTGGGGCGACTGAGGGCGGCAGAGGATGCCTTCGAGGAGGCACCGAGGTCGCTGCAGCATGATGGGCACCTCTACCTCACAGAGGAGGAATGGGACGCCCGGCGCAAGAAACGGGAGGCAGAGAACCACTCCGGCGGCAGCTCCAGTGGCGGAACAGGGCGTCGCGGAGGAGGAAGAAAGGGGCGCGGCCGTGGGCGTGGAGGCCGGTCGTCGAGCGGGCCGTCATCTGGTAAGCCCACAGGCGACGAGTGCAGGAGGTGTGGCAAGACGGGCCACTAGGCCCGTGAGTGCCCATCGAAGCCCAAGAAGTAACATGCCCACGTGGTCCAGGAGGATGAGGAGGCCACCCTCCTCCTCGTCAGGGAGTCCCCGACCCTTTTCCCTTCACCGCCGCAATCCAGTCGCACGCCTGCGACTGCGATGCGGGCGGCGGCTCCCTCAGCGGGTCCTGCGGCGAGTTCCTCGGCGGCTCCCCCGGTGGAGGATCCGCTCCAGCGGCGGGCGGCTGCCTCCACGGCGGCGGATCCAGTCCGGCGGCGGGCGGCTGCTCCCTTGGCGGGGGATCCACTCCAGCATGCCGTCTTGCCCCTCCAAAGGCCGGGGCAGGCACATGGCAAGGACGGGCGTGAAGCAGCAGAGGCGCCCGGGTCTCAGATCGAGATCCGGGAGGAGAAGGTCTTCGCCCAGCTTGGAGCAAAGGAGGAGCGCAAGGCGGAGCAGTGGGTCCTGGACACCGGGGCAACCAACCACATGTCCGGGTCCAGGGCCGCCTTCTCCAAGCTGGACACGGCGGTGCTGGGCACTGTGCGGTTTGGCAATGACTCGGCGGCGCACATCGAAGGCTGCGGGACGGTCACGTTCGTCTGCAAGAACGGTGAGCTTCGCTCGTTCGACGGGGTCTACTTCATTCCCCGGCTGACGACGAACATCGTGAGCATCGGGCATCTCGAAGAGGTCGGGTACAAGATCGAGATAAGCTCCGGGGTCATGAGGGTCCGAGAGCCTGGCGGCCAACTGCTGGCAAGGGCGTCGCGGGCGACAAATCGGCTGTACCTGCTCTACCTCAAGATGGCACAGCCGGTGTGCCTGGCGATGCGCGGGCGCGACGACGAGGTGGCGTGGCGCTGGCACGAGCGTTTCGGCCACGTCAACATGGCGGCACTCCGGAAGCTGGCTCGGGAGGAGCTGATTCGAGGGCTGCCGGAGCTCGGATAGGTGGAGAGGATCTGCGAGGCTTGCTAGGCGGGCAAGCAGAGGCGCACATCCTTCCCGGCGCAAGCAGAGTACCGTGCGCGGGAGCGCCTGGAACTGGTGCACGGGGACCTTTGCGGTCCCATCACGCCGGCGACACCAAGGGGCAACAGGTACTTCTTGCTGCTAGTGGATGACCTGAGCAGATACATGTGGGTAGCCGCGATTCCTTCAAAGGATTGTGCTGTGGCTGCCATCAAGGAGATTCAGGCGCAGGCAGAAGGCGAGTCTGGAGTCAAACTGAAGGTACTACGAACTGATCGAGGGGGTGAATTCACCTCGATCGAGTTCGCGGAGTAATGCATGGCGGACGACGTTCACTGGCAGCACACCGCGCCCTACAGTCCGCAACAGAATGGCGTGGTCGAACGCCGGAATGGGACTGTGGTGGCCACAGCCAGGAGCATGCTCAAAGCGAAGGGGCTGCCTGGCTGGTTCTGGGGCGAGGCGGTAAGCACGGCGGTGTATGTGCTGAACAGGTGCCCGACGAAGAGTGTGGACGGCATGACGCTGTTCGAGGCGTGGCACGGGAAGAAGCCGACTGTGCACCACCTCAAGACATTCGGCTGCATCGTCTATGTCCGCAGCACTCGACCTCACCTGTCGAAGCTGGAGGATCATGGCCGCAAGATGATCTTCATCGGCTACGAGCGTGGGACAAAGGCGTACCGTACCTACGATCCCATCACCAAGAGTGTCCATGTGACGCGGGATGTTGTCTTCGACGAGCAAGCCCAGTGGGACTGGGCAGCCAGCAGCAGCTCTAGCGTGGCGGACGGCGACGACGATGTGTTCACGGTGGAGTACTCCATCGTGGGCCAGGGACCTCCGACGGCTGCTGAGGGTGCTGCCGAGGCTGCCTGGGATGGTCCTGTGGACAGCGACACGACACCGCCACCATCGCCGCACGCCACTGCAGGAGAGGCGGCAGGAGGTTCCGGCAGGGCGCAGGCAGTGGAGTTTGCCTCGCCACCCGCCGGCGGCGACGACAATCTGGACGCTGACCATGATGAGGAGGCTCCGCTCCGGTTCCGGAAGATCGAAAACATCCTCGGGCCGACATCACCGCTCGGGTTCGCGCCGCGAGCACTGCTGATGGAGGAGCTGCACGCAGTGAGCTCCGATGAGCCAGCCTCATTTGCTGAGGCAGAGCGCTGCCCAAGCTGGAGGAAGGCGATGATGGAGGAGATGGAGTCGATTGAGGACAATCAGACCTGGAGCCTTGCTGATCTCCCGCCTGGGAGGCGAGCGATTGGGCTGAAATGGGTCTTCAAGGTCAAGAGGGATGAACATGGGGCGGTGTCCAAGCACAAGGCGCGTCTCGTGGTGAAGGGATACGCGCAGCGGCACGGCATCGACTACGATGAGGTGTTCGCCCCGGTGGCTCGGCTGGATTCGGTGCGCCTGCTCATCGCCCTTGCTGCGCACGAGGGGTAGGAGGTGCAGCACATGGATGTCAAGTCAGCTTTCCTGAACGGCGACCTGCAGGAGGAGGTGTACGTGGAGCAGCCTGCTGGTTTCATCATCACCGGCAAGGAACACAAGGTGTTCAGGCTACGGAAGGCTTTGTACGGGCTACACCAAGCGCCGCGTGCCTAGAATGCGAAGCTGGACGACACACTGTAGTCGCTGGGGTTCAGGAGGAGTCCCTCGGAGCATGCCATCTACATCAGGCCGAACCATGGCGCGCAGCTGGTGGTCGGGGTGTACGTCGACGACTTCGTGATCACTGGAGCCAGCTGCGACAACATCAAGCGATTCAAGGAGGAGATGGCGGCTGCATTCAAGATGAGTGACCTTGGTCTGCTTCACTACTATCTCGGCATTGAAGTGAAGTAGGGCGCGAGTGGCATCTCGCTCAGCCAAGGTGCTTATGCTGCCAAGATCCTGGAGAGAAGTGGCATGGCAGGGTGTAACCCCTGTCAGGTGCCAATGGAGACACGGCTAAAACTGAGCAAGTTCAGCTCAGAACCGCCGGTGGATGCAACAGCATACAGAAGCATGTTGGGAGCTTGAGGTATTTGGTGAACACTCGCCCAAATCTTTCTTTTGTTGTTGGGTATGTGAGCCGCTTCCTGGAAGAGCCACGCGAGGATCATCTCAAGGCAGTGAAGCATATCCTGCGCTACTTGGAGGGAACCAAGAACTGGGGACTCTGGTTTGGCAGGAAGAAGGAGAAGGAGGCTCATCTGACGGGCTTCAGTGACAGCGATTATGCTGGGGATGTTGATGCAAGGAAGAGCACGACAGTGGTGATTTTCTTCCTCAGCAGCAGCCCAATCACCTGGCAGTCCATGAAACAAAAGGTGGTGGCACAGTCAAGCTGTGAGGCAGAATACATAGCAGCTGCCAATGCTGCTTGTCAGACATTGTGGCTAGCTAGAGTGCTAGCTGAGGTGCACGGATCAGCACCAAGAGCACCAATGCTGAGGGTGGACAACAAGTCCACCATTGCTTTGATGAAAAATCCGGTACTCCACGGCCAGAGTAAGCACATTCAAGTGAAGTACCACCTGGTCCGGGAGTCTGTTGAAGAAGGTCTGATCGAGGTAGAGTTCATCAGGAGCAAAGAACAGCTGGGCGACATTCTGACGAAGCCGTTGGCAAAACCAAGTTCCACGAACTTCGTTCTAAGATTGGCCTGATTGATGTATGCAGTTCGCACCACAAGGCTTAGGAGGAGATTGTTGATAGTAATCCTTGGGTGCTAGATTAGTGCTCTCCTAGTTTAGCTAATGGCTTATTTTAGAAAGTTAGTGTGTGATTGCACTGATTGTGCTCGGCCGGATTGAGAGGGCCAAATTACTTTCCCTGTAATCTGTTATATAAGCATAGCAATAGGCCATGGAAAAGCTGCCAAGTTTTGACAGCACCAACGAGATTGTGTCCTCTGTGTTCGCGTGAGTTTGTGTTTGGCCGTGAGCTCGCCGGCGACGTAATCTGCGTCGTCTCTCCGGCGTGTTCCTGACAATCCGCCCCATGGTCCCGGCCGTCGCCGGCGCGCTCATCGACCCCTCCGACCACCTTGACCGCCGCTGCGTCAGGGCCGCCCGCCGCAGTTTCTTCGAGCTCAGCCCGTTCCCCAAAGCGGCCGTCGCCGTCGGCAACCGAGTCATCCTCGAGGCCATGGAGAACGAAAAGGTTCTGGCTTGTGTGCTAGACTGCTTGCTAGTAGTAGCCCACCGAAACAGAGCTACTACAAAATAACTTTGTGCTAAACCCTAGCAAAATTGGAATTACTGGCAATTTGAAGCAGTGACGCCATCAGATTTACTGTAAATAATTGTACTACTCGTAACACTAACAAAAAATGGTTTCACCTTTATTACCATGATCAGAACGTCCACGTCATCGACCTCGCCGGGCCTGCGGCGCAGCCAAGCCAGTGGATCCAACTCTTGCGCGAATTCCACAGCCGCCCGGAGGGCGAGCCGCACCTGCGCCTCACCATCGTCCACGACGACGGGGAGTTCCTCGCCAAGGTATCAGAATAGCTCACCGACGAAGCTGACGAACTCGACGTGCCGTTCCAGGTTCATTGCGTCGCTGGCCAGATCGAGACGCTGGATCTCAACGACCTGCACGGCGTCCTCGGGCTGAAATCCGGCGAGGCGCGCGCGATCGTCTGCACGACGCGGCTGCACCGCCTCCTCGCCGCCGCCGATGACGCCGCGAGTAGCAGCCTCGGCGCCGGGCACCATTTCAACCAGATGGCGACCATCGCGCGGCTGCAGCAGATGGCGTCCGGCTCGTGCCCACCGAGCATCCGCGGCGCCGCTTGCGAAGGCGACGAGAGTTACAGCAGCCCGGCCACCCTCTGGGTTTCATCTCGCCGCCGCTAACCACCCCTCCGTTCCAGATGCCGCCGGCGCTGGCGGGCTTCCTGTCCGCGGCGCGCGCGGCGTCGCCCAAGGTCGTGGTGCTCGCGGAGCAGGAGGCCGGCCACAACGGCGCCTCCTTCCGGAAGCGCTTCGCAGAGGCGCTGAGCTACTACGCCGCGGCCTACGACAGCCTGGACGCGGCGGCGGCGGCGTACCGGAGGCCCGCCGCCGAGCGCGCTGAGGTGGAGCGCGCGGTGCTGGGCGAGGAGATCAGGGACGTGCTCCTGCGGGAGGGCGCCCGCCGGCGCGAGCGGCACGACCGGCTGCACCAGTGGCCTCTGCGCATGGAGGTCGCCGGGTTCCGGAGCGTGCCGCTGAGCTATGCGGCGTTGAGACTGGGGGTCGACACGCTGAGGAGGTGTGGTGTGGGAGGATGCGAGAGCAGAGAGCACGGGGGATGCCTGCTCCTGTGCTGGAGGTCGTGGCCTCTCTGCTCGGTTTCGGCATGGCGGCCGGACAGAGGCTCGGCTTATGGAGTCGGTAGCGAGGAGTTGTATCTGTCACCGTCAGCACCGCCTGCACATTGCTTTGAGGAGCTGATGTGCTGATGATGCCGGTTCAGTCGAGGGAGAGTAAATACCGTGTTACACTTAACCGAATGAGCTAATGTGCTCATTGCAACATACTTAGAGGTAGTGAGTGAGTGATTCTAGATGAAGATTGACTGGTTGTAGCTTCGCAGGAGCATGATTTATGCTGGATGGCATCTTACACCGGACGAACCAATGTGATTTTTTTTTTCTGCGCATCTGTCTTTGAGGTAGGGATGATGAAGAACACTATGCTTATAAGGTGAATATCAGCCACTTAGACTGTGGATCCTTCAAGAAAAAAGTTATTTCTACCTTTCTGAACTTTAGGATGAGTCCACGATTCCTTCCTAGACAATAAAATCGTTCACCTGGACTCCTCGAACTCGCGATACCGGACACATAACCTCCCTAGCTAGTTTCTCTCAGTGGTTTTTCTCCTTTTTATATTTATTTTAGCTGAAACTTTCAAAAGTCATAATAAATTATAAAAGATCATAAAATAGAAAAATTAAATTTTGTTGGACTCCACGTGAATAGATCTATACAGTGAACATGTGATATGATATAATTTAGTAAAATTACTTTTAGATATATAATATGTTAGTGCAGCCGCAGCGCTAAATAATATAACAAGATAATTAGGCGTCTCCGTTCATCACAATTTCTTTTCTTTTCTTGCTGGTGATGCGCAGGATATGTCTGGCAGTTCCTCCTTTTTTTAGAGTAGCGGACAACATTTGGTGTGAAGCATGATTCTGCATGTATAGATGAAAGGATTGTAATGTTTTCACTGAAAAACCATGTCAAAGTTCAACGGGAACCCGTAGAGGCAATTAATTCATCATACATTATTTTGATTCCTACCAATCGGTTCCCAGTTTAAAATCTCCTTATAGCAGGGATGTTTTCATGTGAAATGTGTTGTTTTGGCAAAGTTCTGTTGTACTAACCTTTTGGCTCTCTAGCTGAACATAAAATAAAGAGCAAGATTTGTTTTGAAGGTTGCCAAATTACTGATATTATATGCTGATAAGTTCCTATAAATTGGATTTTAAGATGTCATCCTTACGTGGCTCAAGTTTTTCCTACGTGTGTGACTGACCTCATCGCCACCCATTGTATCCAGGACCAAATCTAGTTAATAAAGCTCACTCTTTACCTGGAAAAAAAAAGAGGGGCATGCGGTCAAATTCCTTTGAGTACTCCAAGAAGAGCCCACCTTGCAATCACCTACCATTTGTAAACCTGACAAAACTAAAGTGTGTACTTCTTGTCCTCTGGGAGGATGCAGTTTGCACATGAATGCAAATTTTGGAGCCATGTTAGAACCATTTGAACCGCACTGGTTGGTCATGGAAAACAAATATATAGCTTGAGTTTTCTGTCAACCTTTTGTATCTCTCCATGCAATCTTGTTTTCTGAATAACCTGGACCAGAGGAATTGATCACAAAATTGTCTGGTAGTAGCTCCTGATCCAAAATGTTGCTGATATGTTCCAAGAGAATAATTCCAATCTGCCTAGTTATTCCACCGAGATGCAGACAACATCACTTAGCCCTTGCCGCATATGCATCCAGTTCTGCCTTGTCCCTTTTTGCATCCCATGACAATGTTAACACCAGGCACCTAGGAACGTATGAACTCGAGACCTTGCAGGCTCGCAACATTTGTCGCCACGCCAAGAACACAACAAGATCCAACAATGGAGTCGTCCTCGATCGCCTCCATTACCGCTATATCCAATACGTACTGAAATCCATTGGCCAAAGCTGCGTAACTGGGAGTTCAGTGAGGATTTTGCTCTGAAGGCTGAACATGGACATATTCCCGGAGGACACGGTGTCGTCGGCGACATCGTCGCCGGCGTCGTCCCTGTACTCGCCGTCGCCGCACGGGTACGGCTCCTGGGTGCAGGAGCTGAGCCATGACCAGCAGGGCGTGCGGCTCATCGGCCTGCTGTACCAGTGCGCCGCCGAGGTGGCCGCCGGCGCCTTCGACCGCGCCAACCACTGCCTGGAGCAGATCACGCAACTGGCCTCCCTGGACGCGCCCCACACGCTGCAGCGCCTCGCCGCCGTCTTCGCGGACGCGCTGGCGCGGAAGCTGCTCAACCTCGTGCCGGGCCTCTCACGCGCGCTGCTGTCCACGGCCAACTCCGCGGAGGCGCACCTGATCCCGGCGGCGCGCCGCCACCTGTTCGACATGCTCCCGTTCATGAAGCTGGCGTACCTGACCACCAACCACGCCATCCTGGAGGCCATGGAGGGGGAGAAGTTCGTGCACGTCGTCGACCTCTCCGGCCCGGCCTCCAACCCGGTGCAGTGGATCGCGCTCTTCCACGCCCTCCGCTCCCTCCGCTCCCTCCGCGGGGGCCCGCCACACCTGCGGATCACCGCCGTGCACGACGGCAAGGAGTTCCTCGCCAACATGGCCGGCGTGCTCGCCAAGGACGCCGAGGCGCTCGACATCCCGTTCCAGTTCAGCGCCGTGGAGGCGAGGCTCGACGAGCTGGACCCGGACGCGCTCCGGCAGCTCCTCCGCGTCAGGTCCGGCGAGGCGCTCGCCATCAGCGTGGTGGCGGCTCCTGGCGGCCGACGACGCGGGCAGGAGGCACGTTCCGGGCAGCAGCTGCCTGACCCCGGTCCAGATCATCGCGCGGTCCAGCCCGAGCAGCTTCTGCGAGCTGCTGGAGCGGGAGCTGAACACGCGGCTGCAGCTGAGCCCCGACACGTCGTCCGTGGTGTCGTCGCTGTGGCCGCAGTCCCCGGTGCTGCAGGCGGCGGCGGCGGCGGCGCAGCAGCGGCCGGCGGCGGCGAAGCTGGGGAGCTTCCTGCAGGCGGTGCGGGCGCTGTCCCCGAAGATCATGGTGGTGGCGGAGCCCGAGGCGAACCACAACGCGGCGGCGTTCCTGGAGCGGTTCGAGGAGGCGCTCAACTACTACGCGTCGCTGTTCGACTGCCTCGAGCGCGCGTCGGCGGCGCACCGGTGCGCGGCGGAGCGGGCGAAGGTGGAGCGGCTGGTGCTGGGGGAGGAGGTCCGGGGGGTGGTGGCGCGGGAGGGCGCGGAGCGGAAGGAGCGGCACGAGCGGCTGGCGCAGTGGGCGCGGCGGATGGAGGGCGCCGGGATGGAGCGGGTGGGGATGAGCTACGGCGGCATGATGGAGGCGCGGAAGCTGCTACAGAGCCTCGGGTGGGGCGGGTCGTACGAGGTGGTCCACGACGCCCGCGGCGAGGCCTTCTTCTTCTGCTGGCACCAGAGGCCGCTCTACTCCGTCTCCGCCTGGAGGCCCGCCGCCGGCCGGCACAGCGGCGGCCGGCTCGGCGGCTCGTAGGCCATGATTGATGATCGCACGTTCGTACAGCATCCCTCGCGCGACATCTGCGTGCGTTCTCCACTCTGATAGATTACTGTGTGATTGAATTGATTGTTGCTTGGTGGGGTGATTGGGCTGGAGAGAAAATTGAGCTTGTAAACTTGTTGGTTTGAAGATTTCGTTGTAGAAAGAACTTGAGCATCCAGGAACAGGAACATAGCGATACACTGATACATCATCCAAACGATAATGGTCCATCGTTGATTGCTAGACCTGCACGTGTACATTGTCTGATGGTGAATGCAAGACATGCATCACCTCCGAAAGACAGTGAAAAAGGGTATACGAATGGCGCTTTTTACTTTTGAATGCATTCAGTGAAGTTGCGAGTGTGGACACTGAAACTCTGTCTCAAAGTTGCGGCAACTGCATATATGGTGCTGCAGAGAGACTTGCAGTTTCCCATCTACCCGTACCAGTCACTAGCTGATTGCAGGTCATCGGCGTGCAGTCATGAGCAATACACGACATGTGGATCTAAAGAACCTTCCTTTCCTTCGTTTTTCTACAAGGGGAGGCAAGGGAAGGGGGAATTCAGGGCAGCCGCCCTCGCCGACGGGGAACACGCGCACGTCGCCTGCCCGGACTTCGCGCAGCACCTTCTCCACCTCCGGGAGCTCCAGCAGCGCCGGCGGAGGAGGAGAGGAGGCGCGGGAGGAGATGCGGATCGCACGGCGGGGATCATCGGCGGCGGCAACAAGGCATTAGACGGCGGTTCTTTCCGTTACCAAAGTTTTGCGGCTTGGATGGCGCGGCGGGCGGCGCTGGACGGCAGGACCGGAGCCGAACCAGGGGCTTATATGAAAATTATTGGGTCCTTTTTAAAACTAATCGGATCGCGATTAATAGTCGCTATCCAATATAGGAGGGTATATGAAAAATATTAGGGGCAAAATGAATAGATCGCGATCCATAGTCGCGATCCCAGTTAGGGGTGTTATTTGAAAATAGTAAGGGGTATTTTTCAAAATTCCGGATCAGCATCGAATCCTCTGCTGCGGCTCGCCGGAGCGCCGCCGCCTGGCGTCGGCCGTCCCCTGCGTACGTCTTCTTCCTCGTGCCCGGCTCGCATACACCCCAGATCGCGTGGACCGAGCGTGTTCGGAGCCCTAAGGGGCGGTCGGTGTTTGGTCTGACAAGAACGCCTCCTGTGCTTCCATCCCCTTCATCCTGGTCCTGGAAGCGCCATTGCTGTGCTCGCTTGCATCTAGCCATGGCTACGGCCGCGCAACTGCCTATTTCTGGAGGCGGAGGGATGGGCTACGGGCCAGCGCAGGCGTTCCGGACATGACGCGTGCGCAAAGCTCTGCAACTGGGCGAATTTCCCACTCACATACCCATGCCATGGATCCGAGAACACTAAGCGTGAATTCTGAATTCAATTAAAACATTTCCAGTTCTTGAACAGTAACGCAAGAACCAAGAATTCCTTGCTACAAGATGCCATGGATCGATGGAGCAGATAAATATTTTTTTCCGTTATGTTGCAGCAACACTTCCTCACCCCTCGTCGCCTGTGGCAGCAATTCAAGCATGGTGGCTGTCAGGCGCCTGAATTCTGAACCAAGTGAAGAAGACAGACATGATGCTGCCGGGAAGCCTCGTCGCGGTCGCAGGCGGCGCGGCAGACGGACTTGGTGTGGGGCAGCGTGCGGGAGGAGGCGACGTCCTCGAAGAGAACCTGCGTGAACTCGCCGGCGGCGTGGTCCACCGTCCACAATGTTCCGGACTTCCGGCAATCGGCCACCTCCAGCAGAATGCAGAGTTTCAGACAAGTACGTGCATGGTCATCACAAGTTCAGAATAAGAAAGAGAGCAGAGTGACTGACCACAAAATTTTGATGCTCTGAGCCAACAGAGAAATTCTTTTGCAGAATGTAAAGGACAATTTCAATCTTTCAGCAAATACTGGTTAATGAAATGTTAACATGGAGAGTATAAGCCTGATGGTCACAGTTCCTTCAGGCATAGAGAAGCCAAGCCCCTTGTTCTCCCTGTCCTCCTCGGGATACAGAATGTTGTTGCCTCATGCATGCCCAGAAAAAAAGGGAGTTTTATCCTGAACCAATAACCTCTTGGGAAAAGTAATCAAGAAAGTGCTAGCTCATATCTGGAAGGGCATATCAACATTTCAAGCACCAACTCAACTCACCATTCACGGCATGGTGCTCATGGTTGCTCCTGCTGCATCCTATATTCCTATCCACCTTCCCCTGTTGCTCACTACCAGCTGAACCCAAGAGGCAGCCAACTGTGATGCTATTTGTTTCTGAAATAGAGATCAGCGGTGGGAAAGGAGGAACAGATAACCATAAATGAAATATTTTTTCTAACTCCTTCCTTTTTCATGTATTTTTCTCATCAGGAAAAAATACAAAAAATATGTCAGTTATTTTGAAGTTAGGTGGTTGGGAATTCCCGACAGCCAGATTTCAGGCAAAAGCTCTGGAGCTGTTTCATCAATTTTAACAAGTGGAAACGTTAGCTCGGCATCTTTTACTTGGCAGTTTCCCAACTACTCGTACCAGTCATTAGCCCATTCTACGTCATCGGCGTGCAGTTCAAGTCTGAGATTTTGGCCTTATATGTATGATAAGCAAACTTGGTTGTCAGAGTTTCACAACTTTTTGATCGGAGTTCCTCAATTTTTAGACAGATAGGTATTTTTTTTTACAAAATAAAAATAGCGAAGCCCATACTTGTGTTGTCAACTTGTCATATACTGCACATAATTAACACCACAATATCGTACAAAGTACCGACTGGTACAAGACATAAAAGGTGGTGACAATGATGTATCATAGATTATGCATAGCCTTAACTGCCCAGTTCAATGCAACAAAGTTGGAGTAATGATGAACCAAACGTATCATAGTACAAATGTCCCAAAAATCCAATTTCGAGCTCAAGATACTAAAATAAAACTTCTATTTTTCTGCACATGATAGTCAATTAGACATTCAAACAATTAGACCCTTGATCAATATGCAGGTTCTGTTTATTATATATGCATGGCAGAAGCGTAAATGAATATTGGACGATTTGATTTGATTGCCAGAGAAACATTTCTAGAGAGAAACAGAACCATAAACAAGAATTCTAGAATCCGAAACACTACCAGCTGTAAGACCTAATTGGCTGCAGAAATTCACCCCTGAGTGTTCGAGGCCGGAACTTTTTCTTAATCTAAAGAAAACCCTACCAGGCAGGGGGCCTTTGATTATCAGCGGTGGCTCAACGTGGTGTGGATCAAAACAAACAAAATTCATTCGTGATTACTGGACTAAAAGGAAAAAAATATGTAGAGGCTGGCAATCTTGTTGGATTCACCTCGCGCGACCAAGGATACAAGCAAGTATTGGCATCGGCGACATCAAAGAACAGCTGCACTAGCTAGATACGCAACAGGAGTAAAGATCAACCGCACGTCAACACCGACAAAATTCACACCCCTTGCGCCATCATGCGCGCGAACTCAGTGAAGCAGACGAAGCCGTCGCCGTCGACGTCGACGCCGCCGATCATGCGTCTGCAGTCCTCGACGGAGCACCGGTCGTCCCCGAGCGAGGCGAGCACGGCGAGGAGCTCCTCGGCCGAGATCCTGCCGTCCCCGTCGGCGTCGAACACCGCGAACGTGTCCCTGAGCTCGCCCTCGTCCGCCGCCGCCGCCTGGGCCTCGGCCGCGATCTCCTCCAGCAGGACCCCGGACCCCGCCGCCTCGGCGAGCATCTCGGCCAGCTCCTCCTCGCTCGAGACCACCCGCCTCAGGGCGGTCTCCAGGTCCTCCCTCGTCAGGGGCGCCGCCGGGTTTCTTCTCTTGGGCCCCGACGCGGACGCGGACGGCGGCGGCGACGGCAGGACGGTGCGCGGTGTCGTGAGGGCGGACGCGCACTCGTCGGACGACGACGTGGTGGAGCCGAAGGAGCCGCTCTTGCCGTCTTTTGATCTCGTCCTCCTGGTCACCTTCTTGCCAGAGGAGGAGCCGAAGAACGGCACGCTAAGCTTCATGGCGACGGTACGTGTTACCTTGTAGCTGAGGGATGGAATTGACGAGAGGATCGGAGGAGGGATCGAGGTAGTAGGAGGGGAAGGAGGCAGGAAGGTGAGGGGTAGAGAAGACGATGCTCGCGTTTATAGGCAGCAGAAGGAAGACGATCGAGCGAGTGAGCTTCCGCGAAGCTTCGCGCCCGGCGCGGGAAAAAAACGGCCGGTTCGCACGGGACCTACCTCTGCGGCGTGCGCGATGGCGATGCGATTCTTTCAACTCCGCTTTGAAGGTTTCTCTCGCTCAGTCGCTCGTTTAAGCAAGGAGGGTACGGCGGATGCGATGGATGCGTTTGCATGAAACGAAAGAGAACTCATGAGGGTTTTAACTGAAAGTCCCGACGTCTCCGTCGAAAAACAACCTGACACCAAGCGCAAATTACGCAAATGGCCAAATGGAAACATGAAACAAGGCAACAAACTGATATATCTACATGGAAACTGATTCTTCTTTCTTTTTCTTTAAAGAAAAAGGCAACCAGCAAAACTTTTGACTGGCATACAACCGAAAAAACAGGCACCAAGAAAAAAAAGATTGATTTCATTTTGCAGCAACTTGTGCTAGTTAAATAGTAAGTACATCAAGGTAACAATGGTCAACTACTGCAAGCCGATAGATATCGGAACTGAACTTTTTTTGTTGACCACTACGCGATCCAACAGTCAGTCTTGACACGGGTGCAGAGCTTAGAACTTGCAGTTGAGTGACAGGGACGTCAAGTCGGCAGCACAGCAGATACTTCTTGAACCGGGAAATATAGTTTCACTGTCATCAGTATAGCACTGTGGACAGGTTAAGCTTTGGTGTCGTGTACGGTAGTATATCATACTATACAGGCCTCACGAAAATCGGAAAATGCGTGGCTACCTGCGAAGGATTTGGTGGATGTTCGAAGCTGCCACGAAACTTCCGATCGCGTTTCGTAAAGTTTCAGGAAACTAGTAACCTGACGAAGACGTACAGTGCGAGGCACAGACAGCAGCGTGACCTGACTGACCTTGGTGAGCGTGAGATGGTTTGGAAACTCATCAGGAATTTCAGCCGCGTTACTTCTGCTGCGCTGCCTCCTTGTCTCGTTGGAAACTGCAAAAGACAGCAGCACCCACAGACACGATCGCACCCACCAGATAGTACTAACCTTTTTTAGGCACCAGATAGTACTAACCTTAAGCAGCTGTTGAGCTGTAAAGTAATTATAGCCGGTTCGGCTCCGGCTCCCGCTGCTGGAGCGGTTTTTTAGTTGAAGCCGTTTTGGAAAGTATTTGGCAAAATAGTTTCATCCTATTTTTTATAAATAGATCGAAGAGGAGCCAGTTGAAACTATATTTTATATTTTATAGCTCCACCACCATAGTGGAATCCGTTTTAAACTTAGCTTCTTGTATGGAACCGCTCCAAAACCATCCCTTTGGTAGGGCTTCACCCAGAGCCGGTTTTAAAGCCGATTTTTAGCCCTACCAAAGGCCTCTAAATGTTCGTACTTTGCTAATACCATAGTTCAATTCAGGCTGGCCAGCACTAGAGTTCGCTTGATGTTGGCAAGGATCAAGCGCAAGCAATGCATCTATTTCCTCTTAGAGTATCGGTAAACACTACTGGTGTCTGCTTGCCTGGCATAAACTCCACTCGTGTTTCCAGAACCTTATTATTTTAAAAAAAGCATTCCAGAAGCTATGCACGGCCGTAGCTGACTCGATAGCATTATTTGTACAGAGAGAGATGCTTTGATTGTACTTTTGCATAAATACTTGGTACTCCCTCCGTTCCAAATTATAGTTCATTTTTGCAAATCAAGATATATAAAATTTACTATGTACGTAGACATAATGTATATTTAGATGTATAGCAAAATCTATATATCTAGATTTGCTAAAACGACCCATAATTTGGAACGGATAGAGTAGTACCCTATGCTCATCGTGTTGTATTTCTTTTTTCAAAAAATGCCCTTGTTGTGGATAGAGAGAAATGGTAATTTTTTATCCATAAAAAAGGCAGACATAAAAGGGAAAAAAGAGAGGAGCCGAATCAAACGTAGGGCCAGCCAGCAACTCTACTGTCTACTCAATCCATCAAATCGAAATTGCAACTTCTCTGCTATTCTGCCCACGGTTCGAGCGGCACCACTCTACTGCAACAACTCCATGCCCAGGAGCTCCCAGCTGACCGTCTACCATGACTACGCCTACCGCGGGCAGATGTGGCAAAACAAAATTTCTTCAGCCATACAGCACACACGAAGCGATACATCCTGCGGCAGCTGTTCGCATACCCAGAAGATGAAATTAAGTGACAACACGCACCACATGATCAGCAGACAAGATGCTACTCTTTCAATAGCATATGAAATCATGCACCCCTCTTCAGAAACAATGAAATCATGCACTTGCTGACTTGTGGAGCACATCATCCGTATCGTATTATACACAGAACATTACTACAAAAGCACAACTGAGACATTAATAAAAACCAAACGTTCATAATTACATGAACATCCGTCACAAGGGGGCATTTCAACAACATCCGTCACAAGGGGGTATTTCAACACAACGCAGGCAATTTAGCCGCAGGGCGTGAGCTTCTTGTTGCCAGCACCACGAGGGTTGTCATCCTTCCAGTCGTCCCAAGCTCTTGCTTTTGCCTCCTCGGCATCCTCATCCTCTTGTGCTGAGCTAGTGCCGTCCTTGTGCCATGCCGAGTTTGCTTCTTTGATCATCTTTGCGGTCCTTTCTTGCCATTTCTCCATCATTTTCATTTCACGTAAACCGGCTTCTTCTATGCTCATTGTTGGCAGCCTATATATGATTCAAGCGATAGAATGGGTACTCCCGTTAGCACCAACTCCAACAATGCTCCATGAAACATCAAAGCATGGAGGATACAGGATCAATCAAGACTCCAGAGGTGTACACTCAAATTTATCAGTATGATATTGTAACTTAGGAGTGTTTTTCATTAGGAATTGTGGTAAATAGTGGTCGTTCCATGTTCACCAAAAACAAGGTTATCATTAGCAGACATGCGCAGAATAGAAAACACAAACATTGCAGTGTTTCAGGTGTATTAACACTTTTTAAGACATACCTGTAACCAGGCTGGAAAACTTGTGCTGCCATTCTTTCCCTTTCACTGGTTAGTCCTCCACCAACAAGACTTGCAGGTCCAAATATCATGGGTTGGTGTTTGTGCTCATGAGCTTGTGAAACACTTGCTCTACCTTCAAGGACGTCTTGAGCAAATGTTGCGCAAGTGATTGGATCAGCTGGTTTGGAATATGGTGCACGGTTTGCAGCATTATGATGCCATGCTTCAGCTTTTTGTGTACGCTCATCAAGCATTTCACGAGCAAATGCATTCCCGTCCTACAGAAATGGAGAGATTACTACAGGCAGAATTTCTGTTTAATGAAAGTAATTGCTTTTGGGGGTAGAAAATCTACTGGATTATATGTTGAGAAAGGATCACTTTTAGACATTTTAATAGCCACGGTTTCTTCATAAATATGCACAAACTAGTCAACAACCAGGTTCACACCATATGAAATATTTTTTTATAATTTCCCAAATAAAAAAGAACTAATCGGATGGAATGTTTCCAGTGTCCTGTAGCAGCCCAATCATAAGAAAAGAAGCTATATGAAGAGATGCCCAATCAGAAGACATCACATCTTCGATTAACATTTGGCAAAGGCTATGTTGAGAACCCAGCTACTCTAAAATTTCGTGCACTAATATACATGAAAGCTACTGTAATTCCTATTCCAACATTTTTTTTTCTCAAGGCTGCTTACAAGTTGAATTTTCCTCATTATACAGTTGACAATATATCCCATCCAAATTGTACAAAGCAGAAATTACATGCATTTATCATATTTATGTGAGGCATCATAGCCTAAGAATCCCACATTCTCCAAAGAAAAAAGTTTCCTAAAAATGATCGGCCTAAGATGCTACTGCCAAGAAATTGCCAAATCACTATCATTAGCATTACCTTTTCCTGTCTTTCCTTTACAGCTAGAAGCATTTCTCCTTCCTTCTTTAGCATGTCGAGAAGATCAAAGGCCTACATAAGGAATAACAACAGATCTATTAGTGCTTAAATATGATGAATACAAGTACTGCAATTTGAGAAACAGAAACCCTCTAAGATCAGCTTATGTAACATTTGTTGCTGTAGCAAACTAACCTTGCAGAGAGCCAATGAGATAGTAGCTAACCAAGCCTGCAACATGGTAAAAGTAAATCAGAACCAGAGCACATGTTCCGATTAATTATAAAAATGAACTGCAAGGTAATAGTATAAGCTTTGGAAGCACACGTTGATAAGATAAAAAAAACACTATGTGTAGATTCCGAAAGAATTATTTAGTCATGCCAATTTAAGTAGCATAGGAAGAATAAGGATTAAAAATTTGAAGACCTTGCAGTGAAGATTTATTTCTTTGGGATAAATTTTATAGTAGCTATGTGTCAAGTGTCACTAGAGAGAACAAGATCCATCCTCATGGGCTTGGTATGCACTAAAAAGAGCATCACAGGCCGTGTGGTTGACCTCCTGCAGGTAATTAAGAACTAGCTACATGCATCGAATTCATAAAGCTCCCTAGTCCCTACAGGCGTTACTTACTAAATGAAAATCCCTCATGTCAAGTGGAATAGAGCTTCATCTTCTAGAATATCACAGCTCATGTTAATTTGAAATACAACAACAACAACAACAACTTAGCCTTTTGTCCCAAGCAAGTTGGGGTAGGCTAGAGATGAAACCCACAGAAAACAAGAATAAGAAACACAAAAAGGGCACAAGCCAAAGGAAGAGTTAGGGGTTAAACAAAAGGTAACAAAGGTCACGGTTCAGGTACGTTAATTGCTAATCTCCAAGCGCTCCTATCCATAGCTAATTCCTTAGCGATATTCCACTCCTTAAGGTCTCTCTTAACCATCTCGTCCCAAGTTAGTCTAGGTCTACCTCTACCTCTCTTTACATTATCGTCCCGCTTTAAAACTCCACTACACACCGGCGCCTCGGGAGGCCTCCGTTGTACATGTCCAAACCATCTCAACCGATGTTGAATCACCTTCTCCTCGATAGGTGCCACCCCTACCCTATCTCGAATCTCTTCGTTCCGGACTCTATCTCTTCTTGTATGCCCGCAGAACCAACGCAGCATACGCATCTCTGCTACACTCAGTTGCTGGACATGTCGCCTTTTTGTAGGCCAACATTCAGCACCGTATAGCATCGCCGGGCGAATCGCCGTCCTACAGAACTTACCTTTTAGCCTCTGTGGCACCTTCTTGTCACAGAGGATGCCCGAAGCCTGCCGCCACTTCAACCAACCGGCTGAAATTCTATGTCTAACATCTTCATCAATGTCTCCATCTTTCTGAAGCATTGATCCTAGATACCGGAAAGTATCCTTCTTGGCCACCACTTGACCTTCGAGGCTAACGTCCCCATCCTCATGCCTAGTCGGGCTAAAGTCGCACATCATATACTCGGTCTTGGTCCTACTCAGTCTGAACCCCCTCGACTCTAGCGTGTGTCTCCACAGCTCTAACTTCATATTAACCCCTGCCCTACTCTCGTCAACTAGCACCACATCATCAGCAAAGAGCATACACCAGGGGATATCACCCTGTATGTCCCTTGTGACCTCATCCATCACCAAAGCAAATAGATAAGGGCTCAATGCTGACCCCTGATGTAGCCCTATTTTAATTGGAAAGTCACTGGTATCGCCATCACATGTTCGAACACAAGTCATCGCATCCTTGTACATATCCTTGATGAGGGTAATATACTTAGTTGGGACTTTGTGTTTTTCCAAGGCCCACCACATGACGTCTCTCGGTACTTTGTCATACGCCTTCTCTAGGTCAATAAAGACCATGTGTAAGTCCTTCTTCTCCTCTCTATATCTCTCCATCAACTGTCGTACTAAGAAAATCGCCTCCATGGTCGACCTCCCAGGCATGAACCCAAACTGGTTTTGGGTCACCCCTTGTCAATCTTCTTAGGCGATGCTCGATAACCCTCTCCCAAAGCTTCATCATATGGCTCATCAGCTTAATCCCCCGGTAGTTAGTACAACTTTGAACATCTCCCATGTTCTTGAAGATCGGTACTAATATACTTCTCCTCCATTCCTCCGGCATCTTGTTTGACCGGAAAATTAGGTTAAAAAGCTTAGTTAACCATACTACCGCCCTCTCGCCCAGGCATCTCCACACCTCAATGGGGATGCCATCGGGGCCCATCGCTTTACCTCCCTTCATCCTCTTCAAGGCCTCCCCGATCTCTGCCTCCTGAATCCTCCTCACAAAGCGTCTGTTGGTATCATCAAATGAGTCGTCCAACTCGAAGGTAGGACCCTCATTTTCTCCATTAAACAACTTGTCGAAGTATTCTCGCCATCTGTCCTTGATCTCCTCATCCTTCACCAGAAGTCGATCTGTCCCATCCTTGATGCATTTGATTTGGTTTATGTCCCTTGTCTTCCTCTCGCGGGTCCTAGCTATCCTATAAATGTCCTTCTCTACTTCCTTCGTACCTAGCCGTTGATAAAGGTCATCAAAAGCCTAACCTTTCGCTACACTTACAGCTCGCTTTGCAGACCTCTTCGCTAATCTATAGCCCTCGATGTTGGTTGCGCTCTTGTCGAGGTGAAGGCGTTTGAAACACTCCTTCTTCTCCTTAATAGCCCTTTGCACCTCGTCATTCCACCACCAACTCTCTTTCACTTCCTGCTTGCCTCCGCTACTCACACCAAACACTTCTGAGGCCACCTTCCGAACACATGTTGCCATCTTTAGCCACATATCATTTACATCTGCCCCTTCTTCCCAAGGCCCCTCGCCTAGCATACTCTCCTTAAAATAAAATCCTTCATGTGAAGAGGAGCAAAGCTATATTTTCTAGTATATCACAGCTCATTTTAATTGGACAAAATAAAAAAAATCCCTCCTGTCGAGGAGCAAAGCTATATGCCTATATGTTCTAATATCACAACTCATTTTAAATTAAAATATGTTGAAATATAGAAACCAGAATAAACATATGATTTAAATATAGAAACCAGAATAAACATATGATTTAACACAGAACACCTTCCAGGTGTAGCATGCTAACCTCTCTTTCTTCCTCCCCATCATCCTCTAAGGCATCTTCCTCCCCAGCTTCAACAGGAGCAGATAAAGCAGCTGCCCTCAATGAGCGCCCACGCCTTTCTTTTCTCTCTTTAATCTCTTGGAGCTTCGTTTCTGCAGCTTTTTGACGTCTGAACCGGGCAATCTAGGCTCCAGAAATAACAGAGTAAATTACAGGAGATTAACCTAGTCGAAAACATGTCAGAGTAAACAGATTTTGCAGGCTCAATGGAAGGATCCAGTATGTATTTATTTCTATCTAGCTTTCTATTATAGACTGCAAACTGTTTATATTAATAGCGAAAAAAGTATAAATCCTATTGCCATTGTTGATCAAGCGCCCGCTAAAAATTAGTCACACCTTCTGCGCTCTTCTGTTTGCCACAGTATCAGGCTGCTTCTGTCTAGACAATTCAAGCTCATCCTCTGGAATAAGCTCTAGTACTTCACATAGAGCAATGAACTCCTGTGGAACATAAAAGAAGCGATTCGTACATGAGGAATGGGTGGTGTGGTGACAAATGAATCAATTTGGCAGGGCAGATTGCTTACCTTCAAATGGTTCTGTGATGCCTTAAGAATTGGGATCCTGTCCTCCTGTGCAATATTCTCAGTCATTTCCCCGAGGTAGTATGGGACCTAAATTACCAACAAAGATGAGAGATATACACATGATAACATTGGATTTGTGAAACACTGAAACTGTTGTAAGCATGCTAGCATCGTTATGATCCAAGCTGCATTGATAGCTGACAAGCCGTCTAGTGTCATCTGTGGTCTGTCCCATAAACATGAAGTTATTAACAGAGCAGAGGGAGGGAGGGGGTGCGTACGAGCAGGTACTTGAGGTTGGCGGTGGAGACGTCTTCCTTGGTCTCGTTGGTAGAGAAGAGGCCGAGCTTGCTGACCATCTCGTCGCAGCGCCGCAGGAGCTCGACCCCCTTCCGGATCCCTTCCTGCCCAGCGCAAAATCAAAGCACGTAATAAGCACCACTCGCCCCCGAGAGCCCAATCTCTTGGCGCTTATGACAAGGACGACGAAGCGATCCGGAGGAGGGGGGGACCTGGTCGAGGGCGGAGCTGGAGGCGAGGCCGTGGAGCCGGGACGCCCTGTCGAAGAGGGCGGGGAGCGGGAGGTCGGCGTCGGCGTCCTCCACCCCCGCCGCCGCGTCGAGGCGCATCTGCGAGTGCATCCTGTTCCCGACTTCTTCCACCTCCACCATTTCGATTGGGAGCGAGAGGGGCCGGGAGATCGGCGGCAAAACCCTAGAGCCGGGCAGAGTCGCGGGGAGGAGAGGAAGCAGAGGAGAGAGAGCGCTCGCGAAGCGTTGCGTGTGGAGGGAGGAGCACAGCAGGATCGGCTCGCTTCGTGCCGTCGGCGTGGCTGGCTTTGGTGTGGACGTGTTGGTGTGGTCGTGTGAGGCTCAGGCTGCATCCTGCGTGGTTTCGCTTGCCTTCCTCCTCTCCTGGTGTCAGCCACCGTGCGGCGGTGGCGGCCGGAGACTTGGCCGGCGTCAAGATTTGTGGGCGGATCGGTGTAGTCGGAACACCTCGGGCGTACGCCGGCGCATTGTCGTTGGGACATGATGGCCACATGCCCACATGAGCATCTGCGTAAGCTTTAGGTGGCCAATTTTGGAGAAAAGAGCATGAAACCATAGGTACTTCAAGAAACTACACTAGTATACTTTATGATCTTCCTGAAAAGATGAGCAGAGGTAGAACCAGGTGAACTACCTTTGCCCTGAAATGGCATGCTCCCACTACAACAGAAGAAAACCAAGACCACAGCTCCTGAAGAGCAGCAGCACAACTCGAAACATCTACTTACATGTACCAATTTGCCAGCAGCCAACTTACCGCTCAAAACAAAAGCTACAAACTACTCATCTCTCAACAAAACACGGTGATTTCGCCACTGGATCAAGACCCACCCTCTATGCCCTGACTATTTCGGCAGGCCCTAGTTGTGCAATGGACGCCATTCCCTATTTCTTCCTCTAAGATCCTGCCAGCTGCTTCTTTGGTGGTGCCCCTCGTCCTGGCCCCTCTGTTTATGGTTCCTCTGCTGGAAGTACCCCCCGCGGTTCCGTTTCCTCCCAGATGCGTGACTTGGATCCTCCTCCCGGTATCTATTTCTATTATTGTTGGATCCACCATAGAAGTTATTATTCCTGTTGTTTGATGCGTACTGGTGGTTGCTCCATCCGTGGCAACTAGGCTCCAGAGAAGCACCCCAACCGGAGTTGCTATTACCCCATTTACTGGAAGATTCATCCTTCCCTCCCCAAATCGCATTGGCGTCCCAGTCCCATTTATTCACTTCAGCTGGCTTTTCTATATAGATGTCCCAGTTTCCAGACCTGTTCTGAGTACACTTGTTATCTGCCCCAGCATTGCCCGGTCCAGTAGCCGGGGCTGAACTATAATCCGAGTCAAATGGTAGCCGTACCTTATCCAGGTCCGCTACCAACTCAGGGTCAACTTTGCAGCGGTGGTCAACCTTATCAATGTACATATCAGGGTCTGGCAAAGGAATATCAGAAGGTTGGCCATGATAATTAGCCCAGAACCTTGCCTTTGAATTCTGAAAATTCTCAAAGGCTCCTGAATCATCCCACTGCTCAAGATTATTGTATACTGAAACATATAGCTTGTTTATGCAGAACCTCGGCCAGGAAATGTTGCCAACATAACTGCAGAATTCTCTTTCCCATAATGGGACTGAGCAGTGCTCGTGTCCTGTGTATATGAAAATAAATGTTAGAATTTTATGAAACCGTCGTGGTAGTGCAGGATGATACATGATTTGCTAACCTACTACATTCAGCAAACTGACGAAAATAAAATTATTTTACAGCTTGACTGATCAGTAACCTGGAAGAGAAAATACATTTTGTTTCAAACTATTGATAAGGGTAGAAAGTAGAAACTGAGTACCCCAGAGGCCCAGAGATAAAACTTGTTCCAATCATCCATGTTTACAACCGCAGAGGAGAACATTTCAATATATAAAGGAAGTTAAAATTCGAGGCTATTCTGTGCTCATTCAAGACGCCTTCTAGATAGATAAGTCTCAAAATTATCTCCTGTATTTGTTAAGTGGCAATGTAATACTGCAATCTGAGAATTAAAAGGTTGCTGTTCTGTCATTCTAGTTTTATTTGCACTCTAGCTTTATGAATTACTGGAAGGGGATGCTCTTTCCAAGTTAAGCTGACTTTTGAACCAGTAGTGCTGCTTGTTCTAAAATATTGATAAATAGAAAAATACAATAAACTCTGAAATAATTGACAAGTACTCTAGTTAATGAAACCCAACCATGATGTAATAAATTCACGGCAATGAGAAGTTTGCAACACTGAAACTGGAAAGTTGAAATCAGTTCAAAGGAAGAAGATCAATATAGGACAAAAGCTATGATGCCAAGAAAGACACCCAGGTACTTTGTTTCCCGTGCTTGTTCTGTTACAAGAGCGTTTTCCACTATGTCGAAGTTCTGGTGCTATGTGCTGATGTTGTTCTGTAACTTTATTTTGGTTTCAACACATAAAACTGGCGCCTATCCAACTTGCGCTGAAAAAATAGACAAAACCATAGTGGACAAGGAACATTAAATTTCCTATGCCGTCTGGAAAATTTTGGCACCTTTTCTTATGTTCATGGCTACATTAATAAGGCTTCCTGAAACTTAATGGAGAAACTTGTTTGCCAGCTTGCAAACTGGTACACTGGAGAGAGCGGGAGTATTCCCTGTCATTTTTAAAAATTAATTTTCACTTTTCTCTATTTGATCCCGACGAATCATGTCAGTATTGAGAATGGTAAGGAAAATCCTAACCTTGAAACCAAAACCATATCCCTAAAGGCTAAAACTAAGCTTATCCATATAACCCAACATTGTAGGATTACTACCTTCAGAGCCTATAGTTAGAAGGTGCTTCTTTCATAATCCAAGCCAATCGAGCTAGGATATAAAATCAGAAATTGTATGGATGGTCTTCCACTTCCTCTTCATTCATATGAATGAAGATCAAGGCGTGGCGGCAGCATTAGACAGTCATATGCATAGCTTGCAAAATAAAGGAACCATTCATAATTCTTGATATAGGGGTTTGGTCCTTAATTGGCACCATTCATTCTACAGGTAGGTTCTATCTCCTATACAGTTGGATTCAGCGTGCCATTTATTTAACGATAACAATTAGTAAGCAGGAAGAAAGTAAACATGTGTCTTCCAGCAGAACATAACTTTGAGGCCATATTACTTAAGAAAAAGATGGATGCCATGTGCGGGACCAATGGATTAGGTGCTGTTTGGATCCAAGGGCAAATGGCAAAAGAGCAAATGGCAAAATTTTTGCTCCTGTCACATCAGATGTTTGGACGCTAATTAGAAGTATTAAATATAGTTTAATTAAAAAACTAATTACATAGATGAGGACTAAATGACGAGACGAATCTATTAAGCCTAATTAATCCATAATTAGCAAAATTACGGTAGCATTTGCCCTTTTGCACTTTGGGGTGTTTGGATCCAAAAGTGCAAAAAAAGTGCAAAAGAGCAAAAGTTTTGCACTTTCTCTTTCTCTTTCCATTGGATCCGAACAGGCCCTTACTTTCATTGGCAGACATATGGACAGACCTTGGTTGCTTAAACAGGAAGGGACTAGACTAGTAGAGACTAGGCATTTCAACAAAGTGCGCAAAAAAGGAGAAAGTAAAGATGGAACAAGGCACGAAGTGAGCCATGAATCCGAAAGATCCCAGCAGTTGGAACTATATATAGGGTGAAATAAATGGTTGTATTGTAGCCTAAGTGGGAAACATTTAAAATCTTAAAATCAGACAGGCATCATGCATGGAACAATGGTAATACTTCCATTGGCAGGCGTACGGATGGACCTCAGTTGCTTAATCAGGAAGGGACTAGTGACGAGGTGTTTGGACAAAGTGCGCAAAAGGACAAAGTAATCAAAGATAGCGAGCATGGCGCAAAGTGAGCCATGAGTCCGGACGATTCCAGCCAATGGATCTATGTAAACGGTTAAATGAACGGTTGTACTGCAGCCAACTAGAAGGGGCAATGATTCAAAAACTTTAAAATCAGTGCACTGCATGATTTGTACTTCCATGTATCTTCAAGATATTTTGTGTTAACTTTCCTCATTAGTCATTACCAATTTGAATACCGGATATGAATTATTATTGGGACACATGATACAGTACGCAAAAAACAGTGGCTAGAAAGCACAGCCTGCAATTGCAGTATGCCAGTACCTTCCCTTTTCCAATTTCCCCAACAGGAATGGCTATCTATAATATTCAGGTAAAGCTAATATTTTTTTTACTTCCTTGTACTGCAATGGCAAGAACAGTTTGGATAGATGAGAAAGCCTAAAGCAATAGGTTAGTCTGCATCAGCAACTCTGATTTTAAGCTCTACAATCAGTGACCAAGTCACCGAATCTCTGTTCCACAAGAACGAAGAAGTAAAAGCCGAGGTCGAACAAGTTGAAAACCAATCCAAACCCAAGAGATTACGTCATGGTATAACCCAAATCAGAAGAACATGGGACTGAGAGCGATAGGCATCCGTCCGTACCGTAATCAGGCGGAGGGAGAGATGGGTGCGAAGGGCGGCGGGAGCGGTCGGGCTGCCTCCTCACATACCGCGACCGATTCCAACCCCCCATCGGGAGGAAGAGGAGGAGGACGAAGCCCCCAACTCAACGATTCGCCGAAGCTCCCGAGTCCCGGCGGCACCAAGAAGGCAGTCCAATGGCAGGCAGTCGGAAGCCCCCCAAGAACTAGCTCCCAACGCGGCTATGAATCCATCGCGCCGCGAGATTGGGCCTGCCTTCGCCGGCGACGGCCCGTGTCCGGAAGTATATCGACACAGCTGGGAGCGGAAAAGGCAAGCAGAGAGCTGCGCGGCGAATGCGCGAGGCACCGAGACGGCAAGAGGAAGCAGCCGAGTCCGACTATAACGTGGGCTGGCAGAGGCCCGTCAAGGCCCAGCATCAACTGGGCCCAGGAATATCTAGGCGAGTCACTGCTTCAGCAGGTCCTCCAATTCCAATCTCGTTGTCGTCGGCCGTTGCTTCTCCACTCCGCGCACCATGCTCTCCGCCATGGCCGCGCGCCCCGTCACCGCGAGCAGCTCACGCCGGCCTCGCCTCCCAGCTCAGGCTGCAGCTGCTGCTTCCGGACCCTCCTCGTCACCGGGTACGTCTGTGCCCGCCGCTTGCTCGGGCTCCATTATCTGAATATTCCGCCTCTTCCTAATTTTTTTTTATGTTTTTTGTTTTCCCATACAGCGGTTCGTGGAGTCAGATCGGGGGCGGGGGCGAAGCGCTCGCTCCTTCGGCCGTGCCCGATGCTGCTGACTTCTGTGGCAGGTAGCTCGGAGCTTCCCTGTTCCCGACTTCCCGGCATGCTTACTTCGGTTGCAGTCTGTTCGATTGAATGGCCGTGACTGACATGAAGGCGATGTGTGGGTTGCAGTGGGGAGTTTGGTTGCCGCTGGGGCCGCTAATGCTGCCGAGCTATTGGATCCTCTGGTTAGGAGAATCACACGTGCCTTCAAATATGTTACATTTTCACTGTTTAATGTTCATTCAGGAGTTGTTTGATCCTGATTGCTTGTGTCAAGTTATGATTGCAGCATGGCTAATTTGCCAAGCGATATTATTATCATCCATTGCATAAGCTGTGGCATGTATCACTTATAATGTAGTCAATTTATGCCTCTTGTTCTTTCTTTTAACTTCCATTACAGTAATCCCTGCAAACTTCTTGCTTTTCACCAGCACGGATCATCAGAACTTCTTTTGGCTGATCTTGGCATCGGAGATTGGTTTGGGGGTTTGCTGTTTTCTGCTGGACAGCAGGCTAATGAGGCTGTTCAGGATCAGCTATCTGCTCTTAGTTTCTCTAGGTCTGGTTTCTTTTTCACTTCTGTTAACTTCTTGTTGGCAGTTCTACCTCCTCAGTTTTTCCTTTTCTCTGCTTACTGCCAATATCTCTTTCTGTCTAACTTTTAACTTTGCTTCTCCAGCTTGGCAGTCATTTTTGGCGCAGGACTTGTAACTAGTTTGTCTCCTTGTACACTCAGTGTTCTACCATTGACTCTAGGATATATAGGTAAGCCTGTGTTTATCTTTTGAATCTGTTAGGTTCCCCAGAATTGGTTGCCATAGATGACTCTGATATAATTCTTTGTTCGTAACCTTTCAGGGGCATTCGGTTCTGGGAAAGGCCAGGCTGAGGTAATTGTGGTTTTGTATGCCATAGAAAAGCTAGGAAGAAATTGCCATTTATCCTGGATGCTTCCCTTGATGTAACTCCTGATATGTACTGATTTGGCGTTTCCTGTTTATTAGGTTGTTGGAAATTCAATAGCATTTTCATTAGGACTGGCAACAACCTTAGCTATTCTTGGTGTTGCTGCTTCTTTTGCTGGAAAGGCTTATGGTCAGGTTGGACAAGGACTCCCAGTGGCCGCTTCTGGGTTGGCCATCATCATGGGATTGAATCTTCTTGAGGTAAATCACAGGGAGAGATGAAAAATCATAAAATGTAGTATGTCAAACCAGGCTTTCTCCTACCCTGTTCACTTAAGTTAAATTGTTATGAGCTGATTTAATGCCTTTGTTTCTCAGTTTTTCATCATAAATACTTGTATAAATTGATTATAATGTTAGTTCATTCTGATTTAATCATGTTTCTGCTTTTGCTCTCGTAGCAGTACATATTAGTACATGATTTTACTTTAAACTGTTTATTTTCTTGTTATTCTGTATTTAACAGGTAGTTGAGTTGCAACTTCCCTCGTTTTTCAGCGATTTTGACCCACGAACTGCTGCAGCTAACCTCCCTTCAAGTGATGCTTCCTGACGCCATTTTTTATTTCTTATTAAGAATACTAATATGCATATCATCACTTTTCACTTTTGTTGCCAATAATATTTTTCTTTGCAAATAATTGGCAGGTGTACAAGCATATCTTGCTGGTCTTACATTTGCATTGGCAGCTTCGCCTTGCAGCACACCAGTTCTAGCCACCCTTCTGGGATATGTTGCCACTTCAAGAGTATGTGTAATTGGATGAAATAAGTTGCTCAGTGGTCAATAGTTAATTACTTTTGTTTAAAGTTCAACACAGCGAAAAACTTTATTATTTTTTTATCATGGAGATTTTGATTAGTATAGATAATTACATTGTGCCTCCTGACATCATTGTTTAATCTTTTTTCTTTCAGGATCCAATTGTTGGAGGAAGCTTGTTGTTGACATATACAACTGGCTACGTTGCACCTCTTCTTATTGCAGCTTCCTTTGCTGGAGCATTGCAGGTGAGGATATCGTCTTATTATCTTTTCTTGAGGATTTTGTTGGGTGTGAACTGCAGCTGAAAAAATCCAACACGGTAGGAACTTTGAATTGCTCTTAAAACTTGACTAATAGCACCAGACCAATAGACCAAACTTGTTTATTCTACTTTTGTGCCCGCATAATTAAGTTAATTGCCTTATGTAGAGTTTGCTATCATTCAGAAGATACTCGGCATGGATAAACCCAATCAGGTATCTATCTCTAACTGATATCTGAATGTTTTCTGTTAAGTATCTGGTTAAATGTTGGATTGAATATCCATTTGTATCTT
Organism: Panicum hallii; assembly: GCF_002211085.1. Lineage (NCBI taxonomy): Eukaryota > Viridiplantae > Streptophyta > Magnoliopsida > Poales > Poaceae > Panicum > Panicum hallii. Next base: position 1,185,246 of record NC_038044.1, on the reverse strand, counting down.
GTGCTTTCTGGTCATGATTCTGAAACTGAAGTATTATATGGCAAGCTTTCATTAACTTCCAGATTACACACACACTCGCATGTGAATGGCTCTGCAAACTACTGAACTCACCTATTTGCCAAAAATATGTATCTGAAGTCAAGATCATTATCAATTGTTCATTTTTTCTAATATTGTCTTTCCGTTTCTTGAGATATGTCCTGAACTAACATTTTCTTGGCAGTGGCGCATTTCTTCTCGGTGGAGGGGTTTATACCTTACTAGACAGGGTGTTTCCTGCAACATCAATGGTAATGTAGGTCATTGTTGGACAAGAACTGCATGGCAACGGTCTGTTGAACATGATCCAAATGTAAGAATCGAAGTAACATAGCTAAATTACGCTAACTGTGTGTAGTAATGTACAGAGGTTCGGGACAACCAAAACATCTTGACTTAGTAGTCTGTATAGGCCTCAATAACTAGAGCCTGGTGGGCTACCCTGCTAAAATTTTATTTCTGGATATTTTATCATGCTCAACCATGCGGAACATGAGCTGGTATCGCCCTCAGCTTCTTGCCAAGTGCCGAAAATTTACTCCAACATTCTTGTAACGAAAATTGCATATTAAGTTGACAGACAGGTAATTGATCCCACATTACATTCTCACACATAAATTCCTTGGTGAACTTCATTCCAACCCGTTTCCACCACCCATGAAGGCCTGCCAACTCAAGTTGCAAAACATGTTAGCTCAGAAACTCAACATATTTAGTTGAACCATCGTCCTAGGTTCTTCAGGTTGGAACAACCAAAAATTACTTGTTCATCAGAAAGTTGGTTGCTCCTTGAGTTGCACGTTCAAGAAGCAACTTCCTTGCTTCTGTTGCTATTCCCTCTGGCTACACCACAATGGAATTGACAGTTTAGGAAGGTAATGAAATTATTTTGTTAACTCTTCATTTTTTCCCTTCTGCAAAAAGCATCCCTCACCTCTTTTGGAAACCAGACGCCTGGCTGTGTGTTGCCCTCAAGAATTGCTAAAACAAATACAGTTGCTGCATAGCCGACCGATCTGAAAAAACCACTTTATTGTGCTTAGATGCAATGCGATGGCATCTCACATTATTTTGAGTAACTGCTGAAAACTTAGGAGTACAACTGAGCTTCAAACAAACTTTACACACGAAATCATAAACTGAAAGGCTTTGAACTCCATCTTTGTTCATGTTTGTCTACTTTTCTGTTTAATTAGATCTCGCGACATTTAGGTTTATAACAATGTGAAACTTCCTATGGGTAAATGATCTCGTAATTATGTTAGACCTAGATATCAATCATTCCCTCCCATCACAAATATGTGGTTTTTTGGTGTTGTCTTAAGCAGACAATTTAGAAATTGGAACTTGGTTGGTATTACATTTTGAGAGTTGAGTTTGAATATTTAAAAATGGTACAAGTAGCTCAAAATGTAGTTTCACGAAAGTATAAATTTTGCAATGTTTTATAAATATTTTGTAACAATAAGTACGAGTGAAAACTGTATTTTGGAGACCTTGTGCATGTCCAAAACATCACTTATTTGTGACTAAATGGAGTAGGTGTTATATTGAGGTTGCTCAATTGTTGGTGCTCTGTACTTGCATAGATAGCTTCCTGTGAGTAAATAATCCATGAATATTCTGGCCATTTGAATACTCCAAGTCTACCTGCAGAAAGAAAATGAATCTGATTGGGGTAATGTGATTTTGTAATCCTGGTTCCTGCTTACTCTTGGTGCATATTGCTTAAAATTCATATGCTCCTACATTTTCACTGGGGTGCTACTTTTTTTATTTTTATAAAAAAAGAGATGCATTATTCATACTCTCATGGAGACACATTGTCCTGCAATGCCATCAATGGTTCGAACAATGGGATCGATGACCTCAACTAACTTTGAAACCTTATTTTTGTCCCTCAAGTACTTCTACAGAGCACAAAGATGGATGGAGTCAGGTGTAATGTAAATTAATACTAATAAACTTTTTATTATCCTATGCTCAGTTTCAGCCCAGAAGTATTGACTATGCTAGTCAAGTGTAACACAGCTGATGCTGGTAATAATCACAATAATTAGAAAGATAAATTCTATTTGGTGCTTATCTGCAGCTTTCATAACTTTTAGTTGCTCTCACTTGTAGATTTTATAATTAAAGGGATAAAATGAAGTAACTTCATAATGCACAATTTGTTTAAAAAAGTACATACAACTGGTAAAAAGTTTGCAAAAGTATGCATTCCCCAATTCCAGATGAAAGGATCAGAACCAAATCGAGCACTAACGGTTGGGACCCTTAAAACCTTAAATGTGCTCTTGACCTCAGGCAAATTCCTGTAATAGATAACATAATATGAATTTATTAGCTTCCTTTATGGTTATTGGATTTCCGGTTTGTCAATTATGCGGGAAGGTAAAATATTGGCCAAAAATACTTACAGTAAGTAAACATTTTTCTTCCCAACCCCCTTTCCAAAATCAATGTTTAGAGCTCCACTGTAGGGCTTCAGCTTGATTTCCTCTCCTAGATGACCACCTTTCTACTAAGATGTTCCTCAACACTGAAGAACGACCATAAGTGCAGAAAAAAGAAGTACCTTTGTTACATGCAATGACATCCTCCCCAAGAAGCAAAAAACTTGACGCCAATGTTGTTGGGCCAACACCACCAGAACCCGCAATGTAGTAGAAAAATCTGGAAAAGGGGATTTAGTGGATGTGTAATTTCTAATTTTATACATCTCGAAACAATGACTAAATTTGCCAATGCAATACATGAAGATGTTTTTAAATAAGGGGGTTACTCAGATTAGTATCTAGTACCTACTAGAACTTAGGAGTGAAACCATATCATGGGACACAATACTTTAGTACCACATACCAGAAAAACCAAATACTGCAAGCACCCTCCCTGTACATTGAATGATTATTTTGAATTTACTTTTGTAGATGATAAAGGAGCCTAACCTTAGTCTTTCAGGTTAGTAAAATGCCATTAACCACAAAAGATAGGTGCGACTGAGTGTGTGCATCAAGCATGGGGCATGGCATGTAACCTTGGTAGATATTGCTGCCTCCAGGACGGTGCACTTGTCCTCCCTCTGGAAAGGGCCAGCAGCATGAACAACCAAATCCACACCAGGGAAAATCAAAGGGGTCGAATAATGTAACCAATTCAATGGGCTACATGTAGGAGTCAAACATATAGTACATGTCTTTTGACCTCACAGCGCCTCCTCCAGCATGCTTGCATCATGAATGTCGACTTGGACGAACTCAGATCGCTTCCCAAGTTTAGAGGCCAAGGATCTACCCTTTTCCCTGGAATATATAACATAAGCACCCTTCATTAATCTTGCTCATGCATGCATGCGGTGCTTACCGGTTCCTGCCTCCGATGAGGATGCTGAGGTCGGGGCGGAGCTTGGAGAGCGCGGTGGCCGTTGACCAGCCCACACGACTGGTGCCACCGAGCACCAGCACACGGGCGCTCGTCGAGGAGGACCTCATCTTTGCAGCTTAGCCGGCGGCGGCGGCAGGAGGGGTGGGCCGGGGATGAGCGGCGTGCATGCTCGGACGACCAGCATGGCCATGCTGAATTCGGGGGCTCTACTCCAACCATCTGCAGGTAGCAAGCTAGCTAGGTCGTCTAACAATGATGTCTACGTACAGTTGATGATAACAAAGAATAATCGATTGCGTATCGTATCGTATCGTATCGTCGGTGTTGGTCAACTCAGTACTAGGAGTATCTAATTACACACGCCATCCACAAATGCATGCACACTATATATATATATATATATATATATATATATATATATATATATATATATATATATATATATATATATATATATATATATATATATATATATGCATCTAATTCTCACGCCACGCACGAAGGACACAAGGTGCATGATTGATCCCTACCGTACGTTGACCTATAGAAATCCCTAAACATGGCATCTTTGGATTAACACTTCTCTTAGCTTCTATTTATCTGGAGCTTTAGATATCAAGAGCGTAAGTGATGCCAAATTCAGCTGGTAAGGTTCATGGTAGTGGAACCGATGGTCGGGTTCGAGTTCTCGACTCGAAATGAATGCTCGTATTTTCTAGAATTTATTTCAGAGTTTAACCGGCGTTGTTTTTTTCAGCAGTAGGTGATGTGCATGTCGATAGCAAGACGTTTGCGGCGACTTTGTCAATTTCGAGGATCTGCTGGCTCAGTCTCTCGGAGACTCTCGTAGGGGTAGGGATGCGAGCACGTATTCATAGAAGTGAGTGAGTGTGCATGTACATATGTGAGTGTCTGTATCTGTACCGTGTTTCGCAAAAAAAATGATATAAAATTAAATAAAGCAATATTGCATTTTAGCCTTCATTAAGATCCTCATGTGCGGGTTCTGTCCACCTAGTTTTAACTAGATTCGGCGAGTGTGCTCATATTTTAATTTAGAATTATATATTAATTAGCTAAAAATAGTATATGGGTCGACGGACTGTGCCATGTAACTATGTAAGATTAAATTTTCAATCTAATTTATGTGTGCTAGCATACATATAATCTCATTTAGATCTTCAACCTAACCTTTTTTAACAAAAAATGTTGTAGATTGGTTTACATCAGCGAGTTTGGAATACAAGCGATATGGCAGATAATATGTACTAGGGGTGTAAATTGGTGACGCTTAGATGCACCTCAATCGTCCACTTTAGTTCAGATATTTGTACTGCTTTTTTTAAATAAGGTTCTAAAAGTAGAAAAGTAGCATAAATATTTAAACTAAAAAGGGTGTGCTAGAGGAGTGTGAGTCGAACAATTTTTGGCATTAGCGAATTACATGCACCATCCTTCCACCACGATTCAAGTGTATATTTTGTGATGCATAATTATCCCAATCATCTGTAATGCCTTTACTAACAACAAGTCAACAATTATCTTTCTGTACAAACCCTTTCAAAAACAAAATATCCCACCTAATAATATCACCCAACCTTGGGGAGACTTCAACAACGTGCTGTTGGCTGTCACATACGGCATACTCACGTTCAACTTCTTGCTGAGGGGAAATTACTCCATATATATGTTATGAGAACACAAAAGAACTCCAAGATTAAAATGTGGAATGCCAGATATCCTAGAATTAAAGCGCAATTCATTTCCTCACACGTAAATTCCTAGGCCGACTTCCTTCGGATCGGTTTCCACCATCCAGGAAGGCCTGCGAATACAAGTGGAAGAACATGTTAGCTAGCTCATAATTAAACAAATAATGTCAGGTGAAAAAACGTTATATGCAATTATTTAGGTTGGACAAAGAGAAATCACTTGTTCATCACGAAGTTAGAAGTTCCTTGAGATGCACATTCAAGAAGCGGCTCCCTTGCTTCGATTGGTATTCCCTCCGGCTGCATTTTCAGCAAATTGAGACAGTTTGGTTACTGTGATAAAATTTCTTTACTAACTAGTACTACCTTTCTAATTCATTTCTTTTGTTCCACTATAGCAGTAGTCACCTCTTCAGGAAACCAAACGCCTGGCTGCGTCTTGCCGTCAAGAACCGACAAAGCAAACGCAGCTGTTGCATATCCCACAGATCTGAAAATTCCGATGTAGCATGATTACAAGCAATGTTGGTAGTATTCTCCAGTAAATGTTGGCACTGTTACAAACTGGGGAGCACATCAAAACTTCTCAAATGAACCATACAGTAACTGCTACTGTTCTGACATCTGGGAAATATAATGACGACTGACTATAGTTCTTTTCCTTAAAACTGTCACTGTGAAAGACAGAGAAAAGTCTATTGTAGTTTGGAAAGTTAATGTAAAGCTTCCTATAATCACAAGGCGTTGAAAATGTTAAGACTCACTATATATCAGTTAGGTATTGTATCTTGAGAATGCTCGATCGCTCATACTTTCTACTTACACAGATAGCTTTTTATGAGTAAATAATCCAACGGTATTCCTGCCATTTGAACACTCCAAATCTATCTGAAGAAACAAAATGAATTTGATCAGGAAATGGCCGTTAGTAGTCTAGTACTATATAGGAACAGGTAAAGAATTTACTCTCATGGAGACACGCTCTCCGGCTATGCCATCAACTGCTCGAACCAAAGGATCAATAGACTCAACCAACTTCTGAACCTTATTTTTATCCCTCAAGAGCTCCTGAAGAGGACCAAGATGGGTCAGCTCAAATTAATAGGAACTGAATCATGTATAGGTTCTCAATTCCAGCCCACAGCAAGCCATGTAGTTTAACTGCAATACAAGAACTACTGAATAAATGTTATAATTGCCTAAAGTAAATGCTAGTAGTTCTTTGCGACTGCCATTATATTACATTATTACCAGTAGCAACTATAACTAAACTTGCTGAAATAAATTAACTTCATATAATTCATAACCTGAGGAAAAGACATACGACAGGTAAAATGTTCGCGAAAGCCTGCATTCCCCAATTCCAGAAGAAAGGAGCAGTACCAAATCGGGCACTAACAGTTGGTACACCTAAAATCTTAAAAGCGCTCTTCACTTCAGGCAAATTCCTGGAATAGGTAACGTAATGTGAAATGTATTAGCTCCTTATTGATATTGGATTTCAGTTTTGTAAATTATAAGATACGGAAATATAAAAATTTGGCCCAAAGTACTTACAATAAGTAAACATTTTTCTTTCTGACCCCCTTTCCGAAATCAATGTTCAGAGCTCCACTGTAGGGTTTCAATTTGATTTCTTCTCCTGAATTAGTAACACATAAGAATGGCTTAAGATTTCCCTGAGGAACACCATAGGTATGCACATGAAAAAGTAGGAGGTACCCTTGTTATATGCAATTACGTCCTCCCCAAGAAGAAGGAAACTTGTTGTCAGTATTGTTGGACCAGCACCACCAGTACCTGCAGTGTAGTAGAAGAATCTAAAAAGGAATTTAGCAACATATAGAGTAGGTATGGGAATGAAGGAATGAATTACTATCTTCATAAATCAAGGGACCATTGATGAAAAATGGTTGATACAATAGTGATTATGCAGGTTTTTACGTAACAAGAATACTCTCAGCCCATCTATTAGGAGAGAACATATCATACTTGTATGATTTAACTGCTACATGCCAATAGAAAACCATATCCAGCCACCCTTTCTGTGCACTGAACGATTATTTTGACATTTCCTTTTCTAGACAATAAAGAACTCTAACCTTAGTCTCTCAGGTTCGTTATTTTCACTTCTGGCAGCATGTACAAGTTCAGCAGCCATCACTGTCACCAGAGAAGAATACAACACATTAGTAATCAATACAAAAAAACAAGACATTCCGCCTCTTCTAGATAGCTGCTTCTATTACTTAATTGAACAAAAACCATCTATGTAGAAATTCACTAAATTATTTGTACTAAAATTGGTGTGGTCTATTTTGATTTGCATCTCATTCTGTCCTGGAAGAAGGTATGCGCAAATGCGCAATTGAGTCCCATAGTTTGGCAAGTACAGGTTATTCAAGTATTGGCAATTGAACGATAATTTATCTCCGTACGTAACTGTATGTTGGTTGTCATTTTTGACAATGTGTAGTCAGACATTCTTAAATTTGACCACTACTATGAGAAAAATGTATTTAGATTAACATAATGAAAGTAATTCTAATATCTCACCACAAAAATCCTTTGTACCATATTTCCAGAGCTTCTACCAGCACATTGTGATAAAAAAAATCAGAAAATGTTATTTCTTCAAAATCCTGTCGTGTCATTGTTATGCCTTTAAGTACAGAGGGAGCACCTCATATACACTTCACATGGTTTGCTCTTCATACTGGCTTGAGTTCACATGGTTTATCTAAATAGTAGTCCATAATCTTGTGGTTGTGCAATTCATCAAAAGACTTAAGGACATACAAGGAAATTTATGAGTACCAAATAAATATATACGAGCGAGTAACAGTTAGAAAATACAGTAATTACCATTGCTGACTCCAGGATATATGCCAGCAGTAGTAATAGCTGGAACACCAGCAGCTTTTGCTTGTTCATGGAAACCTTTTGCTCTCCACGAATAATCAGTATCATCGCAAACATCAATGTATGCTGTCTGCTCGGAAAAATGGAAGTGTGCCAATAGCATTCTCAGGGAAGTAACCTTTTACTAACTTCAATATTCAATTGGCAAACTTTCTGCACCAGGTACCTTAGTAGATATTGCTGCCTGCAATACAGTGCATTCCTCCGCCCTTTGGAAAGGTCCAGCAGTATGGACCACTAAATCCACACCTGTGGAATTGTACCGTGAATCGATACACTCTAGCTTGCTTTAGTCAGAGCATAAGCAGGATGTTGCGTTACTAACCCTGTACCGCTTTCTCCAGCATGGTGGCATTGCGTGTATCAACTTGGACAAACTCAGTCTGCTCCCCAAGCTTAGCTGCAAAGGACTCGCCTTTCTCCCTGGCAAGATTGGCCACCAATTAAGTGTGGCATTTGCATGTGCAGCTAGAACAGATAAGGATACTCTCTGCTGGTGCAGACAGAGGATGTGGTGTCAGGGTGGGGTACCGGTTCCTGCCTCCGACGAGGATGCTGAGGTCGGGGCGGAGCTTGGAGAGCGCGGCGGCCGTGGAGCCCCCGACGCGGCCGGTGCCGCCGAGCACGAGCACGCGGGCGGTCCTCGAGGACGACCTCTTCGTCTGGGCAGCGTCCCTGGTGGAGGGTGCGGCGGAGGCAGCGCCCACGGCGGCAGGAGGCGCGCATGCTCTGACCGTGCCCATGGCGGCCATTCGGTGGGCTTATCGCCTAGGCTTGGCTGCTGCGCTGAGGCAGAAAGGATGGGGCGAAGCGTTGCGAGAACGATCGGCATGTCAGGTGTGTGGTCGTTGCCAACTCCCGCGGCGAGTGCTACTGTTCCGGAGTTGGGCTGCGGCCTGATCTTGGCCCATTTGGAAGGAAGTTCTCAAGTCTGGATGACAGCCCACGAGCTTCCCGCACCCGGAAATGGCGATGTGAATGCTCCGTGGCCGCGGCGGCTCGTCGAGTCCGGTTTCCTTTCTAGCCGTTGACGCGGTCCGCTTTCCTACCCATCCCACCTGTCTCTTCCCTCTTCCAGGCTCCAGCAGCCTCGATTCCCTTCCCAAATTCCCCACCCACCACCACCGTCTCCCTTCCCGTGATCGCTCCACGCCCTACACAAGCCCCCATGGCCGGCTACCCGCCGCCCGGCTCCGGCTACCCCTACGGCCCCGGCGCCGGGGGAGCCGGAGGCTACGGCGCCCCGCCGCCCTACGGCTCCTCCCCGGCCCCCTCCGCCCCGCCCTACGGCGACAAGCCCCCCAAGGAAGGCAAGACCTCCTCCTCCTCCTCCGCGCCGCCCTACTACGGCGCCCCGCCCTCCTCCCAGCATTACGGCGCCGGCGGCGGAGGCTACGGCGCACCCTACGGCGCCCCGCCGCCCTCGTCCGCCCCTCCCTACGGCGCGCCGCCGCACTCGTCCGCGCCCTACGGGGCCCCGCCGCCGGCGTACGGGGCCCCCGGCGGGTCCGGCGGGAGCCCCTTCGCGTCGCTGGTGCCGTCCGCGTTCCCGCCCGGGACCGACCCCAACGTGGTGGCATGCTTCCAGGCGGCGGACCGCGACGGCAGCGGGATGATCGACGACAAGGAGCTGCAGTCCGCGCTCTCCGGCTACAACCAGAGCTTCAGCCTTCGCACCGTCCACCTCCTCATGTACCTATTCACCAACACCAACGTTCGCAAGATCGGTAAGGCCCATCACACTCCTGCTCCTCCCCTCCTTCGTCCTGCCATTGTTCCTTCTAGTTAGTCCCCGGCGCACGTCTTTGAGCGCGTGATGGGCAGCTATCGTGCTCCTCGTGCTGGTCAGTGGTGCTGTGGTTTAGGTGTTGCGTCATGCACGCAGCGCAGCGCAGCGCGTGTATGACTCCGGATTTGCCGATCACTCTGATAGTCTGTCTGGCTAATTGCCCAACGTATTTGACTTCGGGAATCGGGAAATGGACGGCTTCTACGAGGCCTGATGGGTTGTCCGTGCATGTGTAGCTCTTCGTGATCGTGGCAATTTGATCCTTTCTTAAAGAAATGGATAGTTTCCTTCGTTCTGGACTTGTTAAATGGCCAAATATTGAATTGACCAAATACATCCATGCATTTATGTGGGAAATGATCATGTGGAGGAGTAGAGTGTAGAGGACTTTAGGTCCTTATAGGAATGTTTCCAACTCGGGCATGCAAACAGCAGCTACTAAAGTAACATGAAATTCCTGTTAGCAAGCTTATTGAAACATGGGACTTTTTGTAGTTTATGAACTATGAAGTGGTTCTACTGGGCATGTCACTCTGTATCTTTTCTTTCCTGTAATGCATGTAGTTTGATAATGGTAATTTTGTGCCATATGGACATTCATGCTTGCTAGAACTCTTTAGATTCTATTTGGTACACATTCGATAGAAGTTGAAAATACTAACTTGATCTTCACAAGCTAAGTCATTTAAGTAAGATTTCCATATATTGTTTTTATTCTCTTTTGCTATAAAATGTAGAGTTCAAGTCATGAGTTGTGACTTTCTAGTCTCAACTCAAAAGATCAGTGCTAAGTTGTGTTTCTTGGTACTTTTGCTCAACTAGTGCGAAATATTAGAGTCACGATTTCCCTTTTTAAATCATATACCTTCTCTATTTCTAAGTATTCATATGCTATCTTTTGTTTTCAACCTTTCAGGGCCCAAGGAATTTACTTCCGTGTTTTACAGTCTTCAGAATTGGAGAGTAAGATGATCTGCAATTCACATTCCTTTTTCTCTTACTTTTAGTCAAGCAAACCAGTTGGTCAATCTAATGAAGTCATGCTTAGCACTGGTATTAATGTTTTGCTGTATTGTTCAGGCAATATTTGAAAGATTTGACCGTGATCGGAGTGGTAAGATTGACTCATCAGAACTGCGTGATGCTCTTCTCAGTCTGGGATATTCTGTCTCTCCAACTGTGCTAGACCTGCTTGTGTCTAAATTTGACAAGACTGGGGGCAAGAGCAGAGCAATTGAATATGATAACTTCATTGAGTAAGGGCCTTCCTTCAATTTAACTGGTCTTTATTTCTTAACTGTTTGCTTGGCGATGATTTTTTTACCCAGATTTTTCTGTTATGGATATAGCCCCATGGATCATAGAGTGCTGTTATCTTGGATGTCCACAACTCATTGATATCACCAATGAAAAATTATCACCGACTGGTGTAACAATTTTTTCCCATATTTAATTAAACGTTCCCTAAGTAGCAAAAATTCAAACTAAAAACTGGTTTATTCATCAACTGGCCTCCAAAGTTTCAGCCATGTTTACTGATGCTAGACAATCGTGATGTCTAATTCTGGAAAAAATAATTATATCCTATATGCATTCAGTCTGTCCAGTGCCACAATACTAACTGTTTTTTTTTCTTTTTCCTTTTTTGCTTCTACCTCTGCAGATGTTGCCTCACCGTTAAGGTATGCCTCCACCAAACTGAGCAAGTGCAAACCGTCTCAGCAAAATTTTCCTTTTTTTTTTTGCATCTTATTCCGTTATGTGCTCATTTGTTTGGATTATTTGCAGGGACTGACTGAGAAGTTCAAGGAGAAGGACACCGCATACTCGGGGTCCGCGACTTTTACTTATGAGGCTTTCATGCTGACAGTGCTCCCTTTCCTCATCGCCTAGTGGCACAGTTCAGAGCAAAAGCTAAGCATACCATGCCAGTTGTGTAAAAATAGTTATGTTCGGAGAGTTGTTTTGAGCTGAGTTAGAATTCTTGGATTTTTGGTGCTGCTGGGGTTGCGAATCATAAAGTTGATTGGTGGGTATGTTTAGCTCAGAAAATGCTGCAACTTATATATAGCACTGGATCTGTTTGTTCAACAATAACCATCTAGTCATTTTCCGTCCATTGCTTCTCCCACTCGTGTCAGCAGTCAGCACCTTTCCGGAATTCTGCTGCCGCGAGCTACTTGACAGCGACTTGCAGTCACCACATGGGTCAGCAAGAGAAAAAAAGAGAGCTTGCAGTATACGTTAGTTAGCAAATGAAGTGAAGAAAAGGAGCTTGCTGTATACGTTAGTTAATCGAATGGGCATTACCACTCTTGAGTCGTACGTCTCTTCCTGTACCAAGAGATTGGAGTTTCTGAGAGCCAACGGTGTAAAAAACCAAAAACAAAGCCTGCTTCTGCCTAAGGCGCTGAACACTACATACACACGTCATTTACAGGAAGGAACGATCGAACGGTGCCAACAAACATGCATGTCTAGAAGGGAGTCTGGCACAGCGGGCAAGTCGATTTGTTGGACGTCGAGAACCACTTGTAGAGGCAGGCACCGTGGAACTTGTGCCGGCAGGTCTTGCACGCCAGCCGCGGAAGGCTGTGGTTGCTCGTGTGGAGAATGCTGTAACAGATTGGGCACTCCTCCACGCCCTCAAACTCCTTGTCGAAATTGCTCTTCCACGTGCGGATCGCCTCTGCTATCGCGCCGTTCTGCAGAAAATAAAAGGAGATAAAAACTAGCTTAGTTTAGCGATACACTCTTTAAGCAAAGCGTATGCAAAACCGACCAAACGCATTTAATATCTACTGCGCTCTTATTTTTGTTCTGGGAAAGAAATTACCTGGTTGCGGACGAATGATGTGAGGGAAAGCAACCATTTCCTACACTTGACTTCACTGATACCCAAACTTCTGGTACATTCAACATCGACATGGCGCAGGGGGTAACAGTTGGGGAGGCGTATGACAAGATCAATTCCTGTTTCCTCCTTTTTGTATGTAGCAACGATTTCATAAGCTGATCGGTTGACGCTAACTGAGAAATTCTCGTCAGCATACACAGAATCCTTAACCTGTAATAAAGAGAGATATAGTGAGTTGCAGGAGCAATAATAGAGCTCCAAGGACCATGCCGATTTCAATTGGAATAACATTATCTGATCTACATGCAGGGGGGGAGCTGGGCCAGGCCGACGCCTAGGACCACTCAATGGAAGAACACGTTTGCAGGACCTAGGACTTCTATGCTCCAAGCTACAGTATAGAAAATACCAGCCCACCCTAGGGCCATGGCCCTGGTAGCCCTACCCTTCCCTCCACCACTGTTTACATGTACCGATGTACGCGCACACCCACTCAACTGTTACTACATGATTTCAACAAAAGAAACAATTACTGAAAACCAAATGAATTAGTGTGCATCTAATGCCGCTAAGTTGTGTCACAGACTAATAGGTTGTTTTCAAAGAGGTTAATCGCTAGTTAATAGGACCCTATAAATACTAGAGCTGGCGAATAAATTGTAACACGCAGGGCTCTTTTTCACAATAAGGAGGCTAAAGTGTATCTTGCCACCGAAGAGCATGCACATACCTGAGAAAATTCATCTAGCAGAAGAGGAGGGCTGCACCACTGTCTGGTAAACGACTCAATTGAGTATGACAATGAACGGTCCCTCAAAGTAGTAAACCATGTGCGCACAAAAGAAGGTAGCAGTCTAATCATCATTCCATACAATGATCCTGCAAGTGAAGACATTTGCAAAGTCCCAACTGGTGAAAGTGATTCCACATATGGCAGCAACGAACAAGTAACTATGGCATTCTTAGAAGCTTTGGCAGCAGCCTCCGCTTCAGGCAAGAGTTCAGCATCCTTTTTCTTCCCACTAGGAGCAGCACTCTTTACTGGGATGTGCTGGAAAATGCAATCCAATATGCACGGACTGACCTTCTCCTGTATATATTGAAGTACATGTTCCCTAATAATGGAAGATGATGGTAGTGATTGCAGGTGTGACAACAATAATGCCCATGCAATGAAGACATCAACCTAGTGAGAGAAAACACAAAAGAACCATTAGCACATGATAAAAGAAATAGTTGCTAAATTTAAAAAGACGTAATATAGCATACCCTGTCTTGCTCTGTCAGATCTGTTTTCAGAAGTTCAGACGTTGGGAATTCAACTAAGGCCGAGAGTTCATCTCTGAGACACAGAGTTTTCTCTGAATCTGGCATCAACTCGGCGCTTTGGCTAATGTCTGATCGCTGAGCAGATGAGCAATTTTCTCCCAGAGAACTATCTTTAAGCAATGAAAGTTGACAGAAGGGCTCCGACAGAAGTAGAGAGAAAGCGGCAAACTGTAAGTGAAATATTGGTTGTGGGGAGAAAAGAATCGAATACAGTCCACTGACTGAACCCTTGGTAAGTCCCCACAGTTCCATGGACTCCAGTGCAGACCTTCTAATCTCTGGTGAAGCATTGTTTATGAATGACGCTACAAGTTCCCAAAAATGCAAATAAGCACGGCGACTGGAACCTATGATGGATGAAGCCTCTTCACCAAAGGATTTTGCAATTGCCTCTGAAACACCAGAAGCCAAGAACAAACGGAGGATACTCTCCACCATCTTGTTAGTACTCTCAGCATAGTCCCCTGATCTAATAAGCTGCAAACTCTTGGCAGTTTCTACTTCTTGGAGATTACCAAGATGCTTGAGGTGACACAATGTAACCAGAGAAGATTCTGCAAGGCTTAATGTTAACTTATCGGTAGTGCTAACCATTAACTTAATCTTCTCCAAGGCATCTTCACTTGATACCTGGTTTATTATGGCATCATTTATGCCATCTGTCATTTCTTCCACAAGCAAAGCAGATGATTCAATACACTTGAATACCATGCGGAACACAAAATGCCAATCATTTTCCTGAAGTTTTGTCCAGCAATACCCAACCATAACAGCTGTCAGTTTCACCCCCAATAACTCAACTGTCCTTGGTATCACAGTTTCACTAGTTGATAATGATGAAGCTGCACCATTATAGAAAAACTGGTATTTCTGAAAGAGAGTCAGCATTAATAATATCTCTGCATCACTGATTTCTCGCTCAACCGTAACTACCAATCTCTGAGCTCCTCCAGTTATGCTCAATGGGAAGCAAGACAGCGCCACTTGCATCCAGTCCTCAATATCTGACAAAGTAAGAGATCATATTACATGTTTGTAAAGGCAGTATTGTATGTGAGTTATCTAGTAAGAATTCTAATGAAGCCTACCTTGCACTGGTACTTCCCTTGGGCTGGATGACAGGCAAGAGATGGCTGCCTCAAGCCAACTCAATATGCTTTTCCTGACCAAATCACCATATGGAGTATCTTCATTCAATTTCTGCGGCAATGGTTTTATGATGGTACTCATAACAAAGGGAAGAACTTTCAGACATTTTCTGTTTACCGTTGAGCCCATAAAAAGATTGCTCAACAGTTGCTCAAAAAATACAAGTGCGTCAGATTCTCTCCAAAGACAATTCTTTGTGTTAGTAGTAAATAACAAAGCCACAAGAGCACGGAGAAAACGGTCTTGAATTTTCCCAATCTCGTTGTCAGAAAGATGCCAAGCGTTAAACAGTACCCATGGACCACTCTCATGCATAAGGGTGCCCCCTAACACTGTGTCAAGCAACAAAGACACAATGCTAACCTCAAGACATGATTCCTCTTTCATGTACTGAACCAGAGAAGGCAAGAATGTTTCCAGTGCACTTCCCCCTTTCCATGTCCAAGTGCAAAGGATCTCACCAGCGACCCATGCTCTAGACAAGGAAGACATAGGTGAAGTAATATCAATTGATTGTGATGTGGCACATCGTAGATTTCCTGGAACACCTAAAATCACTTCACCAAAGCCGAGATTGAGAATAAGCCTATCAACGAAAGCAACAAACCGCTCGTGTTTCAGTTCCTGCACCAAAGGAATTATTGATTTAGTTCTCCAGAGCTACTACAGTGACTGAGAACTCTCACAAATAAAGTGCCATTTCATTTAAAACATAACTCAGATAGCAGATAGAACAGTGCAAATCAGATAAATTTTGAGGATAACTACTGTCTACGACAGATAAGTTACACATTTAGCTAACTATGCAGAAATTTCATAAACATATGACTCATCATCCAAAGATGTGCTACTTAAATATTTTGTGCCAAATAAAAGCAAGGACTATGGGGAGAAAGAAGACAGAGAAAAGAACTCTTACAATGTCATCTGTAATAGCCGGCTCCAACTGGACCTTCACAGATGCATGCCCATTTTGTAAACATGGCTTCAACCAGAGCGGCCAATATTCTCCCTCGGATAGCAAAAGATCAAAAAAGCTTTGCAAGTTTATGTCATCAAGACAGATGAGCTTCAACATTTCCACCACCCACTCAGAACATAAGACTGCTGTCTTTTCCACATGCAAGTCTCTTGTCTGAAATACAGAATACCTGACAGATTGAGCTAGAATATTTGCCAATCTATTCAATGTGCATGAAGGAAGGTTATTCCAAAAGGATGGACTTAAGCTTTGACAAAAAGCATGTATGCTTTCTGCAAGGTTAGCTTTCAAATGCATTTTCTCATCCAAATAATCTTTTGAGCTTCTGCTCATAGAAGAACCAACATCCATACCTTTTATATGACCTTCCAAATCACTTTCATCATCAATAGCCAAAGACATGCTACATTCCCATTCAATGACAAACAGAGATGCCAGAATAGAAGGGAATACAGAATCTTCCTCAAGTCTCCCTAGTGAAAAGAAGCTACCCTGAAGCACTTTAAAAGCGAATAGAGCCATCTCAATGTTGATTGGCAAGGAATTTTCTTCTGGAAGCTTCAAATGCTCGGGTTCAGAAGGCAACAACAAAGAATATGCAAGCCTTGCCCATTCAAAAGTTGATACCAAGAGTGCCGATGCCAAATCCTTTACAATGGATCCAAGAACTTTATGAACAGTTTCAGCAGAAAGAAAACAGATCTGATCCTCCTGATCTGAACCACCAAGTGCAGCACTGAAATTTTACACATATAAATTAGCACAAATCAAACCTGTGTGCTGGCACCTGGAAATAAAAACATTCACAAAGGAACAAATAAATAGGGATTGAAGCACATACCACAGAAAACTAACATGATGATTTGCAGCAGTCAAATCACAGAGGACAGAAGTTGCAGTAGCATCTAATAAATCATGCTGCCAATGTTCTGGAAGATAACCATTTTTCTGTAAGTTCCTTAGCTTTCCCCCAGCAATTCTTTCTCTGACTTTCTGAAGCAACAGCGTAAGCAATTCTAATCGGTCCTTAATGTTTGAGGTCTTATCATCAATGGAGTGCTTTTGTTCAGCTCTAGTATATTTGATGATGGAACACCATTGGTCAAAGAAGCACTCATCTTGAAATAACGAAAGCAACAAATCAATCTTTGAGTTACAGGTGCTATATTTTCCATTAAAACACCAAGGGAGAAGGTCAGCATTGAACAACTCCAGATAAGATTTGACATCTGACTTTCCATGATAATTCTCATAATTCTTTAAAAATAGGGGAATGGGTCCAAATATTTCAACCAAAACTGAAAGAAGCTTAACCAAGCTTGGAGTATCCTGCATCAATAGCACAATGTTTTAAGGAACCAACTTCAATTGCTATGTAAGTTGTGTAACCATAAATTCAAAGATACAACTGTGTCTCGATCTCCACATCTATGTGTCAATGTATGATAACAAACTGAAGGAAACAACACTAAGATTGGTGCTAAAAAGAAAATTCCCTCAGGATATTTAAAAACTTGTTCTACCAGCATCTAAGATCTTATGCCAACAGAGTTTTAATTCAACAAGATCTAGAATTAACAAGTTAGTGGTTCAAATGAAGCACTCATGTCTATCATTTGCATACAAATGAAACCATTGTAGCAGAGATTGTAACACTGGTTGAACATCTGGCTCATTTACCCATTCTACATGATTGTTGTACTGTTAAACTTCTAGAGCCTATTTGGGTAGGGGGGACAGGGACAAATCCTCTTTTGAACAGCCCTAAGTGTTTATACTTATTGGAGTGTAGACGTGAATTTCACGTTCAACAAATCATAAAATAATAATTTAACTGAGCTCATGACGACATAGCTATCCTAGTCCTGCTATAAATAATGAGTCATTGGTGAAAATATGATATTAAATAAAAAGAAATACATGCTCCAAAAGTATTTTTCATGATTCTCAATGAAACTCAGCTCTCCTGTGCGTTTGAGGAAAAAATAAGTGATTTTCATGATGAATCTAATAACATTGATCTTGCCTTACCAAATGAATTACATTTTTTTATGAGAGTATACAGGTAAAAGAACAAAGATTATGTTAATCTTCATGCCAAAATCAAGTGTCTGGTCTTACCATGAACATGATGGCTGGCAAAGACTGTTCAACCAGCGGTCTTGCTAATCTTTCTAGTGGCCATGTTTTACCTTTGTGCACAACGAGTTGATCCAAAGATAAGAAGAAAGACACAAGTTGCTCTACATGATCCTGAAACTTTGAAAGCTTCTCGCCTTGTTGAATTATGTCCAAACAGTCCCTCACCAGCAACTCACAAGAAATATTGAGTAAATGATGTTCTGTATCCGCAATAACATCCAGTATTTCAACAATACATTTATCCAAATCCTGAAGATAGTACATCGGGTACTGTGTGTTCACCACTGACCCTGAATTTTTATGAGATGACTGAACACCACTACCAGCTGTGTCACCAGACAATAAAAGATAGTCACGCCAAACTATTTTGGCAAGTATATCTGTTATAAGCTTGATGGGGGTATCATCAGAAGAATCTTCTCCAGAATATCTGTAAAAAGAGATAAGGTAAGGTAATTATACACAGGAATTCCAGGAACGCAAAACAATTGCAATTTGAACTAGTTCAGAAAGGATACCTTGATACATTTTCTAGAAGCCACAAAAAAATATGTTTAAAGGCAATACAGAAAGCCAAACTGTCAGCGGCCGATAACTGCCTCTGGTTCCTTCCATCCCAGAGATTATGCAAAAAATCAAAAACAAATTGTTGTCCCATGACTGCTTTAGGTGGTATAGAGTCCAAAAATTGAACTAGACGAGGATATGAGATTTGTTTGGACCCATAGCATCCATTTTGTAGGAAATTCCAAAACCGACTGAGCACAACTTTGTGAATATTGCAATATGACCAAGCCTCTGGAAACTTTCTAGATAAAACAAGAATTGTATCCCACATAGAAGAGTGGCATGACACATCCTTTTCATGGAATGCACCAAGTATAGTAGGAGAAAGTTTCTTCATGGTTTCTTCATCAAAAACATGAGGGACATGTTTGATATAACTTGTAAGCAATGAGTATGTAGCTGACCGTATAACAGCACTCTTTGACTTGAGGACATCAAGGAAACATTTATGCATACAAAATGCAGCTTCAGCAGAAGAAAGTGTAGTAGATCGAACTTTTAACAGACTCCTTTTTTCTGTACTGGTACTATCAACATCACAATTTTGCAATTTCACTCCTAGTAAAATGTCTATAAGAGTCGCCATAGCTAGCAGTGATGATGATATCACCTGCAGAGGAAAATAGGAAAATGGACAACTGGTATTAGAAGCACAGTAGGAACATACCAATAGAAAGTTCAGGATACAATGAACCAATGACCATGTCTAAGACTCTAAGAGCAACGAAACAACAAGAACGCTCCTCAGAAAATGGAATTACTATTTGAAGATACAGACTTCTATCCTTCTATGTAAAAGGAGAATGTCATCAATTATGATTGTGAAATATAGCATCTGTTGGAGTAATCATTAAGGAAAAAGGTGGAATCAATCAATTGAATTACAAGATTGCATAACTGATTTATTTTATATCAGCTGGTAATCTCTTGAAACTGATTGCACACAGGAAAAAAAATACTTTGCAATGGAAAGCTAAGTAGCTAACTGATCAATACACCACATTCAGAACAATGGAAGACTATCCATAAATCATACCCTCTGGTGCATATCTTCCGATTCATCCGTTGGTGTAGCCTTGTCAGACAAAGCTTGTGTTGTTAGCTTCAAGTTGTCACTTAAGTAAAGAAATGTTTCCTTCACACATAACATTAATGCATCCAATCTTCTCTCTGACTGTGGGAATGCTGCCTACAGAAAGAACTGAAACATGTGAACAAACCTACAACATATTACAAAGATAGATGAAGACCATATTTATAAAATATATTATATAGATGAAAACCTATATTTATAGATAAAAATATATTATAAAAATAGATTTTATAATGAATCTAGTAATATTGGTTTTTAAAGCGTTAAGGCGGGGCGAGGCGAGCCACCACCGCCTTATCGCCTAGGCGGGCTAAGGCGGGATAAGGCGGACTAAGGCGACACCTTAGGCTTGGCGAGCCACCACCGCCTTGTCGCCTAGACAACGCCTTAAAAACACTGCTAGTAATATCAATATTGTGTTTTCAATCTATGTAAAATTTTACGCATTGATGGTCAAAGTTCAAAAAAAAAGTTTGATTTGGCCCAAAGAAAAAAAAAACTTGCAATGTAAGGAAATTACCTCGAATACATGGAATGTACATAAACCCAAGGGGCAATTGTGTTCTTACTTACATACCCAACTAACAAGGAATCAAAATATTTTTATTTCCTTTTCCCAACTAGTGGTAAGTGAGAGATATACACGAAAAAACAGCCAGTGGAGTGCATCCCCTAACCAGATCTGAACATAAGAATAAATTCATGATTCCACATCAATGGCCCATTTCTTGCAGTTAATTGTCAAGAGTTATTTTCCAATCACTTTGAGGGCTTACCTGAACTCGTGGGGATTGGTCCCAATCCCTTTGGTCAGGTGGAAAATGAACTAACTTTCCTGCCAATCCAAAGGGATTGAGTAAATCCCTGCTTATCAAAACAAGCCCTCAATACAACAACAACAACAACAACAACAACAACAACTTAGTCTTTTGTCCCAAGCAAGTTGGGGTAGGCTAGAGATGAAACCCACAGAAAACAAGAATAAGAAACACAAAAAGGTCACAAGCCAAAGGAAGAGTTAGGGGTTAAACAAAAAGTAACAAAGGTCACGGTTCAGGTACGTTAATTGCTAATCTCCAAGCGCTCCTATCCATAGCTAATTCCTTAGCGATATTCCACTCCCTAAGGTCTCTCTTAACCGTCTCGTCCCAAGTTAGTCTAGGTCTACCTCTACCTCTCTTTACATTATCGTCCCGCTTTAAAACTCCACTACACACCGGCGCCTCGGGAGGCCTCCGTTGTACATGTCCAAACCATCTCAACCAATGTTGAATCACCTTCTCCTCGATAGGTGCCACCCCTACCCTATCTCGAATCTCTTCGTTCCGGACTCTATCCCTTCTTGTATGCCCGCAGAACCAACGCAGCATACGCATCTCTGCTACAAGCCCTCAATGGTTTTAGTATTTTTGGTCTAGCATTCCAGGTAAGAAATGGATGCAGCAAATCTAGGTGGTCCAGGAGAAGTAACTTGCAGCCAGTAACATTAATCAGAGAAGGTCTAGCACCCACCTCAAATGAACGTCGAGCAGCCTGTGCAACCTCAGGAGCAGGGTCAAATTGAGAAAACCACCAAGGACCCATCAAGGACTTCAGATGTGGAGCTATACCCTTCCTAAAACAATGGAGTGAATGACACCCCTTCAAAGATGAGAAAAGAATTGCAAATTGAATAAATGGAATTACAGAAATCTACTAAGTTCTGCTGGGGTATAAGATCTTTTCTAACTGGAAGAAAACCAACAAGGTACCACTACCAAATATAAACAGCATAGACCAGATGCACCTCAATTGAATGGAGGGAGATGGACATACTTGATTGCTGTGACAAGGCTAGACATGGCCTCATGAGTAGCACGACGAACTTCTCTGTTATAGTCAAGCAGAAGCCTCTTGTACTCGAATGCCTAAAAACAAGGAAAATAATAGTGCGTACTTTATCGTGATGGTACCAGCATAATCATGAAACAGACATTACAATCAGTGAATTGAAGAATCAAAATACTCTGAAGTACAACATATTAGCAAAATAGTGAAGAAAAGCATTTAATGCAACAATAAGTTTAACCATGTTATCCTTTCCTTTTTTCACATTAATTCCAAGCCTACTAGGAACATAAGCAAATATAGCACTAGCATGTGATACAGAAGAACAGGTAGACACTGGTTTTGCACTCATATGATCTCATTTAAAAAGTCTAACAAACCCAAGGTATTCATGGTTTACAGGGAAACAATCTACTCGCACGAAAAAAGAAACAAGTCCACACTGCCAAGTAGGAAACTAGCTCCACATGGGTGTCATGTTCTGATTAAAGACCTTATATATAATATAAATATATGTATGACAGAAAAAAGAATACCACTTTATCACTAGGCATATTTTCATAAAGATATTAAAATGTTATGAAGTACGGCATAATAAAATTGCCACAAATAAGCTTTACTCATATAAGGGCCATAAGGATATAAGATCAAGATAAAAATTGCAACAGGGCAATAGAGAAAATAGTCAAATACCCATTGTGGAACAATCTGCACCACTTCCTCGCCAGGTGTTTTTGCAAAGAGTGTAAAGAGCGCAGATAAGGCCTTGAGCTACATTGAAGAAAATAAAAGAGAACTATAACATGTTATGGAAAAAGACTTATAAATAGCAGATCAATGAAAGCATATGCAGTGTATTATCCAGAATTTAAGACGTATTTTTCCTACATAGAGAATTGGGAATCCATCTAACTTCATATATCTGACCTTTGAAGGTTCAGAGAGAATTATGTTTCTGAGTGTGATGTCTAAAATACTTATTTTCTATGTCATTAACTCTTACAGACATGAAAGACTAATCTTGTCTAGTGAACAATCTGCTAATATGATTTAGGTTAACAATACATTGACATGATAACCACTGGGGATGCAAATGGGTGCCCAATAGTGTTTCTTCGGTCAGCTAATTAATTGTGTGGCATGCCATTTCAATTCATTTTTCTGATTAATTACGTGGCATGCCATTGTAGTTAATTTTAGCAAAGTTTAGGCTGACCCAATGACCCAAAACAAGTGGAACCTACATTCCTAATTACCACGATAAGAACAAAATCAGCAAGGAGATAGTACAGTGGCGATGTCATAGATTTTTCATTTTCTTTAATATAGAAAGGGTGTAACATTTAAGGAAGAAATGAATAAGAAATGTCAGAGGTTATTTGGAAACTGTAGCATCTCTTTGACAGATAGTGATCAAACCTCAGAATTAACAGAATAGCTGCTCTCTTTTATTGCTTGAATTTGTGTAAGTAGGACATCAGTGAATTCTTGTTGTATAATTATTGATAGGAAATGATTGTAAGATAAGTGGATTTTAGCTAAAGATTCTCACTATAAGAACACAAGTGCTTCTAGATCAATATTTTTGAGAAAAATAAAG
The DNA here is from genome assembly GCF_002211085.1 of Panicum hallii. Lineage (NCBI taxonomy): Eukaryota > Viridiplantae > Streptophyta > Magnoliopsida > Poales > Poaceae > Panicum > Panicum hallii. Next base: position 1,161,854 of record NC_038044.1, on the reverse strand, counting down.
GTAAAAGCGAAAAGAATATGACTAGCAGTCTGACCTTTGTTGTTGGATCCTTCCTTCCTAGCCTTTTTAGGTTTTGAAGCACTTCACCATCCACATCCTTCATAAAGTTATCAGAAATAAGGCATGGGAATGTCCATGAGCACGAAGCCACAAACAGGCAAACTAAAACAGAGCTACTGAACTCAAAGGCTGTTAGTGGTGCCATGTGGAGCTAGGTGATGCTGGACTCAAACAGATAATTATTACACCTATGAATTCAGGTCCAACTCCCTACCACTGCTAAACCACAAACCCAATTCGATTCTGGTTCCTTGCTATCACAGAGGACTTTGGAATTGTTGCTACTGGTTATTAGGACTTCGTCTGGTTTCGCTTGCGCGGAGAGTAATAAAACTAGACAGCCAGGCAAATTTCTTCCACTGGTGAACTAAGGCAAGGAGAAAGCTTCGTCGATAGACCTAAGGAAGGAAGAGCGAGAAAGCATACTGCATACCGGGGTGAGCCGGATCGGGGCGTCGGGAGCGGAGGGCGCAGGGGGCTCAACACGGACGGCGCCGTGGTAGCCGCCGAAACCGACGGTGGGGACGGCGCCCTGGGTGTGCGGCACCAGCGACGCCGCCATGCCGCTGCTGGACGCGCGGCCCTTCTGCTTCCCCATCGAGGTCGATCCCCTCGTCTCGCCCGCTTTCCCTCACCGCCGCGGCGCCGCCGCCGCCGCACGAGCCTGCTGAAGACGACGACGGAAGCAAAACCCGAGCTCACACAGATTCAAAGCAGGGGAAGAATTTGGTTTGGTTTGTTTCAGTTTTTTTTTCCCTCTTTTGGGATGGAGCCGGCCCATGACGACTACTTGCGGGCCGAAGGAGCGGAGGACAAATGGGTCCGGCCTTTTTCACCATATATGGCCCAGCTAGCCCATCCCAACCCAACCTGTTCTTTTTTTTGTTCTTCCTTCTTTGCAAATTTACACGTGCCACGTTAACTAGCTCGCTTCAGACAGCGAATTACCGGAGGAGTTTTGCACTGTTACTGTTTACGGTTGCTGATCACGATGTGCAGTGGTAGCTTTGAAATGGAAGAACACCCGTAGCCGCGTTCTGCGAAGCCGAATCCTATCACATCTCGGACGTCTCGCGGTTAAGAAGAACACGACTCGAACTCGGATCCCCGGACCTGGACACACGCATCGATATAATGCCATCGATCCACATGCTCGCCTACCCAAGCTCACAACACACATCGATCTCGCGCGCGAAAATCTTCAAGGTCACCTTCCAAGATCCTCAAACCCCTCTCGTCTTGGCCACCGGACGCTTCCAGCAACAAGAACGGATCGATGGAGCAGGTGCGGTGGCCGGACGTGCCCCCGTGCTACCGCTTCACGCCGACCGCGCGGGAGCTCATCCGCTACTACCTCAACCCCTGGGTGGCCAGCCCCGTCCAGACGCCGCTCGGCGAGCCCGAGGGCGTCGTGTGCGCCGCCGACATCTACAGCGCGGACCCGGGCACCCTCACGTCGCCGCTTCGGCCACGACGACGGCAACTGGTACTTCCTCTGCGTGGCCCGGTGGAAGGACGGCAACGCCGGCACCCGGATGAGCCGCGCCGTCCAAGGCGGCGGCACGTGGCACGGCTCCGGGAAGCGGGTCGCCATCCGGCGCCACGGGTACCGCACTACAAGAAATCAGCGAATTTCTGACAGCTAAAACAAACTTTCGACGGTCCCGTTGGAAGATACTTCACTTCCGACAGCCGAGGAGATAGCCGAAGTTATTTAACTTCCGACGGCCGAAGACAGAGCCGTCGGAAGTTAAGTAACTTCCGACGGTCTAGGGCAGGCCGTCGGAAGTTGAGCGGGCCGCCGTTACCCCCCGGCCGGGCTCGCGTTTTCTGATCCCGTTTCAATTTTCCCCATCTCCCGCTGCGCCGGCCCCAGCTCGCGCCGCCGCCGCCTCCGCCCCCGGGCCGCGCCGCCGCCCGTCCCCGCCGCCGCCCCCTGGCCGTGCTGCCACCTCCGCCCCTGGGCCGCGCCGCCGCCTGGCCGCGCCACCCGGCCCCGCCCGACAGACCTCGAGCCAAGGTTGGAGCAATTCTTTTTTTTTGTTTGTTCCTTCTTTCTTATTTAGAATAAGTGAGTCTCTTCCATTCGGTTCATTAGCTTTAGGAAAAATAGAAGCAGCCGCCGTCCGGCGCCCCGCCGCCCGGCCCCCCGTCGCCCGGCCGCTCCGCCCGGCCCGCCGCCGCCCGACCCCCCGCCGCCCAGGTTAGTGCAGCACCGTCAGATGTTAAATAAAACATGCTTCGATATGGTAGAGATGGGAAGCCAAATTTTCTTAATTGGTTCCGGGATTATGTAAGAATTTATAATTTTCTGTGATATTTTCATACTATGTTTTAAATATCTAATTGAGTCATATAATTGACAGTGCGACAGAATGCCCCACATACACAAGGATTTATGTCAGATGTCGCTTGGTATAGTAACTGTTAGAAGCTATGGTCGGTATGATATCAATGGGTTTCGGTTTCGTTCGATAAAATTTGAATCTACTAATCCTTTAGTAGCCACAACAAATACTGGAGTTGTTTGTACGACAAAGGATGATCGAGAAAGCCACAACAAATACTCATCCTTCTCCTTCGAAGCGAACAAAACAACTTGATCCTAATTTTGAATATGATTGATAAGTAAATACCTTATGTTTCCTTTATTTTATATGTACTATTAATTATACTTGTATTGATGTACTAACTTCTTTTTTTAACAGGATGTCAAAAAGGCTAAAAAACCTAGCAAAGAGTTTCGTGAAAAGCACTAAGCTATCAAAGAGACAAGATGACGATCACTTCTGTGAGAGCTTCAAGGCATAGACAATTGCTGGAACACTTACCTCCAGAGATGCAGGGGCAGATTGCGTTCCAGAGAGATGAGGTATATATGTAATGTTCATATATTTATTCTAATTTTGAGATTCAATATAATTACTGAAATATTTTATGTATTTTGTAGAGTGAAGAGGAGACGGACGAGGAGACAAGTAGCAAGGAGTCAGACGAGGCGGGCCGGGAGAATGACTTAGGTGGTTGGGATAGATGGTCTGAAGAATCTGCAGGTGGAGGGTCGGCAGGTCAAGGGTCAAGAGTTGGAGGGTCAAGAGCTGGAGAGACTAGTGCTGGTGATGCGGGGACAATAGCTGGTGATGAAGGGGCAGGAGCTGGAGAGACTAGTGCTGGTGATGCGGGGACAATAGCTGGTGATGAAGGGGCAGGAGCTGGAGAGGCTAAGGCTGGGGCTGGAGGGTCAGAAGCTGGAGGATCTGGAGGGCAGGGTCGTACACGTAGGCGGCGATCGAAGATTGGTTGGATTCAGCTGCCTAAACCTCCACGAGAAGAAGAAAAATGCGTGATCACACCGAATGGAGATGGGTTAGTATGTTTTTTCTATGTTTTAGTACATAATCCTTATTCCGAATTGATTCTAATTGTTTTATATACTTGTAGGTCTTGGTTTGAGCCTAATTTCTCATGTGTTGGACATTCAAGACAGGTGAACAAAATTTTAGGTAACATATGCCGTATGCTTTGGCCTGGAATGGTAGAACTTCTATCTGGTGAACGGATCCCTGCTACATCTTGGAATCATTATAGATATGGTGTCAATGTAACGTTTGGCAATACCCAAAAGGCAGTTTGGGCTGAGTTTTGGGTATGATTGCTCTTATGTACTGATTTAATTTTCTACATACGATGGCTACTGATTGTGTAAACTTTTTGCAGAAATATTACAAGTTGCCTGATGAGGGAGCTTATGATGATCATGCCAGACGTGTGTTCCACCATAACGCACACATTGTGGCCAGAATTTAGGTTGTTGCTTCTTATCTGGAACGGACTCAAGGGACAAGATTTGAGAAGAAACGGGATGCTGAAAAATATTACTTGATTGAGGAGCAATACCGCGAGGTAAACTGTTAGTAGTGCAATTAGTATGATTCTGTTTGTTACCTTGAAACGAAATATTGTTGTGCAGGAAATGATTCCGTGGATGGCCACACGTGAGGAGTCTTATCATGCCTTATGTCACTATTGGACCACAGATGAGTTCAAAAGCATTTCCCAGAGAAATAGAGGAAATCGTGAAACTGAGTCCTATCACACCTACGGAGGTGATGGGCACTTTGGATTGGCCAAACGCATTGTAAGTGAACTCTTTGAAATGAATTCTATTAATTTCATTTATCAATGCATGCTTCTTTAATTTTTTGTTGTATATATAGGAAGTTCGTACAGGTGTAGCGCCGAGTGATATTCAGGTCTACCTCGAAGGTAATAAAGGACGTGATCCTACAAATCCGGATCAGTTATGCTCTCAGGCGGCTACAGAGCGTCTGGTATATCTAAATTTACAAAATTAGCACTATCAAGTTGTCATGAAACAATCTTATGTAATTTTGTGATTTTGTTCTTTGAAGGCGGCATATGGTGACCAAATGATTGCTCGACATGGAGAGGGTTATGACCGGAGAAACGCGCCTGTTGATCCTGAGGCCGTTTACAGTAGTGGTGGTGGAAAACCTCATGGCCGGTTAGATTTCTTTAAATTTCAATCTAATTTTATAATTTAAGCAAAAATAAATATTTTGAATTTGCTATATTTGGTCAATATTTGTAGGTATCCATTATTCGACAAAGTCATTGACTCGAGTCAGGTGCCGTCGCGTCAAAGAGCGGGATCGTCGCGGTCAGCAAGTCGTAGCACAAGTAGTGGCGACGACAGCGCGGAGGTTGTAAGGCCGCGTGAAAAAGTAAGACAACAGGAGCAACAGCAGCAGTGGTTCCAAGCTCAACTTGCACAACAGAATGCAATATTGCAGGTAAATCTTAAATGTTACAACTTAGGTTAAGTTACATTCTTACTGACAAATTTGATCTTTCAACAAATAGCGACCCAACAGAATATACAAGTGCCACCACTAATATCTCCATCTTTTGCACAGGCCGGTTGGCCATCAGCTTCTCCTCAGGTATGATAGTCAAGGATTCAAATGTTAGTTCATAGTCATTGTAAAATATGGTCACTCTAAATAAATGTTATCCAATTAGTTATCTTTCGAACTAATCTTGTCCATTTATTTTTTATAGCCTTTTCACACCCCATCACCTAACTTAGCGGCACCGGAAGACTCACACATTGATCCAACATCAAATTGGGCGGATCAATTCATTGGAAGTGGTAGATCAATTCAACCAGGTGATGGAGGTGGCCAAACTTAAGTGAAACATTATTATTGTATGAATTTGTTCGATATGATACTTGTATGAAGTTTGTGAACTTTGATTATGAACCTGTGAAGTTTATGTACGTGGATATATGAATTGTGTACTTACGTGCAATTTCTGATTGTGAATTATAATTGTGGATCAAATTTGATTATATATAATGTTTGTTGTTGGTTTTTCTATTAGCCTGGGAAGCTTAACTTCCGACGGTTTTTGGTCGGCCGTCGGAAGTTTGCGGGGCTTAACTTGTGACGGCCAGGGAAACCGTTGGAAGTTAAGAGACGGCCGTCAGTCGCCATCGGCCGTCGGCCGTTAGTCGCCGTCTGCGCGGCTAACTTCCGACAGTTTTACCTGGGCGTCGGAAGTTGATAAACTTAACTTCCGACGGTTTTGGTGTCAAGCCGTCGGAAATTGCAAATTTCCAACAAATTTGGTCCGACGACGAAACTTCCGACGGTTTAGCCGTAACTTCCGGCGGTTTAGCCGTCGGAAATTCGCTGTTTTCATGTAGTGCCGGCAGACCTTCGAGCACCGCGACGCCGGCGGCGGCAAGAGCGCTGGCTTATGGAGGAGTTCGGGAGCAGCCTGCCCGAGGCCACCGACGGCGAGGGCGTCAGGATGATCTGCAGGGTGCACCGCACGCCGAGGGCGGCGGCGGACGGCGACGGCGGGGAGGAACGACAAGAAGAAACCGACGAGGCCCAGTTCCGGTCGTCCAAGAGGCAGCGAGGCATGCTGAGCCAGGAGCACGACTTCGCCGCCGCAGATTACTGGACGACGGCGGTGCTAGCGCCCGATGCCTGGTGCTCCTATGCCAGCACGTCGCAGACTGCGCCGGAGAACGGGGCGGCATCAACCACCACCTGGCAGCTGCAGCCCATGATGGAGCAAGGCGTGGGTTACCACCCTACCGGCATCAATGGCGACGAAGACATCAAGGGAGAGCCAGAGCCATTGGAGATGCTTCCCGCAGACATGGGATGGCAGCAATTTGCAGAGATGGGCTATGTCTTTGGCTATGCCGCTGAAGATGCGCGGATGAACGAATGGATGCGTAGTACCTTCTCATCATGCCCACAGCCAAGTGACAGTGCGGCGCAAGAGGGCGATGATCCTAGGGGCGAAGCGGGAGCAAGCTGATGCGTTGCTGGGAGTTTGGCGGCCATTGTTGTGGAGTTTTGTAGAATTATTACATGAATGAATCAATGAATGACTAGCTTAGTGTCGATCCGAAGATCCTACGCTGATGCAATGTTTTTGTTAGTATGTACTCGACTTTATGGACGCGTTCAGCTCTGTTCCGCCATGGATAGTGGCAACAAAACAATCATGAGTGGCGCACTGCTCACTGAAACTGAGCTTTGCTTAGTCCAGTAAATGTATAGCTTCTTTTCGAGAACAAAGTAATTGTACTTGGATTAGTCAAGAACATTGTTTCCATGACCCATACCAAATATAATGCGTTGCATTGCATGACAAGGCACAGAACAATTTGTTAAAACTGAACCTAGACAGTGGTTTATTAATTATCCCAAACAGAACTCAAAATAAGGTAGCCGTGGTGCATTTGGGGTTCTCAGGAAACTGCGGATTCTACCAAATGCAATACCTTGCCAATCGCTCTTTTTTCAGCTATATGTTATCCGGACCACTGGGTAGCGGCACGTAGCCATTTGGACTGGAAGGATTTTCATCTGATTTTACTGGTATGCACTTCAAGATGGCACCAACAATCAAGCTGATGGATCCAAGGCCGACGCTTACCAACCAAAGCTGCCAACTAAGTGGAACAGTGCTGGCAAAAGTGCCCAGAAATTCTATGATCACCACTTGAAATGCGACTGTCACGGCTATGATTCCAATAAAGATCCAATTGCTGATCATACCACGAAAAACATTAATCTCTTGCATTTCCCTACTGTTTATTTCATTGAACACCTGTAGTAACATAATTGAAATACCATCATCAGATCATATTTATCGTTGATCAGACATAACAATATGGGGAGAGAATTCAAATGCAGAGATCTTCCCTCTTTTTTCAAGAGAAATGGCAGCATGTAGGTTCCATGTAACTAAATTGGTTTAGGACGCAGACAAACAGGTTACAATTTTAAGATTAGGGCAAAAAACCGTTTAAAATGAACTTTAACTTCAGCACAACATAGGCGTTACGACTGAAAGTGTGTTGATAAAGGTTACAATGCACTCACCTGGCAGAAGACAAACGAGTTGAAGATGAGTGTATTGATAACAGATTTGGAATCGGGACCCTTAATGTTCAGAAGTTGTTCCCCACCAAACATAAGAGCTCCAAGTACAACCAACTGATATAAACTTTGCCCAATGATATTTCGCCACATGACCCTGGTAATGAAACTCTCCCCACGCCGAACAGGTGGCCTCTTCATCATGCCATCATTTGGAGGCTCTGTAGCTAGAGCTAAAGCTCCCAGTGTATCCATAATCATATTGACCCACAACAACTGCACTGCTGTGAGAGGAGCACTCCCTGCAGGGCGAAAGTCAAAAGTATTGTTAAGTGAATAGTGTATATCAACAATCACTAATGGAATAAACATGGCAGCATAGAAAGAGTATTACAGATGATGTCCGCACCTGTGATGCATGCTGAGACAAAGTTGATGACTAAAGCAACAATATTGACAGTCAACTGGAACTGCACAAACTTTTGGATGTTTATGTAAACCGCGCGACCCCACCTTGTGACATTGATTATAGTTGTAAAATTGTCATCAAGTACTATCACATCAGCACTTTCCTTGGCTACCTGCAGAGGTGTTAGGTTATACCATTATCTTTCAATGATCATAGGTAGTCGCTGAAGGACAAGCTTTTGCAAGTCAGGAGTTATAAACTTCTAATACGACCAACCATGTATCCAGTCAGCAAGAGGTTTAATGATGATTTCTGTGTTGACATAGAAACAAACTATTCAAATCGCAGAGTTGAAAATGGAACTAAATAGATTACTCCTACAAACTTTTCAAGCTTAGAATCACTATCTATGTATTCCGCTGTGACTTAATCAGTTCCTGCTAATGCCACGTCCATGCATGAATGTGTAATAATAAAGTACCTCTGTGCCTGCTATGCCCATAGCAAGCCCGATATCTGCTTCATGTAATGCTGGAGCATCATTTGTACCATCGCCAGTCACAGCAACCACCTCATGAAACATACCTCGCAAGTTTGTCACAAGGGTATGCTTGTCCAATGGTAACGAACGAGCCATAACCTGCAAATGATAATTGATAATTAAATTTGTTGCAAGATATTAGTGTACATATAGGCTGGGGGAAGCAAAATGCACCCGAATCTTGGGTATCAAGTCCCTCATCTCTTCCGGGCTCTTGCTACGGAAATCTGGTCCTTCTATTGCTATTCCATCATCAGTCAATATTCCACACTCTTTGGCAATAGCTTTAGCTGTATTAATATTATCACCAGTCACCATTCTCACAACGATACCAGCAGACATGCAGGCCTTCACAGCATCCTTGACTCCTGGGCGCACAGGATCTTTGATGCCAAAAATGGATATTAGAGTAAAACCACTTGTCGGACTTTCTGAATCATCGTCAAAATCATCCACCTCCTTATATGCCAGGCACAGTGTCCTCAAGGCATCTGAAGCAAAAGAGTTGATAGTATCCAAGATGTTCTTTCTCTGAGCTTCTGATAAGGGGACACTGTTTCCATCAGCATCAACCATCATGTTACACATCTGCACAATAATTTCTGACGCACCTTTGGAGAACCAACGGTATGTACCATTGGGCAATGATACCAACACTGCCATCTTCTTCTTAACCGAATTGAAAGGTTCAACCTTAACCTTGGTGCAGGTCCTATCCTCAGCGTTGTGACCTCCTTCCAGTTTCAAGCCAAATTCAAATATTGCCCTTTCTGTTGGAGTTCCTAAAACATTTTGCCTGCCATCCTTTTCTTTGACTACCTCTGCACTGGTGTTCTCGAAAATGCCCTGCAAGAGTAGGCCCAATGTGGTTGGAGAAATGACAGAATTCAAATCTTCCAAAGTATTGTTACCGGAAACTGACTTTGAAACCTCAGCTATCCATATCTTGTCAACCACCATATGGTTAGTAGTCAAAGTTCCTGTTTTATCCGTGCAGATGGTACCAGCAGATCCCATTGTCTCACATGCTGAAAGATGTCTTACAAGTGCTTTATCATTCATTAGTTTTTTCATTGCAAATGCAAGACTCAAAGTAACAGCTAGAGGTAACCCTTCAGGAACAGCAACAACAATAATAGTGACTGCTGTTGCGAAGTAGTTCACTATGGTCAACGCGTCAGTAGAATACCATTTGGACAAACCAACTGTTAAACCTTTTTCAATGAAGAATCTAACCATCAGGACTACAAACGTTAATGTGGCAAACACCAGGCCAATCTTCCCGATGATGGTTGCAACTCCGTTTAGTTTAACCTGCAATGGGGTTTCATCCTCCCCGCCTTCACTCAGCGTGCTCATCAGTCTTCCCCATTCAGTGCGCATGCCAACAGCAGTTACCATCATCTTAGCTGATCCATCCTGAACTTTGGTTCCTGCCAAGATGAACGGCTTATCTTGAGAAATATAAACTGGGTCACTCTCACCTGACAAACTGGATTCATCAATCAAAAGGGAGTATCCATGAATGTACAGTCCATCAGCAGGTACTTGGTCTCCAATTGATAGATGCACGATATCACCAACCGCCAAGTCATATATAGAGATCTTTTGTCGAGAGCCGTCTCTGGTTACATGGATAAATATCTTCTTCTTTTCATTGTCTAGCTCCTTGAACTGAAGCGACTGCCTGTAGTCACTGATAGCAGTAACCATCACGACCAACAAAATGCTGAGTATTATTCCCAAGCCATCATACATGCCCTTGGGAAAACCTTCAGATGCCAGACCAACTACAGCAGATATCAAAGCACATACCATAAGAATGATAAGAGTCATGTCCTGCAATGCATCCCAGACAAACATCCAGAAACTTCTTGAAGGTTTCTCTGCATAGCGATTGACACCATAGATGTTTTGCCTTGTATCCAAGTCACTAGCAGATATGCCACGGTCAAATGTTGAGCGGATCTTTTTGGATACCCCATCTATCCCGCCATGCATCCTCAATGCTTTCGCATCATGCTTGCTTGTTATCGATGCCAGTTCATCTGGATTGATGGAAAATCCAGCTTTGATAATATCCTCAGTCACACGGTACTCTTTATGTTTGGCACCTTCACCATCAGATGGTTCACAGGTTAGATGGAGTTATTAGTAGTAGAGCAACAAAAAAATTAGTAACACCAGAAGTCATGTTATACCATCGATGAAGGTGATCGCAGCCTTCTGCACATAGAGGGCAAGCCGGATTTTTTCCTGCCGTAGAAAACAAAGAACAAAAAGGTGTTCATTACCTGCATATAAGAAAGTAGTTCCTTCCTCCTTGCATGTAGCATATGAGATAGTACAAGCTACTGCACGAATATAAGATGCTTGCAGTTTACTAATAGACGATAGCATTCTTTTTTCCAGAAATGGATGTGCAGGCCGGGAGCCTTGCTATGCGCCAAAAGTAGAGCACATACACTAAGCCATTAATTTACTCAAGACAAAACGCTGGATTCTCCGAGTCCAACAAACAGAAAAGGTTAAATTATGTACAACGACCTCAAACTATGACATCTTAGATCTGCACAAGCAAGATTATCGCAGGTGGGGCCTCAACGATGGGACCAATGTGGTTGGGGGGCCCTAGCAAGGCTGCTTCCTGGAAGCTTCCTTGAGGGTCGCAGTCATACTCAGCCTTGGCCAGATAATTGGTCCGTGGCCGTGAACCAGTCGTCCTTGAACGAAGGGGGCTGCGCTACGCTATGCACTGTGAAGCAGCAACAGAAAAGTTCTGGCTTTATTTTCCTTAAGGTTTGTTAACAACTTGCATTTATACCAACTAGCTGAATATTCAGGCAGACCTTTCAGTGAGAGAATTTTTCTGTGCCGTTATGTGATGGCTAGTCAAGACCAACTGGTAACCATTCCACTTTAGTATATACAGTAGTAATATGCACCTCTTCTTAGCAGAAAAGATAAAGATGAATCAGATGCAGTTAGGCGGAAAGGGTTTAATTATTATTCCAGGGTGGGGAAAGGCAGAGTGGGTCTGGTCTGGTGGACTTGAAAAGGTCTAAAAAAATTGCAGATGCAGAAAGCGTCACGTGCTGGCTGCTAAGGAGATGCAGCAGAGGAGCCGAGGAAGGAAAGAGATCGGAGCATGATGATCTACTGTGGACTATGGAGACGGAAGCAAGCAGACTGGTAGAGGACTGAAGGTTGACCACGGACTAGTATCGGCGACAAGCAGTACCTGGATGGATCGCCGGTGGGCTTCGTTCTGGCTGCGGCTGTCGAGGTCGGCCACCATGCGGAAACGGCGGCGGCGGTTCTTGACGAGGGCGCCGACGGCGGAGCGCCATCGCCGCTGCGCCTCCTCGGAGGGGTTCTTGGGCGGGAGATCGAAGTCCTCCCGCAGGCTCTTCTCCAACCAGTCCATCCCTCCCTCCCACCCACGGGAGCGACGAGCTCGCCGAGGCCGGGAGCAGAGAGGAAATGGGGAGTTCGAGCGCGGAAGGGACACTAGCGTGGGCGGTCTGTACTGAGAGAGAGGCACTCCATATAAATAATGGAAGAAGCAACTCCCGGCGTGGTCCGCAGACGTTGACGCTCTGACCTTCTGGGCACGGCGCGCCGCCCGTTCTCCGTCAGCCCGTGCCTGCCTCCGTGGCGAATCAGCGTGCGACGGCGATGGGGCGCCAGGCCGGGCCGGCCGGCAACTGCTTTGGTACGCCCGTCCGCCTGATGGATGATGCCCAGGAGCCAGCAATGGACTTTGGACACTGGGAAGGATCTCCACGCGGGAAACCACGGAAAACGAGCTGCTGATCACCATTCGGGCATGACATGACGACATTGTGACGTTTTATGAACTGTCGTGAGACTGCGACTTATGGAAACTTTGACGAGCTAAATTGGCAACATTTCAAAATCACCGTTAGATTAGTCAAGCATGCGTGATTGGCCAGCTTCGTGTTGTACCATAATATAGTTGACATTAACGCATGGTGCCCACCTAGAAAATGAAAGATATTGATGGCTGATTAAAATGGTAGGATATACTAGTAATCTGGTTAAGTGTGCTACAGATATACTGGTAATCTAATAAACATGTTTACCCGCAAAAAAAATCTAATAAATATGTTTGACCAACCCGAAGCAGGCTGTCTCTCCATTGAGCATGAAAGGCTAGAACTGTGCAAATAAATTTTTAATGTTTAGGAAACCTTTGCAAGTAGTGATTCCATTAAAGGACAAAATGGCTGTCACCGAGTAATTTTGAACGTTCATACTTACCGCTCTAAAATTAATAATACCTATTGCAGGGAAATTTGGTTATGTAGCACTCTGTGCTAAAATTGAGGGGGTTTATTCATCACGCCAACAATTGGAATTCATCCAATTGAAGACGCCGAGCGCCTCCGCCCCACCCTCCCGCTATTATCTCGGCAGCGGCGCTGTCGCCGGTCCGCCTTTGCTGCCCACCTCCACTCCGACACCGAGCTCCCCCGCTCTAGTTCTACCCACCGTTGTCCTCCGACCGCCGGCGGCGCCCGGCCGCCTTGCTGCACCGCCCTTACAACCCGCCTCCGCACCAATCTTCATAGCCCTCCCCCTCTTCTAAGGCCGATGGTGGCCACCGACGCCCCCAGCAACCCCGTTCCAGAAGTCTGGCTATCGGGGCTCGGGAAGGAAGATGAATAGGGGTGCCCCTCGGGGGAGGGCGCTTCTACATAGCTCGCGCGTCAGTAGCATGCGTGATAAATAGATTTTTCAAAAATTGATGATGCCTGCTGCAAAAAAAAGTACTTCAAAGTGTGGTACATCAAGCGCTTCGCCACAAAGTGGCATATAGAACAATTCATTTACAATCGTACTTGAAGATGTTTGCTGGCCTAAGCATGAGACTATGAGAAGAAATGCGCGTGAATGTTCAAATCAAATGTACCACATGTCGAAACTCAATTAAAGTCTCATGTATTATTTTTTAACTACTTTCTTCGTTTCAAATTAGAGATCATTTTGATATTTGTATGTGCATAATTTTTCTAACATCCTTATTGAACGGACGGAGTAGATGTTTAGTTCAAACGGAAAAGCCCATGGGCCGATCAATAATCTCGTTGGGCCGGGGTGGGTCTTCGCAAATGGTCTCACTGTGCGTGCAACCGCATCGCAGCCCGGCAGCGATGTTCCTGCGGCGGCTGAGAACCTCCGCCGCCCTCCGGCGCGGCGCCAACGACGGCGGCGTCCTGGCCGCCATCCGCGCGGAGCTCTCCCACGAGCTCACCTCCTCCGCCCCGTCCGATCCCCCTCCCTTCCATTTCCAGGTAGCGCACCACCTGATCCTCCCCTTTCTCGGCAACCCACTAACCCCAACTCCAATCCAGCGCGCACGCACAAGTCACACCTCTCTCTCTTCCCCGCTTCGCAGGACGCACCTGACTTCGTCACCGTGTGGGATGCCCCCTGCGCGCAGGACGTGCTCCTCCGCCGCCGGGCTGACTCCGAGGAGGTCCTCGTGTCGGCGCTGCTCGCGCCGCTGCAGTTCGCAGACCAAGCGCCGCTGCCCAGGGCCGCGCTCATGAAGGTGTTCGTCAGTAAGCCTGGCGCGGCTCCGGTGCTGCACTTCGACTGCCGTACGTCCTGGGTTGGGGAGGACGGCGGCGATGCTGACTATGCTATTAACGCTGTTCGGTACCACCCAATTCCTGGTGATGCTGGGGAAGACAAGTACGAAGGGCCGGAGTTCAGGTATTGTTTATTCCGTTTCACAGTTATTCTTTGGATATTGTTGTATATGGAATGAGTGAGCTGAACTAGTAAATTGGGGTTCTGCAGATAAAACTTTGTAGAAAAAACGAGAATTTCTTTGCCACATTCAAGTGGAGCTGTAGGATGATTTTGATTCGAATTATCCTTTTATTTTGCAAGTGTCTCTGAAACTCATGTTAAAACTTCTCACAAAATTGAACCTATGATGCCAGTAGGGCTGTGTTGGCAAGAATAACTGAACGCATGCTAAATTTGTAATTTTGTACGGTCCATTAATCTTGAAATTCCTGTTTGTGCTTGTGATTTCCAGTTAAGGCTTCATTTAGTGTCTTTGTATGGGAAGATGAAATTAAGGTTGCAACACCATTTGGTTCATGATCTGAGACAGGTCTGTTAATTGAAATTCATGATACTTGATATATGAAACGAAATAAAAATCTCTACAGAAATATAAACCTATCAGGAGCCCAAGATTAGACTCATATGGAAGTACAACTAGGCATCACCTGGTTCTGGATCTAAGTTTTTTTTATGAGATATGTCAAGTTATTCTGGATTCTTATGTTCTTTTTTATCCTAATTTGGGATCTCACAATCTTTGCAATTTCTTTCAAGATGTTAAACTATAGTAACTTAAATGGGCTTCCACCTAGCAAGGCGGCTGGATGTAGGGAATCTGATTGTCCTGGATTTTTCATGCATGCTCCTTATGTCAACTAGGGATATTCGGAATAGATTACATTCACTAGTTGGTGTGATATCTAACATTTGATTTTAACCTGGAAACCCGGTTAAGATGGTGGTTAATACTTCAAATCTTTTGAATGAAAATGAAATGCTGTACCATCATCACTCACCTTCCCTATTATAGTATTATATACAATCTTTTATTGAGCGGAGAACGCTCGCTGGGATATTCTTGCAATCAGTACAGGAGTAGACAATAAACGTGTTATTCTTTAACGATATAGTGCAACAGTGCCTGTTTCTTATGCAAGCGGAAATATAAGTTGACAATAACAAATTATTTATGTTTTTTAATAAAGCATAATATGAATTGGGGAGATATCTCCCTTATTCTTTGTGCCACTAATTCATGGTCAGGCTTATGATAATTGATTGCATCATTACTTCATATATGTGATTCTTTGTAAAAAAAAACAAAGGGGCTTAGGGCCCTCGGCGTAGGTCAAGTGGTTTAGGCACCAGTAGAGCGTCGGTTAGTGGTCAGGTCCTTTTTATCAACCTTTTTGTAAGAGTCCTTTACAGTTTTGTTTTTGCACCATCCTCCATTCTGGTCCAAGGTGAAGGTTTGGTTATTGTTATTGGACCATTTCACTTTTCTTAATACAAAGATACGCAACTCTCCTGCGTGTTGGAGAAAAAAAACAAAGGGTTCTATTATCATGTCGATTCACCAAGGGGCATATATCTATTTTTGTGAACATCAAGAAACCTCTTCAGCTTAAGAGGTTTGGTTTGTTCAAAATCACTAGCACTCCATGACAGTGTTTGCCTTTGTGTGTTCAGAGATTTGGATCCTGGGCAAAAAGCTGCATTGCAAGAATATCTAGTGGCAAGGGGCGTCAACTCCAAGCTGGCAAGCTCAGTTCTCCATCACTTGCTTCAGAAGGAGCGCTTCCAGTATGTGAATTGGCTGAAGACTTTAGAAGAGACGTTTGCAAAAAATCATTGACCGTATCCTCATTTGAACATTTATGAACTATCGTTTCTTGCTGAGTCAAGAGCTCACATTTTTGTTGTGCCGATGCTCGAACAGGCGCAGTTCCTGCCCATTCATGTCGATGATAACTCCTACCCAAATCCTGTTGAGAATACGTGGAATCCCTATATCTATATCCCGAGAGAATTCAATTGTCTCATTTTAAATTTCCCCCATGATTCCTGTGAAACTTCTACATAGCTAACAGGTTCCTAATATGTACACGTCCCATGAGGGTCTATCCTTTTCCAAAGTGTAGTGTCATATTCGTTTATGAAGCGAATGGGGACATTTTGGTCGAGTCGACAGAAAGAATTCTCAAAAAGATGCAATGATCCAGCTTCTTTTCTGGGGGTAAGTATGAGCAGCAGTGCAGCACCACAATCTGGGAGCGTGATGGATGTGGTGCACGTCAAACGGGTTACGGCCCACCGTTCAGCACGCTGCACGCCAGCTGTTTTTGTTTAAGCGGCGATGAGGATAAGAATGGGCCCACCAGATTGAGGCGACTCGGCAAACGCAGAACCGACGATCACCAACCGACCTGTGCTCCCTATAAAGCCACCCGACCCCCGCTCTTCTCCTCTTCGCAGAATAGAATCGGTGTTCGTTAGGCGGTAGAGGACTTCCCCTACGCGCATCCCTCCTCGTGTCGTCGTCATGGGTAAGTCGTAGGTAAGGCGCAGTTGTTTCCGATCTCACGCTTGTTTCTTCGATTTGGTTGAACAGGTGCGCGGACTAGCCGGATAGATCGCTTGATTATAGGGTTAATCGATCCGTTCGATTCGAGGTCTAGGTTTGAAGATTCGTTCCCCTGCTCTGTCGCGTTTCCCCCCGCGGATCCCTCTGGATGGGGAAATAATTTTGTGTTGATTTGTGACTAATTACGATTTGTTGGTACCTAGGGTTCTGCACTTCTTTTGTTTCGATCTCTGTCCAATGTCAGATCAGTTTAATTGGGCAGCGCAGAAAGTTTGGGCTTGACTGAAACAGGATAATTTGAAGGGTTTGGTCTCGATCTGCCTCTGGTCCACATGGTTATTGGTCTGATCAGGATAATTTGTTCGCACGCCTAATTTTTGTGATAGAACTTGCACCTGATGCTTGTATAATTGGAATTAGTGGAGTGCTCAAAATTCTGCAGTTTTTGCATCTGGCATGTTCTCCTCGTCGTTTTCAGTCTCATCAGAAGGTTCAGTTATGGTAAGATATGGTTGCTTAGGTGTGTTTGGACTTTACAGCTATATGGTGTCAATTTGCTGTTCAGTTTGGCATGCAGTATAGGTTGGATTATTGATGGTGGTTGCGAGGTATATAAACAGATCCATCACTGTATGTTTCATGGTCGATTTAGTGGTGCTTTATTTGGGAGTAGGAACAAGGTTTTGATTCAGTACTATCATGGAGGTGGTTCTACAGTGTTCTTTGATTATCATTTAGGTCAGCTTGATTGAAAGGCACATTTCAAGGAAGTTCAGAATGTGGGTTTTAATTGCCACTGTGCAGTGATGTTTAGTGCTAGTTTCGTGTTGAAGATTCTTCTGAGTACTATTCTTGCTGAGGGCCATGGATGTATGCTCTAAGTTGTGGTTTCCTTACTGGTGTGCTACTGCTGCGTGTTTATCTGGTGGTACCGTGGTACCTTAAGGTCTTCTCAGATTAAGGTGTATTGCTTTGGTCTGAATCTCCTCTCTGGTGATGCAATCTTCGGTCACATGGTTTTGAATTTTGGCTTTTGCGGTGGTTTCAGCTACTTATGTCCCTTCATTTACTGAACCATGTGCCCATTTCAGTGTCAGTTCCCTTTCGTTGTAAACTCATGTTGTATGTGTATTATTAACTAAGCACCTTCTCTGTGTTTGTTTATTAAAGATTTCAGTATAGAAGGGTCTGTTGTAACCACTATGTATTATTGACATTCTTCTACTTGTAATGACTGTTTTTTGTAATTCTTGGAGCAATGGAATTATAACCTGAAGTCCTGAACCTGATTTGAAAGACAGTGCTAGGCGGAGCAACATCGCCTCGCCTAGCACTGAAGTTGAAATAATGCACAAACAGTGGAGATAATGTAAAATCCAGATTCGAAATGCACTGTAATTCAAAAGTATGATCATTAAGTGCCATTCATATTCAGGTTCTTATTAAGGTCTATTTGTAGAATTGTTGTTACCGACTTTTTAAGTATTCTGATGCAATATATGTTTCAACGAATCACACCCTAAGTTGTGTATGTTTTTAAGTGTTCTGATGCAATGTGTTGCAATGAATCATACCTTAAGTTGTGTACAATATGTGTTTTTTGAGTTCTTTTCCTGTTTTGTTGGCAGTAACCTAACAGTGTGAGCAATTCTTTTCAGATTGATCCATCATTTTGTTTTGATTTAGTCACAAAATCTTTTAGCTTCTATTTTCTTTTGTTTCTCTTGGCCCTAAGCTAATCAGAACTTAAATCTATTCCTACTTGAATAGAGCAATCGATGAAAGTTGGCACATAGTTTTTCAGGTGTTATGAATCTCAGCTGAAAATGGTTTATATTTATTCCGTGTTTCAGTTTGCAAAACCAGTTTAATTTAATAAAGCTTCCTAGTCATCTGCTCTATATTGTTCCCTTCATTACTTTTTTGGAGGATTGTCCGAGTGATGTGCTTATGCTGGTATATGTGACTTTTGACTTTAGGTTAAAGTAGTTCTGTGCTTGTATTGCTTTGGGCATTTGTAGAAGAGCAATTAGATACTAGACTATTATAACTCTATTCAGTAGCAATGGTGCTAATGTATGCGGCAAGTAGGGATTAGTTAAGTTCCATGCCTTTTTGTTTTAGACATATCTGGATCTGGAAGAGCAAGTAGTTTGCTAGTCTGAACTCTTTGGTAGCAGTGTTGGCTCTCCATCAAAGCTGCTTGTAAGTTTGTGAACACTTTTAGGTTGTTTTAGTCTGTAAGTCTTGGTGATAATGTGAACTAACGAACCTGAATTGTCCTTTTACTGAAATGGCTGATTGCTTCATTTTTTTAGATGTTCCATCAATTTAGCTGATTTCATGCTAGGCACATCCATGGTTATCTAACTGTGGGTTGTGCGCTGATTTTTTTCCTAATTATCTATTACTAACTTGGGTATTTTTCCTTTCCATGCTAAGCTGTTTGTTTTCTCCTATCATTTTTGTTGGCCCTTAAATTCTGTGATAAGAGATTTAGGAGTGTTTACCTTCTATTGTGCTATTGTATTACATCCATACTAAGTTTCTAACCAGGTTGGTGTTGTATGCTACTCTGTAAAACACCCGCTGATCTTTTCTCTTTTTAGAGTTATCATATTTAGTATTTTTATGCCGTTGTAGCTTGCATTCTCTTTTCTTGTAGTAGTTACTACTTATACCACTGTTTATTACATGTCATGCTTAAATGTTTTTTTATTGTGCTGTTGGTTGCTTTGTTTCTGTACTGAACCACGATCCTTAGGTCCCTGTTTACTATTTAATATGCTTTTTAGGTGCGCAAATAGAAAGAGTTTAGAAGGACTTGCAAGTATTGTTCTATTGTTTAGTTTTATAGTCTAGAAGTATTATGTGATTCAAACCCTTTTCTTCAGCTTTCTTTGACAGGCCTTATGTTCGAAGGTTTTATACAAAGTTTTGGCGGATAGTGTGGTGCATATGAGATTAGTCATGGAGTTTATTGTTTTGAAGTTGCCGTTTCATGCTTAAATTAGATTTTGAGTCGACAGTTTCCCTATTTTAGTTTGCAAATTGTTGGCATTAAGTTTCAAAGGAAAACCAGACTTAACTGTTTGCATTCAGCAATTCTCATCAACTAATTGATCATTTCATCTTAAGATAGCCCTGGAATTATCAAATTCTTTCTTCATTTCATTAGTAAATACTGCCCTCCTAACACAAGTTGTTTCTGTTACCTGATAGTATCATTACTGTCGATCCTTCAATTTTGTGATAGATAAGAAGTGTGTATCTTGCGTACTTGTTCTTCAAAAGTTATGCTCCATATTAAGACATTAATTGGCCCTTCTTTGTTATATGCTATCTCATGACACTAGTATTGCTTGTTTTGTACTTTTCTTATTAGAACTGGCGTTGTAATTTGTAGTTAGTAGTCTGTGTTCCCTTCTTGTGTATCATTTGTGATTGGTAACAGGTCACAGTTATTCTCTTATCATGCTTGAATCATTCATTACTGTAATGTTCGTTGTTTTTGTGTCTATATTAAAAATATGATCCTTATCGAGTCCATATTCCATTATTTCATATCATTTCTTGTATAGCTATGAAAGTAGGAGACTTTAAACCATTTTAACCATAGCAGCCGAGTCTTCTGTTGTTCTTGTAACCATGCTTTACTGTTGAGTCTTTACAATGCTGGTCTTCAGATGGTACAAGTGTATTCAAGTTTAACTTCCTCTGACATTTGATCTTTTGTTGTTAAGTTGTCTGTACAACGTTGTTTGATAAGATTGGATTTGTGGATGTGTAATGCGTTTCACTAAATATTGTTAGTAGGGAATATTTGAGATTATTCTATGGAGTTTACTTGTTATTATGTTGTGGTTTTATGCTTATTTATTCAATTAGATTTCTGAACCAGTTGCTTCCCTAGTTTGCATTGCTGCCATGAAGCCGCAAAAGGGGAATCAAGTTTGACAATTCATGTCATGTGGTTCTCACGAACTAGCTAACTAAGGGTCTGTTTGGAGGAGCTAAAGCTGAGTGCTAAACTTTAGACATGTTAGCACTTATGCACATGGTAAAGTTTTTGAGTCTTGGTTAAAGTTTAGCCCATCCCATTAGCGCACTCGTTTGGATGAGCTAGTGCTAAAGTTCAGCACTTTCACTCATTAGCATTTGGATCCAAACGGGTTCTAATTATGTCAATTTAAGATATCTGTTTAACTAGTTCTGTTTAGTTCATTCGTGTGCAGCCTCATAGGTCCTGCAATTTAATGACCTTTTCCCTATAATAGTTCATTCGTGTGCAGCCTCATAGGTCCTGCAATTTAATGACCTTCTCCCTATAATTTTGTTCCTTCTGAACTTAATGGTATTTGAAACACCAAAGTGTATAATAGAATTTAATGTTTCCCACCCATTTTTATTATCTGTGATGCAATTCAATTGCTACATTATTTGGTAATGGTGTGGGCTTTAACTGTGAGTTGACTCCTACCTAAATGTTCCTTCCTGTATCCTTCAGTAGACTTGGAGTTCCCTAGAATTTCATGTGATTCTGTCTTGAGTGTTTCCCTTCTTCCCTTGTTGTATGCTAGATTATAACAATGTGATAATGAGTTGCGTCAGGTACTGTCTTCTATTGTTGTTCGGTGTTGTTTTATTCTGATTGTCTTTCCCGGATTTCCCCTGTAAAATGGTGATCTGTTTAGCTGTAGAATTATGTTCCGGTGCAATAATTATCGCATTGAAGTAGTATGAGGTCAGCTATTTAGATGACACATTTCTGGAAGTGTTGAATAATGCAAAGTGGTTGCGTCTTCTGTTAATAAAGCTATAATTTCCTTGTTCCGAATTGCACTATGAGTTTACTGAGCCATGCCAAGTTTTGCTGGACGTTGATTGTCATCATTTGCCTGCTGACTAACTGAAATACCTACATATACGCTCATTCCAAGTTTGTCTTCCCTGCCGTTGCGTAACTTTCTCCTGATGGTTGCACTTGTACTTTTTGTAATTGCTGCTGTTTGATTAGTGGTTTTAGCTGTGATGGTTGCATTTTTAGTACTAGCAGTTTGTATAGCTCATTATATATGTGGTTTGTACTGATGACTGACCGTGTTGAATTCTGATGTGATTTGAGGGGGGATGGGGATTGAATCTTTCCTTTCCTGTTGAATTTTCTTGTTTATGCTTGTGGGTAGGTTTTAGGGTGTTGGGTGGGGGGGTGCCTAACACTGCCGATGCCGGTCCCAAGCCCGGATAAAAGTGGAGGGGGCACAACTGAATGATTGTGGAAGCGAGTGTCTCATACCAACGTTTTGTTTCGGAATTTGACGCAGGAGCTCATTTTTATTTTGCATCATGTTTTGCCGCTTTGGCATTCCCTCTAGAGTGGAGAATAAATTGGTTCATTATCATCTACCCCAGTTGATTGCCAGAGCAGCGAAGGAAGAGGTAATTTGCAACTGGAACTGACGTTTTCAATAATCAAGCTGCATACATGGACGGCATGAGGACATAAAAAAGGCAAGGCCTGACCTTTGTAGCTATCGTAGCTGTAGCGAGCACCAGTCCACCAACTGTCCATTTTCATCAATTTTTCAGGCGAATATGCTGCAACCCAGTGTCCAGATCAATAACGTTTCAACCCATGGAGAGATCCCAGAGCTTCTTGTTGGTAACGTCGCGACTGATCGATGCTTCCAATTCCGTTTGCCAGTTCGATGCTGCCACCCCCGGCTCGGGGCGGCTGTATAAAGCTAGCCGTTCGCTAGAACAAGCAAGCGTATCCAGTTCTAAACTGAGCAAGATGGATCAGTTGACGTTGTCTGCTTCAAGCTGGTTTCTGCTCTCGTGCTGCTCCTGGCCTGTGTCGCCGCCCATTTTGGGGCCGTGAGCGCCCAGTACGGCAGCAGCGCCGCCGCGGGGACGGGCCCTGCTGATGGTGCAGGCTACTTGCTGGGCGTCGCCGCCGCGGTGCTCGCCGTTGCAGCGTTTGTTTGGACCTGAAATTGACTGAGCTGGAGTCCTGGAGCGAAGCTGTGTCGTGCTTTCCTATCTTCGTGTCAGCGTTCTGTGCTCTGTAATCTGGGCTCAATCTTCTTGTCGAGTTAGGTGGTGCTTCTGACTGTATTCTTGTAAACTTGAGATTTATGAGTTGGTGATGACAGTTTTGTGAATGTGTGGTGATACAGAATAATGTCGATCAAATACTCAGGCTTGTGTTCCTTACCAATATTGTGATTGAGTGCTATGTTATCTTGAATGAAAGTTTAGCTTGTTGATGTGCTTATCACTGGAAATGTAGTGCCCTTATTATCTTTTCCTTTTGTTGACCAAGCCGTGATGCTGCTGATAACTGGGCATTTGAGCGATTTTCCACTCATTCCGCCGCTACTCGTAACCAAAATCATGCGTTGGAAATGCCACGTGATTTGGCACTTGAACGACACATTAGCCTTCGGTCCAGAGACTAAACCATGGTGGTTCAGACAATCGACGAGTAGATCCGCATGGCTAAAAGCAACTGAAGACCACCTGTTCACTTCCATGACACTAGTTGGACAGAGGATCCTCGTTCTTCAGCGTGCGCCAAATGAACCTCTCGCCAGAGAAGGATGGTGTTGGCGATCTGGTGGATGGACCTCGCCTACCTTCTGGTTGCTGAAGGACCCGCTCTGCGGTGCTTGTGACATGAAAATCTTGCCCTCGAGGCTCGAGCTTCCCCGAGCCGCCGCCGCGCCGCCGGAGATGGAGAAGCAGAGGAGGGAGCAGATGTCACAACCCAAAGTTTAAAACCATATTTAACATGTAACTAGTAGCATTATGAGCTATCATTTAATCATAATGGAGAATCATTTATACATGTAATTGAATGATTGTCTATATTTTCTTGCCTTGTTTGAGTAAATGTTGTGAAGCAAGTTTAATTTTTGTTAAGTAACTGTGCTCTCAAAAATTTGATTCAAATACTAGATCTAAAATGATGAACTTAAAAAATATTTTTTCTCAATTTTGTGATAGCTAACCCGAGCCATAGAATTCTTGGAAGTTTTGAAAACTGCTACATTGTTTGAATTTCGGTGAGCAATCTATAATAGCTTTTTGAGTTCTTGTTATTGCAATGTGATCTTGGTGATTTGATCTTGCTCCAAAAAAGTTTTGGTGATTTTTGGAGCTCGGAAAGTCCTAGTTTTTGCATTTTGAAGTTGAACCATCATTTTTATTTTTTCCATCTACCCGGGCCCACCCGTCAGCCATGGCCCCCGCCTTCTCCGCGCCTCCTTGCTCGCCCGTTGGCCAGCCCGGGTGGTGGCGCCGCGCCGTCGGCTGCTGGCTGGGCTAGCGTGGCCGTGGGAAGGCAAGTCCCCCGCCCAGCCGCTCGCCTTCCTTCCCTTAACCCCTATGCCATTTTTCCTCCCCCGAATTCCTAGCCCTTCTCCTCCATTGCCGCCGCCATCTCCCTCTTCCCCTCCTCCGGCTGCCGCGATTCGCCACCTCCGGTGAGCCTTCTTTTGATTCCCTGCACGCAAAGCACCACCTCGCCCTCCTCGTCCGATTTAGGCTCTCACTGGCCATCTTCCTCCCCTGCAGATCCCCCTCGACGTCGGCCTTCGCCCGGAGCCACCGCTCCTCGCCGTGCCACCGCTCGCCGCGCCGTTCCGCCCATTGGTGCTGCGGGTGAGCCTTCCCATCGCGCCCAAGTCCCCGTGCTCGCGCCGTCCCTGTCCCGCTCGCCTCCCTAGCCGCGTTCCCCTGTCGGCCGCGGCGTCGTGCCGGCGCGACGTCGCGCTGCGCGCGCGCTTTGGCCCCGCCCCTGCCATGGGTCAAGGCCAGCGGCCGGCCTTGACTCGGCCCGGGTCCGCCTGGTCTCCTGGGCCCACCTATCGGCGCCTTGGAGCGTCGGATCCGGGTGTCCTTAGCGTTTCCCTCGAGTTTTTATGTTTTTCATAAAGCTGTCAACTTGTAAAACCCATAGAAATTTGTGTAGATCTCCAAAAATTGTGAAACTTATTTTGTTGGATTTGTGCGTTGTACATCTACTAAAAAATGTTATTTTGCATGTTAATGTTCTGTAAAATTAGTTATGCTTTATCTTTATGAAAGTAAGTTAATTGCTTAATAAATGATAGGATGCTCTAAAAATGCCAAACTAAATGCTACTAGAGTCCCTGTGAAATGTGCTATCATATGGTGCAACTTTTTCTAATGAATCTCTACTGTTTGATAGGGTTTTAGTGTGTTTTGTTGTTATCCGCCTGCAAACTTGTTTAATTCATAACTTTTGTTTGAAAGTTATAAAATGGCAAAACCACTTCGGTTATCCTTGTTTTCATGTCTAGATCCTCTGGTAATTTTCTGAGAATTTATGGAAGTGATTTGCATGTCTTTTAAGTTTTAACTTATTTAGAGTAGCTGAAATTTGTGATGTGCATAAGTAATTCTACAAAAATGATTTGCTGGAAATTCAACTCCTATGATTTTCTTACGATGTTCTCTATATGCTAGAATTAAATCTTAATTTATGCTCACTGTTTGAATTTATCTTAACCAATCCTCGCTTTAGGTCCTTTTGGTTTAAGAGCATAGAAGGTGAGATCTTGTCGCTAGCGTTCGTGTTGATTGTCTTGTTTATGTATGCCATCCATTCCTCATTTCATGTCATTTTATTTTTATATTATGGCATCATACTAATGCATGCATCTCATTCATACATTACAGTGATCGAAACACCGGAGAACGAGCTTGTTGAGCCTGCCGCGACGGTTGAACCCGAACCCGGAGTTGAGTTCATTGTTGAGCCGGAAGAAAACCAAAGTAAGGAACCCGCTTAATTTGAATTAATTTAGTTATCTCACTTGGATATATGTGGTTATGCTATATGTTTATCTATAGCATCATTGATCCTATTTTTTTGCATTTACATTCCTTGTTTTATATATTTATATCCTTGCTACTTGCAGTTAGTAACTATTAATTAATTAATAATGTTTAGCCATACTTAGGGTTGGTCTTTTAAGAAAATTTTGGAAATAGGATCACACTATGCTCACTACATGATTTGGTTGTCTTGATCGCACTTGTCCGGTTTTGAAAATATTGGAAGGATCGGAACGGTCTAGTTAGAAAAGTGGTTTCGTGGTTTGTACGGAATGTAGACCCTAGAGAAAGGAGTCTCAGAGGCATAATCCGCTTGAATCGTTTAAGGACCGTCCGTGGATGACCTCGGTTTTGTGCAACTTAACGTAATAACACATATCCAATCATGGTATGGATAACCTTCTATATTTTAATCATTGAGGCACGATCCTAGATGCGTGGCCATAGAGCTTTGTAGAGAGGCTTAGGGGTGTCCCCAGTAGACCTAGGTGACTCTCCGTGCAAGTTAGGCGTGATTTTCAACGATTGAGACTTGTTGGAAAAGTTTGATGCGAGTACCCTTTACCCAACGTGATCGGTTGGGTGAGCCGCATGGTTCTTGTGTCGTGTGGGTAAAGAAGTACACCCTGGCAAGGTTAAATAATCAATTTGAATTGCCGCGCTCTCAGTTATGAGCAAGCTCAATATCCAACGAATTTTTCGTAGAAGTATCGTTTATTTTTTGTTATGGCTCATGTCACCTTATGTTACTTTAATTATTTAATTATTTAGTAGTTTAAGCAACTAAAATTGTGAAGTGGGTTGCATAAGATAATTAAATTGCTAGAAAACTAGGTGTTGGATTAGAGAGCTCATACTTATGCAAACTTACTTAACCCTAAAAGCCTTATCTCTTTGAGCCCTCATTTGCAACTCCTTGGTTATTTAATCACGTAAGTCTTGCGAGTACCTTTGTACTCATGTTGCTTTTGAAACTAAGTTGCAAGTGAGCTAGAAGTTGTGTTTGGCCACTTCTACCCCGCCGATTCCGGTGCGGGGGAGGAGTAGGTCGACATGGCCTCGATGGTATCCTTGAGCAAGACTTCATTAGTTTATCACGTTTATCAAGTTATCCGCTGCACAATCGTTTCTTTTGGAATATCATGTTAAACACTAAACCTTAAATTTCATGTCACTTTTAATGCTAATTGTGAGACAGATTTGTTGTTGAACCTTTAATTTCATATTTAAATCCTCCTATGTTAAATTTATAATGTTTAATTATCAAACCTTTGAAATGCTTAAAATTGCTCTTCGTGATTCATCGGCAATATACGTGATTGTAAATGGTATGTGCGTATGCGTGATCTTGGACATATGGTGGAGCACGTACCGGGACTACCGGATTTGATATTATTTTGGCAAATTACGTATCGGTTGTTGATGTCTTAGACGTGGGTTAACACATAGCATGCTGTCAGACGAGCGCGTATTAGCTCTCATCTTAATATGATAATGACTGGCGGTTTGTTTAAAATAGTGTCAAATTGGACGGTTCTTACATCAGAGCATAACTGGGCAGGCAAGGAATAGAGGAGCACGAGGCTTCGGTAGGCGAAGCCGGGGATCCTCTTCATCATCAGCCATGGCTCGCTTTTTGGTTCATCTCTTCGCCAGCCATGGCGGCCGTCGCCGTCAGGGGAGCTAGAAAAATAATGGATAGCAGATAGGAGGTTCTATAAAAAATATCAGATCACGATTATTAATTGCAATCCGATTTAGAGGTTCCATGTAAAATATCGGATCATGTTTATTAATCGCGATCCGATTTAGAAGGTTTTATGTAAAATAGTGAATTGCGATAGGGTGCTTCCCGTAAAACATTATTTGTTGACGCTGACCTCCCTCTTGGATTGGATCACCGGCGGCGGACGCCCGTTGACGACGGCGAGTCCGTGGTAGCCGGAGACGCTTCCTCCCCACCTGATCTAGATAGAGAATGCTCCAGGTAGGCGTAAGCGGAGGATGGCAGCCGGAGCCCGCGCGCGTCGGCCGTCCCTTGCCCCAGCGTGGCCGGCCGGTCGCCACAGCTCGGCGCCGCCGTGCCGGGTTCGCTACAGGATTCATCAGGAGCCCTCGATCCGGCTCATCCCAAGAGGAGAGGATGGCAATGATCAGAATCTCCCAGCTGGATGGCCATTGCTTCTCTCCTGCAGCTCGTCTTCTGCTCAACCACCCATTTTGGAGGCCAATGAGCCCATGAACGTCCAGTACGGCAGCGGCTGCACGACGTGGAAGAGCTATGGCGGCGTTCCAGGCTACTTCCTCCTAGGCCTTGCCGCTGCCGCGATCGTTGTTGCGGCGTTCGTTTAGACCTGAAATTACCGAGAGCTGAATGCCTGAATCTTAATTCGTGGAGCTTGGCTGTTGTTTGCTTGAGATTAAGGAGTCGTTGTGGAAGTGTTTTTGTGAATGTGTGGTGATATGGGAGAATGGAGATTGAATATTCAGGCTTGTGGTAAGGATTGCTCCTTTTATATTCCTCAAGCTGTGATTTTTCTGCTCATAGTGATACCCAAAAGTTTGATCTAGCTCACCGTTTGCTTCTCAACATCTGTTGATTATTGAACTCATCTTGTGGTGCACATTCTGCTGCACAGCACATTGGAAAGACATTGCAGTTCTTTCATTTTCAGATGAGCATATTACACTTTGCAGTCCTCACCATGACCAATTGACCATGGACCTGCAGCTGCAGGCAGTAAACTATGGTACCAACCAACCAAACCACCATAAAGAATGCATCTCTGTCACATTAGAATCAGGGGTAAACTGAAGTAATGCTCTGTCATCTCAAAAGGTCGCAACTTCTCAAGTAGTGTTTTAAAATCCACTTCTAGCAACCAGCAAAACCGATTTTGGAGAAAAACAAACAATCTAGGAAACCACACACATTAAAGACTTGAAGAGTATCGCAATGAATTGGTGGGCTACAAGGATTCCTGTCATTTTAAGATGAAAGAAGCTTTTATTTCGAGATGAAAAAAAAACTCATGTCTACCCAAAATATACACGCATCCTCAGTTCCATGCAAGGATTTTGTGTAACTCAAAGTAAATACCGGCATGCGATCACCAGAAACAGAATCCCTACCTCCCCCCTCGCCGCGGCGGACGAAAGAAACACTAGCGTCGGAGAACGGCGATGGCGCCACCCATGGAGGAACTCCTGCACCCCAACACCAGTACAGATCGCTCGGATCCGGAGTTCGCTTCGGCGCTTGGCTCTGAATACTGTGCTCCCGTGGGCGAAGGTTCGCTGTTCTTCGATGCTCTCTTATCCTGTTGCGTTTATTTGCCCCGCATCAGTCATCACTACATAGGCGCTGCACTTACTAAAGTACCGATTCCCGGCTTTCAGATGATGACGACGACCTCTTGGTGGCGAAGATCACCAACCGCGAGGTGGAGGATGACCCAATTGACTATGAGACAACTTGCCCAGGTAATAAACGTACTGTATTTTCTCGGCAGCATCAACTCCGAGCAATAGCTCTATCTAACCATACATGAACAGTACCGCGTTCGTCTAGACTAGTAGTATGTGCAAAACAGGATTACCTGGAAAGGTTTATTGTCATTGCTATATATGCCCAATTCCTCAGGGCGGAACTTCACGGAGGAACAAGCAGAGGAGATAGGTTTAAACTGGATAGAAAGATGGTGCGATCTGTGCACGCAATTCTCGAATTCGTGCGATGTGGTTCGAAGCCAGGGAGGTGAGAACGTTCCTCTGAAAGTTCTCCCTGAGACAACATTTTTATGCATCACGAGGGATTACTGCTACCACCGTGAGTACATGACCAGTGATACCTCCCACTCTCCCAGAGTAAGTGTCAATAGATTTCTACTATCCAGGATCCAGTAGTTTTTGTGTTATCTATGTGTGTTTAGTAATTAATGTTTCTTCTTCCTATTTGCAGCTAGCTAAATCAGTCCTTGGATTTCGCATACCACAGCAAATGATGCAGGTCTTCTCTCTGAGGTTGTCAAGCTATAAATCTAAATCCTATCCAATAAGTATTTATGGAATATTCGCCGTACGTGATGACTTGGAGCCGTTGAGGAACTATGTCTTTAACCGTTCGAGAGACAATCCTGTCATGATTCATCAGGTATGGTTTGTTTCCTTTTATTAACCTTGGGGGATGTTTTGTCTAATCCTTACCCTGCTGAGCTTAGGCATGCAGCATGTCTTAAAAGCCTAACCTAATAAAGTTTGAAGCCACTGCTATATAAATTTAGCCAAAAACACTGAGTGTACAACATGTGGGTTATGGTGTCAACAAAGTGTAACTAGCCACAGTTATGTTATGAACTTAATTAACGCACGTATAAGAAAGAAACAGTAGCATGCCTAAGTTAAGGTGTGACCGAAACAACCTCAAAGTTTTGCTGGCACAAGCACTTGCCTAAGGTTAGTTTTAGCAAAGTTACTATGGTTCATTGCTAAATTCAGATTAAACAAGCTTTGACCTTTCAGGCTGCATTTGGTTAATGCACGGTTGTACCTTGCCACACCTTCTGAGCACCTTAACCCATATTCTTGATCAATTTTGGAAGTATGTTAGGTTTGATCAACTTTGACAAGGAAACAATATGTTGCTCTCAACCAAATATGCTCTAAATGTTTGCTCAACATGATGATTAGAAGTATGAGATGTAACAAATTACCTTCTTCTTTTTTTGCTTGGATACATCAGGAGTTATGTACTGCTAGACTCATTTATTTAGTCCTTCATGAACTTTGTACGGTTCATTCATCTGTAGCATTTCAGAATAATTTTGTTCGCTGCTTCAGTTCCATGTTACTTTTGGTTGACAAAACAATCGCTGGATCTTGACTAGCATTGCAATTAATTTTGCAATATAGTCAGAGTGGTTACATTTTTTTGTTTTCGGTCTGTGACTACCCTAACATGCTACAAATCCGCTAAAAATTATGTAATTGTATTAAGAAGAACGTGCAAAGGTGGGCATCTTATTGATAAAGTATCAACCCAATAATTCATTTGTACATGAGCGCTCACATCCTGTTGTGTTATTCTGCTGTTACGCACGTGTGTTTTATTATGGGTTAAGCCCTTTGAGTTGTTCTAACAAGCTGTTAAATTGTAGGATTCCCTAACCTTGCCTCTTTGTAGCCCTTGCCGAGTGAAGATTGCATCTTGGATATGGACTACATGTTCCTTGCAGAGGGTGTTGAAGCAGTTATTCAGGTGCTCGCAGTTGTTGACAGTCCTCATCATGCGAGATTCTTTGCTTCCAGCAGTTGTTTTTGATAAAGAGATTGTGATTTTTGAGGGCAACTGTGTCAAGAAGGGCGAGCTATTCACGCATACTGTTGCGGTGATCGCAGAAGAAAATTTGAGTGTTCGCTTAGAATGGGAGAATTCAGTCCTGTAGTGGACGTTTAAGGATGGAGAGCTTGGAGCTGTAAGCTATCCCGATGATAACTCCATCCCGTTTTATGTAAGGGTGTTCTTTGCTCCAAAGAATCTCGAATACAGACCATCACGAGACCATGCCTGGAAAGAGATGTGTCGAGACAAGGGGAGAAAGCTTCCAGTGGTGGATTGCTGAAATAGGCCATTTTGAATGCAGGAAACTAAAAGCAACTTGTGGTGGATTGTTGAGTTTCCTTTGGTAAGCCCTTTATCACAAATGGGAGGAGTTTGACATATGACTTTTGTAGCCATGTGTGGCTCAGAGTTAGATACTTCAATCAGCTATGTTCAGTGCATGTATGATTTTATCACAAATGTCAGGACTTTGATATATGAATTTTTTAGCCACGTGTGGCTTAAATACTCTAATCAGCTATGTTCAGTGCATGCTCTGCATTATGTTATGAGTTCTGATTATTTCCCTGTGTTCTGAATGCATTCATAAATTGCACATCTCCTGTACCCTTGTGGATTCATAAAAGAATAGTGTTGTTGCAAGTGTTTGAGATGTGTTGCTACTTGCTAGTCTACATCTTGGCCATTCTTGTAACAGGTGAACCGGAGGAAACGTTACGCTTGGCACCGAGTGTCTGCGTTGCCCCAGACGCAGGCGCCCCTGGTAGTGGTCGCTCTTCTCCCCTGAGCTGCGCAGAGCCAAAGTTCTTGCATTCCTCTTGGCAGCAAGTTACAGAGATCAGGTCCCTAAGCTCGCCGTCAAAAGATGAAGTACTCAAATGTTTATTTATGATTAGAATAGACTTATTTGTGCGCTAAATAGTAACTTTATTTCAACGTGAAATCACAAGGCAGAGAAGAAAGGGTTCAACTAAAGATACAATGAACAATCAGTGGCGCACAACTAGCGCCAAGTGACTGGAGAAATTGCATAAAATGTCGGCATGTAATTCACAAGGCAAGCACGAGCAGAGTAGTAGTAACTTCTCTACATTTTCCATACACAATGCTGAAATGCAGCATCCATTGTAGCCCCATCAATTTGGTTAGCGGCAAGTGAAGAGTAGAATTCTGTCCAATGCTATAGGTAATACGATGACAGATTATTTGGGACTTGGGAGCGAACCATGAAAACATTTCACCTTCCTCTTTCAAAAAAAAATGAAAATATTTTACCTTCTACTATGGGTGAACTGGGCCGGCTGGCCGGCCGCTTGTGTGGACTGGAGCGGTGGCTGCCCTAGCATCAGTCACAGATTAACACAGCGAGCGTCCTTCGCGAGAAATCGTCCGCGAGCCAACCGCCTGAAACGCCGCGTCGCCGGAGGCGGAGAAGGGGAGGGGGGAGAGAGAGAGAGAGAGAGAGAGAGAGAGAGAGAGCAGCATGCTTGGAGAGCAGTTCATGGATGAGCCGTGAATAGCGCGGAGGAAAGTACAAGAAGGACGGGGAGGGCCACGAGGTGAGGCAAGAGTGGCACTGTGGCAGGTGTAGAAATCAGAGGGCAGTAGGAAGAACGGTGTCGCCCTATCTTGAGTCGATGCACCGGCTGCGTGTTAATTCAATGATCGGAGAAAAGCCCTCCTCATGGCGTTACATATATACGTGAGACAATAGGAAGTTCGGTCAGGACTCCATTACAAGGAAATCTAATATTAACAATTCTATCTATAGGAGTCCTAGACCAATACA
The DNA here is from genome assembly GCF_002211085.1 of Panicum hallii. Taxonomy (NCBI): domain Eukaryota; kingdom Viridiplantae; phylum Streptophyta; class Magnoliopsida; order Poales; family Poaceae; genus Panicum; species Panicum hallii. The sequence goes on along the minus strand of NC_038044.1, from coordinate 1,129,231 downwards.
TATCCTTGTTGCTTCATGTTTACAATCAATGGAAACTTATCTAATTATAACCTTTCTTAACAGCCTCCCTCAATCATAACCTTCTGAGGTTAAGATTGGTTTTGAAATTTTCAAATAATCTTACAGACAAAGGCTTTGTAAAACCATCTGCAATCTGATCTCCAGACGGGATGAACTCAATCTCCAAAAGTTTCTGAGTTACTCGTTCTCTAACAAAATGAAAATCAACCTCAATATGTTTGGTTCTAGCATGAAACACTGGATTAGCTGACAAATATTTAGCACCAAGATTGTCACACCATAATTTTGCTGCATGTGGATTTTTAACCTCCAATTCTTTGAGTAAAGTTTGTACCCACATAATTTCTGCAGTTGCATTAGCCATAGCTTTATATTCTGACTCTGTACTAGATCTTGATACAGTAGCTTGCTTACAAGCACTCCAGGATACTAAGTTTGATCCAATAAATACAGCAAATCCACCCGTAGATTTTCTATCATCAACATTACCAGCCCAGTCGGCATCCGAGAATGCACTTACTAATGTTGACATTGAGTGATGTATATTTAATCCAAGCTGAGTATTTTGTTTAATATACCTTAATATCCGCTTCACAGCTGCCCAGTGAACAGTAGTAGGTGCATGCAAAAACTGACATACTTTATTTACTGAGAAAGCAATGTCCAGCCTTGTGAGAGTCAAATATTGTAACGCCCCAACTATACTTCTGTACTTTGTAGCATCTTCTGGACCTAACAGTGACCCTTCATGTAAGGATAATTTCTCACTGGTAGATAGAGGGGTAGATACAGCTTTGCAATCTGTCATTCCAACTTTCTTCAAGAGATCCGTAGCATATTTATGCTGAGTCAAAAGAATACCATTCCGTACCTTGTTCACTTCTATTCCCAAGAAATAATGAAGATCACCTAGATCTTTCAAAGCAAAATCTTTTTGTAAATCTTTGAGTAAAGCTGTCGTAGCCTGTTCTGTTGAGCTGACCACAATAATATCATCAACATATACAAGAATATACATAAAGATTCCTCCCTTGTTGAAAATAAACAATGATGTATCAGCTCTTGAAGGCCGAAAACCAAGATCAATAAGTTTAGTGCTAAGACGAGAATACCAGGCTCTCGGCGCTTGTTTTAATCCATACAAAGCTTTGTCCAATTTACAAACATAATTTTCCTTGGATTTTTCTACAAAACCTGGAGGTTGTTGCATGTAAACTTCTTCTTCTAATATACTATGCAGAAAGGCATTTTGAACGTCAAGCTGCCGTAAGCTCCATCCTCTAGACACAGCTATAGACAAGACAGTACGGATAGTAGCTGCTTTTACCACCGGACTAAAAGTATCCTTATAATCAAGACCATATCTTTGCTTGAAACCTTTAGCTACCAATCGAGCTTTATATCTGTCTAGACTGCCATCAGCTTTACGTTTGATTTTATACACCCATTTGCATCCTATAATATTAATACCTTTCTGAGGAGGGACCAAGTGCCATGTTTTATTTTTAATCAAAGCATCATATTCAGTTTGCATAGCTGCTTTCCAATGCGAATCACTTAAAGCTTCTTCAACAGTATATGGTTCACCGGTAGAAAAAAATAAACTGTATCTAACAGTGCCATCAGTATATACCTTATCTTTGCGAATCCCGCTTTGCAATCTTGTTCTGGGTCTTTGTGGCGCAGAAGATTCTGATGACATCCCTGTTGGTGCTGAACCAGCCGATCCTGTTGGCACTGAAGGCGAGCCGCTGGTTCCCCCCATGCTCGCAGGAGGAGGTAATGTGGCAGCGCCAGTACCGCCCGGCAGAGGAGCAGTGGCGGGCGCCGATTCACCCGGGATAGATTGGCTCGCACCTGATGCCGCTCCAGACGCCTGATCAGCTGCCGATCCCAAGGCAGATTCACCAGCCATATCAGCCTCATGTCCTGCGTCTGGTGAACATCCATCAGTTGATGTGTTTCCTGCAATCAAGTGAGAATTTCCTCCCTGTTGCACTGCAACAAGGTCATTAGCAATTTCTGCTGGATGATTAGTAAATTGGCCTACTGAATGTTCTTCTCCATGAGTCGGATTTAAGAGAGTTGGATGGAGACAATGGATTTCAGATCGAAGACGAGCTCCTGCATTGGGATGAAGTTTGGAAAAGGGGAAAACTGTTTCATCAAAGACGACATCCCTAGAAATATAGACGCGACCAGTGGACACATCTAAGCACTTATATCCTTTGTGAAGAGTGCTATAGCCAAGAAAGACACATTGTTTAGATCGAAACTGAAGTTTGTGAGCACTATATGGACGAAGATTAGGCCAACAAGCACAGCCAAAAACTCTCATGGATGTGTAGTCTGGTTTTTGCTGAAAAAGTAATTCGAGAGGTGTGCGATATCCAGTGGTTCTACTAGGAACACGATTTATCAAATATACTCCAGAAAGAAACGCTTCATCCCAAAATTTAAGGGGCATTGATGCATGAGCAAGAAGAGAGAGCCCTACTTCAACAATATGACGATGCTTTCTTTCAGCAGACCCGTTTTGCTGGTGAGCATAAGGACAAGAGACATGATGAACTATGCCTGCTTTAGTAAAAAATGAGTTAAGCTTTTGATATTCACCACCCCAATCTGTTTGCATGGCCAAGATTTTTCTATTAAAGAGACGTTCAACTAAAGCTTGAAACTCTTGAAATTTTTGAAAAACTTCCGACTTAAATTTCAGAAGATATATCCAAGTAAATTTACTAAAGTCATCAATAAAGCTCACGTAATATTTTTTTTCTACCAACTGATTCTGGCGCATCACCCCAAACATCAGAGAACACAAGTTCCAAAGGAAATTTTGAAGTACTAGATGACACAGGGTAGGGAAGTTGATGACTTTTGCCCTGTTGACATGCATCACAAACTGTTTCACTAGAGGATTCTCCTAAACATGGGAGATTATTGCTACTGATAACTTTTTTAACAATAGAGGAGGATGGATGACGATGGCTGTGCCACCTTGACTCAGGTAGCTTGGTGGCGCTCATGGCTTGTTTTATTGAAGATGCAGGAAGAGGATATAGGCCTTTGTGACATCGTCCCTTAAGAAGTGTATTCTTCGTTGCCTGATCCTTGATAAAAAAGAAGTTGGGGTGAAATTCAAGAAAGGCTGAGTTATCAGTAGCAAGACGGTGAACTGAAACGAGATTTTTCTTGGCTTGTGGAACATAAAGAACATTTTTTAGATGAATATCACGACTAGGAGTGTGAACAGTAGTATGGCCAATATGACTAATATCCATACCTGTCCCATTTGCTGTGTGAATCTGATCAGACCCATGGTACTTGTTCTTCATCGTCAGCTTTTCCAATTCGCCTGTCACATTGTCGGTGGCACCAGTATCCATGTACCAATTTGTGTCCACCCCATAAGAGTTTGTGGCCGCAGCCACCAATCTCTGATCTGGCACATAATCTTCTTCGAACCTGTGCCAACATTCAGCAGCAGTATGCCTTCTTTTGAAGCATACCTGACACAAGGGTTCTTCATCGGATGAAGCCCTTTGACTATTGTTGTAGTTACGGTTGGAGTTGTAGACACGACCACGCCCTTGGCGTCCTCCAGGGGTTCCACGACCACCATAGCCGCCGCGAATTCCATTGTTTCCTCGGCCTCCTTGCTGCATATAGCCTCCACGAGACTGGCCACGGCCGCGGATATTTTTCCCGCGACCACGTCCGCGACTAGCTGCGTTGGCTGATCCTCCCTGGTTCCCTCCATAGACAAGATCCATACGAGTTTCAAAACTGAGGAGCTGTGAATAAAACTCACCAAGAGTGATTGACTCCACTCTAGTGCAGAGAGACGTGACGAGCGGATTGAAATCTTCGCCAAGCCCGGTGATGATGTACTCGATCAATTCTTCATCTTCTAGCGGCCTTCCTGCCGCTTTCATCTCATCGCCTAAGGCCTTCATCTTGCCAAAGTACTCCGCAATGGACGAACTCCCTTTTTAGGTAGTCGCCAACGCGATCCGTGTGTTCACGGTTCTTGCCCGCGTCTGTGACGCGAACATGTCTTCTATGATCTTCCATGCTTCTGCAGCCGTTGCACATGTAGCAACCTGCGAGAGAATGTCCTTGGACAGGGAATTAAGGAGATAGCTAAGGACCTGCTGGTCCGTTGCTTCCCAATCCTCCAGTGCCGGATTTGGTGGCACTTTGATCTCCTTGTCATCGGCGCCTTTGGTGACAAGTTCTGCAGCGGGTGGTTGAGAGGCGCCGGTGAGGTATCCTTGAAGACGAGCACCACGTACTGCAGTCCGAACTTGCGCCTTCCATAGCGCATGGTTGGACTTCGTCAATTTCTCGGCAATGGGCTGGCCGAGAAGAAGATTGGAGGCGGCAGATGAGCTAGCCATGGCAGATGCAATCTATTTTGACTAGATGGCTCTGATACCATGTAGAAATCAAAGGGCAGTAGGAAGAACGGTGTCGCCCTATCTTGGGTCGATGCACCGGCTGCGTGTTAATTCAATGATCGGAGAAAAGCCCTCCTCATGGCGTTACATATATACGTAAGACAATAGGAAGTTCGGTCAGGACTCCATTACAAGGAAATCTAATATTAACAATTCTATCTATAGGAGTTCTAGACCAATACATATTCTTGTTGCTTCACGTTTACAATCAATGGAAACTTATCTAATTATAACCTTTCTTAACAGCAGGATACCCTAGTGCACCGCCAGGCGCGGCCCGCCAGCATCTCCATATCTCTAGCGAGGGAGCCATGGCCGTCGGAGCGAGAGCGAACGACTAAACTACACAAAATTAGATCCAGGATTGGGGTTTTATGCAAAAACTCGGATCGCGATTGCAAATCATGATCCAACTTAGAGGTGTAACTGTAAAAGTTTGGATTGAGAATAATAGTTGCAATAAATGTAGGGGGTTTTTTGAAAAATATTGGATCGCGATTATTAGTCGCGATCCAAATCAGGGGTGTTTTGCAAAATAAAATTGTTGACCAGAGTCTACGCTGAGACGGGGTACTACTCGTAATCGTTGGATCTAAAGTTTGTGGCCGGATGGAGCGGTAACCCAATTGACCCCACAGTCTTCCTGGTTGACTTGTTGCCTGGGCGGCAGGGACCTTCCCCTCCGATCGCCGGCGGCCGTCGAGCCCTCGAGAACCAGCGCCAGGGAGGCTTCCGCCGCCTCTGTTCCAGATGGAAGAGCAAGCACCGTGCTTGTCTTGTTACTCGTCGGCTGCAGCGGAGGCCGGAGGACGGCAGCCCGAGGAAGCGGAGGTAGGCTGGGACCGGGAAGATGGAGGCCGCCGCCGGCGCCGCCCCGCGCCGGCCTGTGGCGTCGCTGCAGGACTCAAGGCCCCTCGGTTCGCGCATCCAGGGAGGGAGGACCCGCCTCCTCATCTCCGTCACTGTCAATGCCGCCGCATGCGATCCGGTTCCAACTCACTTCCCAATGGGAAAACATGTGTCCGGCACTCCGGCGTCCATCGCCGGTTCCCAGTTCCGCCGTCCGTGTCAGTGACTGCGGCGGCGGCGCTCTCCATCTTGTGTGTCCACTGCAGGAGCGTGCAAGCCGGAGAACTTCACGGCTGGCTGTCGACAGTCTGACTTGGTTGCAGCGAGGGGAAACGCAGAGACTGCTCCCACCACGCCGGAAAAACACCGATGCTTCAGCTCACAGTTCAGTCTTGTTCAGTGATCACTTTTACCGTCTCGACTTCACTTGCTGCTGAGTTGGTCGGTGCTAGTTGATCACCAATTCTTTCACCTCTGCCAGCAGTTCTTGCTGCTTGCTTGGTAGGTGCCCCTCTTGCTTAGCGAACACATCTCATCTAGTCATCTTGTGACACATTCCGTTCCACAGGGGAAAAGGAACAGGTTAAATTCGCAGTCAAGATCATATCCTTCAGCACTCGATTCCTCATGCCAAACATGGCGAAAGTGATCAAAGGGGCACAAATGTTGACCAGAGCAGCGAACACGTCACAACTATTCTTGAAGCTGGATGAATAAACAGAACTACAACTGTATCCAAAGCCACATCTGCGGTTTGCAGTATTATGAGCTCTACGGCAGTTTGAAGCAGACCGACAAAAATAAAAACCCCTAGAAAGCCAGGTACTGCAACAAAGCCATTCTTTCTTCGTGCTAGGTTCTTCTAACTTCTAAGCACTAACAGCCTAACAGCAACGTTTGCAAACATCAGTAGGGACGGTGTCGGCCCCTGCGGCTGTTGTTGCTATTACTACCACGGTCGTCTCCTCTCTGCCGCCTTCCACCAGAGCTGGATCCACCACCGCCGCTGCCGCTGCCACCATAACGACGACCACCTTGCTGCGCCGGAGGCGAAGCCAGATGCACAGTCTGCTGACCTGCAGGTTGTGGTCTGCCAAAGAAAAAGGAAACTATAAATTGACAAAGGAAATACCACTGCAACAGTTCAAATGGCTGCTCTTAAGATGTAAGATGGAACAGAAAAGAAAGAAGCAAAAGTGATGGAAGGATATAAAGATCTCATTTCACCACACTATTGGACCATTGAAAGTGTTGGAAAAGCAAAACAACTTCCTTCTACAACAGAGACTAGTTTCATAAAAATACTCCAGGTCTATGTCTGTTGTCAAACTTAAGAGCTGCAAATACTAAATAAACTACATGTGATTTAACACACAGACAAGACTTTTGACAGGTTTGTCACACTTTACATTTCTCAGGTACCACTTTTACCATGTACTGAATAACTGGATGTCATGCGCACATTGATCCAAATCATTTCTTATCTGTAGCCTAATGTATCAACTGGCTACCAAGTGTTTCATCTATGGACTCGCGGCAACAAGTAACACTACAAGACAACAATGGAATCCAGATGCAGTAGGTGCTGGAATTGCATTAGTTCAGTTGAATGTATGTAGTATGACCTTTCTAGAAGAATACTTAGAATAGATCGAATTACTTACACATATACAAGACGGCCATCTGGCAGAACCATTGGGGTCATTGTTGAAGCTGAAGGAGCACCTGGAGCATACAAAATTGGCTGCAGACGTGCAAAGAATGCCCAAGCATACACAACAGTTAGAAGGATATCACCTCATGCATACTTAATGTATCTCATGCATTAGCCAGTGCATAACAGATGATGTCATGTACCTGTGCAGCACGAGCAGGAAGCACACCATAAGCACCTGCCAATCCATTTCCAAGTGGATTATAAACACCTGCCAGTCCATTTCCAAGTGGATTATAAGCGCCTGCCAGTCCATTTCCAAGTGGATTGGCCCCCGCCAGTCCATATCCAAGTGGGGTATAACTTGGCAGCAATGGACTTCCTTTCACAGTAGGTACTGATACAGTATTATCCTTCTTATCAGCTTTTGCAAGTGAACAATCCAGTACCTGGCCTGATGGAGAAAAAAATGCATGACCTTTTCAATACATGCAGCAAATTGACTAGCTATAGAAGGATGTTAGATAAGAAAACTCACCATCAAGTTCATATCTCTCGGTTTTCTTCAAAGCCTTAATAGCCATGTACCGTTCCTTAAAGTGAACAAAACCGTACCGATTTTCATGACCAGCTTTTGCAGGAGGAAGAATAACTTTTGTAATTTCTCCAAGATGCTCGAACAGATTTTTCAGCTGCTCTTCAGTAACAGTCTTGGGCAGGTTTTTGACATATAGAGATTTAACCTGAAGACAAAAAATGCACATCCATATACAACATCATTATAGAAGGAAAAACATAAAGGTACATTTTGTCATGTGGTGCTCAAAACTCAAAAGAACCTGCGCAGTAGAAGCAGATTCACCACTATTCTTAGGATCTGCCCAGTTGACAGTAGGAGCATTTGTATCTAGTTTGAATTCTGGGGTAGACATCTTCTGCCTAGCATACTCTGCACATGGCTGGTTGTAGTAATCAATAAAGCCATAACCCTTATGGCGATCTGAACGTGGTGCCTATGATGAAGATACATTCAATGTAAAACAACTGTAATGGTGCACACTAAAGTTATTGAACTATCCAAGTATTTTATCAATACCTTCGGGAGATTAACTTTTAAAACTCCAGGACCAACTTCTTCCACTGCGTTTTTGAAATCATCCAGTGTCCAATGTTTGGGTACATTCCCAATAAATAGCCTGTTCTTTTCCTGAGAGGAAGAAACTTTTATCTTCTTTCCCTGTTACAAGAACCATAATAATAAGTCCATTTTGTATCAATATTCAAGATATATGAGATAACCAGATGTAACAAGGAATCAGGAAGTACTAGTGTGTATTCATGTGTTCTTTGGGTTGCAAACTAGGTCTGTATAATATGGAGCCAAAAATATTTTACCAAAATATTATTGTTGAAAAGATAACATACCGCCATCCACAATTCTGATTTCTGAAACTATGACTAATCAGGTGTAACAAGGAATCAGGACATACTGGTGTGTATTCATGTGTTCTTTGGGTTGCAAAACTAGGTCTCTATAATATGGAGCCAAAAATATTTTATAAAGGTCCCCCAAAAAATTATTGTTGAAAACATAACATACCACCATCCACAATTCTGATTTCTGACAGTATGACTGAATACAGGGGTTTGCAATTAGTCACAAGGTTCTGTACTTTAATCTCGACAGTGGAACTGCTGCAAACATTTTTAAAAACAGCAAGGGGATGCAAGTGTAATCATATAACCTTGTACTTTGCTACGTCTCAAACTGATCGCAAGGTTTTGTATTTGAAATTCAACTAGACTGAACAGTGCAACTGCTGCAAACATTTTTTTTACATACCAAGCGGATGCGAGAGTAACCATTTAACCTTGTATTTTGCAATGTCTAAACTGATCTACGAAATTCAATGTAAAGTATATGAAAACACAATTTTCAACTTAGTTTCCTACTACTATCTTGGGAAGTCATGTGCTACCAAATACTTTCTTTATCACATATACCCATATTTTTGTAGAAGATCAATATAAACAATGGCAATTAACCACTGGTGGACTAACATGAAGATTGATTCTGAGTTCAAGTGAAAACAAACCTTTAGGTCCTTATTGTTTAACTTTTGGATAGCCTTTAAAGCCAGTTCTTTAGCTCTGAAATTAACAAAAGCATATAGCTTGTTATCCCCCTTTCCTCGTATCCGCACCTGCAGGAAAAGCGGACTCTGAATTGCAGAAGAAAACAAATGCAGAAGCTAACCCACACAAAGTAAGCGGTACTCACTTCCACGACTTCTCCAACCGACTCGAATAGATTTTTGAGATCTTCAGAAGATACATCTGAGGAGATGCCCCCAACGTACACTTCAGATCCATGAGGAGGAAGAGCAAGAAGCTCAGCATGCTTCTCTTTTTCATCCTCATCCTTTTGATCAACATCCACCATTTTACTGTCATGTTTAGCATCACCTTCACACGCAACTTCAGATTTTTCCTCCTCCTCTTCCTCTTCCTCTTCCTCTTCTACCTCTTCATACTCAACCTCCTCCTCAATTTCTTCATACTCAACTTCTTCCTCTTCATCTTCCTCGTCAGGATCATCAAACTCCAAATGGTCTTCTTGTTTGACCAATTCAACTGATTTGGTGGAAGCAGCATTTTCTGTCCTCCTTGACATCTTCCAAAGCTCAAAGTTCCAAGGAAACTTTGGAAAGAGCACAGGAACCAACAATATTGGGGGAACAAATTGATGATGTATGGATAGGAAGAAAAATGACAGAAACAGCTAGAACAAAAGATATGTAATAATCTCAAAATGGATTTAGCCATGGGTATCCTAATGGAAAATGGCACCTCAAAGCAGGTGACTGTCAAGGAACAAATGCACATATAGCAGTATGTTCAGATGGGAAAAGTACAGAAGGTTTTCAAGAATACGATAGCACCGTCAACGAGAGTATGTTAAAGAGGACAGGCAAAGATGATGCTATCTGAGGTATACTTGAGCGGGCTGGTGAAATTGTAAGGCATCAAAATTCCATTAAATGAATGGAAGGGAAGAAAAAACAACAGGGAAAAAAATAAGAATTAGAGAACAATGTACATAATGTGTGAATCTAAAAATAAAACCTGAACTCGAGTAAATAGCTAAGAGTGAGGAAACATGGAGACAATGGTCATTTCATGGAGATAAATACTCTCTGAAGATTGAACTAAAGACATTATTCAACTAAACCATTTTCATATTGCTGCAAGCTTGGCCCTAACATAAAAGACACTAACTTGTTACTGGGTACTTATTGTCTTATAGTTTTACTTTATGCATTATGAATAAACTCATGCAGTGCCGATAAATGTACTGGTCGTCGAATCATACTATGGACAAAAAAAAAATCTTTCTGAGCATAGATATATATGGTATCAGTGTCTAAACTATAATTGCTCCTCAGATCAACCTTGTCAATGATAACAATATATGGCATCCACCAGCAAATTGCATATGGCATTCTATAGGTATCAGACTGGACCGAATCTAGTGCTTTCATATAAAACAGGACAGAGCCCTTGTACTGAAAGAGCAAAGTAAAAGGCTAATATCTGGTGTGGTGCCGTTGCTTTGTGATTAGATAGTATACAGGCTGCCTCCTATATATCTAGGCATCTAGTACATGAATAGGAATATCTAGTGTGCTCCCCTTGGCGGCTTGCCCCCTTGGATGAAGGGTCCGTCGGGAGAGGGGTCAGTGGGGAACTTGAATCAGTCCACCTCATTGTTTCGCAATTAATTAACTGAATCTAGGTGAAAAGGCGGGAGTTTCGGCACCGCCCACCGGCCCTAATCCCCCGCTCCCCACAGTACAATCACATGTAACACAAGAATAAGATTCTAAAAAAAACGAATAGAAGAGATCGGAACGGAAAAAACGGGGGCCTCTGATCGGAGGGACTCGAGTTCTTACCTCAGAGAGATCCGGAGCTGCCCCCAGCAAATTTGCGGATTGGAAAGCGAAGGGAGAAACTGCCCTAGGCCGAAGAAGAAGGAACGAAATGCGATGGGGACGGAATGAAATCGAGGTGCAGTTTTGCAGCCCGCCCCCTCGGTTGCCTAATTCGTTTCGTTTCCATCCCTGACGACGCGTGCGCCGTCCGATCCGTCTCTGGCAGCCTGCGACCGTTCGTTGTGGGGTCATTGACCCCGTTGACTCCTCTGCCGCTCTTGGTCAACGGCTCAACGCTACAGCCTCTGTTTCTGCTCCGCCTGGGCCTGGGCCTTCCGCCGAGCCGCAGCGCGACACGCCAAGCTTCTTGTGTCCGCTCACTTGCATTGTTTGCCTAAATGCTCGATTTGCAAAAAGGAAAGAAGAAAAAAAATAATCGCCTATTATCACTTGCATTCCCTGAATTGAAGGATCGCAAAGCTCAGAAGACTGAATCTGATCTCGAATGAACTCATGCTTTCAGACACCACACTAGATGAATTTGCAGAATTCATGCTCCTATCTTAAAAGGAATGGTGTGTCAAAGAAAAAAACTCAAGAGATGGGACAAGGAATTATGGAAGAGAAAAAGTCCATTCGACCGGACCATGTGCGTGATATTTTAGGCCATTTTGGACTCTCCTGGGGTGAGCTTTGAGTGAATCCCATAAAAAAAAAAAGGCTTTGAGTGAAGATGAAGGATCTTGAGTGATTAGTCAACTAGGAGCATATAGTTCGAAGTAGGGACGGCTTACCTGCCTGCCTAGCAACTCACGGTGCATCAGTTCACTGTAACACATTTAAAATGGTATATCATTTGTGATTTGTTCCTTTTCCCCTTGTGCCACTTTGAGTAAACCTAAAGATTGTGTAGCCTGTGACTGTGACTTGTAGCACCCCCACAACAACAACAACCACCATGAATTAAATCATTATATCACTAAGCTTTTCACCACAAATAAGCATCATTCCAAATCATTTATGCTTTGCATTTCCTGCACTGAAGAATCACAAACTTACAGCTTAACTCTGACCGTGAATTAAATCAGAGTTTCAGAAATCCTATAGCCCAAATGAATAATCGCAGTACAACGTATCCAATATTCATCATGGAATGCGTCGTCAATTTTTGCGGTCGCCATCGCCGCCATCCTTCTCCGGCAGCAGCCGCGTGGCCGCCTCCGCGTCATCCGGCTTGGGCACCGCGGTCGCCGCCGCCTTCCTCTCGGCCTCCTTCGCCTTCAGCCCCTGCAGCTTGGCGTGGTTGTAGTAGGCGACGCCGAGGAAGGCGATGCCGTAGCCGACGAGGTTGACGGGCGTGACGGTGTCCTTGATCACCGTCCATGAGAAAGCGATGAGCAGCCAGTCCTTGACTACGCCGGCCACGTTCATGGTCAGCGCCGACGTCTTCCCCACCAGCAGGAACACGGCCAGGTTCAGCGCGAAGGCGCAGAGCGAGTTGGTCCCGAACACGAACACGTCGGGCCGCGCCAGCCCCGCCGCCGACGCCGCGGCGGCGCGCAGCCTGGGCAGCTCGACGGCGTACCACGGCACGGCCAGGAACAAGAGGCAGCAGGGCGCGATGTAGTAGAGCGAGGTGATGGGGTTGAGGGACATGCCCCTGGAGGTGAGCAGGATCTGGATGAGCACGAGCCGCGTGGCCTCGGCGGCGACGGCGGCGAGCTGGAGCGCGACGCCGAACGCGTCGAAGCGCGCCTCGCCGTACGCCGCGACGGCGACGCCCGCGGAGATGCCGAGCATGTTGAGCATGGAGGCGCGGCGAAAGGAGTCGGTGCGGAAGGCGACGGCGAGGGAGTAGACGGCGACGGGCATGAGCGCCTTGAGCATCTGGATGAAGGAGACGGAGAGGTAGATGTAGGCGGAGTTGGAGAACCAGAGCGAGAGCGCGTAGAGCGCGCCGATGGGGACGACGGAGGCGGCGTAGAGGCGCGGCGTCATGGGCGGCGAGGCGGGGACGTCGACGACGCGGAGCACGCGGACGAGCGCGGCGGCGAGGGTGGCGCAGAAGGCCATGTGGATCATGGTGAGCGAGATGGGGAAGGGCCAGCCGTACATCTTGGGGTCCAGGATGTACTTGTTGTACACGATCACCGAGAAGCTGAGGCTGATCCAGATGCCCACGTACGCGTACGACAGCAGCACGGACCTGAGCACCGATGGCGGCGGCGCCGGGGAGGCGGAGGTCGACGACGAGGAGACTTCCATGGCGGCCTTGGCCGGCGCGGCGTCGTCGCCGGCGCCCATGGGGTATGGAGGCCTGGACTAGATGTGGCTCACGGGGAGTGATGCCTGGGCTGGGTGGTGGTGCCTGCTGCAGGCTGCGGAGTGGTATGAATAGTGGACGGGATGGGATCGTGGAGCCTTTACGTACGCTGCGCTTCAATTGTTGACGAAGTTGCTTGAAACTCGGAGGTCTCCAATAATGGCGAAGAATGCAAGTAGACCAATAATTTGTACCATGAGAATGATCACACAGCATTCCCATGTAATGCTAATCTTGTAAGAAATTGCTGCAGAGAAATGGCTGAAGCTGAACTGCGAGGGGTACGCATGGATTGCTGTAAGCTCCAGATTCTGAATTTGTTGTCAGCTGTTGTAGTGCAGGATCGGAGGATGATGAGACCAGACTCAAACGGAGACTTTAGCCACCATCTAGTGCAGTGTAACCGACGTCGAAGCAAACCTTTCGGGATTCGGAGGAAAAAACGCGTGTTACGAAGAGAGACTGAGCATCGACATGACTTGGACCTGGGGTTCAGAGCTGCGCAGGAGAAGAATCCAAGCAGAATGGGAGTGCGTAATTCTAAATTCACATGCAGTGGGTCCGGTAGTCTGACGTAAACTCTGTTTTATGCAATGGGCAGCAGAGCAAAGTGCCTGAAGAACAATGTAGGAGTATATATGCATTTATTTGTCAGAACTTGAAAAGAAAACGATGTTCAGTATCCACCAGAAAATGACGTTTATACTGAGAGACATTATACTAATAAATCTGTAAAAATCCACATTACAACAATTCAGCACTGCAAGAATGCATCACATATATAAAGATTTGCGAACAACGATAGTAACTTAATAATACAAGGTACTGAAGTCATAGCACAATATAATGGAAGGAATGCTAATGTTTGTCTAGAACCAATGCAAGAATCTCTTGGCCTTGCATGCTGGTAACTGCCACTGGTAGCCAGGTGTTGGTTTACGCCTGAAAAGGGGGCATGAAAAGAAGATTGTGTTAAGTGAATGGCTATAACAATTGGATCAATACTATCTGTAGCAAGCACCCTCAGTTTACTTCTTCCTAAGAGCATCTTATTAATTTTGCATCCATTCTCTATTTTGTTACAAAGTCAAGCAGTAGCACAAATGCCAAATGAAAAAAAGCACATCAATGTAACCAGAAAAAGAGAGAGAGAAAAGATCAGTTAATTGGTCGCATGAATTGAATTACTGTATAAACAAGCCTTTTTTTTAACGTAACTGCATAAACAAGGCTTGTGTGTAGCACAAAGACAGGCACATATATAGGATTAAAAAAGAGGAGTAGTATTGCTAAATTATAGTCTGAAACTGGTGCATCAGGTATTACTACAGAAAACAAGGGACGTACTAGCCTCATTACTGAACTTGCTCTTCAAATTGCCAATCCTCTGCACTCGGATCCTTCTGAGTACTAGTCCTCTGCTCCTACAAGCAGCACATAACGCAAAAAAATTAGCAGCTAGCCCAAAGCCAAAAATTGACGTTAGTTAGCGAGAAACAGTGCAGAAAGAAAATAAAGTAAATACGCCTACGTACCACTGATTACGAATGCAGCAGCTGAAGATATGGTGGACAAGGCTACTAGGTCCGGGTGTACGGCCATACAGGCTGCAGTTATCAATTGCCGGTGACAAGCTGCCACTACTGAGGTGGTATTGGGCAAGGTAGGGATGTCCTGAATGAATGTAGATGACACTGTCACCCTTGACAGTAGGCAGCACCTTAGAGGAGACACTTATGTTCCTCTCCTCTCTTCAATGAACAGGTACTGCCTCTGATGCTTTTTACTGGGATAAACCTCTGCAGCACAAGGTCCTTCAGTTTGCATACCAAGATTTGCGACCCAAACAAATCGTTGTGGCCAAGCACCAGGATCTCTGACCCACATTCTACTAGACCGTAGGGATAGACGAGTTTGTGTGCCGGGACTGTGGCGATCAACTTTGGCGGTTGTAGCGCACGACCTGTCCCATGTGTCTGGAGAATCTGGTGTACGTTCTCACCGTATAATGTGGAAGTGTCCACCATGTATAGCTTTCCTTGGAACGACAATGGCGGATAGCGCATCGGGCATGGCCAGCTTGAGAGAGTCCATTGCCGATCCATAGAGATAGCAAAGGCCACACGGCTTACCTCATCAAGTGCGAGCATGATGGTCATGGCTCCAGCGTTGTTGAAGGAAACAGAAGCACAGATGACTCTTGCGAGGCTTCTGATCCTAGCCTGTCGGGTGCGGGGCAGCTATGCAGACCTTGTGGGTGCATTTCGCGGGCGCTGCCTGAAGGATCGGGTTGATCTTGGCCAGCAGGGCATCTTGGGCGCTGGCGACACAGAAGGCTCTGATCGATCTCTTGGGCCTCGCTCCGAGTTTGCTAGCTCTCCAGGCAGCTGGGGTAGGTCTGCCCGTGCTGGTACCAGCTCAAGATGGCACAGGAGAAGGTGCGCCAGTTGACCACCAAGTCGAGGAGGAGCGTGTCGCCGCCGTACGCGTCGCCGATAGATGTTGCGCCCCGCACCCTCCAGAGCTCGATCACCGCCTCTTGGATGCAGGGGCGAAGCTACATCAATTAGTGCATATGCACCTACCGTAAATTGCAAAAACAGTGATTAGGTTTAACTTTTCACTATATATATATACACACCCCTCAAGGTTCAAATCTATGCACCCACAAATTAAGTGCATCCCTTTAATTTGCTCTAGCTTCGCCACCACTCGGATTGGAGCGAAGCACTTCGCCTCAGAGATGATGAGGACAAAGAAAGCCAGCGAGAGCTTGAGACCTTGGTCTGCTCCCACCGCCTCGGTGGTTTGCGAGGGTACGTCTTGAGGTGCCCTTGTGCCGCCTCCTTATTTGTTGATCATCAGACCGGGTGAGTAGCCCGCGAGCGCCCAGCTTAGCCTCCGCCGAACGAGAGGTGTCGAGGCCTGAACGCGAAATGCGAACAGCCTGACGTGCTTGTTGGTGAAGCCGAGTATATAGGTAGAGGTTGTCGGATATATCGCAGGAAGAAGGTAACGCGCGCGGTCGCCGGTCACGGCGACGTGGAGCTGTTGCCGCCCGTGGACGCAGGCTGATCAACCGCGACGCCGTGGCGTTAACATGGAAGTCCAAGTCGGCTAGAAACGTCACGTGGGCGTTCCTTGTTGCTGGTAGCAAGGTCGAACGACTCCTCCAATCCACGATCGCCCTGCGCGCGCGTGCCACGAAACAGATAAAAAGCCGGGAAAACTAGGAACAGTAGGAAGTCCGCCCGGCCCGCCGACAATTAGGCGGCCTTCGGCCACTATTGCTTCCCTTGGTTCCGATTCGGACCACCGATTCGCTTCGAAGAATTTGTAATCGCAACCAAAGGGCTCAGCTACTCGAAGCGATTTCTCGAAATCGACCGATTCCCGCAGTGGAACGATGTAGCGGGCAGCAGCCCAGATTCCACCGATTCCCGCAGGTAAAATTACCCATATTGCCACTGGTTACGACGTACCGGTTCACTTCTTTTCTTTCCCGAGCGATCCTTTCCCCATCCATCTCCCGTGCACCTCCTCCTCGCAGACGGCGACAGCGCCTGCGCGCGCCGCCTCCCTCTCGCCAGCGGCTCGCCGGCGGCGGCCTCTCCAAGTCCCCGCCGCCGGCTGCCTCTCCAAGTCCCCAGGTGCTGCCCTCTCCCCCTGCCATTCCCCTCTTCTCCCCTCGGTCTCGTTGCGTTCCGAGCAAGCCGCCCCCCGGGCCGCCCCCCGACGCGCCCCCGCTGCCGCCCGCCCCCCGTGCTGGTAAAGAAATACAGAGGAGAAAGGGAGAATGAAAGGGAGAAGGGAAAAGGGAAAAAAAGAAAGAAGAAAGGAAAAGTATAAAGAAAAAAAGAGGAAAGAAATACAGAGAAAAAAATGAAAGAAAAAAGAAATTGTTCAATTATTTTTATAACGTGGATATATATTTTGTATAAATTATTATAGATGCCAAATATTAACAAACATGAATATTTTCTTTCCAAAACGGTCATCTACATGTCCATGCGATTAATTAGCATATAAACAGCCTTATGGGATCTCCGGGGCATAACAGACATTTCTTACAGAAATCCACAGCTGACAGTTATTTTAACCAAACAGCTTTCAGCTTTCCCACAGATGTTTATACAGCTTTCCTACAGCTGATTCCAGAAATCAGATTTTCAGAAATCCACAGCCAAACCAAACACACCCTCCCCCTTACCTTAAAAGCATTTAGTGCTCACTTTTACTTGTGTAGCAATGGATAAATATACAAGTGTCTATATATATGCTCTTCTCCTTACCCAACAGATGACCATATGCCTATCAAAAAATAAAAAATATATATGATCATGTGAGTGTCTATATATGCCCTACCTCTTACTTGTGTAGTAATAAATAACCATGTGTGTGTCTATATGTACTCTACCCATTACATGTGTAGCAATGAATGACCATGTGAAGAATATATATATCTATATATATATAAGTGTAAGAACGGATGACCATGTGAGTGTCTATATATACTGTTCTGTTTACCTGTGTATTATCGTGCACACCTGTGGGTGTCTGTATGTGCTGCTCCTTTACCAATGCAATACAGTAATGGAAAACCATATGTGAGTTCGTTTATATGCTCTACCATTAGGACAAGGGAAGCGCATGATGCTTAACTAGACTTTAAGTTGGAACTAGTGAACAAGTAGATTTTTGTTTGGCAAAATGTACAATACTTATCATCTACAATAACTATGTAACATGGGGCCACTAGTAAATTAATAAAATAAATTGTTGCTTGCTAACTGCATGCCATCCCATCAAGAAGTGAGGGAGGGATAATAGAGAATTATTTTTTTTGTTTGCTACGGCTAGACAAGGTTAGGATCACCTACAAGAAGCCTTTGTGCACTGCTAGCTTGTGACATGCAATCTTATTTTCTAAGTAAAAAAAAATCCGCGGCTTAGCTTGAGCAATTTTTGGCAAATATGTGGATTCAAAGTCAATTTGGACTCGGCCGAGTACCGGGCCAGCCCAACCAGCCCTATCTTCTTTACGGCCCACGCGTATCAGTCCTTCAGTACCCCGGCCCAATCAAGCTCTCAGCAGTCAGCCCCAGCGCCCCGCGCCGCCGCTCGCTCCTTTCCTCCTCCACCCTTCGCCGGCCGCCGCCTCCCTCACGGACCGCCGCAGCGCGCCATATTTCTGCCCTCCTGATCCGCCACTCCAAACCCGCGGGGGAGAGGCGGCGGCTCCAAGGAAGATGGGGTGGAAGGCTGCGGAGAAGCTTATCAGGCACTGGAAGATCCTCCGCGGTGACAATGTAATATCTCTCGTTCTCCCGCCCGCCGCCCAGTTAGTCTTTTCAGTCCTACTCTCTTCTCACTGCAAGATCTCCCATTCTCACTTTTTTCCACTGCCAGGTGATGATCATCAGAGGCAAGGACAAGGGAGAGACAGGGCTCATCAAGCGGGTGATTCGGTCGCAGAATCGCGTCATCGTCGAGGGCAAGAACTTGGTAATTTGTTGTCCGTTGCTCTTCCCCAGTTACTTACCCGAGTGTTGAATCAGTGTAAAAGATGTGTGTGTCATCATCCATCCAGTCGTTTAAATTGGACTCAACTCAGTTGCATAATTGGCTGTATCAATTCAATTAAACCTATCCCTCAGTAACAGTGTGCTATAAGTGTTTGTTGAAATTCCCAAGTCATTACAACTGAAAGACGAACCTTCACAAATTTGTGTAAATTCTTCAGAGCTCGGACCATTGTTGGTGTTGTGCTCATGGTTTTAATCTGGTGTTATAAGTGATTAGATGATGCCCAGTCTTTATCCCCATTGTACTGCTTTTCGGCTAATCATATGAGTTTGAACTGTGAATGCTGAATAAATGTAGCTTTTCCTCCCAAAGTACCACGCATCCATCATAGCACAAAGATATCAAAGCACGAAGAGTGCACACATTAATAGGATGTGGGAACTGAATAGCAGTGTGCATTCGTGGTGAGATGGATGCGGGCCTTGACAAATTGGTCAGAGTTCAAAGAATAGAGGTGACATGACACTCGAGGGGAACAAGCCCACCAATATCTATTGTTTTTTTTATTGAGGAGCACAGGACAAGTATAGCTTCTTGCTGTGTAACAAATCATTATTCTGGTTTACATTCTGCAGTGTCCTTTTACATGCTTTACTAGTCTCATGTGGGACATGGCTGCCTACCATATCAGTGCTTACATACTGACATAAGACCATCTAAGTTCCTAGCTGCATTAACACATGTATTAAGGCCATACCCAATAGATGCTCAATAATTCAATTGCTTCTAATGCGGTAGCCGGTTGATTTATGTCGCAAATGCTATGGCGATACCAAGCAGGAACGTCGAAACATCATTTTTCTCATTTTCTGATATCATTTTTTTATTTACTTGAAATATATTGCACATTTGTTTGTTATTCTGGGTACTGTTAATGGCAACCAGTAAACAGAAACAACATTTCCATTGTCTTGTGCCTTGCCATGTCCACTTGAGCATTAGAAATTACATAAATAGTTGTGCTTCTTCATTTCAGGTTAAGAAACACATTAAGCAAGGGGAAGGGCACACAGGTGGTATTTTCTCGATTGAAGCACCACTTCATGTTTCAAATGTCCAGGTTGTTGATCCTGTGACTGGGTATGGATATGATACCTGATCATGTTTTAGTGCATATAGATATATTGCTTTCTTAACTTCTCATTATAAATTCAATACAACGTTTCATGCAGGAAACCGTGTAAAGTTGGATATAAGTATTTGGAAGATGGGACCAAAGTCAGATTCGCTAGAGGCATGAATGCATCTGGTGCTGTGATACCCAGGCCAGAAATTTTGAAGGAGAGAAGAAAACCAAGGCCCGCATCACGTATGTCTCATATATTTTTGAACACTCATTATATGGTGATCCACATCATGCACGTTAGGTGCCATCTCAGTGCAGGAAAGAGAATTGTGGTTCAACAAAGTAATGAGCAAATAGACTCTGAATATTCTTTGTTTCGAGCACTAACTATGATTTAACTCCAAAGATGATATAGGTTGCATAAGTAAACGAATAAGTAGGTCACATCAGTGGTAAAAAAACGCACCAAACATTTTGCCATACTCTTTTGTCATTGTTCTAGGGTCTCCAATACATTATTTGGCTATTTGAGTATTTGTCAATTGTACATTTTGTGATGAGAATTTGCTCTTATTTGTTCCTTCCAATCATGCAGCTGGCCCAAAGGATACACCAATCGAACTTGTGCTGGAGAAGACATACGATGAGAAAGCTGGGATCGGTATGCCTGATCTATAGATGCTACATTGGTTCTGCTGAATTTAGTATTTGTGAACAGGTCCTAGTTAAGGTATCACGGGGAGTCGATGATTGTTGCAGCTGTACTGTGCTTCCCTCATAATAATCATGTATTAAAAGTTGAAATAGTCTTTTATTCGTTATTGGCATGTATGCTGCCTTTCTTTAGGCCGAATGTTCAGTTCTGCAGAATTGCGGAAAAGCATTCTTGGTCGAGAAATGGCAAAGATCTGTATCTTCTTAACGAGATATCCATTTATGAGAAGAGATGTTAATTCAACTTGCTAACCGTTTCTGTTGCTGTTAGATTGTGTGTGTTTTCTGAAATCTGAACCATATATTGTTTCATTTTGCAGCACTTTAAGGCTGCTTTATGAATTGTTCTTGGAGTTTACACCTTTTTTGCAGGTTTTTGCTTGTCATTGGTTGGCACTTTGTAGATAGTTATTGTACACCGTATCTAGATTAGAGAACTTGGCAAGACATTAACCCGCTGAAACATTTGAAATCAGAGCTTGCAAATACATATAAACAGCAGTCATCTCTCCTGCACTACCACAAGAATGACCAAACGGCGTTGTTACATTCAGGAAGCATTGTATAGAATTTCACCCTCAGTAAAATTTACGAGTCTCGCCATACTATTCCTACTACAAGCTACAAGATATGATCGTGAGGCCTACTTCTTCTCTTCTTTGGGCACGATGACAGTGTCGTCGCCCAACAACGAGAATATATGCTGCTCCATCTCGTCGTCAGTCATCGTTGAGTTGCCAGCCGCTTCCTCCTCTGCATCGGCTGTCTTCATGGCCTCTTCCATGGCCTTTGCCAAGTCGTCCTCGTCGAAGTCGTCATCTTGAAGCGCCGCAGGGGACTCCTCGGACGGCAGATCAAATGCTGCGACTCTTTCCTCCTCTGCTTCGTCTCTCTCTCTCGGTTCAGCGGCTTCAAACGGATCACGTGTCTTCTTCTTCGTCTGCGCGGACGGCTGAGGCCGGCAGTGCTGTGCCGGTGCTTGCACTGGCATGTGGCAGGCACGAACCACCGGAGGAATCGGCGGCGGCATCTGCTGCTTTGGCTGCGCAACTGGCTGCGGTGGTCCGTGCGCCGGCGTGCGACTCGGCGGCGCTGCAAGACGGGTCGGAGCTCGCGCTGGAGGCTGAGCTGAGGCCGGCGACGATCTGATCACCGAGGGTGTTGACGTCGACGAAGGAGCCACGGAACCGTTAGGCACGCACGGCCGTGGTGGCGCGAAGTACGCCGTGCAACTGGCCGCAGGCTGCACGACCGGAGGGGCCGGGGCGACGACGGCACCCAGCGTCCGCTTGGGGCACGGCGGCTCGGCAACCTGCGGCGCTGGCCTCTTGGGCGGCGGCGCCTGCGCGATCACGACGGGCGCAGGCGCGGGCGCAGGTGTCGCGAAGAAGGCAGCGGATTCTTGGCGCGCCGCGGAGCCTGGAGCGGCCCTCGGGGAGACGTAGATGTTGCAGAACACGTACTGCCTGTCGCCGACGACGGCGTCCTGCAAGCAGCACGAGTACTCGTCCATGAGCCAGTCCGTGTACGCGCCGCCCTTCTTGTACCGCAGCTTCCTCATCTCGCCGACCTTCACCTTCTTGCGGTCCACGACGTCCGTCACGCCCTGCGAGTGCCACGATCCTGCGCCGGCGGCGCGCGTGGCCCTGCCGGCCTTCCCCGCCTTGTGCGGCTGCTGGAGCTTGCAGTGGGTGAAGAAGAAGCGGTGCCCGGTTCTGGGCAACGGGCGGAACTGGCGGGCGAGCTCGCCGGGCTCGCAGGCGTAGACGTCGGCGTGGTGGATGAAGGGGCGGATGGCTTCGTGCAGCGGCGCGCCGGCGAGGAGCTGCGGCAGGTAGTAGGTGGCGGCCTCGAGCGGCGTCGGGTTGAGGCGGAAGCCGCGGAAGAAGATCTCCGGGCCCAGCGATGCCATGTCGGTCGGCGAGACGAGACGGCGGCGCGGAAAGGGGAAGAGATGGAAGGGATCGATGGAGCGCGGGCACGGCGGATGGAGCAAGAGAGGGGAGGCGGGTTTGATTTATAGGTGAAGGGCGTCGTCGATTGGATTCCGGGGCGGCCACAAGCCGGAGCGGAGTCTGCCTCGGCCTCGGATTATTGGTGAGATGGGAATCCGACTGGACTGACTGCCGGTCGGAATCCGTTCGAGAGTCGGACACAGTTGTAACCTCGCAACCATGCTGCAGCAACCGAGTCCCTGCTTGGATCGTCGACGCACACATGGGTGCGGCGTCACCGCGCATGCGCGGCGAGTGGCACGGCCTCCGCGAGCGGCGTGGCGACGGGCGAGTCGCGGCACACGGGGCAGGTGGCGCTCACCCGGAGCCACCGCTCGGCGCAGCACGCGTGGAAGCGGTGCCCGCACCCGGGACCGCGCCGCAGCGCGTCGCCGCGCGCGAAGTCGCCGAGGCAGATGGCGCACGAGCCGCCGCCGCCGTCGCCGTCATCACCGGTGCCGGCGACGTGCGGGTACTTGGGGTACATCGCGTCGATGGCGGCGACGTCGAGGCCCGGCACGGCGGCTGCGGCGGCGGGGGACGGGGCCGCGGGGGCAGCGAGAAGCGTGGCGGCGTGCGCGGCGTCGGTCTTGGTGAGGACGCAGAGGTAGGAGATGAGCATGACGGTGGAGACGAGGATGAGGACGCCGACCGCGATGGCGATGCCGTAGCCGAGGCCCACGCCGCCCGCTGCGGCGGCGGCGGGAGCAAGCGCGGGTGCGGTGGCGATGGCCGAGGCGCGTAGATACGCGCTCATTGGGCGTGAACTGGTATGGCGCGAGATATAGAACGTCTGAACGGAGAGCGAGAGATGGGTTTGCTACACTACATTTCGTGCTTCATGTGTTGGATCGAGAACAAAACTTTAAATTTTGTGAAATCAAGAAATTTTTCTTTTAGTGAAGGCAAGAATCGAGACACGGAACGGGGGTTTGCATCATCGCATTGTGTGGCTACTTGCCGGCGCAGGACTCGGTTCTGGCGCCATGAACCACGTGGTGTGGTGGCATCCTATGCATGAGCATGAGCATGGCTGCGTGCCTCTTGAGGATTATTACTGCCTTGCTAGCTGCTCTCCATTCTCCAAGCCTCAAACTGAACTGGGCAGGTGTACGGACCCATGTGGGCTTGCATTCTCCATGCCATCTCCCCCAGGCCGCCGCTTCACGGCTGGCTTCTGGCGTGGACGAGCCCGCAACATCGGTGGCAATGCAACCGCGTGTACAAAAACAGAGACAAGATTCAGCTACTGCTGGGGCTCTACCTACCGTCGAGATGAATGGGAACTTGGACGATCAAATGCTCGATCTTGCTTGGTTGGCTTGGCTGCTACGGTGCTACCTGACTGCACCGGAGTCATGGGAAGACGGATCATCTCAAGATTCCAAGCGTGATGTAGAATGCAAGCATTCAGTTCTTCGCAGTCCGGCTGTCCGCATTAAGGATGAAGTGGTACCTAATAGTATTTTTTCAACTAATTAGTTATAATGGTACGCCACTCTAGTCCATTTCTTCTCTTAAATTATTTACGCAGAATGTTATTCTAATTTATTTTATCAACTTTTTAGATCAATCTAATGACGTAAAATATATATAACTTGCACCCTGCACATCAGAGTAAGTCTCAAACACAGGGCCAACCAAGCATAGACAGGCAAATAGTAGAGAGCACATTACTAGTGCTCAATTGAAAAAAAAATCGCAGCTTCAATCAATTTCTCAACAGCAATCCACAAGATGATGACAATGTTGCTTCGCATCGCATCAATGATCAATCCAAGCAACTAAAAATGTCACTGAAACTGTAGGAGTAGGACCGCACATCCCCCAACAAGGTCATTGTCAGCACTCGACGGCGGCGCACGCGGCCCGCCGGAACCCCGGCGGCAGGTCGGGCGCGCGGCTCCACTTGCCGCCGCCGATGTCGTACACCACCACCAGCCCTTCCAGGGCGCCGCCCGCCGCATTGTGGCCCCTGACGGCCGCCACGTTCACCACCGCGGCCACCCGGTCGCCGCCCACGCCGGCCAACGCCACGCGCACCGCCATGCCCAGACCCACCGAGCCCCGGGGCACGGGCGGCGCCTCCAGCGCCACCCACCCGCACGAGCCTCCTCCTCCCCTGTTCGCGCCGCCGCCGCTCCACCGCCAGAAGGAGAGGTCCGCCGCGTGGCTCGCCACCACGTAGAGGTGGCCGTCCCCGGCGCCGCACGCGCCCACGATGCACCCCCCGCCGGGCACCGCCCGCGGCCGCGCCGACCACGCCCACGCGCCCGACGCCACGTGCAGCGCGTCCACCGACCCGGCGCACGCGTGCGCCTCGAGCGCGCGCGGGGCGCCGTCCCCGCCGGGGTGACCGGACACGGCCACCCCGCCGGCGACGTAGAACACGCCTCCCGCGGCCGCCCCCGCGCACCCGTACCTCCGCCGCGGCGCCTCCGCCACGACGCGCCACGCGTCGGCGGCCGGGTCGTACTCCTCCACCGCCGCGGTCCGCGCCGTGCCGCCCGCGACGTAGATCCGGCTGCCCACGGCCGCGGCGGCGAACTTCTTCCGCTGGAACAGCGTGGGCGCGCACGCGCGCGCCGCGCCCGTGAGCGCGTCCACCCGCAGCGTGGCGCCGCGGCCTATGAGGAACACCTCGCGGCCCAGCGCGACGGCGCGCGCGTGCGCGAACGCGGATGAACCGGCGCAATGCAGGAGCGGCGGAGGCAGGGGCAGCGCGGCGACCTCGAGCTCGGGGCGGGAGGAGGCGCCGAGCTGGAGCAGCGCGCGGGCGAAGGTGACCGCGGCGCCGTGGGCGGAGGAGACGGAGACGGCGAGGAGGCAGGGGCGGATGCGGCCGTGGGCGCGGCGGAGGTGGAGGAAGCCGTGGGAGGCGAGGAGCGCGGCGAAGCGGCGGCACACCACGGGGAGCGGCGGGAGGGAGGCGCGGGGCACGCGGGCGAGGCACTCGAGGAGGAGCTCGTCGGGGAGCGCGGAGATGGGTGACTCAGAGTCGGAGGCTGGGTTGCTGCTGGTGGAGGCAGCTGAGATTGGGACGGGAACGGCGATGTGGCGGGCGGGGTCGGCGGGGATGCAGGACCTGGCGAGCCACGAGAGGCCGCGGGGGTGGCAGCTGTCCGCGGCCATGGCTGCCAGATCGGGAGGGAGCTCGCAGTCGCAGCTCACTGGCTCACTGTGCCCCGCCGGCCTTGCTTCTTGGGGAAGTCCACGGGTGACAAGTTTGAGCGTGGTCTGCTCGGTTTTGCGTGCGCTTTTGTTTGGATTTGGTTGCAGTTGACTGATTGGGCATGGAGGACAGCGGGAGGTGGGGGACGAGCCGTTGGGCACAGCGTCGGTGCCCCCACGCCCACAGGCGACGGGATCGCGGTGGTTTGAAGAATCAAAATGGAAATGGACGTGTTTGATATGAAATTTGAAGAAATTGCGCGTCGTTTGCAATGTATTTTGAATCAGTTTGAGCTTGGGCCGACTGGCAGAGAAGTGTGTACGAGCGAGAAATGGTTTTGGTTTTGCTGGTGGAAGCTAGCTGCTTGCCTGCTTAGGTTCTTCAACTCTCTCTAACCCCCTTCGGTGGAGTAGATGCCAACAAAAATGGTGATCATATGCTAACCTAGAGCAGGTCCAACAACTAGTGTTCATGAAAACTTGTTATTCCCGCAATCACACACGAGAGCTATGCAAAGAAGTCAGCATTCTAGTGCGTTGTTTATCATCCCGTACTCAACAAAGGACTACCATGCTAGCACTAACTAGCGCCATTGACCAAATAACCTCAACTCAACTTTGCCTCTGCCATCCGCCCATCCGGAACAAATCAGTGTGAACGCTTGGGCGCTCATGGTAGGCGACGATTTTCAGTGCGCATCTCCATGTAGTCGTTTTCTCTCGGCATGTAAGTCGTGTAAGCCGATCTGCTGGGGGAAAAGATTGCACTTTTATGGGATTTTTATGCTCTAGTCACCGACCGAAAGAAGCTCTGAAGGCTTTGGGTAGGGCATCCGCAAAAGCATGAAAAGTTCTTTGGGCATTTACCTTCACGCTGAACGCCTGAGGATGCAGAAAACACGGGCACTCTGTCACGATCATTCCCGTGCCAACATGTTTAGTTATGCAAGTGACCTGCTGTGGGTCGGCACTAGCCTGTTCGATCGCTTTCATGTTGGACATGGACAGATCATAGCAGCGTCATGTTACGATGGTGGTTACACCAAGCCTGTGGCGAATTGCTGCTGAAGCTTTCTTTTTTCATTATGCTGTGAGGATGGAAAACGTGGTCTCGTGCTCTTCAGAATTTCTTTACACCATGATAGGAGCAAGAATCGTTTCAAATTGACTAATTTGGTGGCCAGCAAGCACGATGAGAAGATGAGCGGAAATATGCTACTGGTAGTTCCATCTGTTCTTATCCCTCCACAGCATCCCACGAGGCCGGCGGCATCAGGTTGTAGAAGCGGACAGCGGGGCGGCTTCTTCCTGGAAGCTGCCGTGAACCCCGGCGGCATATACCCTCCCTCTCGGCTGCGGCTGCGGCAGAGGCTGAGGCTACCAGGGGCCGCCACCACCAACCGACGAGCCATGTCGCCCACCCCGGCGGCGGCGCCCAGCGGCGACGAGGAGTTCACGGAGGTGGTGGTGGTGCGGCACGGGGAGACCTCCTGGAACGCCTCCCGCATCGTCCAGGTCGGTCGTCCCCTCCCGATTCTTCGCCGTCCTTCTACTGGATTGGTTGCAGGCAATTTCTCCATCCTTCAAGTGTTATGCATGTTTCGATCTGCCAACCATCTCGTCAATCAAAGGACACTCCAAAGTTTCAATATTTAACTACCTCATAGCACAACGTCTCTTTTGTCATATATATGTGCACCTACCTAGAAAATGGCGACCCTTCTGTCCAGGAGAAAACAATATCTCTAGCATCCATATTTACATACATGATGATCAATGGATGATCCAGTGATACTACCTTGGCCTTATAAATCAGGCATGCGTGTAGTTGGTGAGATTTTTTGTTTCTTGAATGTTGAATATTGGCTGGTTGAATTTATGAAGCTGGAAAAGGATGCCAAACCTTTTGCATTAAGCTGCAGCAATCTGCTCCTATCACCCACTCAAAATGCTAGATTTTGGAGATCCTTGTAGGGTGTAGCCATTCTTCCAATAGCTGCCATTTTTTCCGGAAAACAAAATTGTCGTACTGACAGAAATCAAGATCCTTCAACAGGGACAAAGGGACCCAGATCCTTCAAAATACAATTCAGAACTGACTATTGTTTGCAGTTCCATGTCTAGAATTAGCACTTTTTTTTATAAAATATCTGGTGAAACTTATAAGGTGGCTCATTGGCTGTCAAAAGAAGCCAAACCAGCTGCCATATACTCTTCTGATTTGAAGCGTGCTGCTGAGACTGCAGAAATTATAGCAAAAGTTTGTGATGTATCAAATGTAAGGTTATTCTGTTCTTTTTTTCCTGAAAGGTGGAATAAGTGCATTGTATTTGTCCCCCTTCTCAAAATTTTTTGTTTCAATTGGTGCTGAACGAGGCACTGAGAGAAAGGCACATGGGATATCTCCAAGGCTTGAAGTGGGATGATGCTGTAAATAAAAATCCAGATGTTTTCAGGGGCTTTGATATTTTAAAAATTACTGAGGGCTCTGATCCTGACAGCAGGAATCAAGAAATACCGGTAATTAAGTTTGCAGGTCAATTTGTCTAGATTGAAATAGTAACTGGTGACTTGTAAAGTACTGCTAGGATGTCATGGAACCACTAGCATATATCATCTGCAAGCTTTAAAGTTTTAATGCGAAAATGGTACCGAAGATCTGGCATAGATTTGCATAGATTGCATTGCTCTTCCTTTTTTTTCCACTTACGAATTACAATGGCCGGTGCATACTTATTCAGATCTTGAATTGACTTAAGCCATGTGAATAGCTGTACCAATGTTTTCAACATACTATTGCTAGCTACAACTGAAGAAGATGTTCAAAATAGCACAAGTTTTGCTTAGCTACTTGTCCCGACGATAAACCCATACCACAAAGCTGTACTTCACTTTGAAGGGCTTATCAACACTTTGTATTGATGTTCAGGGTGGTGGAGAGAGCCTGAATCAGTTGACTGAGCGATGTGTCTCCTACTTGAATAAGATTGCCCAGGAACACATAGGTATTCTGCAAACCTGATTTGCCACACTGAAATTTGAATAAGATTGCCCAGGACCACATAGGCCGGTGGATCCTTGAGAGGTGTGGAGACGTCAGCCATCTCGACGGAAATGGCTTTCTGGAGAACTCATTTGGCGGAGACGGGGCCTCTGCGTAACGCTTGCAGTGAGTTCATGGAGATGGAGTCGACAATATCGTCGCCGGCGATTTAGGCACGCAAGGCTGAAAGATTTCCGTGGTTCTATTGCTATTTTTCTCTGCGTATACTCTAGTAGTACTAGTACGTATAGGATCATGATGAAAAGAGACGACCACCCTTTTATATTCGAGCCAGTAAAGATTGTGTGTACTCAGCAGTCGCTCTGCAATCGCGCCTTTCTTTTGCATCCTTGGGTAGCCAATCTTCAGCAAGCCGGTAGAACAAACTTGGATGGATGACTTGGCGCAGAAACGAGTGTTTCTTTGTTAATTGGCAGGTCACCGTCTTTCGACTCTGCGTGACCGTTCTGTCTGCAGCGAGGAAAGAATTAAGAAAATACGCTGCTCTTCTCTTGTTCGCACGGCGACACAATCAGCTATGGTGACACGGCTGAACATGCCTACTCCGTTCTTCCATTGCTCTAACTTGTGTGTTCACTGAATCGAGCTGTAATCTTTGGAGTCTGAAACTAGCAATTCAATTCGATCATGTCCTCAGATCCCGTGGACGGTTGGATGCGGCCTGAGGGCTTACAACCTCGGCGTTCAACGGCCGCGATGCCGCTGGCCTCGGCTATCTGAGGTCTTCCCATTCGCGCCGCGTTCGCCGCCGTCCGCCCCCGTGCTCGCCGCCCGGCGCCGGAGCGTTTGATGTCAACGAGGCTCCTGCCCCGCATCACCCCGCTCCCGCGCCGCCGCCCCAGCCCGGACCCACCCGTCACCCCGGCCCTCGCGGCCTCGCTCGCGCGCATCCTCGCCTCCCGCGCCACCGACCCCACCTGGTCCCGCTCCCTCGCCGCGCTCCTCCCGCCCCCGCTCTCCGACGCGCGCCTCGCCGCCGCCGTCTCCTCCCTCGCCGACCCCGACCTCGCCCTCGCGCTCCTCTCCTGGTCCCGGGCCCACCACCGCCACCACCATGACGCGCCGACCCCGCTCGCCCACTCCGCGCTGCTCCGCCTCCTCTCCCGCGCCCGCCGCTTCGACGCCGCGGACGCCACGCTTCAGTCCATGTCCCCCGCCGCGCCGCCCACGCGCGCCTGCCTCGGCGCGCTCGCCGCCGCGTACGCGGACGCCGGGATGGACGGGAAGGCCGCCGAGACGTGCGCGCGCGCCAGGGAGCTGCACGGCGCGCTCCCGGAGCCGAGGCACTCCAACCGCCTGCTTAGGCTTCTCGTGGAGCGCCGGCGCTGGGAGGATGCCCGGAGGCTGTATGACGAAATGCTCGCCGAGGAGGGCCGCGCGGACAACTACAGCACCTGCGTGATGGTCCGGGGGCTGTGCTTGGAAGGGAGGGTGGAGGAGGGGAGGAAGCTGATTGAGGCGAGGTGGGGAGCTGGGTGCGTTCCGCACGTCGTGTTCTACAATGTGTTGATCGACGGGTACTGCCGGCGCGGGGACATTGGGAGGGCGTTGCTGCTGTTGGGTGATATGGAGACGAAGGGATTCCTGCCTACCGTGGTGACATACGGTGCTATTATCAACTGGCTCGGGAGAAAAGGTGGTTTCGACAAGATTGGGAGCTTACTTCAGGAAATGAGGGTGAAAGGGTTGTGCCCCAATGTTCAGATTTACAACACCCTGACTGATGCACTGTGCAAATGGCTGTCAGCATCACAGGCAATGGCTGTTCTGAAGCTAATGTTCGCAAGTGGGTGTGATCCGGATGTGGTCACGTTTAATACTCTGATATCAGCATTTTGCCGGGAAGGCGATGTTCGACAGGCCGAGCAGCTTTTGAGGGAGGCCATTAGGAGGGAGTTGGAACCAAATCAGTTAAGCTATACTCCATTGATCCATGGCTTCAGCATCAGTGGAGAAGTGATGGTTGCATCGGATTTGCTTGTGGAAATGATGGGAAGAGGACATACTCCAGACGTGGTTACATTTGGGGCATTAATTCATGGCCTTGTTGTTGCTGGGCAGGTCAATGAAGCCTTGGTTGTCCGGGAGAAGATGGCAGAGAGACAGGTGATGCCCGATGCTAACATATATAATATACTGATTAGTGGTCTATGCAAGAAACGGATGCTTCCTGCAGCTAAGAACCTTCTTGCAGAGATGCTTGAGCAAAATGTCCAACCTGATAAATTTGTGTATACCACTTTGATTGATGGTTTCATTAGGAGTGAGAATCTCAATGACGCAAGGAAAATATTTGAATTCATGGAGGAAAAAGGTGTCTGTCATGATGTAGTTGTCTACAATGCTATGATAAAGGGATATTGTAAGTTCGGAATGATGAGTGAGGCAATTCTGTGCATGAGCAGCATGAGAAAGGTTGGGTGTATTCCAGATGAGTTTACATATACTACACTTATCGATGGCTATGCTAAACAAGGTAACATAAGTGCAGCTCTTAGGTTCTTATGTCATATGATGAAGCGGAGATGCAGCCCAAATGTTGTTACATACTCGTCACTAATAAGTGGATACTGTAAGATAGGTGATATGGACAGTGCAGAAGATTTGTTTGAAAATATGCAGTCTGAAGGTCTATTTCCTAGTGTTATACACTATACAATTATAATTGGTAGTCTGTTTAAAAAAGATGAAGTGATCAAAGCTGCTGCATACTTTGAAAGCATGCTTCTTAACCATTGCTCTCCTAATGAAGTTACGTTGCATTATCTAGTTAATGGGCTCACAAATAGTATGTCTTGTATAATCAACCTAACCAGCCATAGTAGCACTGTTAAGGTTCATAACAAGAGTGCCCTTTTAGATGTATTCAAGGGAATGGTTTCTGATGGATTGGACCCAAGGATTTCAGCACTCAATGCTACCATCTTTAGCCTATGTAGACATAATATGCTTGAGAAAGCACTGAACTTGAAAGATGAGATGGCTAACAAAGGCTACACGCCAGACCCAGTTACCTTCCTTTCCCTACTCTATGGCTTTTGTTCTATTGGAAAACCAAGCAACTGGAGGGGTGTTCTTCCTAATGAATTTCAGCAGGATGAATTCGAGATAATCTTTAGGTACAAGACATTATTTGATCAGCATGTAGTTAAGTCAGTTAGCCTTGAGGTCTATAGGGTCTTGCAGTTATATGCTAAGGAGTTTCAGTTCATACAACAACCGGATCGGAGATTTGTTTGTTCTTGACTCATGGAGTCATGGTTTGCCTGGCTTTTGGAAACAAGGTGTGGCGTTATTTGGAATTTGACTTCAGCAACTGGGTACTGAGCACAACATCAATATTGGTGACAGAGAATTTCCTCCAGCACTGAATTTCAATACTGGCAGTGTTATTTAGCATGAAAAGATATCCAATTGAGATCTTCTATCTACTGAAGGTAATAATCTTGTCTTAGTTTCTCAGTTATGATTCCTGATCAATTAATAAAACCCCTTTCTCTCTTATAATTGGTAAATAGGTTTGATTGTTCTAAAGAAACTTCCATCCATAGTGGCAGGCATTGAAATGTGAAGTCACAGACTGATGGATCCAGAGGTAATTAGGTATGCAAGTGTTGAAGCTCGAGAATGTTGAGCCTTGATGAACCAATTCCAAGCAGTTCTATGATGCTCTTGGTATGGACCCATCTGCTTCCTGCTTTTAGTTTTCTCTTTAGAAGCTACTCACTGGTAACTCTTGGACTGTTTTGCAGGTAAGAAAATCGGTCTGCTTCCTCATAGCACCCAGAACTAGGCATGCAGGACAGTTGATACTTCACCCATGTAGTGTAGGACATCAGCCTAAATACAATCTGTATATAGTTGATGAACATAATGAGTAACTGAAAATAAATTAATATGAGAGGTACTACACAACTATTCTTCACCTTATCATAACTAGAAGTAAGAGACATGTATGTCAATTGATCAAATCCAGTTCTTTTGATACAAAACTGTCTATTGGGGACAAAAAGAACCTGATAGAAGGCAGTTAAACTAATATATACAGTTCTGGGCCTGTTCGGAAGTGCTGACTGTTTCTGATAACTTGAATACTTATTGCTGATCTAACCATTTGTGCAACATTTGCGGCTGTTTCTGTAGTGCAGTGGAATTTTGCTGGCATTATTCAGTTGTGCGTGTGTGCATTGTTTTTTTTTCTTTCCCAGCAAGAGAGAAATATGTTCCTTTGCAACTTCTCCTGAGAAGTATTCAAGCATTCATTTTATTGGTTGAATTTAGCCTCACAGTCACAAGAGATGAAACTCAAAAAAGAAGAGTAAAATAAACATAACAAAATCTATTTACAAATCCCAACGAGACATGAAAGTATGAAATTTGAAGCCGATGATGTTCTTGATCATTCAGCACCTCCATGGACCACCCTTCTCCTCACTTGCACAGGCAAGCCCCCTTTCATTCTGAGCGTCACGGAGAGCACGTGCTCAGGCTCGGGCACACCGCCGGCGGCATCCTTGCAGATGAAGGGGATGGGGAAAAGGTTTCAAGTTTCAACACCGCGGGCTATATATAGACCACCAGCATCCATCGGCTGCTCCATCTGCACTAGCTAACGAGGAGTCACAATTCATACGCTCGCAGTGAGTCACGGCACGATCAGCTCTGCGTAAAAGCGCCATGGACGGGCAGGTGCAGCGGACGCTCGTCATACCGCCGCCGCCGTCGGAGCCGTCGAAGGAGGTGCCGCCCACCGTCTTCGACCTCGTCGCGCCGGCCTACCACGTCACCGTCCTCTTCGCCTACGCCCCGCCCAACCCCACCAACGCCGCGCTCCTCCACGCGCTCACCGCCACGCTTCCGCGCTTCCCGCTCCTCACCGCTCGCCACCCAAGCCAGCCAGACCACCGTCGCCCGTTCTTGCTGACGGGCAAGGGCGGCGCGGGCGCGCTCGTCGTGGAGGCCGCGGTCTCCTCGCCGCTCGCGGACCACCTCCCGCTCGCGCCGTCCCGGGACCTCGAGCGCCTTCACCCGCCGGTCGACGGCGCCACGCCGCACGTGCTGGTGCTCCAGATCAACCGCTTCGCGTGCGGCGGCCTCGTCATCGCCTCGTCCGCGCACCACCAGGCTGCCGACGGCTACTCCATGTCCACCTTCTTCCACGCCTGGGCCGACGCCGCCCGCGCCGGCGCCAGCGGCGCGCCGCCGGTCGTCGACCGCCCGCCCGTGCCGTACGGCCCGGGCTCCGTCGTCCCGCGCCGCCCGCCGCGGTGCGAGTTCGAGCACCGCGGCGCCGAGTTCCTGCCCCGGGACGACGCCGCCCGGCGGCCGCCCCCCGCCCGCGTCCACCCTTCCGAGATCGCCAACCTGCTGCTGCACTTCACGGGCGAGCTCGTCGCCGACCTCAAGGCCCGCGCGCAGAGCAAGTACACCACCTTCGAGACCGTGTCGGCCCACCTCTGGCGGAAGATCACCGCGGCGCGCGGCCGCGCCGACGCCCCCGCGCGCACGGCGCTGAACGTCACGGTGAACGGCCGCGCGCGGCTCGGGCCGGACTCCCTGCCCGGGGGCTTCTTCGGCAACGCCGTGCTGACGGCGAGCGCGGGGACGGGCGCGCGGCTCCCTCGCCGACGCGGCGGCGCTGGTCCGGGCGGGCGTCCGCGCGCGGGACCGGCGGTACTTCCAGTCGTTCGTCGACTTCGGCGCGCTGCGCGGCGGCGAGGAGTTGGAGCCCGCGGTCGGGGACGAGGACAACGTGCTGCTGCCGGACGTGGCGGCCGACAGCTGGCTGCACCTGGAGCTGCACCGGCTGGACTTCGGGTGCGGCGGGCGGCTCGTCGGGATCCTGCCGGCGCATTCCCCGCTGGACGGGGTGGTGGTGCTCATCCCCGGCTTGGGTAAAGAGGGAGGGGTGGACGTGTTCGTGTCGCTGTGGCACAAGCACGCCGAGGTGCTCAGGGGCATCGCGTACGCCATGGACTGAGGCATGACAGGTTGAACAAGGCTCGAAGCATACAGCGAACAGAATTGCTGCACGTGCTTCATAGCATGACTAGAGATTTGTACTGAAACATGGAGAGATGAGCCTGGAATTATCATCTTTACGTTTTCATCTTGAGAGTAAGAATTATAACATGAATAAACCTTATTTTCATCAAGAAAAAAACTTGATAATGAGCCTGTTAAAGTTGTCATCGTCGCAGTCGTAGAGCACGAAGGCCAGCCAGTCCAGCAGGTCCGACTCGCACCGTCGCACGGCACGGGTTCTGTTTCTATGAACGGTTGGACTCGAACCCGACTAGCATCAACTCAGCCAGTCTCCCCTGCGGCGACTCCAACACACCCACCCACCAGGGCGGAAAATGGCGGACCAGCCGGCGCCGTCAGCCGCGGCTGCGCCCGACGCCGCAGAGCAGACGGACGCGGAGAGGTTGGATGCGCTGGACCGGATGCTCACGCGGCTGGCCCTCGCCGACGACGCCCGCCTCGCGCCGGTGCTCGCGCGCGTCCTCCCCTACGCCATCACCTCGCTCGCCTCCCCCGCGCCTGCCGTCCGCAAGCTCGTAAGCGCACCAGACCGCGCCTCGTCCTCCTCTTCCAGCCGCTTACCCGATCTGAATTTCAATGCGTGCCATGGGTGACGCTCTCCCTCTTCTGTTAGATTAGTTTGTTCCTTCGTGATGTCACATATTGCTCACGCGGTGATGAAATTTCAGTTTCTGCGGTAGGACTGACGGTTTGCTACTTAATTTTACCTGCGTCAATTGCTTCCATTAGTTTTTTAAGTGCAAAATTGGGTCTATTATGGTTCGCAAGAGTTGCATATCCGCAGCTACTATTTACACAGTTAGAACACCCATGGTGGTGTTCTACACTGATCTTTCTAATATCCTGCATTTGAGGAGTGCCTAAACGTTGATTTATAGTATGCTAAACCCGTTCAGGTTATGCCCTGTTACTCAGTAGTGGTACTACATGTGGCTGCTCTCTGGTAAAGGAGCATAGCTATTTTTTAATGTTTTACGCATGCTTTATGGATTGGTGTTAATAAGTGTGATGTCAATTCTTTTTTGGATTTGGTCAGGTTATGGAAATTCTCAGCCACATTAACAAAAGGGTGAAGCACAGGCCTGAGATTTCACTGCCGATGCTGGATTTATGGAAGATTTATACAGAATCTGCTTCCTTAGCAATTGTCCGGAACTTCTGTGTCGTATATATTGAGATGGCATTTGAACGCCTACCAACAGAGGTATTCTCTTTTCCTTTGTTAATCTCTAATTTTCTCTAGAGCTGCCTCACCATTTCTGCAGCTAACTTTATCCGCTTTACCGCTTTGTAACAGGAGAAAGGAAACATTGCGCCTGATTTTTTGACCAATATATCAAATATTCCAGCTCAACATCAAGGGATCATCTTGAGACTTGTGACAAAGGTTTGTCATGTCCCTACTGGAGTGATCACATTTTAACAAGTTGTGAAGTATTTTATCTGCCTTTCTGCCCTGGTATGTGTACATTCTATAGAACTTGGAACGTTTTTCTCTAATAAATTTGCTTCTATTGTCGGCCAGGCTATCGGTGAATGTAACATACATAAGGTGGATGACACTATTGCTTCAAAATATCGAGCAATAACTGAATCCTATGACGGTCTAGTATTTGCTGACTTCTGCTTCCACACATTATTGTATCAAACACCGCCTCAGGGGTATGTTAGTATGTATTCCTTGCTAAATTAGGTAAAATGTATAGAACAAATTTTGAGACTTGGACGTTTGAATGCTGTCAAATTCTACAGTATTGGATGTCCATCAGGACTTTCAGTTGCACAATCAGATCGTGTTACTGGAAAACTACCACTAAAAGGCGACATACTTGCATCAAGAAAGGTAATACAAAAAATGTGTAATCATGTCTGCACCACACAAGCGCACATACACATTTTAGTTGTTGAGTGTACTGCCTGCACAATGCACCTGGCCTTCTCATGGTTTAGTTCCTTGTTGAATCTCTTCAGCTAGGAATCTTGAATGTCATTGAAGCTATGAACTTTGCACCTGAGATTGTCTACCCTCTTTATTTATCCGCTGCTTCAGATTGGTATTCCATTTCAGAATTTTGTCTAAAGTATATCGGAGTTTTTATGTGGATCGACAATGATGCTAACCACTGTTTCCATGTAGTCAAGAATCAGTTTCTAAGAAAGGAGAGGAGTTGTTAAAACGCAAAGCATCAACTGTGAATTTAGAAGATCCCAGCCTCATCAAGAAACTGTTCACGCTGTTCAATGGTATGCATTTTCTATTTTAGGATCCTGATCGATGTGGTTTGAATTTCAACCCCTTTGCTTTTGCTCTCTCTCTCTCTCTCTCAATTTGTGTATAAATATTTTGTTTTGAGCCTTGCTCTCTGATAGTGTTCTCTGGTGAGGCAGGTACTGTGGGTGCAGAAAATATAGCTGCAGAGCTGAAAGTTTCCCCAGCACATGCTTCATTGCGTATGCGGCTTATGAGTGTTTTCTGCCGATCAATCGCTGCAGCAAATGCATTTCCACACACACTTCAATGTATCTTTGGCTGCATCTATGGTATCCACTTCTGTATCTCTTTACCATTTACTTTTTTTTTGTGTCTAATTGGTCTTATCCCTTGTGGTATCCATTTTTTGCATTTTAATAAACTCTGTTGGTGGCAACTGTAGCTTTTCCATACTTAATATTTATATATCATTAAACTGCATCGCATTTGTTAACATTTCTACCCTGTTTTGTTTGCTTGTCTCCCCTAGTATCATGCTCATCTTGTTTCGTAATGCAGTTTAATTGGCCTTGATGAGTTACTAATTGGTCTGCATTATTAATGCGATTAAGCACAGATTTATCTGATATGTTGAACTCGTATTCCTGTGAACCTTTTACCAATTACTATATTTCCCCATCTTATATTTAGTTTATTATTAGAACCATCCTTTTTGCTGTTACAGCAGGGCAATAACTTAACTTCACAATTTATGTTTGTTCGTTAATTCATCTTATCTTTCATTGTATTTCTATGCCTGTAGGAAGCGGAACTACTTCAAGGCTGAAGCAGTTAGGAATGGAGTTCACTGTGTGGGTTTTCAAACATGTATGTGCACTTTGCATGTTCTAACAACGAATATCTTAACTCTTAGCATTAGTGGCTTATTTTGTTCAAGCTTTTAGTTTTGCCACCTATGCTAATTATTTTACCATATTTTAAACTGATATGAATGATGTAATAATTTAGGCAGTAACCGACCAGCTAAAGTTAATCGGTCCAGTTATCCTTAGTGGAATATTGTGCTCCCTTGATGGTTCTTCCACTACAGAGACAGGTTTTGAACTACTTATCTGCTTTCTCTATTCATCTAAATGTGGTTTATCTTTGATTCCCCCACCCCCCGCATCAATTACTTGGGTGTTGGATCTTTTTGATGGCCAATTTTCTGATATTGAAGGAGAAATATTGAACAGTTTGTTGATTTTCTCTCCAGATTCTACAGGTAGACACACCAAAATATTTGCATACCAAGCTATCGGTTTGCTGGCTTCTCGAATGCCAAATTTATTCAGGCATGATATTTTCTTAAACTTTCGTGGCTCCCGATTCAGTTGTTTTCTAATGAATGATTTTTTGCAACTCTATTTCACTGCAGCGATAAAACCAACATGGCTATACGACTCTTTACTGCTTTGAGACTGGAGGATCAATCTCTTCATCTGATGATTCAGGAGGCGGCTACGTCCCTTGCTGCAGCATATAAGGTAATTCTTAAGGGCATGTTGCTTTCTCCAAAGTGTGCTTTCATGACCTACTGAAGATTTTTGCAGGGACGATTTTGAAATTTAATTAATTGATCATTCTGTACAGCCAATTTTTTTGGTTTAATGGTTGATACAGCTTTTAAATGCTAGCTTATTGTCAATTCAGTACGTGGACAGATTGTAATGCTTCATGGTCAAAAACTTGCTACAATCAAGCTATGTGCTTGATTGGCAGCAATGACTCGTTTAAGCTTTGGTCCTTGCCTCCAAAAGGTTTCTTATGGACTTGTTTGCCTTTGACATCCAGGTCAATTAAGGGGAATTTTTTGCATGTGAAGTTCATATTTAACCTTACTTGATTAATTAATATGATTGCTTTGTCAATACTTAGGATTCACAATTATACAACAATCCAATGGCATTTCATACTGTGTACTGTCAACCCTTCATACGATTGCTCGCAAGTAATACGTGAGCTTTGATACGTCATAATGCAGTTGGTTCATCTAGCAGGACAGTCTAGCATGCACAATATAAGGAATAGACAACCTAAAACACAGATTTGGCACCATCCAGAACAGAGCCAGTACCAAGTGGATATTGGGGTTTCACTTTATAACATTCTTGCATAGTTTCTTATTCTGTTTACTGCATCATGACTCTACCATGATTTCCATGCATCTTATGTCTCCCCAGCTTTAATTGGAGAACTATCTGTTATCTTCATTCTCTTTTTCTTGGCCTTGATATCAGGGTGCTTCAATGATAGTACTGAAGAATCTTGAGGTGCTTCTTCTGGAAAATTGTGAAGTGGTAAAGTTGTTCTTTTCATCATAGCTTCTCAAATTACTATCATGCTAAGCCTTTATTATCACGATTATATAGATGGTGTCACTATTGGTGATAGCTTGTGAATGCAGATATTACCTTCAGTGTGAGGGTTGCAAGATCAAAATCTGAGTCCTTGCTTTAGGAAACTACATGCTGTATTTAGTTTAATAATAGAAAAAATCATGAACCAAAACAAGTTGTCAAGCTATTACATAATATAACGGGTGCAAGTGATATGCCAAACAACCAAGTTCATACAAATATAGAAGCACCTCAGCTCCACCAATCAGATTGATTTTCTGAATTTTACATTTGGATTTATATTTATTCTGCAACTACTATTAAAGTTGATGCATAAACATGTTAGAAATTCAAAGAACCGCTCTCAAAAAATTTCTGACCATCTCTTTAACAGTCCATGGTAAGTTTTTGGATTCTTGTTTTTTGTTCAAAAGCTCGACCCAAGGGGAGAGACATCATGAGTGCATTGCCTGAAGGGTGGAGAAATGGTACCCGAAAGCCGGCTCTTACCTGTACGGGGACACTGCTGGCATAGGCTGGGTCTTCCTTTTTTTTTGAACAAATTCACAGGCTGGGACTTAACCCATACATTTGGGGGAAAACACAGTGAGGGGGCTTATGTTGGTAGCCTCACAACTGGAGGACTTACCACCATACTACAAGCAATCAAGCATGTTGACCCCACTAGTTTCATATTTATCTGTCTTTTCAGGATGTGCTTGTGGTCACCTCTGCAAGAAGTCACATATTAAACCTTCAAATATGACTTGAAACCCCAATTTAGATCTCATCGTTGGAGTAGCCAAAAGATCTGAATTCTTCTCCACATTTTTCTTCAAATGATGTGTTCTTAGCATGTGAAGCCTGAGAACCTATCACTGATTGCTCCTTTGGTCATACTCTGTATATATTATGAGGGAGTTTTCACGGGGTGGCTATTTATTCTTGTGGTTTTTGTGATAGTTGGAACTCCTATGGAACATGGGCCTCCAGCATCACATTTTTTAATTATATATAGACTAATCATTCCCAAATTGCAATATTTTTTACCTCTAAAGGCATAAATCCAAGGGATGCTATGCTCTTAATTTGAACTTTATGTAGTTGTCTGATCTTACATTCTTGTTATTTTTCTTAAAGGAGCAAAGTGAGGTTCGGTTTTCTGCTATAAGATGGGCAACAACATTATATGATACACAACACTGCCCAAGCCGGTACATTTGCATGACTGGGGCTTCAGATGTGAAACTGGACATAAGGTTGGTTGCAGAAGATTTATTTTGACATGTACTTTTCTCCACTATTATACTACTAGGGTCACCCATTTTAATATTTGTAGTCCACATCACTTTGTAAATATATATTTTTCGCAAGTTTCCTAACTTCAAGTATAAATTCCTTTCCCAAGACCCCATTTGGTGTATGAGCTTTCAGCACTCTGGGTACACCCTTTTTAAGTTTCCTAACATCAATTGTGATAACGTGGTTGGTGCTTTTAGTATCTGTTCTGACTTTTTAGTGTCCGACCGTTGCTTGCATTGCATGCCCAACTCTATATCCTGGCAGGTCATGGTGGCATTCATCTCTCTTCCTAAACTGTGCATGCAATTAGCATTTGTTGTTTTAGAAAATCTTGCAATAGCAAATTCAGCAATAAGAGTTTATTTTCATTGTATGAGGTGATGCTATAGATTATCGTAGACTTGTTATCATACTTGTCAGTCAGTAAAACCATTAGATTGAATTCAGATTGTGAAACCTGCTAGATCAATAACTGTTCACCTGACTCAATGTTGTAAAACTCCTTTTGCTGATCTCAAGAAGTGTTTCTCATGTCCTCTAGATGCATAAAAGTAGCGAATTCCTTCAGTTCTGACCTTGTCAAATGAATTGAGAACAGTTGGTGATCTTGCTTTGGCATTTGGTACCATACACGTATGCTGAAGAAAATTCTCGATTATGATTCTGACACATTAGCACATCACTTCAGGGCATGCATTTTATAAGTTATTTATGTTTAACCATTTATATATCCTTCACTTATTTGGTTCTGTTGTACCAGGGAAATGGCTCTAGCTGGTCTGAATCTTCTAAATGATGTGAGGCAATCATCTGTGGGATCTGTTGATTTCAAATATCCTGATGTTACAGAGATGCTAAATTATATCTGCCACCAGAGACCCCAGTTGTTATGTTCTGATGACCAGAGAAATGGAAAATTGCTTTTTCCTTCAAAAACATTTCTTTCAATGATCAAGTTTCTGATGAAGTGCTTTGAGTCTAGTGATAGCCCAAATCTTGTGAAAGAAGATCCATCTCATTCTCCGGTAGCAAAAATGTGTATCATCTTAGAAAATGCCATGTCATATGAAGGGTCTAGTGAACTGCATGCATTGGCCTTGAAGTCATTGGTTGATCTTTCCTCTCGTGAACCAAAGGTTTCTGTCCGATGTCATCTATTAAAAGAAACTTCATGTTTTCCTCAGACTTTTAAATTTATTATTTCATAACTTGTAGTTGGTGTCATTGCGGTATGCAGACCGCATACAATGGCTAAGAGGTCTATTGGCTCATGTTGATTCTGATGCTCGTGAAGCTGCCGCGCGTCTGCTTGGTATTGCTTCTTCAGCTCTTTCAAGCTCTGCCGCTCTAACTCTTCTGTCTGAGTTCACTTCAACACTTAATCAAAACCGCCCAACAAGGTATGAAAATGAAAATTTCAACACTGGTGACATGTCCTTCGTATTGCCATGTAACTTCTAATTCATGTGGCTATTTGATGAATTGTGCCAGATTTGAAAATTATCATGGAGTGTTATGTGCGATCGGATATCTAACTGCTGGCTGTTTGAAGCAATCTTATGTATGTTCATATTGCTTTCATCCTCCTAACTTTGTAGCTTGTTGTCAATGATTTTTTTCTTTGCTGTTGCCTTATATGAAATTTAGCACAGTTTCTTAAGTTGCTCTGCCTTGAAACATCATCTTGAATATACTGATCCTTTTCCACAGTGACTTGACTTGATAGTGATACTGTAGAACTATGGTCCATGAAAACCTGTACTGGTAGTAGGAGAGAAATCGAATAACATACAAAAGAATGTATTGTTATCTTATTTGCCATGTAATGAAAATATGAACGGAGAATATAATACGGGGAAGGAAGAGAGTAACGCTTTCCTTACCATAAATTAATTTACTTTATATTGGGAGACTAAAAGGAAGTCAGAAGAAAAAAAAATACATTTCTTCGCCTTCCAAATGACGCGCAGTTACCAAAGCTTCTTGCGCACAACTGTAGAGCGATGAACAGAGGGGTCAATGAAATCCCTGTAGCTAGCCTGGGTTCAAAGCTGAGGTACTCTTCTCTAAGACGAAATCAGATGGACGTCTCTCCCTCTGGTCAGGGTTCAAAGCCGAGGTACTCTTCTCTAAGACGAAATCAGATGGACGTCTCTCCCTCTGGTCAAGTTTTTTTCTCTCTTTTCAAATGACACGCAGCTCTCCTGCGTGTTTGAGAAAAAACAGAGAAACACATTTCTTATTTTGTTTCGGTTGTTTTTCTTTCCTAGGTAAGTTAGTTTTCCCTCTATTTTAGTTTTTTCTCCATTCACACTTTGTTGAAATAAGGCATCTATGTTTGGTCCTGCAAGTCAATGGATAGCTTTGCTAACTATTAGGACACCTAACACATTTTCAAGTCATCATCACTTTATTGACCAGCTTGTGACGTAAAAAAGGTGGCCCAGCAGTGTCGCAGGCAGCAGCAGGAGCTGGACAATTGTAGCAGAAATAGTTGCACGATTGCCCCACAAGTACCTAGTCCCAACTTTCAGTGAGCCAAACTAGATTGGACCTGTCTGAACCACTTGTACAAGTTTGTGGACATAGATATCCAATTTCTAAGTTTTTTGAGTTAATTGTGGCCACTTCACAAGTTTGAGTGGACACTTTGTTTGAGCACATCATTTTATGAACACCTAATTTTCTGTATTTTCAGTTTAAGTTTGATTTGTTGTACTGATGAGTGCACGCGCAGATACCTGAAGAAATGGTAAAAGATGCAGTTGATATTCTTGTAAAAGTTGTCGACTTTGAAGGTTCGGCATTAGCATCCGTTGCAATGGCATCTCTTGGTCATATTGGTCTGCGTTGTACGCTGCCTTCCATCAACCAAAACTCTTCTACAGGTTAAACTTGCTATTCTAATCTCTACTGCATACTCCCTCCGTCCCATGAAAAGTGCAATCCCGCGTTTGAAAAAAATCCCACAAAGAGTGCAATTCTAGAGATTGGATCTCAACTACCTGCCTAATTAAGTGGTCAGATTTGATTTGCATGCCAAAACTAACCGCATATGGCAAACAAATGAGGGCATAGGAGTCTTTTCACGCCACCACTAATTTGTCTGGATAAAACTAGAATTGCCCTTTTCATGGGACGGAGGGAGTATGAGCTATGCTGTTCACGATCTATAACGTTATTTATTTGAATTATGTTTGCCTGCAGGTGCTCGGTTAACCATTCTGCATGAGAAGCTGACTAAGCTGCTTTCTGAAAATGATACTAAGGCTATACAGAAAATTCTGGTATCATTGGGGCACATATCTTGGAATGAGATGTCCTTTCCGCACCTTAATAATGCATTGGACTTGATTTTCAGTCTTTCGCGTTCTAAG
Source organism: Panicum hallii (assembly GCF_002211085.1). Classification (NCBI taxonomy): domain Eukaryota; kingdom Viridiplantae; phylum Streptophyta; class Magnoliopsida; order Poales; family Poaceae; genus Panicum; species Panicum hallii. Next base: position 1,085,077 of record NC_038044.1, on the reverse strand, counting down.
GTAGTGTCATGAAACATCGAACTTTGCAGCTAACATAATACTATTCTTTGAAATATATTAAAATTATGCTTGTTCAGGTAGAAGATGTGCTTTTTGCTGCCGGGGAGGCTCTATCTTTCATATGGGGAGAAGTTCCTGTGACAGCAGATGTGATACTGGAGACAAACTTTGTTTCCCTTTCCCAGGCAACAAACTACCTTACTAGTGATGCGCCTCTAGTCTCGAGTAACTCCTATGAAAGAAGTGATTGTGAAGAAGCACACGCAATGGCTCGAGAAGAAATTATCAAAAAGTTGTTTGAGACACTAATTTTTAGTAGTAGAAAAGAAGAACGCTGTGCTGGTACTGTCTGGTTGGTCTCTCTAACAATGTACTGCGGTCGACATCCAAAGATCCTAGAACTACTTCCGCAAATCCAGGTCTGCCAATCAGATTAAGATACATAGATTATTACAAAGCTCCTTATACATTTTTTGCTTTTATCTAAACTAACACAATGCATAATCTGTAGATCGCCATATCATGCCGATTGACCTGTATGATATGTTAGTGATAGTAATCTACAGTGTCGTAGACATGGAAGCTAACTTTAGTAAGTACATTGGGCCTCTACCTGCCAGCCCACTTAAAACCTGCACTAGCTTTTGATTTAATTGGAAGTTCGTACTAGGTTTTACATGTCACTCTGTGCCTGAATTAAAAATTGCCCTGCAGTGTGGTGCCAAAAAAATAAATCATCTTTTGTTTGAAGTGAGCTGAACTGCTTATGCATATACTGTTGAAATGTATCTCTTCTCTTCAGCTAGCACAGTTCTTGCTTAGGGGTGATAATACTTTTACATTTGATCGCTTTCTTCGCACCAGAGTTCTTCTACCTTGTTGACCAATGTAGATGCAATTTCTTCACAGGAAGCTCTTTCACATCTCCTTGGTGATCCAAATGAGCTTACACAAGATTTGGCATCCCAAGGCATGAGCATTGTGTATGAGCTTGGTGATGCATCTATGAAAGAGCTGCTTGTTCATGCTCTTGTGAACACACTGACTGGCGCCGGAAAAAAGAAAAAAGCTATTAAGGTGCATGATTTTCTCGATGTATGTTTTATCCCTAGGTGATTATGTTTTGATTCCAAGGTATTTATGTTTTATTGTACTCGCTTTAGTTGATGGAGGACTCTGAGATCTTTCAAGAAGGCGCAATTGGCAATAATCCTACTGGAGGGAAACTTAGCACCTACAAGGAGCTGTGCAGCCTTGCCAATGAGATGGGGCAACCTGACCTCATATACAAGTTCATGGATCTAGCTAATTATCAGGCTGCTCTCAATTCCAAGAGGGGCGCTGCTTTTGGATTTTCCAAGATAGCCAAACAAGCTGGCGAGGCACTTCAACCTTATCTGAATACCTTAATTCCTAGGCTTGTCCGTTACCAATACGATCCTGACAAGAACATCCAGGTATCAAAGTGTGCACTCCCATCACCATACGTGTTATCTTCTATGTTTCTTATTTCTTTATCTGTTCAACTGAAATTAAATGACTTGGTTGAGTGACATACTTCTGCGAAACTGCATATAACCAAGTAATCTCATATAAGAAGCTACATATAACCAATTACCACTAACTTTCTTTTAAAAACTAACTATTTACAGAATCTACTAAGTTCTCACACAGTCTTCTGGCTGTCATTGATATCCATAAATACTATTTTAATATATTATCTTATTATGCCATAACATATTTCTTAATAAGTTCATAGGGCATTTCCTCTGAGGCTCTGAGCTTTTTCTCGAACAACATTTCCTCTGAGCTGATAGTTACGGTTGCACTTTTTAGGATTCAATGGCACACATCTGGAAGTTAATTGTCTCAGATCCAAAAAAGGCAATAGATGAACATTATGATGTCATAGTAGAGGATTTGTTGGTTCAATCTGGATCAAGGCTTTGGCGCTCCCGTGAAGCATCCTGTCTTGCACTTGCAGACATCATCCAAGGTCGAAGATATAGTCAGGTAAGCTATCATTTATCCGTGATGTTATGGAAATTTTGGTTAGTTCAATATTTCGTTTGACACAACCTAATTAAAGTGTTTGTATGAATCTGGCTTTAATGTTCCTTTCTGAACAAATTATAACTCACCTTTTTCTTTACTGTTCTTAAGGTTTCAAAGCATTTGAGAAAAATATGGACAACCACCTTTCGTGCAATGGATGACATAAAGGAAACTGTGCGGAATGCTGGTGACAGTTTGTGCCGAGCCGTGAGCTCATTGACAATTAGGCTTTGTGATGTGTCACTAACTTCTACTTCTGATGCAAATGAGACAATGAACATTGTGCTGCCATACTTGCTTTCTGAAGGCATACTCAGTAAAGTTTCAAGTATTCAAAAAGCCTCAATTAGTTTGGTGATGAAGCTTGCTAAGGTATATTGATGGTAAAACTAAGCAAGTTGAGCTGCATATTTGCCCTAATGAGTTATATATAGATATATATTTTAATGAAATGCAGTAGGAATATCCCTACAGTATTTTAATTATATATATACAGAAGTGTCCTGGAGCGCTAACCACAATACAATAAACAAAGGAGAGGAAAAAAGAGGCAGAAATAGATACATAATGAGTTATGTTGTGAAATAGATTTAGTGTGTCACTAAATTTTCTGGTAGTTTTCTCAACATCTGTGTTTTAACTTCACATACTTGGTGAACAAAAGATCATAGCACCTTTTCTCTATTCATTTCATATGTTAATATCCTATGCTTATGTAGCTACCATCACCAATTTAATACGCTAAAGGGATATCCTTAGCTTATGACTTCCTAATGTCTTTAGGGTGCTGGTCCTGCCCTTCGGCCTCATCTGGCAGAACTTGTTTGTTGTATGCTTGAATGTTTGTCAAGTCTGGAGGATCAAAGATTGAATTACGTCGAGGTATGCTAATTTTCTTTCCCTTTTATAAGGACTGGTGGTGATGATGTTCATGTGTATATCTCACAGATGCAATAATTTACTCACTCCTATATTTGGATCAAGATGCATGCAGGAAATGCTGGCATCAAAACAGATAAGCTTGAAAGCTTGCGTATAGCTGTGGCTAAAGATTCTCCAATGTGGGAAACCCTTGATATATGTATAAAAGTTGTTGACAAGAATTCACTTGATATATTGGTTCCTCGCCTGGCCCAAATGGTTAGATCAGCTGTTGGTTTAAATACAAGGTTAGGATTGCTTGTACCATAAATCTTATTCATGATAGCATCAAATGCTGCATTTCTCACTAGGTCAATCATATGGTTTCGTTCATTTTCTGTCTGATTTCAGAGTTGGTGTTGCTAGCTTCATCACCTTGTTGGTACAGAAGGTCATGATTGTCATCAAACCATACTCAACATTGTTACTGAAGTTACTGTATACTGCTGTTCTGGAGGAAAGGAGTTCAGCAGCAAAAAGGGCCTTTGCGTCCTCTTGTGCTACTGTTTTGAAATATGCTAGCCCCTCCCAGGCTCAAAAGCTTATTGAAGATACTACCTCTCTGCATTCTGGTGGGAAAAATGATCAGTTATCTGGTGCAATTCTTATTAAAGCCTACTTGAGCAATGCAGCAGATATTCTTGGTGGATATAATGCAGTGGTTGTCCCTGTAATTTTTGTGTCAAGGTATGTGAATGACACATTTATTCCTTACATTTTTCTTTACTTTTCACATTAATATTTCAGATATTTATAATGCTTTTAGTTCATTATCGTATAAATATGGAAGCCCTTCTGTGTGTATTAACAGAACTTATTTTCAGATCTGATGATGACAAAGACACCAGTGCCTTATATGAAGAACTTTGGGAGGATATTCCTAGTAGTGAAAGAGTAACCCTAACACTGTATTTACCAGAAACTGTATCTCTTTTGTGTAACTGCATGTCATCGTCATCATGGGCTGGTAAAAGAAAGGTACGGTCTCTGTTCCATAATTTCCTGTCCATATGCATATCAGATTAGTATCAGTTAACAGTCCTGTAGCTTGTAATATGCTTATTGTACAGCCTTATCCTTGCAGTCAGCCAAGGCTACAAAGAGCTATGTGATGTTCTTGAAGTTTCATAATTTCCTGTCCATATGCGTATCAGATTAGTAACAGTTAACAGTCCTGTAGCTTGTAATATGCTTATTGCACAGCCTTATCCTTGCAGTCAGCCAAGGCTACGAAGAAGCTATGTGATGTTCTTGGAGAATCCCTTTCGGCTCACCACCATAATATTCTCGAATCACTTTTGAAAGAATTGCCAGGTCGATTCTGGGAGGTATCTCACGCTATCCTTCATTTGTTCATGGAATGATAACTGGGTGACCTGCTTATACATTTTTTTGAATCTTTATTGATTCTTGATACATTCATTTTGTTTCCTTATATTTTTCAACAGGGAAAAGACTCTATTCTGGATGCACTGGCTTCATTGTGTTCCTGCTGTCATGCTGCTATAACAGCAGAAGACTCCAGCTTGCCAAGTGTTATACTAGATGCTGTTTGTGCTGCATGCAATAAGAAAACAAAACTGTACCGGGAAGCAGCTTTCTTGTGTTTACAGAAAGTATTTTTCTTCATTTCTCATCTAACTATTGGACCCTTACTTTGTGTTGACCTACCTTTTCTTTTTTTTTTAGCAGACAACATTTTCTTTAATAGAATGACTTTGAGTCTTTCAGCTGTTATGTAATGTTATACTAAAGGTTTATTAGTTTTTTCTTGAAGGTTGTAACTTAATAATGTTGAAAGTATTTCAATAATTCTCAACAGGCGAGTCCTGGGAAAAAGCTTTAGAGAACAATTATGAAGTACCCTGAAGCATCTATTAGATCCTTTTATACCCTTCGCTCAAAGCATCCTAGGAAGATACACAATATATTCTTCTGGTGAACCGTGCTATATGGGAATTTAATCCATTCTGTTAACATTTTTAGACAGTAGATGTAGATATATACATGCACTAATGAATCCCAAAAGAGACATTCTCTTATCGTGTCATTCTATAAGCACAGGTTTTGCAATTAGATGGCCTTTATGCAATTCTTAGAGAATTTTAGAATTGGTACCATGTACTTAGGTTTTGCTTCTTTTATTTCATCACTTTTCAGGTGATCACAGCATTCAGAGATCCAGGATTTTTCAATAGTGTTTTTCCTATGCTGTACAAGGTTTGCAACCAATCTGTCACTTGTAAGGCAAAGGGTTCATCTTCAACTACTTCATCTGCTGGTGCTGGTCAGTTGTCATTTTGAGCTCCTTTAATGCATTCAGCTAGTGGCTATGCTTAAATTAAAATTCCTATAATCATGCAAGAATATCCCTTCTGTCTGATGCTCTGTCGCAATTATGGATGTTTTGTAGGCAACACCAATTTTGAGTCCCAAGGACCTTTTCAAGAATAGCTTGATAAGGTACCTCCATAATAGTAAATTGATACCCTCCATGTAGCACGTAGCAAGACTTTATTTACTAAGAGAGACGTAGGATTAAAATGCACGTTATGAAATATTTTTACTCTAATCCGTAAACTTTACTATCACTGATTGAATTGTCTTTCGGAATCAAAAGTGAAGCCTCAACTTTACAAAATATATAGTTCTATCTATCTTAATAAATTGGGAAGTTGCAGACACAGAGTAATACTTGATTAGATAATTCTATTCTAAATTTATGTTATAGTACGCATGCAATCATATATAATTCTCAGCTATTTCTCCAAGTATTTCTTTCACTTTTCTAGCTTTTGTGTATGGCTTATTTTCTACAGAACAAGATGAAAGCGAAGGTGCCTCCGTTTCTCTAGATAAAGTGCTCAATTGTGCCATGGCTTGCATCAGCGTTGCTTTTCCACATGATATTATCAGTCAAAAGGAAAGTGTTTTAGAAGTAATATTGAATTCTCTCTCACCTGAGGAGAGTTGGCAGGGTATGACTTTCAATGCAAGATCTGTAATATATTCTACACAACATTGAATACTTTTCTTTGAGTTTATCGAAAAATTACTTATATTTGATGCTTGAAAATTGTCATTTTAATGCTTATATTTCTTTCATGAACAGTTAAATTGTCGTCCTTCTCATGTGTCAAAGAGTTGTGCCGCAAGTTTCAGAGTTCTGATGATAGTGACACATGGCCTCAAGACACAGCTTCCTTGGTTCAGGAGGTATATCCTATACTCATATAGTTTGTGTGGCTTTGTATTCAGCTTTAGCATTTACTGTCCTTTTTCCATTACTCCTGACAAACCTTTTATTTATTTATTTATTTATTTTTCAGCTATTTCATTTGGTGTCAGCAAAAGTAGTAGACTCAATACGCTTAATTAAGATTGCTCAGGTGATTTTCTATATATCTCGCCCTAATTACCTGATGTTGTGATATATTTTCATAGCACTTTTACTAGAAGATAACATATCATCTTCCTGCTAATGAATAACTGACATTGGCATTCAATATATTATGTTCAGTCCTACTATATGTTTATAAAATGAAAGCAGTAAATATTATGACAGTTCATTTGAGGGTGTTTAATGCATGGTTTAGCAGTCATGTTGATGTAACACTGTCTGGCCATTAATGATGAGAAGAATGGTCATAATGTCACTTTCGCTCAGTGAAACTGATGTGGGTTTTTGTAGCTCCAAAGCACTGAAGTTCTGTAAAATTTGCTCATGGATTGTCATGGGTCAAAAAAGCATGTTGAAACCAATAATTAGCAAAATGTATAGGTACTTTATGTGGGAAGCCTCTTAGAAAGCGAGATTATTGTTGCAGATAATTCATTCAGGTGACGGTAGGATCCACTGTGTTTGTTTAAGGTTAAAAACAACTGCTGTATTACATTCCCATCTTTTCTTTTAATCTCCATTCATGGTTTTTAATTACACACACCTGACGCATAGCAAATCATGGAGGCTAAGTAAGTAACATTTTCAGCAATGTGCTGGTACTGTTCCCTGCTTGGCATGGCCAGGAGCAGCTCCTAGTGACTGCTGGGGGTAAGAAATGGCCAACAAAACTTGTTGTGTGTTTCTTTCCCAAATACTCGTACCATTTGTTAACATATAAGAATGGTGCAATGCCTGTATGGAATTGCCAGGGATAGTCCATAACATCCGTGTATGTAGATGTTGAGATAGACCCATTGCTATTTCTAAAAACCGGTGGTTTCTGGAAATTCTGTTTAGTTTGTGATTAGCAGTTAGCCTCCAGAGACAACCTTATTCCTCACAGGTTGACTCCTCTCCTCTTTGCAGGTCCATACTGCTGCTTCAGAGTGCCTTCTTGAGTTGAGCAAACTGTATAGAGACTTTCCATTGACAAACAGAGCAGAAGCCAAGTTTGAGGATGAACTTGTTGAGCTGTGCGAGTCTGAAAAAAGTGAGCAAGCAAAAACATTGTTGAAGGAATGCCTGGGCATCGTTAGAACTCTCCCTGGAGTAACCATGACAACTGATTAAACACACCTCTGCGAGACTTGTAAATCTATACCTGAAAAATACTGCCGGCGAAATGACCCTACTGAATTCTGTGCAGATTGTAAATTCATTCTTATATGCAATATAGTACAGAATACGGCAAGTTCTCCCTCCCTTTTACGCCACGAGGTTGGGGCAAGAAAAACTGCACGCCTCTATTGATTTGCCCATTTCATTATCCGTGACATTGTGTTACATGTGTATATGTCGGAATTCGAAGTTATCAGGCAGTAGGCAACTTTTCCTGGCACATTCTTCATTTGTGTTCAGCAGATATGGAAGAACGGTAAGCTACCAAAGATCAGATTCCCGTACACTTTTCCATGGGTACACAATGAGCACCAAATTACATTTGGAGAACTGTGCAGAGTGCCCCAAATTTGTTAGGGATTGCTGTTACATATACTCATATCTGCGAACACGGTTTCCTCCACGATGGCCTGACTATGCAGGATCACCTAAGGATAGAATACAACTTTACGTAGATCCATGTTTTCTGTGACTTTTACCCCAATACAAACTAAAGCAAAACCTTCGGACATTCATACGACCTGTATAAGTAAATACGTGTGATGACACCAGCTGATACATATGCTTTTGGGAGTGCCTGAAGTGATCTTCAGGGACTCAGGTGGTTAGCTTGCGCAGAGCGGCAGCAGTCTTGGAGCCCAGTGGCCTTCCTAGGTGTTTGGAGATGTAATCGCCAGCCTCCATGAGCTTGTTGAGGTCGACGTTGGTCTCTATCCCCAGGCCATGGAGCATGTACACGACGTCCTCAGTAGCAACATTGCCGGTGGCGCCCTTTGCATATGGGCAGCCTCCGAGGCCTGAAACTGACGAGTCTACTATGCTGAGCCCCATCTGAGGAAACAAAGAAAATGTTAGGCTAAGGTGAACGTCATGTGAATGTTAAGTACTTTTAGTGACAAAACAAACAATTTTTGAAAGTTTACTTACTTGAAGAGAGACTAGGATATTGGCAAGGGCCTGGCCGTATGTATCATGGAAATGAACGGCAATCTTGTCCACTGGAACAAAGGACATGACAGCTTCAAGCATGGCAACTACACTACCTGAAACAGACGACACAACAAGGAACAGGGATGTCTCGATGAGTTGCTGCCTGAATCAGTTTCAACATACTAATCAAACAAACTGAGATCAAAGGATAAGAATTGGCAAGAACATGCGGTACCTGGTGTACCAACACCAATCGTATCGCCAAGTGAAATCTCTGAGCAGCCCATGTTATAAAGCTCCTTAGCTACATATGCCACCTTTGATGGATCAATTGCACCTTCAACAGGGCAACCAATCACACACGAAACATACCTAACACAAACACAGGGCGCAAGATTCAGACCATAATGCAGGCCAAGCAGCTTGACTAGCAACTCAATTCTTCACTTACAGTAGTTTTAGGCTTAAGAGGTTAACTGTTAGTTAACTTACCCGCGGATAAGGAGTCCATGTTTCTTGGCAGCAGCAGTAACATCACGGTACCGAACAAGGCTTTCCTCAATGGTACAGTTAATGTTCGACTTAGAGAAGGATTCAGAGGCAGATGCAAAAACCGCAATTTCCTTTGCACCAGCTGCAACAGCAGCCTCAAATCCCTGTGAACCCTCATTCATTGCTACACATCAGATCATGTACTGGCAATTACGTATAGCATTGTTAATGCTGTGATGTGCAGTAGATTCTATAAGAAAAGATATAGAACTTACTCTGAGGTTAGGAGTTAACACAGGATACCGCACATTTGGCATCAGCTGGATTCCTTTGAGGACTTCCTTTGCATCAGCTAGCTGCAATTTCCAAACTGAGATAAATAAGATGATATGCCGTGGAAAATGGCAATCGCCAAATTCAACAGATCGCTTGATATGATTTAAGTGCATCACCTGCGGCACCCATTTTGGGGATACAAAACTTGTGGCTTCAACTACTGATAAACCTGCAGCCACTAATTTGTGTATCAGTTGGATCTTTACAGATGTTGGTACATTGCCCTTTTCATTTTGCAGGCCGTCTCGTGGTCCAACTTCAACTATCTTCACAAAGCTTGGTAGATCCCACATAACCTGAAGACAGATCATTTCGAAAGCAAAAAACTGAAGATAGATCGTTGAGTGGATTAAAGGAAAGCATTGTGATGCCAATACTTTGACCATCGTACTTCTCTGTTTTTCATAGCAACACCTATTTACTTTATAGTTGTAGATTGGACTATTGTGACCAAGTAAAAGAAAGGATGATGAACAAAAGAGATTATCAGCTCAGTCCTAATTATGGAATTGAAACTACCTTCCGAGGGAGATCTCTAAGCTCCACCTCCACTGCATCACATGATGAATCGGCCTGACGGCATTGCTGGTGCCATGCATGAGAATTGGCATGGAAGACCATGGGCGCGCCACCATTGCAGGAGCTGTTGTACCTGCGAGCGACAATTAGCATGCACTTTTGGAATGGTCCCTTCACTGAATCAAAATCTTCGCGAATAGACTCAATTGACAAAGTGGCATTGATCATCCACCCATTTTACTAAATAAGTAACTGATGCGTTGTCAGACGAGCCTGATTATCCATTTTGACCAGAACATGAAACTTACTTGCGAGTGTTGCGGTCATCAGCCGCTGCCCTACGATAAGCACTTGGCTGGGAGAAGCTTCCAAGTCTGTTAATACTCAACTTCGGCAGGTCTCCGAGACCAAGCGGCTCCTCGAGGCTTGACATTCTAGAAACAGAAAAATTGCAACCGGGAAGCTCTTTAATTTTTCCATAGGAAGGGGGAATCGAAGCGAGGCTAAACAGGATTGCAGGAAATCGGCCGCGACAGACGCGCGTACCTCGATCGGTCGGAGCAGGAGCTGGAGCTGAACTCGGTCGACGGGCGCAAGGTGTGCGGTCAGCCGTCAGACAGAGCAGAGCTAAATCAGCAACCGGGCGTCGATGCGCACGAGGCACGTCGCCGGAATCTGACGCAACCCGCTGGTTTGGTGGAGTACGGTTGGGGGAGGGGAACGGTGGACGGAGATGTCGCAGCTGCTGCAGCGCCTCCGCCGCCCCGCGTCTCCCACAAGGAAGAAGGGAAAGGAGGACGAAATCAAAGGAGCCGGTGCCGCGTGGGCCTGGTCCACGCCTCGAGCGCCGTGTGGGCCCGAAGCGTCGGTGGGCGTGGAGTTATGAGGCCCGGTGTAGTGGGCTGGGGCGTTGGTGCGCGCCTTTTCCAGTTGGGTGAGCGGCCACACGTTCAACCTAACTCGTCCGTCTCCCCACAAGCTCTCACCGTCACCCGCAGCTTGATCGGATCTCTATTGTGGTGGTGGAAAGTCCTTGTGGCTGCTTCTTTTCTCTCCTGATTTTCTAGTGAATTTAGATCCTAATAATAATTAGCTAGATAATTAATAATAGTTCTTTTGGCCAGCTGATTTGTTTGGATCCTGTTTTGACTTTTTAGCCGGGATTAGCTGGGCAGATGATACTGTTTCAATTAGCCGGAATATCATTAGCTAATCCGTTAGCTGATGATTATTTGTTTGGAACCACAATAGCTAAATTTCGCTAGCTAATCCTAAACAGGGTCTTAATTGGGGACTGGAGAATGTGATTGGCAATTAAGCACGTGGGTCGCAGGCGATGATGAGAAAAAGTGCCGCTAATATATTTATTTGCCTTATTATATGTCACGGGCCTTTTGTTTGCATCGACTGAATTCTAGCCCATGGACGTACATGGGTGGGAAAATTGGGGAAATGGGAGGCGCGGGCGGCTCGGCCCATTACGGGCCCATTAGGGTTCCCCCAACTCCCCCTAGTTCCCGTGCCACCTACATAATCTCTCTCGCTCCTGCCGCTGCCGCTTTCTTGCCCACCCCTTGCCGCCGCCGCAGACGCCTCCCTACGCCACGAGGCTTCCGTTCGCCGGTCGCAACCATGGTGAGATCCCCCTCCCCCGTCTTGTCTCTCGCGCGCGTGTTCCGTCTTCCTTGCCGCCATGGATTTGGCCTCTCCCTTACTGACTCCTGCCTTGCGGCGGCGCTTGCTTCTGGTTCCAGGTGAAGTACTCGAGGGAGCCGACCAACCCCACCAAGTGTAAGATCTGCCGCGCAAACTTCTCGCCTCGATTTGTACATCTGCTGCTTTTCTGATTCCATTGTGTTTCTCTGTGATGCGTTGCAGCCGCCAAGGCCATGGGCCGGGACCTCCGTGTTCACTTCAAGGTGAGAGCTCCCTTCCTCTCTCCCGTTTCTAGAGATCTCATGATTTGTTTGCGTACATCTTAGCGTTTCTTCTTTAGTTTTCATGTAGTCTGTTCATTTTGAACTCACTGGTATCACCATTCATGTTTTTACCTTGTGGTATTGTACTTCATCCTCTCCGTGGTCTTAATAGACCATTTGTAGTTGGATTCTTGCTTTGTATGATGATCTGTAGGTGGTTTTTGTAGCTTGCCTGTATGATAAATTATAGTTACTACTTGTTTGATTAAGGTAGCAGGCACCGAAAGAGAATAGACACCATGTGACCATCCCTTTAGAATGCCAACTTCATTGTATAGGATTGACTGGTGTTTGCAGCTTGGATGTCAATTGGTTCCGTATATTTTTCATCTTTTGTCCTGGTGCTTGTGCAGTGAATTCTATGTTGTTGCCATGCTTGCCATGAGAGCCACTATGTAGTTTTCTAAGGTCTATATGGTTTCATACACATCTGGTAGATGGGTATGTTTTGTGTGCTGGAGGAAAACTAGACGAATTTCAGGAATTAAAATTCTTGTAGCCCCACCATTTCTAGTAACTCCAATAAGTGCAGTTATGCGGTTCTTTGCCATCTATAGGTGACATTTTACTGTAAAATTGTGTAATCTTTCATTAATACCCTAAAGAAAAAAGCAGGATGCTGCGTTATTTGATAGCAGTATCCCCGTAAACTTTAGGAACATTGTGTTCATCATTATTGGGTGAACCGTTGGTCCTGTCCATGTGTTGGACAATTCCATGTCAATTGGTTCAGTAAATGATGGCACATTCCCTTTTTCCAAATTGTTAGCTACGGTGTGAGTCATCTTTAGTTGTGCCCATCCATATGAAGGCACAATATTGTTCAGTTTCTGATGTCTTTTATACTTTGAAGGTAAATACAATAATACACATTTTAGTGTTTATTAACGCTGTCTGTCATACTTGCAGAACACCCGTGAGACAGCTTTTGCCCTCAGGAAGTTGCCACTCACAAAGGCCAAAAGGTACCTTGAGGATGTGATTGCCCACAAGCAGGCCATCCCCTTCCGCAGGTACTGCGGCGGTGTTGGGCGTACTGCTCAGGCTAAGTCGCGCCACTCAAATGGACAGGGACGCTGGCCTGCCAAGTCTGCTAGATTCATTCTTGATCTTCTAAAGAATGCTGAGAGCAATGCTGAGGTCTGCAATTAATTCCTGCCCTGTCATCTATCTTTGATTACTAATGTAATTAGCTAATTGTGAATTTCCCTGCTGCAGGTCAAAGGTCTTGATGTCGATACCCTGTATGTGTCGCACATTCAAGTAAACCAGGCTCAGAAGCAGCGGCGCAGGACCTACCGTGCTCACGGACGCATCAACCGTAAGTTTATCTGAAGTTGAAGTTTGTTCCGTTTATCGTGTTCTGCTACTGCATGAATGTTTCACATGTTGCAGCTTAACAACCTGTTTAACCACCTGTTGCAGCTTACATGTCCTCCCCGTGCCACATTGAGCTGATCTTGTCGGAGAAGGAAGAGCCAGTGAAGAAAGAGGTTTGTGGTTCTGTACACTGTTTGCGCCCAACTATCCAACGCATCTGATGCTGTTGTGCTAATTTGGCCGATCTGTTTGTTCTTCAGGTGGAGTCTCAGATTGCGACCAGGAAAGCTTAGAGAAGGGAGCTCTGCGGTGTTAGAGTGGATTGTAGGTTGTCTTTGCCTGAGTGAAAATTTTGGCTGGTTATCTGTCGCCTCCTTTATCAGTGTACTGCTAGCTCGTACTGTCACCTTGATCAGTGTCTGTACTGCCTATACAATTCGAAGCTATGAATGAAGTGTTTGTGGAATCTTTTCATATTTATATTGATGCTGATGTCAATGCTCGTTAAATGTCTTAATATGGGATTTTGGTTGTGGTTTATGCTACAGCCGTGTTTTGGATAATGGGTGAGATTTCAGAAAGTAAGTTGATTGTTAGACGTAAGGTGGCGCGGTTGGTGGTGCCGCCGAGGCCGCACTTGGCGAGGTACTCAGCGTTACCAGCACGCGGTCATCTGCTCGATGAACATGAACCGAAGCTTGTCGGTTCATCATAGTATTAAGTAAAGTGGCCATAGTATTAAGTTAAGTGGAAGGACCCGTTGTCACCATGAATAATCACAATGACGCTCCCCACCCAATCTGCCCATTGTAACGGGAAAATCTTTCATGTGTCTAGCACCTAGCTGAATCGCTTTTATTTCCTTCGCTCCAATTCTTTAATTGTTTCATAATTATAAAAGAGCGACACCTAATCCATAATAAGGGTGTATTCGTTTCCTGCGGCCTAAATTTTAGAGGGGTCACGTCAAAAAGAATCTTGTCATTTAGAAGTATTAAATAAAGTCTAATTACAAAACTAATTGCAGAACCCCAGTGCTAATTCGCGAGACGAATCTAATGAGGTATATTAGTCTATGATTAGCGGATGATTACTGTAGCATCACTGTGGTAAATTATGGATTAATTAGGCTCATTAAATTTGTCTCGCGAATTAGCACCCATCTGTGCAAAAAGTTTTATAAACAGATTTTATTTAATACTTCTAAATGATAAGATTCTCTTTGATGTGATGGGTCTAAAGTTTAGAGGGGAGGAAACGAACACACCCTAAGCCTACCTCTTTTGTAAAATTAAAGTAGCCTGAATGGAATCAATAGCTTTGTGAAAAGTCTCTCATTGTTAATCACTAAACTTTGCTCTCATTAATCTGATCAGCTACAGAATGTGACTGTGGGGAGAGGGAGATAGCTTAAAGGGGAAGTAAAGTGCCGGTAGATTCCCTGAAGTTATCAATCAGCTCAACATCCTCCTTGTTTCTTCACCTCTCCTCTGCTCCTAGCTCGTCGCAGGCTTGCAGCTGGCATCCATGGGGATACCTTCTTTCTACAAGTGGCTTGTGACCAAATACCCAAGCATCGTCTCCTCCGCAGAGGAGGAACCAGAGGAGAGCCCTGATGGCGTCATCTACGACAACCTCTACCTCGACATGAACTGCGTCATCCACCATTGCTTCCACCCGCAAGACGATTTGCATGCAGGCATAGATGTGAGTACAAATTGATTTTAATCCATGCATGCAATCTGCATATGAATCTGGCATGTAACACGCATGCAGGTGTGCCCTCCGACGACGGTCACCGAGGTCTTGGAGTCCATTTTCGAGTACCTGGACCGCCTGTTCCGCATCGTCAGGCCGAGAAGGCTCCTCTACTTGGCAGTTGGTTGGATTCTTTAGCTGATTCTATTTTGCCATGCTGCTGTCTCAACAGCTATGGATGCTTTTTGTTCTTAGTTGCCTTCAATTATTTGTGCAATAGTTTAGTTGTGCATGGAATTCTCTGTGGATGCACTTTTTTATATTTAATTTGGTTTCTGTGTGCAGATGGCGTTGTTCCTTGCGCCAAAATGAACCGAATGCGACGGGGACGTTTCCACTCTGCTTGTCTAGCCAGAGCTGAGGTCAATTCTTGCGTTTCATTCTCTACATCTCTGCTGCTGAAGCAATCGACAAAATGCTACCATGTTTCGATTTACAGGCACTAAAAGAGGAAGAGATGCGGAGGGAATTAAGAGATCAAGGGAAGGAGGTGCCACCGCCAGAGATTTCTGAGGTTTCGGACCCCAATGTCATCACAGCAGGGACTGAATTCATGGAGAAACTATCACAAGCGCTCCAATACTACATCCGTGCCAGACTGAATACTGACCCCGGGTGGAAAGACATTATGGTTTGCTCTTGCGCTTCAGTAAATGCAGTTCATGTTCCTTCTCTTTTAAGTTTTTGATCCCTTGTGGTAAGTTCAGCAATTTGATCAAGTGGACGTCGCTTCATAAGTTCACAACACATCTGTTCTGAAGGTCATACTCTCTGATGCAAATGTTCCTGGAGAAGGAGAGCACAAGATCATGTCTTTCATCCGTGCACAACGCAGCATGGAAGGCTATGACCCCAACACTCGACACTGCTTGTATGGGCATGTGAGGGATATCAATCCTTTTTTTCTCTTAACAATCTCTTCATGCAAATGTTGTGTAGCACCGATCCAGTCCGCACCCTGTCTATTTCTACTGGAGTGAAGAATTATCATTGCAGGATGCAGATCTGATAATGCTTGCTTTGGCATCTCATGAGGTCCACTTCTCTATTTTGCGTGAGGTCTGTTAATTCCTCATCAATGCTAACATCATGCTTAAACAAAATGCATTAATGCCGCATACATAGAAGGCAGATTAAAGGCATTATACTATTAAGTAGGCTAGGTCCACTAGGCATTAGTTCAGGGTTCTATAATGGTGTGGACTAATCTTCTGCTGAACTTCAACAGGATGTGCTACTCCCAAATCAGGCAGAAACAGAAGGGAAACCGAATAAACCTTATCTGGTCCTCCTTACCCCCTAACTCAGAGTCTCGTATAATGCATTTGTTACCCATTTTGATATGTGAATAACGCCATCTTCTTTCAGTTTTTGAACATATGGGTTCTGAGAGAGTACTTGGAGATTGAATTGAAGATACTGGACCCAGTTTGCGAGCCTGACATTGAGAGGCTAATAGATGACTTCATCTTTATTTGTTTCTTGGTGGGAAATGATTTCATCCCACATATTCCATCACTTGAGACACATGAGGTACATGTGTATGTGCATGCCTTTAGATTATATTAATAGCTTAATGGAAAGTTAACTTTGTAATCACTATATATATCCTTTCGCTATGTTCATTAGTATGAAAAGATATAGTTATTTCCTTCATGTATTCCATGTAACAGTGTGCGGTCGATCTTCTCATTGAAGTGTACAAAACAACCTTCAGCAAAATGGGAGGGTATATTGTCAACACAGATAAAGTACTCAAGAATTCCAGCCTTTATTTTTCACTAATGATTATCCATTGAATTATGCTGTGACATAGTTTCATTGATACTGAAAACAGGTCAAAGATAAGCATGGTTCATATCTAGAAGTCTCAAGGTTGGAAATATTTTTTCATGAACTGTCCATGTATGAAGAGAAAATTTTTCTCAAAAGATATGAGCTGAAACAGGTATGTTAGCACTCTAGTCAACAGTGTACCGTGATGCACAATGGAATTTATTGTCATTATCGATATGTTCGTTTTGGCCTTTAGGATTTCTTGCAGAAGGTATATCATGAAATGTTGTGTGAAGCTTCAGAAAGTGAAAGACCAGAGCTGAGGCGAAAACTAGATGACCACTTTTTCAATGAAGACCATCCATATGACAGAGTTAGTGATGTCCATTTGGATATATACTTCTCCTGCAGTCCTACAATTTTGAAATGTCTCTTGCAGGAAAGACTGGGATTACCAGGATGGAAATCCCGGTTCCACAGGGAATATTTTGGTCTCGAAACTTCTAATGAAATTGGAAACCTGCAGAACGACATGGTTATGTTTTTCCTTGTTTATTCATTTATTCACCTTTCCCTTGAGACGTGGCAAGGTGACATTTTGTGTTGTTGCAATCTTCCCTCCCTTTCTTTTTCTCTCCTCCCTCTGAATTTAGGCTCAGAAGTATTTAGAAGGACTTTGCTGGGTGTTTCAATGCTATTTTGCGGATGTACCATCATGGAGCTGGTAAGAATAACATATTTACATATATTAAAAATTAATTTGTTTCATGGTTATGGCTTCTATTTATCTCATTCTACGTTTTATGGTACAACTTGTTGCAGGTACTACCCATTCTCTGTTGCTCCTTTCGTATCTAGTCTCAAAGGTCTTTCTCGGTTTCAGATATCTTTCGCTGTGGACAAACCACTGCGACCATTTGATCAGCTCATGGCAGTTTTGCCTTCACAAAGGCACGTTCACCATTCTTGCTGCTGACATTTATTCTGGCATTTCTAAGTAGTCCTGGAATTGTATTCATAGTGGATGAGAAGTTACTTATTTGGGTTTTTTTTATTCCAGCTGGCTTAACCTCCCAGACTGTTACTGCTGCAAATTCATGGGACGTGAAGGATACTATCCGAAGTTGCAGACTGACATGAATGGGCACCGTTTCTTTTGGAGTGTGAGCTATTCGTTCATATGTGCAACGGATCGATGAACCGAATCAATTGATAATTTCAATCTGTACTGATCAACTGGCGATGCATTTGGCGATGTTGATTCTCAATGAAAGAAATTGTTTCAGGGTATCTCTGAGGAACGGCTGCTTGCGACCACCAAAGCAGTGGACGAAGAGCTGACGGTAAAACAATTGCTTGTCATCTGTGCTCACATTACAATTACTTCTTCTGCAGTTGTATAAACCATAATTATAGGTTGTCTACAAATTAGATGGATGAGATGAGAAGGAATACTACTCGGCAAGACAAGATCTTTCTGAACAGGAACTCAAACGCTCTAGCACATATTAACGGAGTTATTGTACGGACATCAAACTGCCCACTGCAGAAGCTTCCGATAGATTCAGCTACGAGGTGCATAAACTCTGAACTTGAATGATGCAAATTAGTGCTGGTATCGTGTTCAGAGAAATGGTCTGAATTTTGAATGTTTCCACAGTGGAATTGGTGGGTGGTTGTCACCTGATGACGATGGTGGCCTGAGCAACAGTTTCTTTCCCTCGCCCATAAAAAATCTACAGGACATCACAAATGATCAGGCAATGTGCGTTTTCTCTCGAGCCTTTCTGTCCTGAGGTTTAGGCCTTGTGGCAGCTAGGTTTGGCTCACATCTGATACCCCAACTTTAATCTCATTTTCATTGTGTGTACATGCATGTTTCAGATCAGCCACGTTCTTCAACCCTGAGGCGGTTAATCCAACCCCAAGACTACTTAGCAACGTCAGGGTACCTGATAAGGTGTGTTCATGACACTACTAATTAAGTTGCTTGTTCCAATTTATATTCAGAGATCATCTTTGGAATTCATGAATCTTGCAGACTGTTACGGGAGCTGACATATCAAAGAGGCCACTCTGGCACACGTACCCGGGCTCAAGGCCGCCACCGCCCATGTAAACCTTTAATTTTGATTTGTTCGATTGATCTTCTATGTTGCCGAGATGAGATGAACACGTACATACGGTTCCTACGGCCGATTGCAGGGTTCAGAGGCCGGATTCTATCTGGAAGCCGAGCACGCCGGCGACGCCGCGGGAAGAGCACAAGCACGCCGGCACGGGGTGGGCGGGGCGGGGCAGAGGGAACAACGCCATTGCCGCCGCCCAGGCGCAGGAGCTCGCCACCAGGAGCAGCAGCTACGGGCATGGCACTGCCACCGACACGCCACGGAGCAGCAGCAGCTACAGCTATAGTAGGAGAGGTTTCCATCGGGTGGACATGCCGCGAAGCCGGTTCGACAACGATGGCGCATACAGTTTCCAGCCGCCTGGAGGTGAGCAGCCTCGTCGTTGGTAGGACACTCATCCCAGGAATCAGATGTGTATAGACTATTAAGCCTCAACACACCTCAAATGGGTTCAAAAATAAGATACTCTGACGGATCATGACGATAAGGCGTCGACGATGGGCGTCAGGGGACAAGGCTGCATGGACACGTAGTCATCGCAGCCGGCATCCTCATCGGCCCCCCGCCGTGGCCGCGCCGGAATCAGTTGTGCTGGGGAAGGCGTCGCGTGCTGTCGCGGAGAGTCTCTCTCTCCCAGATACCCAGAGGCTCCTCCATGACGCGCGAGGTGCTCCTTCTCTCAAGCTGGACAGGTCGCCGGCGCGACTCCACTACTCCTGTCGAGCTACCATGGCCCGGTTACAAAGGCGGGGACAGAGTTCGAGACCATCGACCTGGGAAGGTCCACATTCAGGTACGGGGGCATAGAGAATCTGGCGTATAAGAAAGAGAAGGTGCGGATCTCCGGCGAGTCCATACCGGCGGCGGGCGCGGAAGCCATCGCGCCATGGCAGATCGAACGGAGGAGCCGAGGGCGGGCAGCCGCTAACAAGGAATGGATTTGAGATTTGAGAACAAGTCAGGGGTTTTATGCAAATAGTCGGATCGCGATTATGAATCGCGATCCGGATCAGGGGGTTTTCTGAAAATAAACGAGAGGATTATTGCAAATAGTTAGATCCAAACTAAGGGGTTTTCCGAAAAGTACTGGATCACGTAGAATAACCGCGATCTGAGTTGGGGGGTAATTTGCAAATCCGCAAGCTTTGGCCTTAAATCCCAGCCCTCCCCACGGCGCTCCATCCATCCCATCACCTTCCTCCCTTCTTCCACCGCCGCTCCGATCCCCCTTTCCCCGCATACTGGAGATGGCGGCGCTGCTGGGCCCGGAGATCTTCAGCCGCGGCTTCCGCTTCAACCCGACGCCGCTCGAGGCCGCCACCTACTACCTGCCGCGCCTCGTCGCCGGCGCGCCGCTGCACGAGGCCGTCCGCCCCGTCATCCACCACGCCGACGTCTACGCCTGCGAGCCCGCCGACCTCGCCCGCGAGTTCCGCCCCATGCCCAGGACCGGGCACCGCTTCTTCTTCACCTCCTGCAAGAAGGGCGTGCGCTCCGCCGGCCCCGGCTTCTGGAGCCTGCAGCGCATGACGGTCATCCAGGACGGCACGGGAGCCAAGGTCGGCGCAATCAAGAAGCTCCGCTACAAGAAGCGCGGCGTGTTCACGGACTGGCTCATGGATGAGTTCTCGACGTGCTGCTCGGAGGACGCCGTCGTCGGCGACAGGCAGTACGTGTTCTGCAACATCTACGTCTCTCCGAGGGCCGCCCCAGGCTCCGCGGCGCGCCAAGAATCCGCTGCCTTCTTCGCGCCACCCGCGCCTGCGCCTGCCCCCGCCGTACAGGCGCCGCCGCCCAAAAGGCCGGCGCCGAAGGTTGCCGAGCCGCCGCCGTTCCCCAAGCGCATGCGGGGTGCCGTCGCCCCGACCCCTCCGGTCGTGCCGCCAGCGGCCGGTTGCGCGGCGTCCTTGGCGCCACCACGGCCGCGCGTGCCTAACCGTGGCGTGGCTCCTCCGTCGACTCCCTCGGTGACAGGATCTTCGCCCGCTTCAGCTCAGCCTCTGCCGCCGGCTCCGATCCGTCTTGCAGCGCCAGCGCCCGCGCCACCGCAGCCAAAGCAGCAGATGCCGCCGCCGACCCTCCCCGTGGTACGCGCCTGCCACATTCCAGGGCAAGAAGAACCGGCACACCACTACGGGCCTCAGCCGTCCGTTGCGACGAAGAAGATGACACGTGATCCTTTTGAAGCCGCTGAACCGAGAGACAAAGCAGAGGAGGAAAGGGTCGTCGAAGCATCTGATCTGCCGTCCGAGGAATCCCCTCCTGCTGCGGATCAAGATGACGACCGACGTCCATTGAAGGGATCGTGCTGACAGCCGAAGCAGAGGAAGCGGCTGCAAACTCTGAGTGACGACAGCAAGAGCAGCAGCAGCTGCGGAGGAGCTCCATCCAGAAGAAGGCTTCGCGACCTCACCTCTTAGTAGTAGGATCGTATAAACAATTTTCTATGGATGAAATTTTATCCATCCTGAATATAACTCTGTTGCATGCTGATGAATATGTTGGGGAAGAATCCTCCTGTCCATGACATTATCACTGTCAATATCAACATTCTTGACGTAGTATAGTGGCTGCCTATGTCTTTTTGTTGTCCCATGTTGATTGCAGTTCATGTAACTGCAAAGTACTCCCATTCGATAAGATTTGTTCAAATAATTGTCTACTGATTTTTCTAATTTTTGTACCATCATTCAATGTGCTTGATTACTGTGGCAAGTAAAATCCTACAGACAAGAAACCTTGATTACGGTGAACTAAACACTTTTTTTTGGGGAAATGTTCAGTTTTTCACCTGTTTTCATGAATAGAATCTGACGATGAAGATATAAATCTTTGACAATATTTAAGAATGCATTTCTGAAGAAATGGAAATTTCTTGATCCTGTACCATCAGTATTACAGTATAAGCACTCCCTAACACCTCATAACTACAGCAGCATGTAACTAGACCCCCTGAGATCGCCTGAACATCACAATTCACAAAGCGTTCCACACTGAAATCACACCACGAGAACTCCACACCACCTTATCCTCCCAAATTTGTGATGGGTCCCTTGAACCAGTGTCGCGCGCTGACGATCCACGACAACAGAACGAGGGTGAACAGCCCACCAACAGCGACCGGGGTGTAGTTGAGAGTGTCCTTGGTCACCGGGTATGAGACCGGCAACGAGAAGAGGACGGTGATGGTTGCCACCCAGAGGACGGCGATCCAGCCGACAAGCACACTGTACCGGCCGAGGTTGAATGGGCCTGGCACGAAGCTCTTGTGCGCCAGCATCACACGGAAGAGGATTGGCAGTGCGTAGGCAATGTAGACTGCGGTTGTCGCGACTGATGCCATCGCCTGGAATGCGACGAGGCTGCCCAGAGACTGCATTTGGATTGGAAAGAAGGTGAATCTTGTGTTGTTCAAATACTGAAATGCTGCCAAAGTAGGAATGAACTGAAAGCTAATTTCTGAAGGGTAGTAGTGAAATGATCATGCGTTGATCAAATAGTGAAAAAGTAAGAATGAACTGTAAGCTCATTTCCGAAGGTTAGAAGTAGAATGGTTTAGTTCAATTACCGGCAATGCCATGCAAAGGGAAATGAAAGCTGAGAGCCAGACAGCGTTTATCGGCACCTCAAGCTTGTTAACTTTATGCCAGAGGGACGAAAACGGCATTGCCCCATCTCTTGAGAACGCATAAGTCATCCTAATATTCCAAAGAGGGACATCAGTGTGATCACTCTACTATGGAGGTCAGACATCTCAATGACAAGTAAGCAGAGGATCACCTCGAGTTGCTAGTCATTGAGCCCATGCCACAGAAGTATATGGCAATGGCAACGATCCACAGGCAAATGATCCCTCCAACACCATTCCCATACCGGCTTTTGAAGGCAAGGTAGAACACTTCAGCAATCGCATACCCTCCCGCATCATTGTCAGGGCTCAGGAGGTAGGGAATGTCCTTCACTGCAAACGTAATGCCAAGTATGTAGCCCCAGCCAACTATCAAGGATATGCCAATCGCGCTGATTATACCGATCGGGCCATTCCTGTCTGCATTTTTTGTTTCTTCGGTCTGCATGAAACAATTTTAGAATCAAAGCATTAGGACATCGCTACTTACCATAGTAAGATTTCCTAATATATGATTGAAGTTACTTGAGGATTTTTCTGTACCATATGCGCAGACGCGTCATATCCTGACAGTGTGTATTGGCTCATAAGGAGGCCCAGAACAAAAATGTAGAGGTTACTGTGAATTCGAGCACTGTTATCGGTGTTGAAATGGGTGAACACAAACTTTGCACTGGCCCTCTCGGTAGCAACAACTGGTATAGCGATCATCAGGACAAAGACACCTGAAAAGGATGGGTATCATGTGCATCCCAAGCAATTTAATGAGCCTTCCTTAATCAACAAAGTAAATACTACTATGTGTTTGATTGGTTCTGTAAGCGAATAGATCCATACTTAATAAAGACATTACCTAGCATATTCCAAAGGGCAGCAAACTGCCCAAAGAAAGATAGCCAAGTGATAGAGAGGCTGTTGATGATGGCATGGCTCAGCAGAATCACGGCATGGAAGGCGTAGACAACATACTTTGATGCCAGGTACCCCCCACCATTGTTACCACCTGTGCTGAGCAGGACGATCACTTGAATCAGCTGCGCTAGCGAGAAGTCGATACTGGCCGTGCCTGCCCACTGCAAAAGGAAGATGGGATTGTCAGTCCACTAATACTGAAAATTGAGGGGAGAAAGGGAGCCTCAGAAAATTGACTGGTTACCTGTCCTACAATGTTGAACCTGAAAGCAACGGAGGTGAATAAACGGCAGAAAGAATTGAGGTCAGAAAGAATTCACGATCTCAGAGTGCTGAGCATGAAAACATGACTAGCAAATGGTGTCCTCATGAAGTCACCAACCAATTCAGAATAGTGTTTATTGTCAGAAATCCTCTGGTCCCCGATGGAAGCTTCGCTATGTATGTGATAGCAGCAATCATGTACAGTACTCAAGTCAACGCATGCCGAGCAAGATGCTCCAAGCCAGTGGTAAACGCAAAATTGGTTATTAAAAAAAACGCCAAGATTAGTTTCTTCAAAAAAAAACGCAAGATTAGTTCACTAGACCCACACTGATCCGATAAATTTTCAGTAAGTTACAGTCTGAAAAAATTATTAACAGTAGTACATTTTTTCTACCCTGCTGCAAAAGATTAAAGCATGCACATTGACCAGGGGGTGAAGCATGGTTGATTACGAAAAAAGGTTTCATTTTCATTTGTGTATGGCTCGGGCAACTAAAAGGTACATGGCTACAAATTTAATGAACAGGACAAGCAATGATACTGTGATACATGGTGGATTGGAAGATAGTAGTGGAAGTACCATCCGGTGATCCAGGAGGCGAATGGCGCCCACCGATCGCCGGAGAGGCGCGCGCTCCAGTAGTAGAGTCCGCCGGAGGTGGGGAAGGCGGAGCAGATCTCGGCCATGGAGAGACCGACGGCCATGGTGAAGGCCCCGACGACGAACCAGCCGAGCGTCATGGTGGCGGGGCCGCCGAAGGCGAGGCCGGTGTTGTAGAGCGTGGTGACCCCCGTCAGCACCGAGATGACGGTGAAGGAGATGGAGAAGTTGGACAGCACCCTGCGAGCGCGGTCGAGGGAGACTAACCAGTAAGATCGAGTGAAGCGAGAAGCAGCAAAAAAAATGGTCAAACTGGCAACGGAGAGACGGCGTGCGTACGAGAGGTGGCGCTTGAGCTCCTGCTTGTATCCGAGCTCGCGTAGGCGGCCATGATCGGTGTCAGCGGCAGCTTGGCCGGCGGTCGGCGGGGGCTTGTTCCAGGTCATGGCGCCGCGCCGTGGCACCCTGCGCCGTGTGGTTACCGGTTAGTGGAGCTCCGTCCCGTGGTGGCGACTGGCGAGGTGCCGGCGGGGAGACGCTGAGACCCGGGGGAGACAAAGGCTATGTTTGGATCCACCCCAAATGGTAAAAGAGTAAATGGTAAAATTTTTGCTCCTGTCATATCAGATGTTTGGACGCTAATTACAAGTATTAAATATAGTTTAATTAAAAAACTAATTACATAGATGAGGACTAAATGACGAGACGAATCTATTAAGCCTAATTAATCCATAATTAGCAAAATTACGGTAGCATTCGCCCTTTTGCACTTTGGGGTATTTGGATCCAAAAGTGCAAAAAAAGTGCAAAAGAGCGAAAGTTTTGCACTTTCTTTTTTTCTCTTTCCCATTCATCCAAACATGGCCAAAGTCAATGGGCGAGGGAGCGATGGTGACAGACTGACCGGGGGGAGCCAAGTCAACTCGAGAGTGGGCCGGAGTTTGGAGCGATTCCTATCCCCGTATCACGTGTCGAGACTGTTTGACAAGAAGCTCCAATCAGTGCGAAGGTTCTAAATCAGTTTTTTTTATAGCCAAATAATCCTCAATGACAAAGGTTGGTAACTCTGAACTTTGCCATTCAGTTTCATTAGATGGCCAGTGGTGATTAGGTTGGCAACTTCAGCAGATGGTAGACGACTTCACTTGTAAGAGACATGGTCCAGATGCTGAGCAGTTGAACCCAAGCGTTTGTGGATAAGAATTCTGAAAGTTGTTCATCAGCTGCTGTTCTGAGCCCAATTTTCAGTTATCGTCTTGATTTTGTTTTTTCTTTCCGGTTGTTTTCATGCCGGCGCGCGCGGACCGTTGCGCGATATGCTGACGATAAGGAAGGAAGTCCAGGGTGGTGGTCATTCATTTGCTTGGGTTGAGTGCGTCTGGTACTGTCTGTGTCCTCAGCTCTGCTCTCCTAGCCGCCTAGTAGGAGGCAAGCTGCCTGCGTCTGGTACTTCGACAAAAAAAAGTCTGATTTTCCATGGTCGCTTCGCCTGTTATTACTGTGCTGAAAATGATGGCTGCAACGGCGACACCCGAGAAATTGGGGCACAAAGGATCCGGGACTCCCAAAGGAAAGGCAAGACATCTGGCTCAGGAGCTGAGGTCACAGACCCCTCGAGCTGACCTCACCTCACCTGCTGGCTGCTGCCTTTCTTTTCCTTGGGAAAACAAGCAAACCTGAAACCTTTCGTTGAGAAGGTACATTTCTCGCATTTTAGTTCCATTCCATACGTGCATCCGGCACGGTTTTTTTTCTTTTTTGCGAAACACCGCCCAAGGCAAGGTAACGCAAGGCAAGGCCAGGCAAGGCAGCAGCTCCGATCCAACTGTGTGCATCAGCTCAACAGCTGTGTGGAGGTAAGGTACTGTACTAGCTAGCAGCAACGGCTCTCCTCTTCTGAAGAGTAGAAGGGCAGCCAAAGTCCAAGTCTGCTGCACAGAGCAGTGGTCAGCACGCAGCGCCCATCCGTCGCGTACGGCACATGCACTGACGCGCAACACTGAGCTGAGCTCGCCTCGCCGCTGCTCTGCACTTCTGCAGCTCGCAAGCTGAAGAAGAATCAGTTCAGTGTATGGAACTCTGCGACTGTGAGCTGCTAGAACCGTTTCTCCGCGACTCTCAAGAGAGATTTTGTTCAACTAAAACTGTCAAGAGAGATTGATCCCCTGATCATAGTCCACTGTTCTGTTGGAGGAGGCCGAGCAAGGCGTGGCCAGAAGTCCAAGGCTGCATCTGCTTAAAGTGATCTCTGTCTTTATGACAGAGATTCTATCATCCCACACACACATGATATGATGACAGGCCACTGCTGCTACTGCAAGAGACAATTTCTACTAGCACCTCTCTCTCCTCTCTCCACGGCCAGGCGGCCAGGCGGCCAGGGCCGGTCCGTCACCGTCATGGTCGTCACCAGACGCACGCAGCTCCCGATGCCCGCCTTTCTTGTCTGCCATTACGCCAACCGGAAGCGTACCTCCCTCTCCCTACTCCCTTGCCTTTCCGCCGCGCGCGCAGACCTACCGCTACCGGGCTCCCCTCCCTCCCCCATGCCCCTCCTACCACCTCTGCACCTGCAAGGCTGCAAGCCAGCCGTTGTTGCTCACTGCTGCATGCCTGCAAAAATCTCTTGTACAATGCCATGCTTCCCCTGCATTTCCTCCCCTCTCTGACCGGCTTGCCTCATCTGTCTCCCCCCTCCCTCTCTCCTCCCTGTCTGACTTGAGTGAGACCAGAGTCCAGACGACATCCCAGTACACCACCTCCATTGACTTCCCTTCCACATTGCTCAAGAGCTCTCCACGACGCTCCGGCCATGTCCTAGCCAGCCACACAAGCCTCCCAATTGCTCACCGCAAGAGCTCCGTCCCAGCATCAGAGCATTCGAGCGCTGAACCCAGCAAAGAGCGAACGCAGCAGCAGCCATGATCACCGCGCTGGACCTGTACCACGTCCTCACGGCCGTCGTGCCACTCTACGTCGCCATGACGCTTGCCTACGGCTCCGTCCGCTGGTGGCGCATCTTCACCCCGGACCAGTGCTCCGGCATCAACCGCTTCGTCGCGCTCTTCGCCGTCCCGCTCCTCTCCTTCCACTTCATCTCCACCAACAACCCCTTCCAGATGAACCTCCGCTTCCTCGCCGCCGACACGCTCCAGAAGCTCATCGTCCTCGCGCTCCTCTTCCTCGCCTCCCGCCTCGCCCGGTCCTCCGTTCTCAACCTCGACTGGAGCATCACGCTCTTCTCCCTCTCCACGCTCCCCAACACGCTCGTCATGGGCATCCCGCTGCTCCGGGGCATGTACGGCGCCGACTCCGCCGGCACGCTCATGGTCCAGGTCGTCGTCCTCCAGTGCATCATCTGGTACACGCTCATGCTCTTCCTCTTCGAGTACCGCGCCGCGCGCGCGCTCGTCATGGACCAGTTCCCCGACGGCGCCGCCGCCTCCATCGTCTCCTTCCGCGTCGACTCCGACGTCGTCTCGCTTGCAAAGGGCGACCTCGAGGCCGACGCACAGGTCGCCGAGGACGGACGGGTGCGGGTCACCGTGCGCAAGTCCACCAGCTCGCGCTCCGAGGCCGCCTGCTCCCACTCCCACTCCCACTCCATGTCCATGCAGCAGCCGCGGGTCTCCAACCTCTCCGGGGTGGAAATCTACTCGCTGCAGTCGTCGCGCAACCCCACGCCGCGCGGCTCCAGCTTCAACCACGCAGAGTTCTTCAACATCGCCGGCGCCAAGGGAGCAGCAGCAGCAGACGAGGAGAAGGGCACCGCTGGCGGCCACTCGCCGCAGCCGCACGCGCAGGCGGCCAAGAGGAAGGACCTGCACATGTTCGTCTGGAGCTCCAGCGCCTCGCCGGTCTCCGAGCGCGCCGGCGGCGGGGCCGTGCATGTCTTCGGCGCCGACCATGGCGACGCGCTTGCCAAAGGTAACATTTTTTCTTTTTCTCCCCAGTGACTAGTAGGACACTTCTGGTTGGCTGCCGCCTCCTTGCGATTCTTGTCGTTGTGCTGTCGACCATCCGACCAAACCATTGATTATTCAGAAACTGAATTTTCTTGAATAAATACCAAAATTTCTTTAGCAACTTCTGCTTTTAACTATGCTAAATGCTTTGCCTTACATCTGTGAATTGGAGAGTGTGAGATGGCTTGCTGAACCAAAATTTCCTTTTTGACCATGTTTTGCCTGCACAGGAACCCAGGCCTACGATGAGTACGGCCGTGACGATTTCAGCAGGACCAAGAACGGGAACGGCGCAGACAAGGGCGGCCCGACCCTGTCCAAGCTCGGGTCCAACTCGACCGCGCAGCTCTACCCCAAGGACGACGGCGAGGGGAGGCCGGCCGCCATGCCGCCGGCGAGCGTGATGACGAGGCTCATCCTGATCATGGTCTGGAGGAAGCTGATCAGGAACCCCAACACCTACTCAAGCCTCATTGGTGTCATATGGTCCCTGGTCTCATACAGGTCGGCCAATCGATGCCAATTTCTCAAATTCAGTGTCATGTTTCATTAGCCATCTATGGATTTGTGTTGAGTCTTATGTGCTGTGTGCTGTGTAAGTTCAGGTGGGGGATTGAAATGCCTGCGATAATCGCCCGGTCAATTTCGATCCTGTCAGACGCAGGGCTTGGGATGGCAATGTTCAGTCTAGGTGTGTGGATATCCGATATTGCATTGCTCTATGTTTCTGTAACTCTATTCCTGTATCATGTATGGCTTAATAGCTGTAGGCACTTAACTGTCTATTCTTTCAGGCTTGTTCATGGCACTGCAGCCACGGATCATTGCCTGTGGGAACAAACTCGCTGCCTTTGCGATGGCCGTCCGGTTCCTCATGGGTCCAGCGGTCATGGCTGCTGCCTCCATTGCTGTTGGGCTGCGCGGAGTTCTTCTGCACATAGCCATTGTTCAGGTACACTGCAATCTTGTGTGTCAAATTAGCATACTGTACATAACTGGGAAAAAAGGTCCAGAATTTGAATTGCCACTCAATTTTCAGGCTGCTCTACCTCAAGGAATCGTGCCGTTTGTGTTTGCCAAGGAGTACAATGTTCATCCTGACATATTGAGCACAGCGTAAGATCATCTCTTTTGACATTCCACAGTTCTCTCAGTTCCAGCTTCAAATTGCCAACGATCAATCTGTGTATATAGATGCTTTTTTGTGGTCTTGCCATGAGGATTCTCTGATCATGTTTCCTGCTTTCCTTTTTAAAAAATAATCAGAAATCATCATTTAAAAAAGAATGACAAACAGAAATTATCACCCACCAAGTTTCCAATCATTCCTAATGATAATGTTTGAGAAGTGCCTCGTGCAGTCAAAAAGTAATAATAAGCAAAGCATCAAGCCAGGACAGAATCAGCATGATTGCTCCTAACATGTTGCATTTCATACTACTTGTTCATTCATGGATAATGACAATGATCGTTCATAATTCTCTCTTTGCTGCAGTGTGATCTTCGGAATGCTGATTGCTCTACCCATCACCCTGGTCTACTACATCCTGCTGGGGCTCTGAGCTCTCTTACCCCACAAGTCTGCAAAAGCTTGATGCTGTTGACCGTCTTGTTTAGGATCCATGACTGTTGAGCTGCCTTTTTGTTTGGGTAATCCATGCTAGGATGGTAGGTCAGTAGTGGATAATCCCACCACTGATAGTAATAGCATCTCTGGTGTCTAGTCTAGGTGGCTTCATGGACAGAAATTATTCAAGATTGAAGCATTAGAATTCTGATGAGCATTAGAATTTGAAAGCAAGGAGGGTATTTGTGATGATAATCAATCTAGTCTGTGAGACATTGTCATCGGTGGACTTCTTTGATCAGATCGATTAGAAATCTGGCAACATTTTTCTTACCTGCCTCGTGCTGTCTGTCTGGATGATATAGCATTGCTTTCTGAGGAGATGCAGTTAAGGTGCCGAGATGACTTGCACTGCTGAAAATTGAAATGTAACATGATGTGGACGAATTTCTTTGTCTTTTCTGATGAACATTCGTCATATTTTATGGGGAAAAGATTCAACGTGTTACCTTTTCTAAGAATAAAAAGCGAAAGTTGTCCAGTTCACTAGAACTAGTAGTAGCATTTTCTTCGGGGTTACCTTTGCTACAAATGGTGGACCAAAAGGTGACGGCTTCAGCAAATGGGGCCGCAGAATGATGCTGTCGGGACTTGGGAGTCAGCCTAAAGTTCTGGCTTTTGGCATGCGCACTTGAAGCAGCCATGATGCTCTTGGGAAAACCAATCATACGACAAGGCAATCACATAAAATGCAAAATACTAGTCATGAACTGAACTAAAAACAACACAACCGCACACGGGTACCATCGCCCGTGGCGCAAGGATAACAAATTACTGTAAAATGCAAGCTCTATATACTGAAGCTGAACTATGAAATTAGCTTAGGTATGGCACCAGAGAACGAGTACCTTCTTGGAATTAAGCAGGTGGTGCTTCTCCTAACCCATGGCAAATAACAATGAGCTGCAGCAGACTGCCCCTAAAAAGACCATTCAGGTCAGGCCCTGCAGAGAGAATCAAGGTTACATGTGTCATCAATTCACCATCTTGTGTGAGAAATGCAGATTGTGTGTTGGCCTCCACATACGTATATTGCAAAATGAATAGGCCAACCGATGTTGCTCTGACAATTCCACGTACTTCTGGGCTTCTGGCAATCAAAGGTTGATTCAGATGGCAACGCGCAAGAGAGAAGAAATGGAGGCAGATGAGGATTCTCACATTATGCACAAAACTGCAGTCCAAAGGACATCCGGCAAATCTTTGGCGAGCTCATCGATAGCAAATGGCGACATGGGCCACACCGCAGCGCGTGTCAGCGCTTCGCCTCATCGCCGTCATCCCCGTGGTTGCCTCTTTTCTCGACGCCGTGGCCGACTGGCCGAAGTCGGCGCCGCATCAGCCTAGTCCGCGCCGATTTCACCTCCATCCTCCTCCCCTTCCGCGTCTCCGCCTCCGTCTCCTTCGTCGCTAACAGCCGCCGGGGGCGCGGGGAGGCGGGGACTCGCCGAGGAAGCCCGCCGCGGAGCAGATAAGGACAGGGGACCCGAACCAGGGAGGTTTATGCAAAAAACAGGATCGTGATTATTAATCACGATCCAAATTAGAAGGTATTCTGAAAAATATAGAGGGGGTTATATAAATAATCGGTTCCGACTTTTTCAAAATACCCCCAATTTGGATCGCGATTCATAGTCGCGATCCGAATCAGGGGGCATTTTGTAAAACCGGATCTTCCGCCTCCGCTCGCCTGCCGGATTTCTCTGATCCTCACCGTCTCGTCTCGTTCTCCGCCGTCGTCATGCCGTACTGCGCGTGCGCGCGCGCCTCTTCTTCGGCAACATCAACGGCGCCGTCGCCGTCGTAGCCTCCTCCACCACCTTCACCCACATCCTCTCCGTTGAGCTCAGCCTCCATCTCCTTCTTCACCGAGTGCAGCCGTCAGCCGTGTGCCGCTGCGGGTCACGGAGGAGGACCTGCTCGACCGCTCAGGCCTACGATGAGTACGGCCGTGACGGTTTCAGCAGGACCCAGAACAAGAACTGGAACGACGCAGAGAAGAGCGGCCCGGCCCTGTTTAAGCTCGGGTCCAACTCGACAGCCAGCTCTACCCCAAGGACGAAGGCGAGGGGAGGCCGGCCGCGATGCCGCGGGCGAGCGTGATGGCTCATCCTGATCAGGCGCAATTGTTGGGGTTCCTGATCAGCTTCCTCCAGACCACATTGATAATTTCTCAAATCCCCAGGGCCATGTTTCATCAGTCATTTCTGCATTTCCGCTGAATAATCTTTGTCTGATATGCGAACTGTGATGCATTAGGAAGGTGGGGGATCGAAATGCCCAGGATCATTGTCCGTTAGATTTCGATCCTGTCAGATGCAAGCCTTGGGATGGCCATGTTCAATTATAGATATCTGATACTGCATTTGCTCAATGCTTCTATTGCTGCATCGTGTATAGCTGCAAGCACTTACCTCTTACCTTTCAATTTTTTCAGGCTTGTTCATGGTATTGCAGCCAAGGAAAGGATCAATTCTGTGGGAACAAACTCGCAGCATTCGTGATGCCCGTCGCACATGACCAATAAAGTAAAATGCAAGCTCTATATACACCGATGCTGAACGACGAAATTAGCAAAAGCTTGATGATACTGACGGCTTTGTTTAGGATCCATGACTGTTGAGCTGCCTTTCTTTGTTTGGGCAATCCCTGCTCGGATGTTAGTTCAGTAGTCAGTAGTGGATAACCCTGCCACTGATAGCAATAGCATCTCTGATGACTGATGTCTAGTCTAGGCTGTTTTCATAGATCGCCACTATTTTCAGATTGAAGCATCAGAACTCATGCACGAGGCTCATCCTGATCTTGATTTGGTGGAAGTTGTTGAGGAACCTCACACTTACTCCATGCCATTCAATCACAGATCAATTAACAGTATCATCTTCAGTCAGTCATGATTCACATTTGTTAATTTAACTTGTGTGCTATATGATTTAGGTGGGGGACTGAGATTTATCTTTTGTGCCGTATGATTTAGCTGGTGCAGGGCTTGGGAATGGCAATGTTCAGGCTAGATTTGTAGATCTCTAAATTTTTTTAATATAGAGCCATTCATTTTTCAGGCTTATTTATGGTATGGTAGCCGAGGATGCATGCATGAACACTCTTTCTGATTTTTTTATGGTGGTTTGATTCCTCTGAGTAGGGCTGCGCTAAGGGAAAAAGTCACCAATTTTGCGGTCACTGATTTTTCTTTCCCTCAAGAAAACATGCTGTTTTCACTCTGACATACTAAGCACATGGTCAGATCATCTCTTAACTTTCCTCACCTTTTTATTATCATCTTCAGTGTTGCCCAGATTAAGTGCTTGTTAGTGGCGCCGTTTTTCGCCTCGTAATTAGGAATCTCATGCCATATTTCCTGGTTAACTTTTTTTTATTATATATAATCTCATGCTAAAAGGTAAGTTCTATAGGACGGCGATTCACCCGGCGATGCTATACGGTGCTGAATGTTAGCCTACAAAAAGGCGATATATCCAGCAACCGAGTGTAGCAGAGATGTGAATGCTGCGTTGGTTCTGCGGGCATACAAGAAGGGACAGAGCCCGGAACGAAGAGATTCGGGATAGGGTCGGGGTGGCACCTATCGAGGAGAAGTTGATTCAACATCGGTTGAGATGGTTTGGACATGTACAACGGAGGCCTCCCGAGGCGCCGGTGCATAGTGGAGTTTTAAAGCGAGGCGATAATGTAAAGAGAGGTAGAGGTAGACCTAGACTAACTTGAGACAAGACGGTTAAAAGAGACCTTAAGGAGTGAAATATCGCTAAGGAATTAGCTATGGATAGGAGCGCTTGGAGATTAGCAATTAACGTACCTGAACCGTGACCTTTGTTACTTTTTATTTAACCCCTAACTCTTCCTTTTAACTTTGCCCTTTTTGTGTTTCTTATTCTTATTTTCTGTAGGTTTCATCTCTAGCCTACCCCAACTTGCTTGGGACAAAAGGCTAAGTTGTTGTTGTTGTATATATAATCTCACATCATCATGCACCAAGTTCTTTGTGACGTTTAATGATAATGTTTTGGAATCTAGATTAGCCAATTACTGTACTCCGGCGATACCATGTTCCTACTTAGGGCATGTTCGTTTTCCACCCTCTAAACTTTAGACCCATCACATCAAAGAGAATCTTACTATTTAGAAGTATTAAATAAAATCTGTTTATAAATTTTTTTGCACAGCTGTGTGCTAATATGCGAGACAAATTTAATGAGCCTAATTAATCCATAATTTGCCACAGTGATGCTACAGTAATTATTCGCTAATTATGGATTAATATACCTCATTAGATTCGTCTCGCGAATTAGCACTAGGGTTCTGCAATTAGTTTTGTAATTAGACTTTATTTAATACTTCTAAATGACAAGATTCTTTTTGATGTGACCCCTCTAAACTTTAGGTACTCGGAAACGAACACACCCTTGCATATTTTCTGAAATACTTGATTGGTCAAGATGGATCCTGACAATGATCACAAAGATCTCCCTGCTGCAGTGTGATACTCGAGATGCTGATTGTTGTACCCATCATCTCGGGGCTCTGAAGTCTGAAGTCTCACCTCTGAAGTGTGCAAAAGCTTGATGTTACTGACAACTGACGGTCTTGTTTTGCAATGGCATCTCTGATGTCTACTTGTCTTGGTGACGTAGTGGACAACTACAAATTCAGATTGAAGCATTAGAACTATAACTAGAATTAGCATTGGGGAACAGAGAGTATTGTCTATTGTGTGATTGCAATAATCTGATTTGTAAGACACTATTGACTTCATTGATCAGATCAATTACCATCTTTGTTAAGGCTCGTTTTGATCCGATAGGGCTAAACTTCAGCCCTGTCACATCAAACATCAAATATTTAGTTTCTAATTAGAAGTATTAAACGTAGATTAATGATAAAACTAATTGCATAATCTCTAGTCTAATTCACGAGATGAATCTATTAGGCCTAATTAATCCATAATTAGCCCATATAATGTTACAATAAATATCTACTGATCATGGATTAATTAGTCTTAATAGATTCGTATCACAAATATTTGAAAATGGAAACGGGGGTGGGAATCTGAATCAAACTAGTCATAAAACTGGCACAAAAACAATAGTACATTTGCTATTGCAGACTGCACTTATAGTATAACAAACCAATGCTCAATCACGAGGTTAAGATCAGTAATGCAATGCGTAGGATACTATCACTAGATCTTTTTTCTGAACCAATACTATCTCCAGATTAACCATATCATCTCCGAGTTCAGCGATTGTTAGTCGCAACATGGAATCCCTGCCATGCTGCATCGCGAATCAGTAGCAGCACCTCGTGCCTATTAACAACGACGCCATGGCCGTCCTCGCCGGCGACGCAGGCTCGGACGCCGTGCATGGCGCCTAGTCCCCCTCTTTGGCGCATATTCATCGACGTTGCAATGTCCGTTCTCACTGGCGACGCAGGCTCGAACACCTTGCGCTTCGCCCGATTCCTTCTCTTCATCATCTCCTCCTCCGTCTTCCTGATTAGCGACAGCTGCTGGAGCCTTGCAATCCCCGCCGACGTCGACGAAGGGCGCCGCCCGGCTGGATAAGAACCGGGACTGATACTGAGGTGTTTTTTACAAAAACACACATTTTAAATAACCCCCTAATCGGATCGTGATTCGTAGTCGCGATCCAAATTAGGGGTCTATATGTAAATATTAAGGGGTTTAATGTAAATATTCGGATCGCACCTTATAACCGCGATCCAAATTAGAGGGTTATTTGTAAAACTGGAAGGGGTTTTTTCTAAAAAACCAGGTCGTCCTCCACTCGCCGGATTCACTGGTTCTCACCCGTCTCTTCCGCCGCCGCCGCCATGCCGCACCTCGTTCGCGAGCGGCTCTACTTCGGCGACATCAAAGACGCCATTGCCGCCCTCACGGAGTCCTCCTCCACCCCGGCCTTTACCCACGTCCTCTCGGTCGTCAGCTCTGCCTCTATCTCCTTCATCACCGACTGCCGCCCGGGCCTCGCAATCCCGACGGAGGAGGTCCGCCGCGTCGTTTCTGGCGAGGAGGGCGCGCCACCTACAGCTGCGGTGCCCCCCGGGACGCTGATGCGGGTGGTGGAGCGCGCTGGGGACGGGCTGCGGGTCGCGGATGGCCGTGCCGCTGCGGGACACGGAGGAGGAGAACCTGCTCGACCACATCGAGCCTTGCCTTGATTTCGTCGATGAGGGAAGGTCGGGAACGTCCTCGTCCATTGCTTCGCCGGGGTCTCCAGGAGGTAGGAGTCTGAAGCGTTGTCATTTTCGTTTTCATTGTCTGTAAAACTAGAATCTCCAGGTGGTAGCAAGAACCGGACTGTTACTGCCTTGTTACATAATTACGAATGTGAGCCAAAGATATCAGTTTTACTTGACCAATCGGCGGCGCATGTAAATTGAACTTGTCTGACACTAACCACTTGCAGCATTCTGCTGGTTGACAATTGCAAATTTGGATTAACTTACCCATATAATTTTTTGATAAAGGAAATTTCTTAGCATGAGCCTGTCCACTTTCAATACTGTCACCTCCCTTTTTCATCTGTATATATGCATTCACACTTACTTTCAAACTTATTGCAGTGCTTCCATCATTGTTGCTTATCTTATGAGATCAGAGCAGAAATCTCTGGAAGGTCTGAACTCTCTTTTCCTGGAAAGAGAACATGTATCTTTTCATATACTCTAGTTCAATTTTACTCATGTGGCCTTGCTTGTTATTTTCTTCCAGAAGCATTAGAATCTTTGAAGGAAATTTCTGAGTCGGCATGCCCGAATGATGGTTTTCTTGACCAGGTGAGATTTGTTCATGATCTGTTGGCCGTGTATGAACTCCAGGAGTGTTTGTTGCTTAGTTGAACATTCTCTGTTGTGCAGTTGAAATTGTTTGAGGAAATGGGCTTCAAAGTTGATACTTCAAGTCCTTTGTACAAGAGATTCCGCTTAAAAATATTAGGTTAGTCTTGATCCATCTTTGTTAAAGTGGCACTTGCTGGTTGTCCTGACATAAAATTCGAGTCAAATAGGCCTTCTCCATTTTTCGTGGGATATTCTCTATGTTTTATTTGTTGGGTTTCTCTTTGACTACTCTCACTGAAAATAGCACCAATTAGTTACCATGAGTAGTTTAGGTAGACCAATAGGTTATATGCAAGCTTTCAGAAGGAAACTTGTTGACACTGAATCACAAAATATCTTCCTTGTGAATTTCAATGGTGGGCAATTGGTTGTTGATATAAATTCTTTTTGTGCTCTGATATCTCTAGATTGAAAACAGATGATTGGGGCCAATAGATTTCTGTTTCATTTTCCAGAGTGTTTGAATATTTTTTCCTTGATAATTTGTCTTGTGATGCATTCCTGCCTGTACTTATGTATACATTTTAAGTGCTGTATGGTTAGAAACTTAGAATCTGCAGCTGCACCTGAAATAAACAAAAATGTGTTTCATCATTTTTTCCTCTCAAAATAGTCAAATTGTCGATAGATCATTTCTAATCTGGCAGAAGGTTGAGCATTCAACAATACTATCGGTTCACCTAATAGAATTTGGTTATTAGTACTCGTAATTAGTAATCCTTGTTTGAGTTGAAGCAGTTGTATCCTTTCTGCATTTTTATGTCGTGATTTTGTGACTGCATAGGGTCCATAGAATTAGAGATATGCTTGCTCCAGTGTCACTAACATTATCGTTCCTTTACATCTAGTGTGAGAACATTTACCATCTTTAAACAACTACTCTTACAATTGCCTATTTGCCTTTCGATTTCATTCTGTAACCTAGCCTGTTTTCCTCCTACAGGTCAATCCTACAAATTTGGGGAGAAAATAGGCAGCTATATGTTTGAAGATGACCCTGGCCTTTCTCCACAATCTGGCTCTTGTCAAGATTTTTCAAAGACAGAGCAACATAAAACAGCTTACCGCTGCAGGAAATGCAGGAGAATTATTGCTGTGGAGGACAATGTTATAAGTCATGTTCCTGGTGAGGGTGAATCTTGCTTTGACTGGAACCGAAGGAAGAGTGGTCGTCCATACAGCAACAAAGAACAAGATTGCTCGTCTTTATTTGTCGAGCCTCTGAAATGGATGACTCCAGGTAGGCTGATGTTACTACCTATTTTTTGAGGACTATGTTACTACCTATTTGTGTTGTGCAAAGGAAAATTCATACAAATCTTGCACTGTTGCACATACGGTTGGTTCCCTCTGAATCTATATATGCTTTATTTTTTTTTATAATTTGATGTATAGGTCATCTTAGAACTGAAACCTTCATATATACATATGGTTGGTCATTTTGACGTTTGATGTTATCGCCCCGCCTTATTCTGCTTCTTCTTTTTTAACTAACAATTGCATTGTTTCACTTGTGCCTTTGTTCACCTAGCAGTAGAAGACGGTGCTTTGGAGGGGAAGCTATCATGCATCCACTGTGGACCTAGGTTAGGATACTTCAACTGGTCAGGAATACAGTGCAACTGCGGCAGTTGGGTCACCCCTGCCTTCCAAATTGTTAAGACCAAAGTTGATATCAGCACCATCTAAACCGGGAATCGTCTGCAGTGAGCAAACCATTAAGTTTGAGCGATTAGGAGTGTGACAGTACTGGTGGCTTAAGATTTCGTGTATAATATATGTACGATATGTACACAGTGAAGCAACAGCATATTGTATGTTTTGCCATTGCTGACTTGGGGGGCTGTGTGCAGCAAATATCTTACAGAATGACACATTTGCTGATGCAACAGATTTGCTGTGAGGTCAGCCATCCGTAGTGCTGGAAATGGATGGAATACAAATTGAGGAGAGAAAGGCACACTAGTATTTATATTGTTTCCGTGAATTGAAATGCGTGAATTACTCTTTTCCATTTGTTTTCCAAGGCGCACGGTGTATTCAAGATTCAAACTTTGTGATGTGCGATAAATTAGTCTGCTGTTCAGATCTATTTTTTGCCAGGGGGTACAGAATTGGTTTCACTTGGTTCATTTCTGAATGCACTTTGTTATGATCATGCGTTTATTTTTTGAACATGTATGAAATTTGAAACCTGTCCAACTAGTAAGGCACACTGGAAATTTTTGAAAAAAGAAAAACGAAACTGAATAGCGTAGTGGGCTGGCAAATTGGTAGCAAAATGAGGCCCTGCCATCCCAGTGCCGTTGGATCGCGGGTGTAGGGGCCATCTCAGCCGTCCGGATAGCTTCTTCCCGACTCTTCGCCTTCGCCGTTCTCCTACCTTCCGCTTGGCGACCGCCGCGACCCCTTTCTTCCCTCCCGCCGCGCGCGCCTCTCCGACCACCCGCCTCCGCCTTCCTTCCCCGCCGCTCGCCGGCACCCGTTTCAATGAACTAGCGTCGCCTCTCTTCACCCAATACCCACCCGCTTCCTCCTCCCCTTCTCTCCCGGCTTGGATGCCCATGAAGACCAGCGGCGCGGCGGCCGCCGCCGGCGAGGTAGGCTGGTACGTGCTCGGCCCGAACCAGGAGAGTGTGGGCCCCTACGCGCTTACCGAGCTGCGAGGTGAGCATTTGCCGCTTTCTCATAGCAATTAAGTGCATTTTAAGCATAGAGTTTTCTCGCTGAGGTCGGGCTTAGGGTTTAGTCGACGAGGCGGAACTGTTTTGCCTTTTGTGTGATCTTCATCGTTGCTGAAGCTAGCCTGTTGCTTATTTCATTCTCGTTTCCTGATAATCTCGCGGAGAAGGTTTCCTTTCCACGCCTTTGAACTTGAGGAATTTCGCTTCTCATTCCCCCATATAATATTGAAAATGTAACAAAAAATGCTCCTTTTGCAGAACATTTTGCAAACGGGTATCTCAACGAGAGCACAATACTCTGGGCAGAAGGAAGGACTGAATGGATGCCACTCTCTTCCATCCCTGAGTTACACTCTGCTGTCACAACAAAGGATCAACCTGAACAAGGTTAATTTTTTTCCTTGCCCTGTACCTTTAAAGAAGATTTTTGTAAGGTCCTCTTCTCTCATTCATAGAATTTGTGTCCAGCTGCTCCGGATGCTGAAGACGATTTTGAGAAATTTCAGAAAGAGGTTACAGAAGCCGAGGCGGAGGCAGAGTCCTTGAAAGGCAGTGCTGAAGATGGTGATGAGCGGCCAGCAACCCCACCGGATGGAGAGGAGGAGTTTACTGATGATGATGGCACCATTTACAAATGGGACCGTACTCTGAGGGCATGGGTTCCTCAAGTAAGTATTGCTCATCTGTACTCAAGTAAGAATTTTTGCAATTCATCTGTCCTGTACTTTCTTTATTAATGATCAGCATTTAAT
Source organism: Panicum hallii (assembly GCF_002211085.1). Lineage (NCBI taxonomy): Eukaryota > Viridiplantae > Streptophyta > Magnoliopsida > Poales > Poaceae > Panicum > Panicum hallii. Next base: position 1,044,980 of record NC_038044.1, on the reverse strand, counting down.
GAAAACTCATGTTGGTATATCATTTGTATGATTGATATGTAATTACATAGTATTAGGGACCAACCAGCGGAAGGTACCAGTCAATCAGCCATCGGTTAACAGTCTTAAAAATTCTTGTGAGGCTATTTGTTTCATTTTTAAGATTCTACTAGCTTGTTAATTAATGCTTGTTGCGCCTTTTGTCTTCTGACTCAAAGTTCAAGAGATTTAGTTTATTTGCGCCTTATGTTATTTTTTTTACTTTTGATTGATCATTGTTTATAAGTTTCATTAGCTAGCTGGTGCAAGATTTCAATTTATGTTTCTGAAACAACAGGCCTGGTCCTTCAGGACAGAAGCCAGGTTCATTAAAAGATAAATCTTATATTTCACATTAGCAACTTTAGGGGAAGTTGGGAAACTCATTTCTCCATATGAATCAAAGTTTCTTTGGACAGCTAACTTTCTCATCAGTTTCTTTCCCCTCACCATGTTCCTTCTTACTTTGCTGGTTTGCTGAAGGCAGAAGTTTGTTATTTAGTTTTCAAGTTGTCTTTAAGTTCTATTTCAAGGACTAAAAAACTTTGTTTTCTTCAAGCAAATACTGGTATAAATTATGGTTTAATTATTAGTTCAATAAGTATCATTAGTTCCTCCTATCGGTTTATGTTGCCAATAATCCTTTGAGTGTAAAAACCTCCCATTCATCTTGTTTAATATTCCCATTTGCCATTTTTCAATTATTCTGAATTTTCTTATGCCTTTGTAGAATGATGCATCAGGTAAAAAGGATGATTATGCTCTGGAAGAGATGACTTTTGCACTTGAGGAAGAAGTATTTCAAGCACCAGATATCCCTGGTCCTTCTGCTTTAGAAGAAATCAACACCCTGGCTGAAAACAAAAACAAAGAATCAGACAAAGCAGAAAAGAGAGGGGAGAAGAAGCGAAAATCTTCTGAGAAGCCAGCTGAAAAAAAGGTATAGTTTCCAAATCATTCTGGGGGTTCCTGGTAAGTTTGATAAGTTTACTTCTAGTTTTCTACTAACCTGTTGGGCTTCTGTGGTAGGAAGCTAACAAACCTCCGGACAGTTGGTTTGATCTCAAAGTCAATACACATGTCTATGTGAATGGATTGCCTGATGACGTCACGGTGGAGGAGGTAAATTACTTGCACCAGCTAATTGTGTAGCCACATTTCATTTCTCTTAGGGAGATCATTTTGATGACCATTTAACGCATTCTTAATCAGCTGGTTATTCTAAAAATACCTGTTCTGAACTTCTGATGCTGAATCTCTTTTGCAGATTGTGGAGGTATTTTCCAAGTGTGGAATAATAAAGGAGGTATGCTTTTAATCTGCTATGTTCCAGAGACAAAAACTGATAGATCTGTGTTATTCACTCTTGATGATGTTTTGTTTTTTCTCACTTGTGAAAGGACTTGGTTTTATCAGTACTTGGACTAGCATATAAGTTGCCATCTGAGAATGTAACTAATTGGTGTACTGGCAAAGGAACTTTGTAGTTTGACTTTGAGAGTTTTGGGACCTTATACATGTCAAGGCTGTTCATTTTTTCAAACTGCTCAACTCAGCGATTTATATATTTATGGTCAAATTGAGCACTTAGCAAATTTCAGCTGTCTAAACCTGCAGCATGCATTATGTTACTATATATTGGCACAGTGCACATAGGTTATATTAGATGATATGATATTAATCTGTGAAATGCTGTGGCTGCCTTAAATAAACTGAAAAAATGCTACAATATTTATTTGACATTTACTTTGTTTCAAATAGTTATTGTTGTTTCGTTTTTTAATAATATGTTTTGGAAGTATAGTGTGGCTGTGATGTGGCATTTGTATTTCTTTCCTGAACTTTAAAGCACTGAACATGTGTAAATTTTGATAATTGACACTACAGGATCCGGAGACTAAAAAGCCTCGAGTGAAGGTCTATACTGATAAGGAAACCGGCAGGAAAAAGGGTGATGCCTTGGTGACATATCTCAAGGTATCTTGTTGTTGAACTGCTCAGATTATTTGGAATCGCTATGCATTTATTTTTACATACCTTTCCATTTCCACGGTTCAGGAGCCATCTGTAGCTTTAGCAGTTCAGTTGTTGGATGGGACATCATTCCGACCTGGTGGTAAGACTCTGATGTCTGTAAGTCCGGCCAAATTTGAGCAGAAAGGTACTCATGGTTATATCAAAACTAAATACTCTGTGTACCAACAAAACTTATTAATGATGCGGTCCCATTTGTTTCAGGTGATGTTTTCATTGCAAAGAAAACTGATAAACAAAAGAAAAGGAGAACCAAGAAGGTTGAAGACAAAATGCTTGGATGGGGTAAGTTTGATCGTTGGGTTTTGGTAGTTATTTTAATTATAGCTGATTCAAACTTGGGATATAACCTAATTTTTTTCTTATTAATTTTCTCTAACTAGGTGGGCATGATGATAAGAAGATCACGATTCCTACTACCATTATTTTGCGGCACATGTTCACTCCGGCTGAGTTGAGAGTAAGTAGCTGAGCCTCCCACAATTTGTGTACTTTTGATTTGGGATTGGGCTTACTTGTAGTTGCTTGCACATTTGGTCATTTCATGTTGCTCTTGTGAGGTTCATGCTTCGTAGCAACTTTCGTTTTGGATTAACCAAAGAATATCCTGAACTTGCAGGCTGATGAAGAGCTTCTTTGTGAGCTTGAGGAAGATGTTAAAGAGGAATGTGCCAAGTTTGGTCCAGTGGATAATGTCAAGGTACACCTACCCTAGATATGTAGCTTTTTTGAACTTAACTGCAAAACAGATATTACCAATTCTTTTTGCAATGCAAAATTTTCACCGTTTCAATATAATAGCAAGATGCATATTTTATACAAATAAGAATCATCCAAAAGGAAGCTAGGTTGGCGAAGCAAACTCACTGAATTGTTGGTATTACATCTTTCTCCGTTTTCCACCAAACCACTGTTGTTAAAATTGACATGTTTCTGCATGCAGGTTTGTGAAAATCATCCACAGGGTGTCATATTGGTGAAATTCAAAGACCGGAAAGATGGCTCCAAATGCATAGAGAAGATGAATGGCAGATGGTAAGTCAACACAAACAATTGTCTCCCCTTTGTTTCTGATCTGGTGATGTTAGTGGAGTGCTGAAATGGAAATTTGGCCTCCTGGCGTTTGTTTCACTCACAAGCCTTTATTATGTATTTATTCATTGCTTTTCGTCTGAAATGCTGTGGAAAATTTCACCACCATTTCGCATTGATTTTAGTCTGAAAAGTTTTGCCATTAGAATAAAAATACGAGTAACTCTTGTAATTGTCCGTGTTTGCTTGCGGAAGACTAGATGATTATATATAAAGGAATCCTGGATTGATCTGTTCTGATGGCTTCTGTTCTCTTTTTCTTACCTTGCAGGTTTGGTGGGCGGCAAATCCATGCTAGCGAAGATGATGGCTCCGTTAACCATACTCTGATCCGTGATTACGATGCAGAGGTGTCAAGGCTGGATCGATTCGGCGAAGAGTTGGAAGAGTCCACATAGAGGATAACAGGGATTGCCTTCTTGTACCATAAGATAGCATGGGGATAGGAAGTTTTGCGTTTCGCCTCTTCCATATTCTTGGCCTTTTATGTGCCTGCTGGTTATTAACCAGTGAAAAGAAATTATGTCAGGGGGTATCACTTATGAGCCATGATCACGTCGTCTGTTACTGCCTCCCATTTGAGTCTGGTCTTCAATAAAAGGAAATTCTTTGATTCTATCTCGGCCGGAAGGAAACACAAGTATCATCCGTCCCAAACGTAACGAAGGGCTTAGATGCAAAATTTGTCAACCTGGTCCTTAACCCTTAGCCGTCGGATCAGAGGTGTGCGGCAGAGATTGATCGTAACCACCCCCTCTTCTCTCTTCGCTGGGCGCAGTGCCCAGACAGGCCGCGCCCGCCGCCGGCCGTTGCTCTCCCTGACCTCACCGAGCGTCCGGCTCGGCCGCCCTTCCCCATCGTGTAGGTCCTTGGGCTGCTCACCGCTCGTCGACCAGTCGTCCCTCGTCTGGTCTCGGCCGAGGAAGGTCAGGCGGCGGCGAGGGGAAAGAGGTAGCGAGATGCCGCACCGGGCGCGGCCGATGACGGGGCTGCTGGTGTTCATGGGCGTCAACCTCGTGCTCGTCAGCACCATCTCCCCCGTCTACGACTTCGTCTGCTTCCACCCCTACTGGGAACGAAGGGTACGGTACTCGCCTCATGCCTGGTGCCGTGGCGTTAATTGCCTGCGGTCGGATCGCTGTTGTCTGCAGGCGTGCGCATGGCGCGTCAGCTGTTTGCGGAAATGCCTGTGTGGCCAGGGGGACTGGGATTTATTTGATCGGATTACATTACCTTGCGGCTCTTAATTGCAAGCTAACATTATGTGTGTTGTTTCAATTGAATTTGCGTTCTCGGTGTTATGTTTCCCGTTCCATATGTGTGCACGAACTGTTTGTGGAAATGCCTGGCTGGCATGAAACATATGACAGGACCTGTAGTTTGCATGTTGTTGCGAAATTGTAGCTTCATCTTTGGTCATGCTTCAGGAGTAGCTTTCAACGATCATGCGTCAGGAGTTCCCTCACAATTGTGTATCTTAACAATGCCATTTTGTGGACATCTATGGTCATCTGTGCATTCTTTTCTTGATTCCATATGCTTGTTATGATACGATTTATACAAAAACCCAAACATTGATATCATTTAACTTCAGGTCCTACTTTACAGAGAGAACGCCGCCGGAGGGAACGTGAAGCTGTGCAACTGAGGGGTTCTCTAAAAACTACTAATTGAGTTCTCCTAGGTAAGAAAAAGCTTTTCACATTTTTACTCATTCTGTCACATGCAACGCGAGAAACAACTTTCTATGAAATAATTGAACTAGAACTTCTTCCTTGACAGCATATCAAACATTCTCCTCATCAGTGGCTGTCTCAAGTACCAAACTGCTTCTTGTACAATCTAGGGAATTGTTCATTTCAACAGCCGTTTCGTTTACAAAAGGAAAGATTCACCTATTATATCTTGTTCTTGTGATGATATGGGATCTGTTTTTTTTTTCCATGATGCTCCCTCAAATGTATCATCTGTTCTTTTTTTTTTTGCAAGGATGAATGAGAAGAATAGATGGCATGAGTAGTCTTTCTTAAATACGCACTTTCTGAATCTACCATCGTATTCTTCTGCATCTAGCTGCACTATATCAAAATTTATGTTTGGTTTAGGACTTCTGGAGCTGAAAGTATGCATGCACGCTCAATAGCAGAATGCACACAGCCATGGATGAACTGAATCGAAAAAGTAACTCCATTGCATTTGTATACACTTGTGCAAATTTGCTTGTTTGAGCTGCTATACACATTACACACTTGCTGCTTCACTATAGGACTACGTCTCGCCTCTTCTTGTTGTTCAGTGGATCAGCACCAGCTGTCCCTTTCCTCATCATCGCCACAAACTCTGAATAATCTATCCTTCCATCCTACATGTGCAAAAGTAAATTTTAATCTCTTGATTTAAGGGAATAAAAACATATGTAATCAATACGAGGAACCATTAAATTTTCATAGTATTTGTTCCTTACATTGTCAGAGTCGGCATCTGAAATGACCTCTTTGATTTTATCGGCATCATACAACCCTTGCTCCTTCAAGGCGTGCTCAAGCTCCTCTCTTGTAATGTACCTGTGAGATAAAAGAAGCGAATGTGATTCTGCAGTCCAGAATTCAGGTATCTCAGCTGTGTTGCTTTAACGTCCAACTTACCCGCTGTTGTCCTTGTCGAAATACTGGAATGCTGTGTAAAGATGCTCCTCTCTATCCAGTTTGTTCATGTGCACTGTTGCGGTGACGAACTCGTCATAGTCAATTAACCCATTGCCATCAGCATCAGCCTGGAATTATATAAAAGGTTTCAAAAGAGATATTTTTCATATCACCTTCTGACTCTGGAACCATGAAAACTTACTGCTTCCATCAGTTGCTGAATTTCACCGTCTGACAGCTTGGTTCCATGCTTCGCCAGCCCATTTTTGAGCTCATCAAGCGTGATGGTCCCACTGTTATCTTTGTCGATGTTCTTGAACATCTCCTTCAGGCCGGTGATCTCCTCTTCAGATAGGCACCCAGCTATGATCTACGTTCATTTGGTTGAGGGCAAAATGAAAACATGTCTTGTAAGCAGCAGATTGGTATGTGGTGTACTTTTCAGATACGTACCCTCAATGCCGCTTTCTTGAACTGGTTCATGGCCCTGAACTGCTTGAGCCTGTTGAGAACAACATTGTCAAGTGGCGTGTCAGGTGCATCTCCATCCTCTTTGATCCATGGGTGATCTGCAAGTTGAAATTCACGCCAATTTGTTGTGTCCATGTCACATAATTGCTAGCGAAGAACAACATGGTGAGAGCAACATCTATGGAGATACTTACTGAGGACCTGGAACGCCGTGAGCCTGTCCTTGGGGTTGATGTTGAGCATCTTCCTGACAAGATCCTTGGCTCCCGGTGAGATATGCGGCCATGGCTCGCTGGCGAGGTCAAGCTGGCCACGCAGGATGGCGGTGAAGATCCCGTTCTCATTCTCTGCCCAGAAGGGAGGCACGCCGGCGAGGAAGATGTAGAGCATGACGCCGACGCTCCAGATGTCGGCCTCCGGCCCGTACCTCCTCTTGAGCACCTCCGGCGCGATGTAGTAGGCGCTTCCGACGATGTCCCGGAGCACCTCGCCTTCCTTGAAGAAGACGGAGAGCCCGAAGTCGGTGGCCTTGAGCGGCGCGTCCTCGTCCTTGCTGAGCAGCAGGAAGTTCTCCGGCTTGATGTCCCGGTGCATGACCCCCATGGAGTGGCAGCTGTGCACGATCTGCACGATGGTGCGCAGCAGCTCGGCGGCGGCGCGCTCCGTGTACTGGCCCTTGGCGATGATCCGGTCGAAGAGCTCGCCGCCGGCGCAGAGCTCCATGACGAGGTGGACGTTGTGCTTGTCCTCGTAGGCGCCCATGAGGCCGACGATGTTGGGCTGGCCGCAGAGGTGGTGCATGATCTGGACCTCGCGGCGCACGTCGTCGATGTCCTCCTTGGCCACCAGCTTCCGCTTGGCGATGGTCTTGCACGCCAGCTTCTCCCCCGTCCCACGGTGCGTGCACAGGTGCGTCACGCCGAACTGCCCGCGCCCGAGCTCCTTGCCCATCGAGTACGTCGTGCGCACGTCCTCCATCGGCCGTCCCAGCACCCCGCCCATCGGCGCCGCCGGCTTGCTCGTGCTCGCCCTGCCGCCGGAGGGCGACGACGGTTTCGTACCAGGCGCCGCCGACGACGCCCGCTGCCCGCCATGGTCCTCCGCCTTCGGTGCCGCCGCCGGGCCGTCCGCGTCGGCGTCGTCGGCGCCCTTCCCGGCGCCCTTGGCGCAGCACTGGCCCATGGCTGCGGGGAACGCGTGCTGCCTGCTCCGGCGGAGGGCAGGCAGCCACAGACATGAACGGACTTGGACGACGTACGAGAGATGGAGAGCGAGACACAGGAATTTTTTTGCTTAGTTTGGAGACGGGCTTGTGAAAATTTTGCAATTCAGAACGAGAAATTGTTTTGCAGTTTGGAGGGTAGGGAGGGAATGGCGGGAAGGAGGAGAGGTAGTTATCCTTCCGTCCCCTGTGTAGGTGTCTCGTGACAGATATAGACTGCTTGCTGTTTCTGGCAAAACTGATAGCTGCACTTTTTCCAAACTGCAGGTGCCAGCAACACAACAACTTCGAGTATTTGCAAACATCAGAACCAGGACTCAAGCAATTCTACATGTGATTTCAAGAATGCCTGATACCAGTTACGCTGGATGGTACTCCAGTGATTGTGTAAGCTGTTCCACTGTCCAGAAAGTGAAAGCTTCTACTGGACTTCCCAGTGTAGAATGTAATTGTTCCTCCACAACGTTTGCATTGGACAGTGTTTTCTTGTAGCTGCTTACAGCATCCTCTGGATGCCCTTTGGCTATAGATGCCTGCAATTTCCATTAGTTGAGGGTTAGTATATAAGCAGCCATAAGAACAGAACTGGATGGACCGTATCCATTCTCTATGCTTCAAATATACCGCTACAACAGTAGAACAAGATTCCTGTGTATGTGAAATAGATGTTACTAACAAGCCATACATACCAAATGCATTTCATCAAGCTTGAAAATCCAGAATCTCCATTTCTTAGACAATTCTCCATCAACATGAATAGAAATATTAGTCCAGTGTTCATGGTGGAATTCCAGTCTACGCAACTCAAATCCAATGCCAGCACCGATTGCTTTAACAAAAGCTTCTTTGAGACACCAGTGCCTATTAAAGAACAGAGTAATTTACATACTGAATTTGAAGTAACAATGCACATCATCATTAACATCGGCATGATTTTTTAAGAGTACGCTGACATGATTTCGACTTAATAACTTCATAATCTCAAGCAAAAACAGGAACTGTATCATGCTTAGCACTAAAACTGAAGGTAAAGGGCACACATTTTTGTAAACAGAGACCTACTCTGTTTTAAAGAGAGAGAAAATTTCCTTCAGCTTTTCTGATGTTGTTCATCTAGCCGCAAGAGGAGCTGTGTGAGAAGTCCACTTTATTGGCAAAACCGCAGATTTGTTATGCTAAATGTAAATTTCAAGCCACATGCAGATGAACTGATTTGAAAGTTTATTCGCGATATCAGGAATTTTCCAGGAGGTTATAAATAAATTTTGGACTTAGCAGGCTACTTCATCATTATAGACAGTGCATAGATGATTTCCAGGATCCACCAATAGAATAGAAGTATAAACTCCCAACACACATGATGCAACATACTGCCACCGAAATGCTGATTCTGAATTTATAGGTCGTCTATCAAGAAATTCCAAAAGAAACAAAATGCTGTACCTGTAGAACTCTGTCAGCACTTCACTGGGAGTGCCAGCGCGAACAATGCAGTCCCACTCATGGTCAGTGAGGTATGAAGAGAAGTTGCTGATGAACTCGGTGGTGGTTTCTCCCTGGGGCTTGGAGACGGATACAATGTCCAGGCCAACAAGGCAAAGCAGCTCAGACGCTATGCCGACGTAGTCCCCCTGATGCGAGGTGTTGAAGTTGAAGTTTGGGAAGGTTGAACAATTGCTCTGTAGCAAGATAAATCAATCCTGGAGCGATCAGTGGTAGAATGCAACAGAGCAAACATCAGTCAGAAAGGTATGATGCTTGTTGGGTGTTGCTGAACTTAAATGATGATGATTGTTAGAATGAAAAGTGGATAGAGTGTGCACAGGTACCAGGTACGGTTTCCCCTCAGGTGTGCGGCATATGTTGATCTGGCGAAACGGAATGCGGAGAACGTGGCGCACGAGCGAGCGCCCGCTTCCTGTCATCTTCTTTCAGAAACCTGCATGCAAGTGGTTAACAAGGAGCAGCAGCAACTGGCGGCTATCGTGTTCTGATTGATTGCAGTGGTGACTAGGGGTGTAAATTGGTGATCCACCTCCGATCCTGTTTAGTTCAAATATTTGTACTAATGGTGACCAAGGGGCAAGAATCAAGCATCTGCTGGGGCATGGATCAGGTTGAGGGAGGTGGGGATTAGACACGGGGACAGCAGCATATCTGCATATGGGGTCAGCAGCTGTTGGTTGAAGAAGTACCTGGCGATGGCGGGGCGCTCGTGCGGCGGCAGGAACGCTGCTGCAGCATCGAACTGGGCGGGGGAGGGGCGCCAGCGGGCGATGTCGACGAGCCACCGCCGCACCCCGCTGATCTCCTCCGCCGTCATCGCCCAGCGCCCCAGGCTCCCCGCCGCTGCCGCCCGGCGGGCAATACTCAACTCCCTCGGCCGGCGGCGTGCGTCATCATCGGTGACATGACATCGACGGCCCTGGGCAGGGTTGTGCTGCTGGGGAGAAGCGAGGAAATGGGCCCAGCTCAGCCCATGTTGCAGGACGGTAGCGGGGGCCTTCCTCCTCCCTCCTCGCGCCGGCCTGGTGGACTGACGAAGGGGCTTCAGAACCCCGGTGCTATTTTGATCTGGCTTCGGCCCTGGATGGTGATCCGATCTCCAGTGATGGAATCCACTGCTCCAGTCGGTGCATATTTCTGGGTGGGAACGAGGAGGTCGGAGTCCGCGCCCCACTCGACCTGCTTGCCTTGCCGCGCAATCTCCTCTCCTCCCCGACGCAACCCAACCCTACTCTGCCTGCCTTGCCGCCGCCATATAAGCCAGCGCAGTGCCGCCGCTTCTTCCGATCCTCTCCAACTAAACCCTAGCTAGCTGCAAGTCGAGTCCACCACTCCAACCCCTACTCGCAATCGATCCCACTGCGCCCGCCCATGGACTCCTCCTCTTCTCTCCGTCCCCGCCGCCGCCTGGCCGATGACGATGATGACCTAGAGGAGGGTCAGTTCGTCCCCACCGCCTACCAACAATCCTCCGACACCGACAACGACGACGCCAACCCGACGCACGTCGGCCACTACCGCCGCCGCCTCAGCCTGGAAGAGCTCCTGGCTCTGGGCCGGGGCGACGCGCTGCCGTCCCCCACGCCCTCCTGCGAGTCGGACGGGACCAACAGCGACGACCGCGGCGGCAACCCCAGCCCCGCGTCCGTCTTCAGGGCCGAGCCCAAGCGCGTCGCGGTGCCGCTCGATGGGGGCTGGGCCGCCACCGGCAGGCGAGGCTGGACAGGGGGCAAGCTTCAGCTTTTCTCGGAGGCGACCGCGCCGCCTCTGGATGCCCAATCGAGCCACTCCAACGTCTCCGGAGAGTACAGCAGCAGCATCCGCGCCGCCGCCGCCCACCAGCACCAGCCTGCGCCGCCTCTGCCTTATGCCGACCAAGCTCCTCAACTAGTCCACCACCAGCCGCCGGCAGCGCAACAGCAGCAGCAGCAACCACCCCGAACCGTCGTCGTCCCCCGGGGCGCTGCTGATCGTCCTCAGCGGGAGTACACCTGCAAGTTCTGCGGCAAGGCGTACACGTCGCACCAGGCCCTCGGCGGCCACGTCGCCAAGCACAAGAGCAGTCAGAGGGAGGCCAAGGCCGCGGCCGCCGCCGCCGCGGCCGCCGGGATGATGATGCCCATCCAGGACGGCGGCGCGTTCCTCGCGGCGCTCCGGCGCGCGCGCAGGGCGGAGGCGCCGCCGCACCACCAGTGCCGCAAGTGCCACAAGGTGTTCGCCACGGGGGTCGCGCTCGGCGGCCACATGAGGGTGCACTACACCGGCCCGCCGATCGTGCCGGCCAGGAAGAAGAACAGGAAGAGGGGGCTCGCGCCGCTGGCCGTGGAAGACGTTGCAGTTGCGGCGCCGCCACCAACGGGCCTTTCGCTTGCGCTGCCGATCAAGACGGAGGAGGCGCCGTCGGCCGCGCCGGCCGGAGCTGCTAGAGTAGTGCGTCTCTTTGGCATTGACATCGGTCAGAAAGTGCAGGCGCCATCCGAGCAACAGTGCTCCGGCACGACTGAGGAATTCTCGGCGGCCGGTGGTCAACCGTAGGCTGCCATTGTGCAACTGCAAGGATCTGGTTTTGGGGCCTCCCGTTTTTCAAGGAAGGTTTAAGTTTGTTAGGATAGTTATTAATTAGGTTGCTCTCATAATTTTGGATTCGGTAGATTGCATGAGAAATTGTACTATATAGTAGTGATTTTTTGTGAAAGCAAGTGTCCTAATCGGTCAAGGAGTAAAATGGAAATATTTGCTTTTGCGGAACTGGAAAAAATATATTTTCTTGGGCCGTCGCCCACCGGGAGTGCGGTGACATCGGTGATGGACAACTTGAGTGGGCTTGACATCGAAGGCCCGCTTCTCTCTCGTCGTCATGTGGAAGGAGAGATCGTCGGCCTTTCCTCGCAGGCCTGGGCATGATCGTGGGCCAGACCCAAGCGAAGTCGTTTGGGCATGTGGATCGGTGGCCACTCCTCGCATCACCGAGGTTCTAAATAGCGGGCTATAGGATTTAACGAAAACAATTCAAAATTCCGCTAAATCCCGCTATAGCGCGCTAAATGCCGCTCTCTCTCACTTCACTTCACCAGGATGCCTACCAGAGGAGAGCACCTGTACATGTTGAGCAAAGAATTCGTCCTGACGTCATGACAGACACACAGATCCACGCTCTCTCTGCTGGTATTACAGCGATATGATTTTGGAAGATGACAGATCGATGACCTGAGCTACCGTTTGATTAGGCTACTACATACGTAGCTCCAGTAAGCAAACAGATGATGGACAGTAACAGTAGGACTATTGGCATAGTGAACTATATATATGGAGGAGATATATAAGGAATTTGCGAAGGATCATATTATACAACGACGCACCTGGCCTTATCACATATGCTAGTATGTTTACACCAAGAACACTATCGCTGTCACTCTTTATTTCGTGAATCAAATGGTTGAATGCTCGTGAGCAAAAAAAATTCGTTGGAGGCGAGCTTGGCTCTTTGCTGCTGATATGACTAGTATACGAACTAGTGCCAGAAATAACCAGAAGCATGCAAGCAACCTCTTCGTTCCTGGGAAAAATTGAAAAAAGAAAAAAACAAGAAGCAGCAGAAGCATGCAAGTTCGTTTTCAACCATTCCTCCTCGGATGACTCGCTCGCTCAATTATTGATCGAGGAGAAACAAACAAAAGGAGGAGCAATCCATCGCTTCTCATCAGGAAAATTGGAGTAATACTATCGAAATATTTATCGCTGTTGACTTTTAATCATGACGTCTGACCATTCATCTTTTTCAAAAGAATTAGAAAAATATAATTTATTTTGTTTGTGATTTCCTTTATTATTAAAGGTATTTTAAGTCTGATTTAACCTTTTGTATATTTGCAATAAATTTTTGAATAAGATGAATAGTCAGTATTTCGGTACCGAGGGAGTAGTAAATATATAGGAGCTTGCATTGGGGATCCTATCTGTGTGTTTGCCTGCCGTATATATACTATCAGTATATACATGACAAGGGCATAAAGCATGCAACAAACAAGCTGCTATCTGCTGCTCGAGAGCTGTGGATTGTGTACTCTACTCCCTGATGACGCATGAGCTGATGCCCTGCCATACCGCCGGCGTACTGGCATTCAAGTTTGCGCGCAAGCAGCAGGCAATTCGATTTGGCTTCCTTGCTGCTGGAGAGGAGAATAGAATAGCAGGAGATGATTCGAATCATATCAGCGTATGCTCTACCTCGATCGCCCCTATAGCTGGCTGGCTGCCTGCTCGACCACCACGGAAGCTAGCTGCCCAACAAACAAAAAAACAGCACGTGACCATTGATTCCATCTCTTCTTCTGTGCTCCCTCTCTCCGTCGATCTTCCTGATCGTATTTCTGTCTGTTCTGTTGTGGGTAGGGGTGTCGGCCAGAGTCATTATATTCGACCAGAAAAGAAAAGAAAAAGGAAGGGCCGGCGTGTTCAATCAATACACGCATGTGCGATTGTGCAGAGCTCATCAGACAGCGGTCCAGCTCCCATAGTCGCCCGCCCTTGTCAGCCATTCCTAGATAGGGATCGAGTAGGACTCCACTCCATCTGATCTGATAGGGGGAGTGAACAACCGATCGATCGCCAGGAGGGATCGGAGCTAGTAGCCTAGTGCTACAAGACACGAGATCAGAAAGAGGGTGAGGAGAGAAGCGAGATCTCCAAGAGGCAACAATGGAGGACGAGGGGCAGTCGGCGGCGCCGTTGCTGGAGGAGATCGAGAAGCATACCGCCGGCTGGAGGAGGACGTACGCGGTGGAAGGGTGCCCCGGGTGCGCCGTGGACCGGAGGAAGGCGGCCAACCCGGGCATCCCCTACGGCAGCTTCATCTACGTCTGGATCGTCACCCTCTGCACAGGTACCATCCTCCATATCTGTCTAGCTCCTCGATCGTATCGAATGAAATCGCCTGCTTGCTTGCTAATAATAAGCTGCTGGCCTGCTGCTACTACTAGCACCGTCGATTCTTCTGGGCGTGCATGTAGTTCGTTCATTCCAACCTACGTATCAATCATGCATCGTACGTGTGGATGTGCTTGATTAGCCTTCCTCCACACTTCATCTTAATTCTTAAAAATTAACAAAGTCAACATGCATGGCTGGGGGCGCTACCTGGTACTCTAATTGTGCTTTTCTTTTGCTGACTTGCCACATCTAGCTATCAATATGCGATCTGCTGGTGTCGTCACTGCATTCCTTGTATTTTCTTTTGGACAAAAGACGCATGAGGCGAACCACGCGCGCTGTAAATTATGTTTGCATACATTTAAGGAAGGAAAATGTATCGAGAGGCAGTGCTGATGATCAAGCTATAGTAGGAAAATAGAAAAAATGATCAAGTTCAACCTGAAATTGGGCCAGAATCCTCTACTTAATTATATTGGCCTAGCCCATAGAAGAATTTTTCTCTGAGGGTCCATATAAGAAATTAATAGGCCTGCTCAACCGTATTAGCTGGCTGGGCTTTGGGTCTGTTTGCCATCAGGCCCATTTCGTCTGGCGGCCCGATCTACACGACTCCCTCCGCCGCGAACCTTCTTCTTCTTCGAGGCAGCCATCCACGGATCCACCACCACTCTTCCGTGTGTACCCGTGAAGGCCGGAGATGTGCGATGCCCGTGAAGGCCGAGATGCGATGCATCGCCATGCGCCAATGCCGTGATTGGATTGGATCCTCTCCCATTTGGCGCCACCTCCGATGTGGACCGACGAGGTTCAACTCGTCGTGTTGCCCTCGTCTTCCTCGTCCTGCTGATGGCCTGCCGTATCGGCCGCGGACGCCTCAAACATTGGAACACGCCTCTCGCATTGCCCAATAATTGCCCCCACCATTAGGGAAGAGCGGAAGGAAGCATCTTTGCCGATTTCCGTGGCCGACGGGACCGACCGATTTGATTGGCCATCTGGCAGCGCTGGGAGGATTGGTTTTTGCCTTCCTTGATGCGGTTCTTCTGGCCGAGAGGAGAGGCGGCATTGGTTGCGCGTCCCCTGCTCTCATCTGGCTTCGGACCTCCATCCAATTGCTGTTCTGAGCATTGAAGGGGCGAGCAAGGAATTCGCTGGCCGCCGGCGATGGGGGAGGAGGGCACTTGGCCGTTGCTCAAGGAGGAGTACCACCCGGGGTGCCCCGGCTGCGCTTACGACCGGAGGAAGGATCTCCTCAGGGGAATGCCGTACAAGGAGTTCCTCTACGTCTGGATGGTTTCTCTCACGGCCGGTACAGACTTCTCTTCCTTGCACCGCATTCTTTCCGAGCCTTTCAGGTGACTTTTCTCTTGAGCTCGTAACTTTGGAGAATTTGGATGACCACATGTTATTACAATAGCTATAGCAGGTCATAACGAGTGCTTGAGGTTGGCAAGATAGAAAAAAATGTCCTGCAACATGAGTGGCAGAAATTTTTTCTCAATGCTAAGTTGTGCTTCTTGTTGCCTTGTTGGTAGGTCGATGGTCCAGTATGCTAACTACAACTTTTATTCTCAGTTACTGTGTCATAGCAGCTAAAGTCCAATCCTTGACAAAAATTTTCCTGTTGTGACGCTGTAGGTGCTACTGATTTTATTCAGTAATTTTAGGTTGTTTTGCAGTCATTGCAGTGTCTCCCTACCGCTACTGTATAACACCTCCCTCAATTTTTGAAGATGTACTGACAGAGATACCATGCACCTCCCGTTGTATTTTTCATTTGTGAGAAGTTGCAAGATCATTCCAATTAGGCAGCAGATAGGATTTAAGAGTTAAAACTTTTATACTATGTGACTTGTTCATCATGTAACAATCTTTAGTCATGAACGATTATATGCTATCTTTATTTAAGATTGATTTCTCTGAGTGCACAACCACTTTTCTCAGGCCTTATTAAGCTGTTTCTCCATTGCTATTATTGAACTAACTTGATAGATGTCAGCATCTGCACTACTTGACCTGCATTACATGACTGGAATTTTTTCCCTATGTTGCTAATCTTTTTATCTTCTTGTATCTTTTCTTTATTTTTCATAAATACCGTCCACTGCATATTTACTGTTTCTAATTTTCTTCTCTCTTTTTCAGCTTTACCAATATCATCATTGTTCCCCTTCTTGTATTTTATGGTATGTACACAATTTCATACTCTTTTCTCTGGTTATTCAGGGTTTTGTGTTATATGACCAATATGTAGCTAGTACGCCATTATGTGTTTTTGGATGCCTTGATCTGTCTTGTTCTATTTCCTCTATTCCATGCGTCTGTTAAGTTACTTCATCTGACAAAGTTTCATGTTGTTTCTTATACTACATAGATAAGAGACTTGAATGTTGCTAAAAGAACAGAAGACATCGGCTTCTATGCTGGTTTTGTAGGTTAGTTTTTATGAATTGCTCCCTCATATTCTGCTTGGCTTAGTTCAGTATTCATAATTAGTGAAAACTTTGTTATTGATCAGTTACATGCTCTGGATGTTTTCAGGTGCTTCGTTTATGTTTGGTAGATCCTTGACTTCAACAGCTTGGGGTATAGCGGCAGACCGTATTGGGAGGAAACCAGTTGTCATGTTTGGCATTTTCTCCGTGTTAGTAACATTTCGCCTCTATTTATATGGAAGAGTGGTGATTGAGCGTGGAAATGAAACTCAAACTTAGTTCTTATAAATTTCTCAGGGTTGTGTTCAATACTTTGTTCGGGCTTAGTGTCAGCTATTGGATGGCAATTGCTACACGATTTTTGCTTGGTGCTTTAAATGGTCTACTTGGACCAATTAAGGTATGGTGAATTTGCAAGCTCTTTTATGTTAAAATGTGCTTTAGTCAATAACATCTTGCTTGAATTTTACAGGCTTATGCCATTGAAGTTTGCCGACCAGAACATGAAGCCCTAGCATTATCACTTGTAAGATACAGATTTGTAGAGAGATATGTTTAGGGTAAACACCACACACCCTAGGAGGGGGGGGGGTACCTCTTTTATATATAGGCCGTATAGGCTTGGAGTACAAGTAAGACAATTACAAGTCAAATACAAGATGTATACAACTATACATATCTAATACCCGCCCGCAGTCATAGGGGGAGATTGATGGACACCAAGACTGGGCCTAAAATCTGTAAATAACTGTACAGGAAGACCCTAGGTCATAATGTCAGCAAACTGTTGCGACGAAGGAACATGAAGAACCCGAACGTGCCCCAATGCAACCTTCTCGCGCACGAAGTGAATATTGATCTCAATGTGCTTCGTCCGTCGATGATGAACTGGGTTGGCAGTCATATAGACTGCACTGACATTGTCACAATAGACGATCGTAGCCTTAGAGAGAGGAAGATGAAGTTCTTGAAGCAACTGGCGAATCCAGCAACACTCGGCCACATGTGCAACAGCCCGGTACTCAGCCTCAGCACTGGAACGAGATACCGTAGTCTGACGTTTCGATGACCAGGAAACCAAAGTGTCACCAAGATAAACACAATAGCCTGAAGTAGAGCGCCGAGAATCTGGCCAGCCAGCCCGGTCTGCATCATAATACGCCGTCAGAGAATCCATAGGACCAGTGCCAATCTGAAGACCAGAGGACAAGGTTCCTTTGACATAGCGCAGGATGCACTTGACAAGGGCAAGATGCGGCTCCCGTGGGTCATGCATAAACAGGTAGACTTGCTGGACAGCATAGGCGATATCAGGACGAGTGAGAGTAAGGTACTGGAGGGCGCCAGCAATACTCCGATACTCAGAAGGATCAGCAGCAGGAGGTCCATCTGATGCAGAAAGCTTGGACTTACAGTCAACTGGCGTCGTGGTGGAGTGACATTCACTCATGCCAGCACGTTGTAGAAGATCCGAAGCATATTGCCGTTGAGACAAGAACATACCGTCAGAAGACCGAGTAACAGAAATCCCCAAAAAGTGATGTAGATCTCCAAGATCAGTCATGGCAAATTCTGTATGAAGTCGACCAATGATAGAATGAAGCAGGGCATTAGAGGAAGCAGTCAGAACAATGTTATCCGCATACAACAAGAGATAGGCCAGCTGGGCGCCGTCCTTGTAAACAAACAAGGAGGTGTCGGTAACTGAAGGAACAAAACCCAACTGTCGTATGTATGTGGCGAATCGCTGGTACCACGCGCGAGGAGCCTGTTTCAAACCATAAGAGAGACCTCTGCAGAAGATAGACATGATCAGGATGAGCTGGATCAACAAAACCTGACGGCTGCTAGCAGTAGACTGTCTCATCAAGATGGCCATGGAGAAAAGCATTTTTCACATCAAGTTGATGGATTGACCGATGACGGTATGCTGCACTGCTAAGAACAACCCTGATGGTTGCAGGCTTAACGACTGGACTGAAGGTCTCATCATAATCAACTCCATGCTGCTTTGAAAAACCTTGAACAACCCATCGGGCCTTATGGCGAGCAAGAGAACCATCTGAATGAAACTTGTGTTTATAAATCCACTTGCCTGTACCCACATTAGCCCCTAGTGGGCGAGGAATAAGACGCCAAGTGCCATTATCCATGAGAGCCTTGTATTCATCAGCCATAGCTACTCGCCAATTTGGATCAGCAAGAGCACTCCGATAGTTGGACAGTATCGGGGATGCAACAAGGTGCTCGACAGATAGATTCTTGTAGCTTACAGGCTGAATAGTGCCTGATTGGGGGCGAGACATGCGCCGCAGGACGGGAGGCGGCGATGTGCCGCGCATGGGGCGTCGAGGCGTAGGAAGTGGCGGCAGCACTCAAGCAGACGGGCTGAACTGTCTGGCTGGAAGTGGTGCATGAAGACGACGAGCGTAGACGTTGCCGAACCGTCCAGGAGGGTCAGCAGGCGGTTACTGGACAGCAGGCTGCTGAGGTCGACGAACGTAGACGTTGCCGAAACGATCGGGCTAGTGAATAGGCATAGCAGCGTGCTGAGGCGCACCAACTAGGGCCGTGCTCCCGCCCAGGAACGAAGAAGCCAAAGGGGGTGCTGATGGGGATACAGGACCACGCCCACCATCACCAGCGGCACCTGAAGGTGAGACTGGTGTGGGTACAAAACCGCTCCCACCAGCACCGGAGGCGCCAGAGCTAGATGAAGGTCGCGGCTGCTCGACATCCATGGAGGATGGAGCGACCGGCGAGGGAGCCGCTGCATTGTTAGTAGAGCAAGGCACAATAATATCCAAATCATCGTCTCATAGAAAATCCAAGGAAGATGGCGGGACGGGAGCGTAGCGTGCAAAAGGAAAGGAAAGCTCATCAAACACAACATGACGAGAGATAATAACGCGACGGGTGGAGATGTCGAGACAATGATATCCTTTATGTCGCGAAGGATAGCCCAAGAACACACATGCAGCGGATCTAGGGGCAAGCTTATGAGGGGAGGTTGTTTGGAGATTGGGGTAGCAGAGGCACCAAAAACTCGCAAGTGATCATAGGAGGGGGAGGGGGATCTGCCAAAGAGGCGTGCATAAGGGATTTCACCAGAAATAGAGGATGATGGACGCCTGTTCAGGAGATATGTGGCTACAGATAGCGCCTCAACCCAGTAGGGAGGCGGCATGGAGGCATGCATCAGTAAAGTACGTATAGAATTGTTAAGAGTACGAAGAACACGTTCAGCCTTGCCATTCTGAGCATAAGTATAAGGGCAAGAATGTCGAAATAAGACACCACGGGACCCTAGGTGGGCTATGGTGGCATTATTAATAAATTATGTGCCATTATCTGTTTGAAAGCACTTAACTGGAAGGCTGAACTGAGTCTGTGCATACGAAATAAACTGAGTGATATGCTCATAAACATCAGACTTACAATGTAGGGAAACGTCCAACAAAAATGAGTAAAGTCATCCAACATAACCAAATAATATTTGTAGCCCGAAATACTAGGAACAGGTGATGTCCAAACATCGTAGTGAACTAACTCAGAAGGAGATGAAGTCCGAGAGGTAGAGGTACTAAAGGGATGTTTGCCCAGCTGACAAGCATGATAGACAGAGCGATCTACTTTAGTACAAGAGATGTGTTTATTCTGGCGAAGAGAGGCAACAACGGCTGGGGTAGGACGACCAAGACGCTGATGCCACAGGGTGAAGAGGCAGCAACGAGGGCGTGGGCAGTGGCTGGTGTGGCAGCAGTGAGGGTGTACAAGTCACCATCGCTATTGCAGCGAAGAATCACGCGTCACGTCCTGAGGTCCTTCACAGAAAAGCCAAGGGCACCAAATTCAATGGAACAACTATTGTCTCGAGTGAACTGACGAACAGAAAGAAGGTTGCGAACTATGGCAGGGACGACAAGAACATTGTTCAAGGTGAATTCAGATGCAGCAGTGTGAAGAACATACTGACCACGAGACGTGACATGAATATGTGTACCGTTGCCTACAACGATAGATGATTGCAGCGGGGAAGCACGAGAGAGAAGGATACCTTCAGACGAGTGCATGTGGGTCGAGGCGCCGGTATCCATCACCCACTGATTGCCCTGCAGCGCCATCTGCTGCAAGGCGGCAACGAGCCCGACCTGATCCCATGATGGAGAGGGCTGGGACACTTGTAGGGGCGCGAACGTCGTCTGGGCCTGCTGGTTGGGGGCGCCATAGGCAGTGTGGGCCTAGGGCGTAGGGCCCAGGATGCCCTGACCGCGCTAGCCCTTGCCGCCGGCGCCGCCTTGGCCGCCAGACTAGCCCTAGCCGCCGGACCAGTCCTAGCCGCCCTGCTGCTGGACCCAAGGGTTGAAGCACACCCATGGGCCAGCAGGAGAGGGACCATGGCCCTGCTCCTCCTGCTGGGTGCCGCCGCCACCCCCTCCATTGCGCCGGCCGCCGTTACCCTTCTTGCGGCGCTGCTGCTGGCCGTTGGGCTGCTGCGGGGGGCGCCGACGAGGAGGTGGAGGAGCGGCAGGAGGGGTTGGTGGTGGCGATGAGGGCGGTGGATGCAGCGACCTTATCGGCGTTTGCGAGGCGAAGTTCCTTGGTGGCGATCTGGTCGAGGGCACCAGCGAAGTCGAGGATCATGCCGGCGATGTATTCGACGGAGGAGAGGAAGCGGGGGTTCAATCCCTGAAAGAGATTGAGAACCAGGGTGTCCTCCGGAACAGGTTGCCCGACGTCGCGGAGGGCGTCGGCAGCCTTCTTCACCTCTTTACCGTTGTCGGAGATCAAGAGATCACCCTGAGTCATGGTGTGGAAGGCGTGACTTAGGTAGATCGCTTGCGGCGCCCTGTTGGACTGGAAGTGGTTGGAGATCGCGAGCCGTCTGATCCTTGCCGCCCATGGTGAAGTTGAGGACGGCGTCGGAGACGAAGCCGTAGAGCCACCTACGAATGCAGAAATCCGCTGGCTCCCAGGACGGCCGAGAGGGGTCGGTGGGGCGTGGAGGAGCAGTGCCGTCGATGTGCTTTAGCAGCCCGAACTTGCCGCACATCGCGCGGAAGTAGGACGACCACTTGGTGTAGTTGGATCGCTGTGGCTCGAGCGTCATGGGGATGTGGGACTTGACGGCGAGGTCGCGTAGGGGTTGGCGTAGAGAGGACCGGAGGAGTCGCTGGTGGTGCTGGGCGCCGTCGGAGAGCTGTTCGAGGACATGGTGCTGTTGGTGCTCATGGTGGCGCCAGGGCTGCAGATGCAATCTGCAGGGAGGGGAGTGGAGAGGGGAGGAGTCGTGCCTGGAGGAGGAGGCGCGAGTCTGGTGGGTGGCGTCGATCAGGGGGATTCGCGATCGGTGGTTAGGGCAGCGGAAGAGAGGGAGAGGCGCACGGCAAGCCTAAGGTAGGGCCCGGACTCGTGATACCATGTTGAGTTGCATGCACCAACCAATTCAACCCAATTGCTTAAGCTTATGGGGAGAGGTGGGCAATTCACCTATACTTCAACACTCTCCCTCACGTGCAGGCTCCCTCAGGCCTCAAACTCAAACGTGGAAATTAGGAGTTGGCTACAATTATTTTATATAATCGCGCCCACCAGGATTCGAACTCGAGAACTCTGGCTTTGGTACCATGTAGAGAGATATATGTTTAGGGTAGACACCACACACCCTAGGAGGGGGTTGGGGGGGGGGGGTGACCTCTTGTATATATAGGCCGTATAGGCTTGGAGTACAAGTAAGACAATTACAAGTCAAATACAAGATGTATACAGCTATACATATCTAATAAAATTTCATGCTGATGTGTTACTAATATTTTATATTCCAATGATTTTGATACTGGAACTCACCTTCGTATAATTTTAGGTCAGCACAGCGTGGGGAATAGGTCTTATCATTGGTCCTGCTCTAGGAGGCTACCTTGCACTGGTACAGCAGAGGCAATTTAACAATGTTAAAGCATATCTAATTGTCAGTGCTAACATGGTTACCTTTATGGCAGCCTGCAGAAAATTTTCCAAATATCTTTTCACCTGACTCATTCTTTGGAAGGTATCTCTTTTTTACATAGCAGGACGATATAGTCTCAAATAATCAATTTACAGAGTACTTACTTTCAGCTTAAACTTGTCAGGTTTCCATATTTCTTACCATGCTTATGCACGTCAGTCTTTGCTTCTGCTGTTCTCATAAGCTGCATATGGATGCCGGTACGTGAGATCCCTTTGAATTCATTTCGCATTCACCACCATTTGTACAAATTTGATTCTTCCGTACTCACCATAAAACATCTCAAAATGTTTTCTAGGAGACTTTGCACAAGCATAAAGTTAGTGAAAATGAAAACCAGAACATCGAAGCTTTGGAGGCTCATCTGATTGATCCAAAAGAAAAGGTTGAAGAAAGTGGAAGTTTGGATACCAAGAAGAGCTTATTCAAGAATTGGCCGTTGATTTCATCAATAATTGTCTATTGCATCTTCTCCTTCCATGACATGGCTTACACAGAGGTATTTGTTTATTACCACTTGTGGGATGTTTATTTATGATTTAGGCAAAACCTATGCATGTTATGAACGTACCTAGTACCAACATAATTTTTTTTGTATTTTCATGGTGATTTGAAAATGATCTGAAATTATCTTGATGTATGATGTGTAGTTGCTATTACCTAGAGGACATAGTTTTTTTCCTTGAATAGTCTAGAGAACTTTTCAGCATGTTATAGAGCACTAACCAAAACTATTTCCAGGTGTTCTCTCTATGGGCTGAAAGTGACAAGAAGTATGGTGGACTCAGTTTATCGTCCGAGGATGTAGGTCAAGTCCTTGCAGTTACAGGTGGATTTTTCTCATTATTGTTGGTGTTATTAACTTGTAAAAATTCCATTAATAGTCTAAAGTGGTTCGTGTACTACAAAATATTAATTAGATGACGGTAAGTATCCAATTATAACTTTTCACATGTATGTGGAAAAAAGATTACTCAATCATTTCACTCAGCTGTAAAGAATCTGCAAATTCTGTCCTCCATCTGGTTGCATCATTGTGGTTCTCAATACTTTGTAACCAACTTTCTGTTATTTGTGATAATGCCATTTACATTATTTTACCTCTTCCATTTCAGGTGCCAGTCTTCTTGTATATCAACTGTTCCTGTACCCTCGTATCAATAAAATTCTTGGGCCTATCAATTCTTCTCGAATTGCAGCTGTAAGTAAAAGCTTATGTTATTTAGTTGACGCAGTTTTTTTTCTCTTCTTTCTGCATATCTGAACTATTTTTTTCAATCTTGCAGATCCTGTGCATACCTATCCTCTTTGCCTACCCCTATATGACATACCTACCAGAACCTGGATTATCAATCATTCTCAATATTGCATCAGTGATAAAAAATAATCTTTCTGTGAGTATCTTTTGCATCCCTTTCTGAGTCATGTTATTTGTTCTTTTAGGACCTAATAACTGCGCAGATGGCAGTTTTCATGCACTTACAAAGTCTGCAGTTACTCTGCTCAGAAAATGGAAAGAAAACACTTTAGCCCCTGGTGACGGTTGGCAAATATCAAACATATAAATCTTGTATAGTTATGCTCCACTTAGCAGTCTACACCCTTTTCTATTGAATATTTAGATTGTATGTATTATTTATTTTCTGTTACAAATTACAATTACAGTTTATTCTATTATAATAACATACATACTATATCAGGTTACCATCATCACGGGCACTTTCATCCTTCAAAACAATGCCGTGGTATGCACACATGTGTTCAGCTCAATTTTATATTATTAAGGATCTACTCCTAATCTGCAACTGACTGAGGAAAATACTTGTTAACAGCCTCAGGATCAAAGAGGAGCTGCAAATGGATTGTCCATGACAGGAATGTCATTTTTCAAGGCAGTTGCTCCAGCAGGAGCAGGCATTGTGTGAGTGTAATTTGCTCCTTGTACCTTCTTTGAAGAAATTTTTTGAGTTCCAAGTTGAAATTAAACTTGCAATACGCACTGTTGCCTTGACAGTATATTTAAATGAAATGTTCTTGAAGCTTAAAAAATGGGATGGCTGAGCTATAGTGTACTTTGAATTTTTCTACTGTGCTGCTAAATTTAATTTTCAAAAGAGCAAAGCTGAGATATACTGTATATTGGATCTACTACTTCCCTACTGCTTGAAATTTTGTTTGAGAATGTATCTGCTCCGTGTGAAGCGTGTACTGTTGCTAATTTTTCTTGGGGTATTTATTCAGGTTCTCGTGGGCACAGAAACGGCAGCATGGTTTTTTCTTTCCAGGTAAAATTGCTTTCCTTTTTGAGGAAATTCCAGATGCCTTTTCTTTTCTTTTTGGCATCATATAATATAATTCTTCTAATTCCACCCGTGCAGGTGATCGGATGGTGTTTTTTCTTCTGAATGTGATTGAGTTGCTCGGGCTTATCCTCACTTTCAAACCCTTTCTGGCTGTGCCAGAGCAATGTAATAGAAACTAGAATTCAAACCTTAGAAGCAAGGATATCCAAGTAGTCTTGCACCGGTGAGGTAGGTAAAGGACATAATGCCCTTGCCCCTTCCACAAGGAGGAACCTGAAAGAGGGAGACGGAGTTGTTTGCGTGTAACTGCAGCAATTCAGTAGAGGAAATGTAGATGGCGGCCAATCGATTGCTTGCTTTTGATTGGGCGGGCATTTTGTGCCGAGTTGCTGCGCTGTAAAGTAGCAATAATGTAAGTTACAGGAGCTCGAAACTATTTGTTGGAAATGGAATTAGTAGACATTATTATTTCTATCCTGATTACTTGTGTGGTCTGCTTCTAATTTATTCTGCTGATTGGCTACCTTCCGCGTCGAGTCAAAAACATGGCGTCCTGATGAAAATGCTGAAGCAAAATTGTGGAGTGCGTACACTTTCTGTCAGCAAAAATAATGCCCAGCATAGCAGCCTTTTTATACATTCCACGTGCTTGGTGGCTCAATGAGGTTGAAATCTTACGGAAGCTGAGAAGTTCATTCTTAGGCGTCGATCATAGATCGAACGGCTCGTGGAACACGTCCTCTGCAGCAGCATTGCCGCCCCCCACCCGAGTCGTGGATGCACATATGGAGGAGCAGAGCTTGCGCAGCTGCATGCGTGCCTGCTGAGGTGGTGTGGCTTTGTAGCTAGCTAGGTGACCGATCGAGATGGGCAGCGAGGAAGCGCCGCTGTTACTGCCGCCGCCGGCGGTGGAGGGTTGTCCTGGCTGCGCCATGGAGCGGCGGAAGGCGAGCAGCAAAGGGAGGATCCCCTACAGGGAGCTCTTCTTCGTCGGCGTCACCTCCCTCGCCTCATGTACGCATAGCAAGCCTCCATTAATGCTCTTGCATCCGGGCAATGCCTTCCACGATTGATGTGTTCATATCCTTGCGCGGCAACTGGGTTCAGTCTTCACACAATTGCATCCAGCTCGAGCCTGCACTGTGCCAACTCTGATTGCTGCTGGATTGTGCCTAGCTAGTTCGCTCGTCAGGGAATGCTTACATTGTGCTCTAGTAGCGTTCGCCGCTGCTTTCCTGCTCGCCGGCGATGAGCGTTGCCGGAGACATGCTGCCTGGAACAAGTGCGAGGTGTCTGGGCCAAACAGGACAGGGCATGTTGCAGGGGACGATCCCTCCTGGCCCCACCAGTGACAGAAAATTGGACGGGCATGCATGTAAATATTTGTAATCGTTGCTAGTGTAGGAAGGTGACAAGATGCGAGACGGTGAAAATAGGACCATTGCTCCTGAATCTTGATCCGCGAATTCTCTAGCTAACTTATAGCCTTATTATAGCACTACTACTGAGCTAGCTGTTCGAAACCAAAAGTGGTAAACAACCAACCAATGCTCTGAAAAGGCTGCAGTTCAAGATTTAAAACTGGCCCGATCTCGAAAATTTGTCTACATGCCATCTGAGATCCAGCATCATCTTCATGCATGCAGGAGGCTGATAATAAACTGCCAGGAGAATTTTTTTTTTGAAGCGGCAACTGCCAGGACGAGAACTTAATATCCAGTGCCAGTCCCGATTGGATCAGTACTTACACTGCTGTTTAGGCACAAATCAATTGAAGGCAGAACTAGCCAACTTGTTCAAGTTGAAACTAACAAACATAGGAAACCGGTGCATTGCATCTGCAGGCTGCAGCAGCTTTGCTCGCTTATGTGTCTGGTTACTGTTCCAGCTACTTACCTCCTTGTTCCTTTCTCATTTGCATCCTGTTAGAAATAGAAATTGTATGAACAGAGAGACAAAGAGAACAGTGAACTGGTCATCTTTTATTAATCTCAAGGTCCCCTTATATAGAGAGATTACAAACCTAGTTAATGCGGCATTAGTATATAAGTTTCTCATTCTAATGGCAGAAGTAAAGTTGATCCATAACCCAGCAATAAGATCAATTCATGTCTTTAACCATGGCTGTTACCATGGCCTTGAATCCATTGTGGTTGCATTGATGAGGTCAAATAAAGATATTTTGTAACACTCCCCCTTTTGACCGAGTCCTTCTTGAGATCAACATGTTCTTTAATTCCTATAAAAAATCTTGTTGGAAAAAAAATAGGAATAATATGTATGGTGATTACTTGAACCTTAAGATTTAAGGAGTAATCCATGCCTTGATTTATCTCTAGAAAAATCCCTGCAGGGAAAACATTAGATAAGACACGTGCTTGCATCCATCATTGTCTTATTAAAAACTTTGTATGAGAAAAATCTGATGGTAAAAACTCATAAAAGAAAAGAGTACAATGTGAAGCGTCTAACAAGGTTCATCATTTAGAGAGAGTCTCCCCCTGAAGCTTGCAAGTCTCTCAGCCGTCTCGTACCAATTCCCTTAACACATTTCTCGAACAAGGAAGTAGGTAGGGATTTGGTGAAGATATCTGCCAGATTATCACAAGACTTTATCTGTAAGATGTTTATTTGTCTACATGGGGATAAGACAACTTAGTAGCAATATGTTTGGTGATATTGCTCTTGATGTAACATATTTGCATCTTTGTAATACAAGCAGCATTATCTTCATAGATAATGGTAGGTGATTCTGAGGAACCAATACCACATGATTGCTCAATGTGGTTTATCATTCTGCGAAGCCACACGCATTCACGTGATGCCTCAAATAGTGCAACGATCTTAGAATGATTTGTAGAGGTAGCCACTAAGGTTTGTTTAGATAACTTCCATGATATAGCAGTTCCTCCATAAAGGAACACAAAATATGTCTGTGATCTGGCATTGTGGAGATCAGACAAATAGCCAGTTTTCTTAAAGAATAAGCCAAGATCTTTAGTACCATTCAGGTATCCAAGGATTTGTTTTGTTCCGGTCCAATGACGCTTAGTTGGGGCAGCACTATATCTTGCCAACAGATTCATTGCAAATGCAATGTCAGGCCTGGTACTGTTTACAAGGTACATAAGTGCTCCGATGAGACCGAGATAGAGACATTCTGATCCTAATATCCCTTCTCTTTCCTCCCATAGTCGGAAAACGTCCTTTTCTTTATTGAGAGATCGAACAACCATGAGAGTCTTATTTGAATATGCTTTGTCCATATTGAATTTCTCCAATAATTTATGAATATAGACAGATTGGTGCACTAAAATTCCTGAATGAAGGTGCTTGATTTGCAAACCTAAGCAAAATCTAGTTTTACCTAGATCCTTCATCTCAAACTCCGTCTTAAGATGATTGCGGGCTTCATCAATATCTTGTGTGTTGCCAATAATATTCAAATCATCTACATACACTGATATAATGCAAAATCTTGTGGATGATCTTTTGATGAAGACGCATGGTAAATCATCGTTATTGGAGTAACCCTTCTCCAGAAGGTACTCACTCAGCCGGTTGTACCACATTCTTCTCGACTGTTTCAGGCCACAGAGTGATCTTTGAGCTTTACACAATACATATTGCGATTTGTGCTTTCATTCGGTATGGAGATCCCATCGGGGACCTTCATATATATATCCGAATCTAGTGACCCATATAAATATGTTGTCACGACATCCATCAACAACATAAATAGACGCTTTTGAATTGCCAGTGATATTAAATATCAGAACGTAATTCCACTCATGATTGGAGAATATGTTTCATTGAAATCAATGCCGGGTCTTTGCGTGAACCCTTGTGCTAGAAGCCTCGTCTTATATCTCACCACCTCATTGTTCTCATTCCGCTTCCGGATGAAAACCCATTTGAAACCCACAGGAAAGGGTTCTGGAGGTGTAGGTATCACTGATGAAGAAAGGGTTTTGGAGGTGTAGGTATCACTGATGAAAATACCTCTCTTTTATTGAGGGAGGCTAACTCTGCTTCAATTGCTTCATTCCATTTGTTCCAGTCCGAGCGTTTTTTGCATTCTACCATAGATTTTGGATCTGGATCATTTTGGATGGTATCTACAACTGATGAGGCAAAGTATATGTCGACAATTGTAGTCTTACGATTGAATGATTCTCCAGAATCAACATAGTTTATGGAAATTTCATATACCCTAGTTGACAGATCGGTATTTCCCAATACGACAGCGTTGGGGTGTTCCAACGTCCCATCATCAGAAATTGAGTGCACTGTGGACGTGGGAGGTGGATTGGGTAAATCCACTTGGTGTCTCTCAACTTGAGGTTGAGTTTCATTTACTGTTTTAGAGGATTCTTTCCTCTATTTCCTTGTGTGCTTGTGAGGATTTGCCGTACTTCTCCCACTTTCTTTTGAGGTATGTAGTTGAATAGTTTTGTTTGGTACCTCTATTCTTTCCGGCACATTCCTTGCAGGAATGTATGATTTTTTGACACTTTTACTCACAGTAAATGAGTCTAGCAAATTATTTGCAGCAATCTGCAAATCATTGATCCTCTGAACTTGAAGTTTAGATTCTATGGTACAAGGATCCTCCTTTAGGGTGTCTAAGCCATTCCAATTTATTTCTGGGCATTCTATGTGATACTTGAATTCTCCCCCTAATGCCGGAAAATATTCTTCATTGAAGATACAATCGGCGTACCGGGCTATGAGTAAATCCCCTGTAAGGGGCTCCAGGTATTTAATGATCGACAGAGTTAAATACCCCACGTAGATCCCCATTTTCCTGTGAGGGCCCATTGATGTACGCTTTGGTGGTGAGATCGGTACGTTTATAGCACAACTGAATTTCCGTAGATGAGGATCACCATGAACCAGTTGTATGGTATACAGTTGGGTGCAATTGTATTAAGTCACCAACGTGTAAGACTGCGTGACCTTAACATGAGGTTGGTAGGTTACAATTTTGCAATAGTAGTCTTGCAATGAGCTTAATTCTCTTGATAAGAGATTCAGTTAAACCATTCTGAGTGTGAATATATGGTACTGAATGTTGAACTTCAATCCCTAAGGCCATACAATAATCAATGAAAGCTTTGGAAGAAAATTCTACATCATTGTCCGACCTGATTGATTTTATCTGGTGTTCATGTTGACTCGCTCTAAATCTGATGACTTGTGCAATCAATTTTGCAAAGGCATGGTTCTGTGTTGATAATAAACACACATGAGACCATCTTGTGGATGCGTCTATTAGAACCATGAAGTACCATGAAATACCTGAATGGTCCAGACAATGGTTGAATGGGACCATAAATATCATCTTGAATGCATTCAAAAAACTTTAGTGGTTCAGCCTTTATTTTGAGATGTGAGGGTTTCAAAATTAATTTTCCGGTTGCACATGAGGTGCACACAAAATCTGAGGATTTTGGGAATTTTTTGTCGCTCATATCATGTCCATTTGAATTGTTCATGATTTTTCTCATCATTCCTATGCCGGGATGGCCAAGGCGTTCATGCCAAGTTTTGAATATATCAACATTCTGAAAAATCACTTGTGGTACGGGTTTGATTATGTGTAGTACAATCCAGACGGGAGAGAAGGCACCTTTTCAAGTGTCTATTTGCCATATCCAGTATCTTTGGTCAAGAGGAGGAACTCCTCATTGTTTTCTTCATATGTTTTCACATGAATTCTATTTTTTCTGATATCTCTGTAACTTAGTAGGGTACATCTTGAATCGGGATATAATAATGCCTTCTCGATATGTATTTGTGTACCCATTGGGAGTATGATAGTGGCCCTTCCAGAACCAACAATCATAGCATCGCGTCCCGCGATGGTCAAAATTTGTCTTTCTCTCTTTGTGAGAGTTTGGAAAAATTTGACTTCCCTAAGTATAGTATTAGTGGTACAATTATCCACTAGGCACATCTCTTCTTCTATTGGATTGACTCTCGTAACAATCTATATTATGCATAATTTGAATTCGTAAGAATAAATGCAAAATATAGGAATCGCATACGAATATATTAAGATAGCATGTGTAAAAATACAACTGATAAAAAGGTAGCATCAATGATAAAAAGGAATCACAGAATTTTTTGAATGATTCCAACTGTAGCTGCATCTTACATGGTGGGTAGAGCTGTTTCTGCAATTTTTTGGGGCATTATCGCAGACCGTATTGGACGGAAGCCTGTCATCACATTTTCAATCTTGTCTGTGTATGTATTACAGAAATCCTGAGTGTCAGATCATTTTATTTGGATTTCAATATTGGTGTTGTACAATCCAATTCATCTCCTCACATGCATGCCTTTTGTAGGGTCATATTTAACACACTATTCGGTCTAAGCACAACGTATTGGATGGCAATTGCTACAAGATTTGTGCTGGGTGCTCTAAATGGCCTACTTGCTCCAATAAAGGTACTTATAAATTACCATTTTCAATAAATCCATCTAGATTGTAACACATTTGTTTAAAAAGGAGTATGCTAAATTAGAAGTTACTATCAACCATTGCAGGCATATTGTGTTGAAGTTTGTCAAACTGAACATCAGGCACTTGGACTCTCACTTGTAATCTCATGACCAAAGCTTTGTACTGTTTATGCACAATGTATTTTATTGCATAATCCTTTAATTATGAGTATTAGTCTAACTGAATGTACTTAATCAGGTGAACACAGGGGTTTGGGTCTTATTGTTTTTTTTAGACCAATTTGGGTCTTATTGTTGGTCCAGCTCTTGGAGGCTACCTTTCACAGGTACCAATTCAGAAAGAAAAGAAGAGAAAAAAATATCTCACTTTCTTACTGCAATCCACTTTTCTTTTCACAGCCTACGGAGAAATATCGCCAAATATTTTCTGACGGATCTGTTTTCGGAAGGTAAATCATCCAAGTGCAACACTTATAGTCGATTACCAAATGCTAGGAATTAGTGATGTATCTTTCAGATTATCATAGCTCAATTAATTGGATTTTGCAGTTTTCCTTATCTTTTACCTTGTCTAAGTGTATCGGCAATTGCTACTCTTGTCCTAATAAGCTGTACATGGCTTCCGGTGTGTAAAATTTCACCTCAAAATCTCACATCATTTAAACTTCCTTTAGAAAATAAGAACACTAATGTTTATTACATTTTGACCTTTGTTTGCAATGTGAAATCTTATTTTCCATAAATGCTCCAGATAAACATAACATGCAGCGTTGACTACCAAAGATGCAATTAACAAATAGACTACTGAAAAGTAGTAGGGTCATTTTTGTTTAAACTATGCTTACCTTGTATCCTGCGCTATACTGAAAAAAATGATAGGTAGTATTTACTTAACTTCATTCCAGGCATACTGTTGAGCTATTATTAAAAATATTCTCTAGAGTTTTTGTTAACGTGACTATATTAATTGCAGGAAACTATACACAGGCATAAAGTACCTGAAAAGGATACCAAAGTAGTCAAAGCATTTTCATCACAAGAGGGCTATCGGGATTCACCTCGCAAAAAAAGTTTGCTCCAGAACAGGCCTTGGATGTCAACTATGCTACCTTACTGTCTTTTTAGTCTTCATGACACAGCATATAGTGAGGTAAAAAAAAAAACCATATTCTCTCAGAATTCATGTCCTATTTAGCATGTTGCTACTCAGTGGGGTGTTTTTCATTTTGAATGATACTCAGTAAGCTTATATAAATGATATTCGATATTCCTCATGAGTTAAAACTGCTTATCCTTATACTTAACTAGTCATGTTAATCTTTCGCCCATAGAACTCAGGGGTTTAATTGTTATGTAAATCTCTTAATACTAGATACTTTCCTTATGGGCTGTGAGCTATCGTAAGTATGGTGGCCTTAGCTTCTCAACGGAAGATATTGGCGAGGTTCTTGCAATGGCAGGTATTCCATCCCTCTGCCATCCCCTTTCCACCTAGATACAAAATTTCAGCTTACTGAATTTAACAGGGGCTTTCTTCCTTCATTTCAGGTGCTAGCTTCCTAGTATATCAGCTTATCATTTATCGCTGGGTTCATAAAATTCTTGGAACAGTCAACTCATCACGTATTGCTTTGTCTCCTGCATCTTCAAACGAAACAAACATAAAAGTTCTGTATTCCGTGGTCATCACTTAAATTTCAATATTAACATTGCAGGCTGTGTCTATACTTGGTCTTGCAACTTATCCCTTTATGACATACCTATATGGAGTGGAACTTTCCTTGGCTCTTTATTCTGCAGCCATGATGAAAAGTGGTCTTGCAGTAAGAATTTTTGTTTTTTCCCCTTCAAAGTTCAGATTACTAAATATCTCGCCCCACCATTTGTAAGCTAATGAGTCATTTTCTAGGGAGAAAATACTGAAGAATAAATAGAAGTTTCCCATTATTTTAATTGTATTCAAATCAATGTAATGTTCTATACAGATTACTGCTACGACAGGAATTTGCCTTCTGCAGAACAATGCTGTGGTATGTATGAACTCCAATTGAGTATATTGGTATGCTGACAAAAATCAAGTACAAGTACGTAATATATTTGAATTTAATTCCAGTGTCAAGAACAAAGAGGCACCGCAAATGGTATATCAACTACTGCAATGTCATTTCTCAAGTCGATTGCTCCTGTAGGGGCAGGGGCTCTGTAAGTGTTTATTCCAACTCTCCTTTTTGAAACAACACATGGGTAAATTTCATGTTACTTAGGTTGTCAATCTATTGTTGCATTGAACCTAGTAGAACGTTCCTAGTTTCATCAGGTCACCATCAGTGGTGTTGGCTGTATCAAGCATTATTCGGCTAGCTAATGGTCTTTGCATCAAGATATTTCTTCTTAAATAAAATAATACACGGTACTGATTCCTACTTTCTATGACGAAAAGTATTGGCCATCCAACCGATTTAGAGTTGCAAGCACAATCTGTGATCGGTGGAACAAAATGTACCTATTAAACCAAAGGTTGATGCAAATCAGTAAAAATCAGCTTGAGGTGTTGCTTGTCTAGTTACTTCCGGATTAGCGGGACTGGGGAAGAAAATGGTTATAATTAAGATATAATTGATCTTTTGTTTTCTAATTTATGGAGCGATAATTAAGAAATAATTGATCTTTTGTTTTCTAATTTATGGAGCATATCAAATGCGCATCTTAGATTTAATTTATTTATATTTAGAAGTAAGAATTGTTTCTTCTTATAACCAAATACACATTTCGATGCGTATTCTGCTACAAATATGCCATCATACAGATATAGCACTTACAACCATACTCTCTGATTGGTAACAAAATATAATAAGTGTTTACGCAGATCATCTGCATTTCATGTACGATTGAATACCCAGCATTAAAAAAAAGAATTTACAATTTTAACTTTAGTTAACGGATCATAACAAATGCAGAGTGTCCATGTACTTTAATTGGTCCTAATTTTATAAAACAAAAGAATTTTATTTATTCCTAAAATATCAGTGGAATCTACATAGGTTCCTAAAATTTTCACTAATTAAGCCTCTCATAAACATAAAAGTATTTGACAAATGGGGAGGCAAGAACCCAAATGTCAAAATTTCTGGGTCACCTCATAGAAAAAGCATATTGCTAAAACAGAGTGTAGAATCTAAATAGTTGGATCCATATGTGTACCCTAAACTCTGAATGCATATTGATCAATACAGATTCTCATGGGCACAAAAACGTCAAGATGCCACTTTCCTGCCAGGTAATACTAGCAATTTTCTACTGTACGTCGCATCATGTTTCATTTTTTTCCCCATGGTAAACTAGCATATAAATAAATAGTATAGTTTCGTTATGCCGGATATTTCCTTGTGATAGTAGAGGACAGGAACATGTATATGCTTATCCAATTTGGCTTGTGGTGATTTTGCAGGTGATCAGGTGGTGTTTGTGGTGCTGAATTTGGTGCAGCTCCTTGGGCTGATATCCACCTTTGAACCCTTTCTGGTGTTGCCTGCATTAGCAGTTTAGTTGATCAAGGCTGGAGAGTGTGAAAGAGGCGTTCATTGGGACATATTTACTGTTGATCAAGCATAAACCAAAAAAAGGAAAATGATGATGTTCATTTGTGCCCTAGAGTCTGAATTTGGAAGTTTGATCTCCTGTCTGTAATCTGAACAAACCGAGGACAGAGTACCTGCTGTTTCAGTCACGCCCTTGTGTGTTGCGCTACTGAAAACGTCTGATTAGTCCAAAAAAAAAGAAGATAAAAAGGCTTCAGTTGACTACCTTAAAAATTGATGTATTTTGTACGCAGTATGCATCTCGCTAATTAGGTTTGGCACAGGCTTCAACCTGAACCGCTCCTTCTTGTATTCTAAAGCCAGGTGCCACAACGAATTGTTTGTTCTTCAATATAGCTATCGTCGGAAGCATTTGTCCGTACTGAAGTTCATCTTTGTGATCCATCCTTTACTAATTTAAGGCGATGGAACTGATTCCGGATTAGTGGCAGGAGCATCATATCGTCCAATTAAGCAACAGCAGATCTTTCTCATGATCTCTTTTTGTCTGACGACCACATCATTGCATTTTGACCTCACATCCGGTTTTTAAAAGAAAACTGAATGCATAAGTTTCGTACATATAGCAATGTCATAATAAAATAATGAACAATAATATCACGAAAAGGAGACTTATAGAGGCTAAAAGACTATTAGAGATACATATCTTATCCTGAAAATAAAAGCTTCATACTTCACAGGCAATCGATCGGGGGTTGCGTACGTTTAGAACTCAGCAACATCTTCAGAAAACTTCATAACAACTTTCTCTTCTGAGCAGCGGTTTTAGCAAATATAAGTACACTTATGGTTGGTACTTAGTAAGTATATTGGGAAATAAATGACATGCAAGACTTAAACAAGGATAAAGTCAAGCTGAATAAAGCGGTAATCATTTTAAATAATGAGTTGAATATTAACAACCTATTTACTAAGTCATGAATGAATATTGCCCACATTTATGAAATAAATAGATAATTGATAAATAAATGAAGCTTGGAACAAATAAATTGTTGAATTAACCATAGATTCAATTTATTTAAGACATGTGAGGGTTCAGGCCGCTCTTGACCATGAGCATAACTGATATATCAGTTTTACACTCTGCAAAGATCGCACGCTTTACCCACAAGTTGTGTTACCCGTCACGCAGTGCTGATCAGGCACTATTATCACACTTCCGATGTATGACTGCATGGGTACGCTACGAGACCTTTACAAAGACTTGGTAGCTCGCTAAGGTTTCAGCAGCGTGAGTGAACCTCCCCCAAGATGTGACCATATCCATACGTACACCCTTGGCAGGCAGCAAACCCTTCATTATAGCCTTCCTGTGCCTTTCGGTAAACTACCAACAAACTAGAGACAAAATTAATTAGTCAAGACCAGAGCCATATAGTCCTTGTGGTTGCACTGTTTTTCCGGGTGGTTCTCCATAGTTTAAATTAATCATTTAACGATTCATCATAGTGGTTCCAAAAGAGATAATTCATGTATCAAGTATCATTTTCATAAACCACTCGAAACCATAGTTTAGCAACTAAGCAAATTACCCAAGCTTTTAAATAAGTATCCCGGCTTTAAGGATATGGATAACCAATATGGATAAAGTAGGACCCATCAATTTAATACATGCAAGTGTAAATATAAATAAAGGTTATTATGACGAAATATGATAAAAAAAAATACTTGCCTTCATTCGAGATAATTGCTGCTCAGAATCTTCAACACTTGTTCTTCATCTCTTAATCTTTATAGCTCTTGTATTGCTCCTTTCTACTCGCGACAAGCATCGGCACAAATATACAAACAAACAAGCACATCTAAGAACATAGCACCGAACAAATAGAAAAAAGCATTACAAGAACGGAGTAAAGGACAAGATTCAAAGCTACGATCACGAGAACGCAAAAAATGCTGAAAATGGAGCTGCGGTTGAAAAGATATGAGCGTTTGAAATTGAATGAAAAGAATGCAAATTGATTAAGTAAATGACTATGCACGAATGAATCAAATATTGGTGGAAGGAATGAACTCGATGTGAATGGTTCTGGCCGGCTGTTCTGGTTAGGCATGTTCACGTGCGGGTAGTTGTTCTTGCCTGCAAGGACATAAGCATGCATGGCGCTATACTCTTGCACCTGGTGTGTGATGGCCGGCGTGGCTTATAAAAGCATGGCGACCGCAACTTATCAGCATGCTGTAGCGGCAGAAGATAGCAGCGGTGACTGCGGTTGCATCACGCGGCGGTGGTAGCAGCGATATATCATCAAGGGGCGCCCAAAGCAGTTGGGCCACCCAGCAAGCCGCAGGCACGGCTGCTCGACTACCAAGAGCAGCGGCAACAGCGAACATGGAGAGACAAGAGAGAGGAAGTGGAGGGGAAAGACATGGAGGGGTTCTCAGTTTCTCACCGAGATGCTACCGAGGTAGACACGAGTCGGAGCGGCGGTCAGGATGGAGCAGATGGACGGCGGCTCAGACTACGGCCTTCGCATCGACGGCGAACACCAAGCGGAGCGTAGTCGAAGCTGGGGCCGATGATGGTGCCCGACGGCGCGGCTTGGCCTTCGTGTGGATGTGGTCCTCCCGCAGCAGCTCAGCGACGGCGACCTCGGGATGGCCTTATTGACGCCGCAGTGAAGCCTGGGGCTGGGACGATTTTAGCCTCCGGCGCGCGACGGCATGGATCGACAGCGGAGCCTCCTTCGGGTCGGCAGCAAAGGGCGGCGAGGAAGCTAGGGCATGGGATAGCGGCGCGATTCGAAGCGAAAAGAGAGACCGAGGGCTACGATAAGGCAGGTGGACGCGTCAAGGAGTGCGTGCCTAGGGGAAGACGATCCGACGGCTGCGCGGTGTCGATTCCAACTCGGTTGGGCTCGAGCGCAGCAGGATGACCTGTCATGCAGATGAGCCTCGACGTGAAGTGGACCAGAGCAGGTAGAAAACGAGGTGCTTTCGGCTTGTTCACCTTACCTTTGACGTCGGTGGCCAGCAGCTTGCGTTGTTGGGTTTGGCCCAACTCATGCAGACGTGAGGAAGCTGCGAGAAGACAAAAACTTGACCAGATTTCAGAATTTTGCAGGCCAAAAATGAAAGTCTGAAGGGAATAAAGTGAAAAGAGACTTTCCGCATATTAGCGTAGACACAAAGAGATGGGGGTGTAGATGCAAAAGCTCATGGAGCTTCGACCATGGCCAAGGACCTCTGGCCGGCCGTCTTGCTGGCGCTCCATTAGCCTAGGGTCGCGGTTGAGTGGCGCGAGGAAGAAGCAGCTCGTCGAGGCGGCCACC
Organism: Panicum hallii; assembly: GCF_002211085.1. Classification (NCBI taxonomy): domain Eukaryota; kingdom Viridiplantae; phylum Streptophyta; class Magnoliopsida; order Poales; family Poaceae; genus Panicum; species Panicum hallii. The sequence continues at coordinate 1,006,973 of NC_038044.1, read as the reverse complement.
ATGGTGCCGTCGGCTTGGACCGGCACTTCCTGACGACGTCAAGTCGCGCGGCGCATCGCGGGAGCGTGATGATGTCCTCACCTTAGCTTCTCCGTTGTCGTCAGTTGATTATTATTGTCCATCAGTTTTACCCATCTGGCTCCTCTGGAGAAAGGTTCGGCTGCTGCCTGCTACCGCATCTTAATTAGGGTGCAGCTAGCATCTTTAAACTTTGTGCCAAAAATTCATGCAAAATTTAAAGGTTGGATTAAAAATTGTGTAATGAAGTGGAAAAGGAAGTAGTTGCTGATGCAACTAACCGAGTGTCGTGCTAGCATGGCACGACATCGAGATCAATTAAGCCAACTTTTTGGTACAAATCAAAGACAATGGCGCCATCGGTGGCGTCGTGGGTCACGTTGACAAATCAGAGAGTGTGGCTAACAAGCAACGAGATGAGGTCGACGGGTGTGTCGCCCCCTGCGCGATCGGCACTGCAGTCTCTGCAGGCACGCACAGCGACGGCAGCGTCACGCTGCGCTCGGCTGCTGCTGCCGGCGGCCGGGCGCCGGCGCCTTCCTCGCTCTTGGATCACCTTGCGTTCACACACACTGCAGTATCGATCGTAATCAGGTGCCCATCTCTTGCTTGTGTTTTTTGTGGTCAGGGTTCAGAGCGTACATGTTGCCTTGTTGTCTTCCTCTCTCCGGAGTCCCGGCCGCCCGGCGCTTTTGAATCACCTTGCGTTCACACACTGATGACGTTGCATAGCTATTCCCGTGCCTGACGACCTTACCTGAAAGCCACTCTGAGCCTGGCCTGAAAATCCAAGGAAGAGCGGCGAGTCGGCGTTGCTGTGGCACATCCGCAGGCGTCGCCGCGCTCGATGAACTAACAGAACAGACAGACAGACGTGGACACGGCCCCACTGCAGGCAGCGTGTCAGGGCGCAGGCCATTTGTCATCCCGCTCAGCCAGCCAGCATCCCAAGCCATCATCGATCAGTTCGTCTGTTTGTGGAAGAGACGTAACGCAACGCAAGCACGACGACTGGAGTGCTAGTACTACTATATGATCCTTCCGACCTTTTGAGAGCCTTCGACCTCTTGCTCTGGGTCTGACTGCCTGAGGACTCTGCGTCGCGGGCACAGGTCGACCGACGTGGACGCCGCCCGACGCCCCGCGCAGAGTCTCAGCTCGCCGGCCATCTGTCACTCGCCCCGGGGGCCCCTCCCTAGATATTGTCGTCATCTCTCTCTCTCCCCTTTGTGGAAGAGAAGTAACGCAGCGCAGGCACGCCTACCAAGGGAAGGGAAGGCAGGGACCCACCATCGATATAATTGCTCCATCCCCGGCGGCACCTCTCTCGTTTCCTTCCACAGCTCCGCCGCTCCTTGCTCTGCTGCCTTCCCGTCCTCTGTCTCTGTCTGTCCTGGCGCCGCCTCGTCCTGCTCCACGTTCGGCTGGATAGTGATCACTAGTCAGCCACAGCTCTGAAATGGGGGAGCCGGCGAAGGTGTACTACGACGGCTGCCCCGGCTGCGCCATGGACAGGAGGAAGGAGAGCCGCGAGGGCGTTCCCTACAAGGAGCTGCTCTTCGTCGGCACCACCACCTTCGCCTCGGGTAGGTTCATCAGTTCATGTGCACGCGTCATATATCGTCCATGCCACCAACGTATCTGGTGATGCTGCCGCATGCTACTACTCCATTTCTTAATCGCTCCGTCCATCTCCATGGATGATCTGGTCTTATTTTACTGCAACTCTTGTTCGATTTAATTTTGGATATTCTTTTATCCGTTGCTGGACATTCTCTCTTCTCTACTGGCCGTGCCAGCTATAGATAGATGCTTCCTCTGAAACATTATATACTGATTTAACTAATCTCTCAATACAACTTCTCTTGTCTTTTCTCAGCTCTGCCAATAACATCCTTGTTCCCGTTTCTGTACTTCATGGTAAGCTACCTAGCCATTGTATTCGCATATTCCTCTTTCTCTCTGAACTACTAGATATATGTGTGTTTTTGCAAATAAAACTGCTAATTATGTTATGTCTAGAACAGATAAGAGACCTGCATGTTGCTCAAAGAGAAGAAGACATTGGATTCTACGCTGGCTTTCTCGGTAAGATTTGTTTGTTGCCACAAAGTGTCATTGAGTAGCAAAACCCATGCATACTTCTTTAGTTTTCTGGAAAGTTATTATATTTAGTATATATTCCGTCCTTTTCTTTAGGTGCATCATATATGATCGGCAGAGGTCTTGCGTCAGTCTTCTGGGGCATCATAGCTGATCGTATTGGACGAAAGCCTGTAATTGCATTTTCGGTATTTTCAGTGTAAGTGCTCGTGCTATATATCTTTCTTGACCTGGGAAATGTAACCAAATAAAATGCACTCACAGTGTTCCATTTAATGTATGAATGCTAATTCACTTCCAATAAACCCACATTTCAGCATTGTTTTCAACACATTGTTTGGACTGAGTGTGAAATATTGGATGGCTATTGCTACAAGGTTTCTTCTTGGTGCCCTGAATGGATTCCTTGCACCTGTAAAGGTACTTTGTTGCATACAAGTGGCAATTCCTAAAAACAAGTATATATAGGAAATATGTCATTCTCAGTTGCTGCATGCCCTGATTATTCCTGCAACAGTCCACTCAATATGATGTAATTGTTGCTTTCTGCTACAGGCCTACTCCATTGAAGTTTGTCGACCTGAACAGCAAGCTTTGGGTATATCAATTGTAGGTTCCAATACCTCATATAAACACATAACACTGCCACATATGACATAATTATTGCATATACCATGAACTGAGTATGATCCATTCATCAAATTTAGGTCAGCACAGCATGGGGAATGGGTGTTATAATTGGTCCAGCAATTGGGGGCTACCTAGCACAGGTATCTCATAAAATTGATTATCTGTCAACAATTTGGAGTAGTTTTTCACCTTTTATATCTTCTTTATTACCAGCCTGTCAAACAATATCCACATCTGTTTCATGAGAAGTCAGTGTTTGGAAGGTATGCTTTTGGACTAAAACTAAATTCTTTGAACACTAAGATAGAATGATTTTTTTATTTTATCTTCTTGATCCAACATCATGCAGGTTCCCATATTTATTACCATGTCTATTTATCTCATTTTTTGCTACCTTGGTTTTCATAAGCTGTGCATGGCTCCCAGTAAGTACAACCTACTCTGACTCTGTGCATTCTTTCAAATTTATTTGTTTTAATATTGTCATGAAGAGTTTTTCATGTGCATTATGATTTATCCACACATTATATGTCTTCTTGGAACACCAAAATATTATCCTATCCTACCTTAAAATATACAAAAAAATTGCTAAATAATTTGCATATGTGAGCTTATTCCCACTGTTATTTTCATTTACTTGTCATTTTTCATCGAGCAACTAAACAGGAGACCCTACATAAGCACAAAGGCCTTGAGAGAACAGTTGAAATGGTAGAAGGTCCCACAGCTCAAGAAAGCACAGAACCACCTAAGAAGAGTTTACTTAAAAACTGGCCTTTGATGTCCTCCATTATCACATACTGCGTCTTCTCCCTTCATGACACTGCATATGTTGAGGTACTATTTACTCACTCGATCCGCTCTGCTACATTTAAATACAATGGGTCTGAAATTTATTTGTTGCAATTGGAGATCAGATATTTTCTCTATGGACTGTAAGTAATAGAAAATACGGCGGCCTTAGCTTTTCATCTAAAGATGTGGGCCAAGTTCTTACAGTTGCAGGTAATTCCAATTCAATCAACTGCTTTCCTAAAAGCTTTAAAGAATCTTAGGCAAGCATTTGATGAATGACGTTTGTGCTTTATGGTTAAGCTGTACTAAATGTAATGTTTGGAAAGTCAACAATCATCCTTGGTTGAACTGTAGGCGCCAGTCTTCTAGTATATCAACTCTTTGCTTATCGTTGGGTTGATAAAACTTTTGGACCTATCCAGTCAACCCGAATTTCGTCGGTGAGTTGCTAAAGTCACACAATTACTACTCTCTGTTAAAAATATTTATAATTCTTCTTAAAAATTGACCTTAAGCATCGCAGGCACTGTCTATACCAATAATTGCTGCTTATCCCTTCATGACACACCTATCAGGAATAAGACTTGGTGTGCCGCTCTACATTGCAGCAATGCTGAAAAGTGTATTTGCAGTAAGTCAGTCTATGACTAATAGTTCTGAGATCCAACCAGTTAAATACATCACCAGTTACCACTGTACTATGTTAGAAATTTTTGACAAATAAAATGCTGGTTATATTAGTTTAAACCTCTGTGTATTCAAGTATCTATCATTGGAATACTAATGTGAGTATCTTGATCAGATAACCAGAGTTACTGGCACTTCTCTGCTGCAAAACAATGCTGTGGTACATGTCCAACTTATGTCAGTTCATGATTTACTAACCGATATCCTGACAAGAAATTATTATTTAACCGATAACCTGAATTGGATGCTATTCGTAGCCACAAGAACAAAGGGGCGCTGCAAATGGAATAGCTACAACTGCAATGTCTTTGTCGAAGGCTTTTGCTCCAGCTGGAGCAGGCATTATGTATGTATAAAGAGTGTTTTCTTGCATTCTTGTTATTCGCATAATGTTATCTCAGTTCTCAGTGAAGAAACTTTTGCTAATTTAAACTATTATTCCTAGCTTAGTGATTGCATTATACTACCTAATAAGCATGAAAGCATGGACCGTTTCGAACAATACAAGTATTTTGAAGAAGAGACTCATATTGTTGAAATACCTGTGGCTGTAGATTCTCATGGGCACAGAGGCGCCAACATGCCGCGTTCTTTCCAGGTATAGATCATATATATGCAGAGAACCATATAGATTGTAATGCTACCATTCTAATGTAAAGAACAAGTGTGATAACTTACCATAACACCAATATGATAGTAGTAAGGATGTCAATTGAAAAGGGTATTTGATTGATCCTCACATGCATTTTCATGTACATGCAGGAGACCAGATGGTGTTTCTGCTACTGAATCTGACAGAGCTGATCGGGCTGATACTGAGCTTCAAGCCTTTCCTGGCAGTTCCCCAGCAGTACAAATGAAGCATATAGCTAGAGTTGGTGTCGCCAGATGAGAGAGATGGAAATGGCATTATCAAGCTAGCAATGCGTAGGGAAGATTGAAAACACAATCGTGTGTACAGTGCAATTTAGTTTGGAGTCCGCTGCAGTGTTCGAGTTGGTGCACATGGAGGACCTGTTATATAATCGCCTGGGAATGAAATTGGGTTGTTGCACTGTTGAACTGGTGCTTGCTTTGGTAGCTGAGTCTGTTGTCCAGCGTACCATGCATGAGGGAAAGCTCCGCTATGGCTTCGCGCCCGTCGACATCACCGTGCTCACCGACGACGACCGCCGCGGCGTGCTTCCGACCGGCGCCAACATCAAGCGCGCGCTCGCCGACATGGTGGCCCGCACCGCCGCGCCCACGGCCACGACGAGGCCATCGTGCCATGCGACTTCAACCTCATCACGGACGTGGATTTCCGGCAGCTCGTGGACCGGGTGCCGCAGGGCGCGACCTTCACCATGGTCTCCGACTCGTGCCACGGCGGCGGCCTCATCGACCAGGAGAAGGAGCAGATCGGCCCCGCCGTCGTCGACTACCTCGCCGACGGTAGCACCACGCGCGCTGTCCGCGCCCGCTTCCTCCCCGCCGTGGGCCACCTCTCCGGCGCCACTGGCAGTCCGCCGCCGCCGCGAAAGGACCCAGGGTTTGGAGCGCAGGAACGGGAGTCAGAGGCGCTGCGCGGCCGCCTCCGCACGGGGATGGGAGCTCGCCCGCCCGTGGTTCCGCCGGCACGCTAGAGACAGAGACACTGTCAATGTAAGGGCCTGTTTGGATACAATGGAAAGAGAAAGAGCAAAATTTTTGCTCTTTTACACTTTTTTTTGTATTTTTGGATCCAAACACCCTAAAGTGCAAAAGGGCAAATGCTACCGTAATTTTGCTAATTATGGATTAATTAGGTTTAATAGATTCGTCTCGTCATTTAGTCCTCATCTATATAATTAGTTTTTTAATTAAACTATATTTAATACTTCTAATTAGCGTCCAAACATCTGATGTGACAGAAGTAAAAAATTTTACCATTTGCCCTTTTGCCATTTGCCCTTGGATCCAAACATAGCCTAACTTTTCTTGCTAAAGAATAAAATTACTCCCATATCTATTAGCCAGCAATCTGATGCCGCTTCTCAAATTCATCCAAAATTGCGGTCTTATGTTTTCTCTGTGTAAGTTCATGCGGTTACAGTTATGCTAAGTCAATTCTTTTTTTCTAATTTTGACCAGCAACATTCATAAAACTATATGATCCTAAATGAAATGGTTACATATTTATAAAGTAATATAGATATATTCTTCGAAATATAAAGGCACTAGACGGAGATGGAGCAACTCCATAATTTGTTTTTTCAAAAGGAAAGGAAATAGAGCAACCTTTTAAATTTCATGGGCGGGAATGACTGTCCACTAAGCAATGCCCACACAGCCCACTATGTGCCTCTCGGCCCAGCCCAATATTGGTAACGGAGGGGACACGAAGCTTTGCTGCCGAAACCCTGGCGCTGGGGGCACGGACGCCGCCAACCAATTTCCCGACCACCGCCCCCCCTCCGCTGCCCCCCTCCCCGTCCCCAGCAGCCGCTGCTCGCCGCCCGCCACCAGGCACCTCCGCGGCTCCGCAGCGCTCTATTCTGCAGAAGTTGTTTCACTCATGGGTCGAACCATCAAGAAGGCCAAGAAGGCCAAATCCAAGAAGACCAAGGTACCATACAGGACATTATTTCTGGAGTCCTGATTGATGTGTGTTCCTTCAGTCGTTTCGGTATGTTCTTTGTTTCACCTGCCTAATTCTGCTGTATTTATGGTCTGAAGAAAGTTGAAGCTTCCTCGTCATCTAATCCTGCGGTTGCCCCTGGTCCGGCCAAGGTGAGGAAGGAATATCCTATCCTTTTCTTTCACACAGCCAGAATAGTGATGTTTTCTCGCAAAGTTACGCCTAAATCAATCACCTTTCTGCTTAGGAGTCTTTTTTAGTTTTTTCCGTTTTTAGATGATTATGCGTATTGTTTCAGCGTGCGAGCTATACCCAACTAGTTAGTGCTTCGTTTTAGGTCTGGCAACCGGGTGTAGATACACTGGAAGATGGGGAGGAACTCCAGTTTGATCCTGAGGCTTACAATTACCTCCGAGGGTTCGACATTGGCTGGTCTTGCTTGAGGTAATGTTTCTCAGCATAGGGCATTGTTTTTCCTTTTCGTGCTACTTAAGGGTAATATATGATCCATTCTCAATGAATAACCTTCCATTGCAGTTTTGATGTTGTGCGCGATCAACTTGGACTCGTACGATCAGAATTCCCCCATACATTATATGGTGTTGCTGGAACGCAGGTTTCCTTACTCTTTACGCCTTCAAAACCTAAACATTGTTACTGGCAAAACTTGACTTCATTTCTATCACATATTTTTTTTTATAAAAGAAGTCCTACATTATAGTTTCTACAGGAACATTAATTTTGTACTGTTGCACCTATTCTTTTGTATTTTTAATTTTAATTGAAATTTACAGAAAATATCATGGGAACATGCTATGATGTTGCCTATTTGTATTTATGTTCTTGTTAAGATGTTTTTGTGTTTAAACAGTGTGCCTTTGCTGACTCTAAGCTCAAAAAAAACGTGCCAAAAACTTATTGTGAGCACTCGCAGGCATTTAATATCATGATTCCGACTAGAGATTGTAATTGGTTGCTAGTGAGCGAATTCAGATCGTTAAAAGATTAATTTAAGCCTGAATTCAGAAACTTTCTTGAATCTTGCTCTGGCATTCAGCTTAAAGGAATGGCTTGATTGTTTGGAATCAATAACCATTAAACTTTTAGTTTGTCTCTCTGAGTTTGGAGCTAAACTGTTCTTCAGGCTGAGAAGGCTTCATCGAATTATATTGGCATTTTCAAGCTTTCTAACATAAGTGGGAAGAAGCGGGAACCTATACCAGCTTCAACAGTTGATGGTGACACTGATGCGGATACTGACAGCAGCAGCGATGAAGAAGATGAAGAAATTAATGAGGATACCAAGCCCATTCTACATGTATGTTTTTTAATCGATATCATAACTCTACTTTGCCACAAAACTCAAGTTTTTTCAGTGTCCTACTGTCCTGCAATCTACGTTGATATACAGCTTGTGATGTGTTCTGTTGCTACATTTCAATGTATCAGCTAAAAAAGGTGGCTCATGCGGGTTGTGTAAATCGGATACGCTCAATGACTCAAAAACCACATCTATGTGCTACGTGGGGAGATACTGGTCATGTTCAGGTAATTTAGTTCTTACCTCACATTTGTTCTTTTAGTTATTTTGATTGCTGGCAACCTAGTCCTGTATATCAATTCTATATGCATCGTATGACCTTTTGAAAACAGGTCCTGAAACAGAATGCACCATATTGACTTATTTTTTATGCATTGCCAACTGTTATCCGGCTAAATATGCAGGTGTGGGACTTGAGCTCCTTCCTTAATTCCTTAGCAGAAGCAGAGTCAGGGGCACCTGCACCCAAAGAAGATGGCATAATCCACAAACACTTGCCTCTGAAAGTATTTAGTGGCCATAAAGATGAGGGATATGCAATTGATTGGAGTCCACTTGTTACTGGAAGACTTGTTTCTGGTGCGTACCTGATCTTGTGCATTTCACAATGTTTGCCATCTAAAATGTTTCCATAGTTGAGAACTCAATGCATTATCCCTCTATTCCATGTCCATGAACCATTGATACCATTTAATTTGATGTATAGATATTTTCATGGAATAATTTAATGCTTTTTCTATGCAGGCGACTGCAATAAATGCATTCACCTGTGGGAACCAACTCCAAACAACTGGAACGTAGATGCAAATCCATTTGTTGGACACACTGCAAGTGTTGAAGATCTACAGGCATGCCACTGAATGATGTATCATGTTATTAGTATGTTTCCTTGAATGTGATTGTCTCAACTATTATAACTAATATCCTTGCAGTGGAGTCCCACGGAAGCTGATGTATTTGCGTCTTGTTCTGTGGATGGTACGATAGCTATATGGGATATACGTACAGGGAAGAAACCTTGTATTTCTATAAAAGCTCATAAAGCCGATGTGAATGTTATCTCATGGAATAGGTATATCCAGCGGAAAACTCTTGAGTTTACTAGTACTACAACTTCTGCTTCATAATATTTACACACATTTTGACTTGCATTTTCAGGCTTGCTAGCTCCATGATAGCTTCAGGGTGTGATGATGGCAGTTTCTCGGTTCGTGATCTCAGATCAATTCAGGTATTCCTTCTTGATATATCACAATTTCTATGCTTGTGAGTTTCCGATGTAGCGAACTTGACATTTTCCTTAATTTCTGTTTCTATAATTTGCTTTTAAGTTGGGGTTCTGTTTGCCTCTATGCAATATGTGGAATGACAATTGCACATTAATGGGTTTTCTGAAGATATTAGGAAATGAGTACACCAACACACCATCTCAGCAATAAAAATATACAAGTTATGCTTTTGCTACTAGATTTTTGAAATAGATAGCCCACATTAGCTAGTGTTTCATTACTGCTAGTATGTAAACAGTGCACTGTGCACAAATCAGTCCAGCTCGCTACCGTGGTTGTACCCTTGTCGTATTGCCCAGTTTATCTAGACACATATTCATACTGATTATATTAATTCTAGTTTTGTACTTCTTTATTGTTGTTTGTGAATCTTTTTCCCTTATACTCTCTATCGTACTGGTAGGAGGACTCATTGGTAGCCCATTTTGAGTACCACAAGAAAGCAGTTACATCTATTGAGTGGAGTCCACATGAAGCGGCATCACTGGCTGTAACGTCTGAAGATCATCAACTCACGTAATACTCCCTCCTTCCCTTCTCATTCATGTCTTATATTCACTGGACTGTCAAAATGTTTTGCGCAGTATTTGCTGACACCTCTCATGCATTGTCTGGATATAGAATATGGGACCTTTCACTGGAAAGAGATGCAGAAGAGGAGGCTGAGTTCAGAGCGAAGATGAAGGAGCAGGCGAATGCACCTGAAGATTTACCCCCACAACTTCTCTTTGTTCATCAGGTAGTACTCTTAAATTGTTCTCTCATTTGATCATGATGGCTTTAGAAACTGACTGACTTGTGGCCTCATCTTTAGTGGCTGTATCATTTTTTTTTGCACAGTTCTATTGCTTGTAAAGAGTGATACATGACACTGGCTGTTTCTATGAGCAGGGCCAGAAAGACTTGAAAGAACTGCATTGGCACCCACAGATACCCTCGATGATTATATCTACAGCAATTGACGGCTTTAATGTGTTGATGCCCAGCAACATTGATACAACCATTCCTGGCAACACTGATGCAACCATGGCATCTGCTGAGTCATAGATGTTTTTGGTAGACCATGCAACTTATAATTCCAGGGTTATGTATCCAGTAGTGTGTATCCTTGTTTAGCTGCCAGCCATTTGTGTTGAGCAGAATGATAAATTTTGATTGGCTGACATTCTATGCTATATAGATAAGATTTAATACGCACAGTTTTTGCTAAGTAGTCTGTAATGTTGGCACAGCATATATCAGCCGATACTGTGGCGTTGAAGCAAAAAGTGCTTCCTTTTCACAGCTAGCAGAGCAACCTAAGGTGCTATTGGTGCTGAGGCTACAAAGACAATTTTTATAGATTGTCATCATGCATGATTTGTTAGATGTTATTCCACAGAAATGTTTGTGAAAGTAGGAATCTGAATTATTGCAGTATCTACAGGCTGTGGTTATGGCTCACTGGTAGGCAGAGTGGCAGGCTGGAAGGACCTTTGTAGAGCGCGGTCGGCGGTCTGATGCCGGCTTTGTTCGTTTTTGAAAATTTGGCAGCTGCCCATTTAGATATGCTCCATTGCTGCTGCGTATGTTCTCTCTCTTTGCAGAAAATTAAATATATCAGGTATGCACATATTCTTTCAATTAAATAATATACAAAACATAATGAAAAGGTTGAAAAAAATGTATGGTGAGATTTCAGGTAATTATTTTTCCAGGCAATGATTTGGAACTAAATATTTTAGAAGCCACTGAGAATCAAAGTAGTTTAACAAGATAAAATAAAAAAGTATTTCTGAGCAGGTATATAATTCGCCCAGACTCCTTATTTTGGCCAACGCAAGAGCAGAAGAACAGAGGACAAAAACAGGGCACGAACTAGATAGGGTACCATTCCGTGATTCAGAGACGATCGATCAGCAATCCATTGTTGAATCGATCATGTGGTACCCGTCCATCGTGGCTTGTGAATTTGTGATCGAGGGCACATAATGCGTCGTGCATCGGTCATGTGGTATCTCCAACGTCATTAAGAGACGATCGATCAGCAATCCATTGTTGAATCGATCGAGAGAAGAAGAGAATGGACGTGGTGGAGCAGCAGCTGTCCAAGCAGCAGATCGAGGAGTTCCGGGAGGCCTTCAGCCTGTTCGACAAAGATGGCGACGGTATGCATCTAGGGCCATTGCTGAATTGCATTTGCATTGTTCATCGATCAATTGCAATTGACAGTGGCAAATTGATCAACGCAGGGACGATCACGACCAAGGAGCTGGGCACGGTGATGGGTTCGCTGGGGCAGAGCCCGACGGAGGAGGAGCTGCAGGAGATGGTGAAGGAGGTGGACGCCGACGGCAGCGGCGCCATCGACTTCCAGGAGTTCCTGACCCTCCTGGCGCGCCAGATGCGCGAGTCCAGCGGCGCCGACGAGGAAGAGCTCCGCGAGGCCTTCCGCGTCTTCGACCAGGACCAGAACGGCTTCATCTCCCGCGACGAGCTCCGCCACGTCCTCCAGAACCTCGGCGAGCGCCTCTCCGACGAGGAGCTCGCCGAGATGCTCCGCGAGGCCGACGTCGACGGCGACGGCCAGATCAACTACACCGAGTTCGCAAAGGTCATGCTGGCCAAGTGAGTGACGATCCAAATTCAAAGATCTCTCTTTCTTTTCTTCTTCTTCTTTGCATCACTGACTTATACTTTCTTCCATTGCATTGCGTCCCTCGCATTCTTCTCGCCTAGATTAGCATAAAGATTCATCGTTTGATTGATCAATCGAACTAGGTATTGATAGGTGCCTGCTCAATTAATCGATTAGGCTCGAATTGGAGACAGCGGAACCGGCCATGCCGTCGCTCCTGAAAAACGGATACCGCGTCTGTCGCTGGGTTCTTGCATTTCGGATCTTGCAAGTCGGCCGCCAAGTTAAACGCCGACGGTACTCAGCAAATACACATACTGCACATACACTTACTTGCATTGCATTGGGCCTTGAAAGTTCAGCAGTGTAGTTTGCAAGTAGCAGCAGTACACTCATGGATCAAACTTCAGCTGAAAGAATTACTCATGCATGATTTGCATCTGAAGCCTGAACCTGACACTTATGTTGGGTTCTTGGGTCATTGTGCAGGCGAAGGCACCAGGAGATGGAAGGCCATGGGAGTGACTCAGATCACGCTAAGACCACCTGCCCCTCATGTACTATCCTCTGAAACTCACTCTGCCACCCTCATTTCTTGCTGACAGCTGAGTGAAATGTAACAAAATCCACTGTGTAAATGAAAAAAAATGAAATGGTGACTAACACGAGTTCCAATTAACTTGCCAGTTTTTTCTTGAAACAATGAAAACCTGCTTAAGCTCTTCTGTTCAGTACCAGAAAATGGGGCAACATAGCAAGGGCAAGGGTGCAAAAACCATACTTGGCTTCATTTCACAGATTTTGTGCATGGTGTTTCAACATGATTCATAGGCATACATGGATTTACAAAGCTCATATACTGACAAAATCTACTGAACGAGCTTCTCTCCAACTACAGTCTACAGCAAGCAATGCGACCTCTCAAAATGCAGCATTTACAAAAGTGGTGGAGGACCAGCACAATTTGCTGTGCCACACACCAGTACATATATAATTCGGAGAACAGATTTTCTGATCCAGGCTACCAAAATGGAATCTGCTTGAAAGAATGAGACACAAATTGTTTTCCATCCTTCCTCTCCTCAGGTTCTGCTAAGCAGCAGGTTGCATTTGCAGATCCTCGGATTTCCAGACAACGTCCTTTAAGGTCTTGGAAAGGTTCTTGTAGAACTGCAGAAAGTTACAGTTTACACACATAAGTACCATATATTGTTGAAGAGCAAAGCTAAGTTATGAATCTCTAACTTAGTGAATCCAAACTACTGGTGACTGAAGAAGCCTAAGTATAGGAATTAATCCACTTCTCCAACCAATGGCTCAGCTTGATGAATAGATATGTTTCTTTTACAAGCATGATCTTTGCGTGTATGATAGTTACTTTATGGAATTCCAGAGTGTCGCCTTTTGCTTTTCGGACTTCTACCATATGAAGAGACGGTGCGACTTGTAGTATCTGAACCAAAATGCATAATATATGTTAGGCAGACGAAGTTTACTTAAAAAAAGATTGCAGTTCAGGAATTTTTTTTTGTTTTCTCGCATTACCTCAGTAGCAACATTGAGGTTTCCTTTCCTCCCTGCTTTCACCTTTTCGAGCCTCAACTGGTTACACAATAAGACAGAATGCATAAAGATCTATCTAAAGTTTGTATACATTATTGAGAAGTTTAAAAACTTAAGGAAAATATTCAGATAATCAGTTATCATAGAGTTGTGGGAAGGAACCTTGTAATTTTTCTTCTGAACATCGAATCCTAGAGGTTTTGCAGCTTCCTCAATCTTGCGAACAATTTCCTTGGGTGGACATTTTGAGGTGAACCTTGTTTCTCTTTTGAATTCCTGCAAGTACAAATTATTACAAATATAAGTAGAAAGTATAGAAGAATGATGATCCTAAATTGAGAAAAAAAATGTAAAATTTCCAAAACCAATGTTCTAATCACAGTCATATAGAGTATTAGCTTGTAAAATGCATTATAATTGTGTAATTGATTTGACCTTTACTAGCTGTTAGAAAGGAAATGCATGTCAAGAGTCTTGAGGCAATGTCCTTGGAAAAATCATGATGATTTAAGCAACCACACACTGCATTTTCAATTACTACAGCGGAATCAGGAACATCCAGATCCAGTACCTGTTCTGCGTCGAATAAGTTTCCAAGATTTAGGCCTGCTGACATTGAAATCAGTTCAAATGCATTCAGAGCTACTGGCTCTTCTTCTTTCTTTTCTGTCACGTGGTGCTCCTGAACGATGGCAGATAACATTAGTAAAACTAGTTGGTAACTAAAATCCGTGACATTATGCATAAGACAGAAATAGAAATGCACCAATTACTTACTTCTGAATCGTTGAAGACAGCATCCACATCATCCAATGTGGTGTCATATTTTTCGTCAAATTCCGGGCGCTTGTAGCCCTTTTTGAACCACTCATCCTCTAATATTTCAGATATTGTTATTCTCTGCCATGGTTTACCAAAAGATGAGCCTAATGTTATGGAGCAAGAGAGAATTATGAAGCCCATTCATTTTGAAATCAGAGTTGGCACACACTCAAGTTGAAGATGAACCACAATCCAGTTTTTTCTTTCTTTTTGACTGGAAGTTGCAATTCTTTACACACACACAAAGGGTATCATTTTGAAATATGGTTATATGAATTGCCTATACCTTTTCCTAAATTAATTTTTTTCCTCAACTGCATCTCATAGTAGCCATGTGCGTACTAGTAAGTACATTTGTGTCAATCTGACTTACATGACAAACCCTGGATCGGTGGGAATATCATTTGGTTGATGTTTATCAATGATATCAGTGATCTATCATCCCACTAGGCGATATGTTTGTATGATGAGTATAGATTTGTTCTATTCCATTAACTTAAGATTATTTCACTAGTATTTTTCTTTTCAAGCAGCTTTTTGTGATCTGGCATACCGTCATTGGATTCGGATCAAGGATTCTTGTTAACAACCTCTTCGCAGGAAAAGACGTCCACGGTGGAAATGTAAATTCTGCATTTGATATCTGCAAGGAATATCAGGTAATGTAAAATAAGCTTGAATAAACAAGACCACTGCAGTAATCTAAAACCCTTGAAATGCTCACTTTCTTATACAACGTCATAAGATTAGAGTCCTCAAAAGGCAAATACCCTGCTAGCAGAACAAACAGGATAACTCCACATGACCACAAATCAGCCATTGCACCGTCATAGCCTTGATCTTCAAGGACCTACAATGAAGTTGGTAGAAATATTTATACCATTGCATTCCTAATGAATTGGTAATTGCCATGGCATCCATTATTGGTTCAGTCTGTGCAGTTTTTTGGCATTACCTCTGGTGCAACATAGTTCGGAGTTCCACAAGTTGTGTGCAGCAATCCATCATCCTGAACAAGATAGAAGAGAAAAGAAACAAGCTTAAAAACATGTTGAGGGACTCAATTTTCAAACATAAACGGGTATGATTAATTGCTGGTGCAAAAAGTGTCGATTTTACCCTCTCATACTCAAGTACTCATTGGTAACTTAGATGCATATAGGCGAGAAGCCATTACCTTGATCTGCTGAGATAGCGCGCTCAGCCCAAAGTCAGAGACCTTCAGGTTTCCATATGAATCGAGCAGTAAATTTTCAGGCTGCGAGTATCTTAGTTTAGATTCTGAAATAGATTTCTTGATTACAGAAAAAATCACACAAAGAAAATGAGCTCACTTTTAGATCCCGGTGGTACACACCCCTGCTATGACAATAATCAACTGCATTGATTAATTGTTGGAAGTACCTCCTTGCCTCATCTTCCCTCATTCGACCATGGTTAGCCTTTATGATAGGAACGCAAAAAGTTCAACGTTAATGAAATTTGTCAGTGATAAATTGAACTTTGTGGGCACAAACAGTAAAGTAAGACAGTGGGTATAGCAGAAACTGCATAAACTGGAATGGACGTGCATGTCACTTACAATTATGTCAAAGAGCTCGCCACCGGTAGCATATTCTAACACAATGTAGATCTTTGTTTTACTTCCCATCACCTAAAGATTAATGAAACATTGATTTTTCAAATATCAGCAATTGACTGCTCCCAGTGAAAAGAAAATAGGCGTGCTAAATGATTATGTTAGGAATTTATTAACTTGGCTCTTTTCTGATGTCTTGTAATATCAAGAAAGGTACCTCGTATATGCGAACAACATTAGGATGCTTGATCAACTTCATTGTCGAAATTTCCCGCTTAATCTGCATTCGACCATGTAGGTTTTTCATCAACAACAAATTACTTCCACAAGGAGCTATTATGCAACGCTGAACTAAGTTGCCAAGCTCATAGACCATTCAAAAATAATAAATACAATAAAAGGGGGCAGAATCTGATGGGAGAGGCCACAATCTTCGAGATGTGAAATATCACCAAACATTAAAAAATGCAGCGATAATTCAAAGTGGTATCGAAAGTGACCTGCTCAACCATCTTGTGCTTGAGGACCTTCTCCTTATCTAGGATCTTGATAGCTACCGGTTCGCCTGTCTCAGTGTTCTTTGCGAACCTGACCTTAGCAAATGTGCCTTCACCTATGGTCCGACCGAGCTCATACTTCCCCACACGTCTCTTCACCTTGGTTGTACTCATTCCCTGCCTTATAGCCCCTTAGAAATATCAGGAAGTTTCTACGCGAAGTCCAATGGTTTCACTGTCCTGTGTGGAAAATTTTATCCAGATTGTTACAGCTCAAGATGAAAATTGAAACAAATGACATGCTGATACTTGTCTTAACTGCAAAAATTTCTGAAACAAAAACCAACTAAGCGCCAGTCATTATACAGGTTCAGTTAGGACGTGTGATAGATTCACGTCTCATTTCTTATCTCCAATCAATCATCACTGATCTGTAAATTTTATGGCCATGGCCAAATGCAAATCCACGACTGGTGAACAGCCACTGGTTCAGTTTGTTTGTTATTCCCCACCACAAGCTAAGTCAAAAAAAAAAAAATGGTGAACGGCTCAATCAGTGGGGTTGGCAGAAAAGATCCTCTGAGATCCAAAAAATATTTTTTTCCCCTCTCTCGCCTAGAACAGGATTATTGAATTGGGAGTCAAAGAGAAGTTAGAGCATCCTTGGGATCTGGACAGAATAAATGTCAATCAGCCACGAGGGGACTGCAGAAAAGATAGGAATTGAATATTCAGTCATCCATTCAGAAAAGCATAACACAACATGTGAGGGGCTGCTCATGGGCATATTCCATCCAGCAATCGGGCAGGCCAAGAACATGAAACTTGCAGCCAGCGCTCTCATCTCAAACAGGGAAGAAAGTGATTTCCTTTAAGGTAGGGGAAAGAGATTTTTTTTATATAAAAAGAAAAACAGCAGGAACAATGGAGGTTGAAGAAGCTCGGCAAATAGCCCCCGATAAAAACTTGCATGCTAGAAATACAAGGTTGAAAGGAGTCCCCAGTTAAAAGAGGGGAAATCAAGATTGCTGGAACGAATGCATGAAGCAACTGTAGCCGGGACATTCGCTTCAGCAAACCACCAAACAAGCTGGACCGAAAAGGAGCAGATCACATCGCTGCATACTAGAAACAGGAAGAAAAGGGAAACAGGGAAGCGAAGAGGCAGGCAGAGGAGCTCTTCTTACACTCTCTCCGGTTGGATTGGATCAGGCGAAGAAATGCAGAGTAGATGCCCTTGCTGTGCCCTGCTGGAGTGCTGGTGCTGAAAAAGAACTGGGAAACGGCTGTTGGGGCGAGGAAGAGCTGCTATGCTTCTGAGAGGCCGCTGCTGAGCAGGGGAGGGAGCTTGGTGGCCGTGGTGATACCAACCAACCAAGCCGGCTGGCTATTATAGCGGCGGGCAGCAGAAGATAAAAGTTCGAGGTAGGGAAGAGGAAGACGGAAGGGAAGGAAGACATGTTGTGTTGTCTTGTTTTGTTTGGGATAATCCAATTCCAAGTTCCAACTGCATCCACATGGGACATCCTTTCCCTGGAGAAACTGAAGAGAGAGTTTCTTCCAAAAAAAAAAAACTGAAGAGAGAAATGGACAAGCTGCCAGCCAAGCCTCGCCTCGCCTCGGCGGCTGCTGTCAGTGGTGGGTCCCACAGCGGGGTGCGGGGACGAGAGGTACTGATTCCCACACCGGATGCCATGCCACCACGCCGCCGTACTGCCTGCCCGGCACTGTGCCGGCGCGCAGCATTTCCGATTGATGATTCGCTTCGCTCCGTCGATGGCGAGCTCATTGAATTCACTAGTGACCATGACGGTACGGATCCTCTGTGCGTGCCCACATGGTTGCTCTGGACATGCATGTTTGGCAAAACGCCAACCAACGGGGAATCACCAATGCCATCGGCCATCGGGGTTGCATACTGTGCGGTGCAAGCCGGTGAGACTCCTGCCAACGAAGCAATTGCGTGGGTTGTCGATGGAGATGGGTGTCTCGTGATGAACAGTGGTCAATGCAAATCCAACGTCCAACGCAGTTCAAAGTTCCATGGTTGAACTAGCTAGTGCACCAGTTCAAAGTTTATCCGTCTTATAGAAAAAATAGTAAAAAGATTATCTTAGTTGTTTGCAGATTTTGGGTTTTGAGACCAAATAAAAGCAGGCGTAGTGAAGACAAATTTTGAATCAGGTAGCGATAAATTAATATATAAGGGCTTGTTCGTTCATCAGTCTAGTCTCGTATGTAGGTACGTGAGCCTAATACAATTCGTGGAGTCCAATAATTGCATGCGCGCGCAGGAACGATTACGAGAATCACACCCTACTGGCCAGTAGCTAGCTGCTAGGAGTAACAATATAATTCTTTTATTGCTTTCAAGATGAGCAGTTCGTGTTGGTGGCTTGATGTCTACGTACGTTTGTTATTAGATTAGCTCTATATATATATATATATATATATATATATACTCCCCTCCTTCGTTTTGGCTTCTTTTTCTATACATCTAAGTACGTGTGGATGGACATGTATGCTTGTGTCATTATTTGCCTAGCTAGCTCGTTGATTGCGCTAACATAACGGTACGTACGGTCTTTAATTTGCTGCTAGCTATCAACGCATGCATGCAATCAGGCTAGCTGAACCGAACGAAATCAATTAAGAAAGGACGACGACCCATCCAACTACAGTAATAAGTATGCATGCATGCACAAGAAGATCGATGACCAACGCCAACGACCTGCAACTTGTCGATGATGGTCAGTAGGCCAGGTCCTCAACCTGCCCGAGATAGAGATAAGCTAGCTCGTGATGGTGACCCAACGTTACGTTTTTGTTTAATTTTTAGCTGACAGTTTTAATTTCGTCAGTGTAGTTGCATTGTCATTATTCGATCAACGTGTGTGGAATAATGCATGTCCAAGGGGCGATCGGACGGAGCAGGTAATTAATTAGTGATCGATCGAACTAGGAGCGACGGAGATTTTCGTCTTCGTCGTCGTTACGTCCATCGCTGATGATAGCTTTTCTTTTCTTTTCTGACAACAATGATGATTGATGATGCACGCAGGAAGCAGCGGCACCAGCCAAAAAAACGTCATGGCCGGAGCAGTGCGGGAGGGCTAATGGGCCTCCACGAGCTGTCCCGGTTAGTTTGGGCTCTAGTCGATACAGTCCTTGTTTTCTTTTCTAATTTTGGGCTGACATTGGCATTCCTGGCCAAATAGTGCACCTAGAAGCAAATGAATAGATAGAGTGGTTTGAATATTGTATTTTCACAAAATAATCATGAGGAAGAACAATTTTGGACATGATTGAGCAACTATGTAATTTTAGGTAGACAACATCACAAGAAAGAAAGGGACAATTCAAGTGGCAAATAATCAACCCGGTTAAAACGTAGCTAGGTTACCGGGGGGAATTCAATAAGCAAATAATCATAACGTAACTTCAAATGAAAAAATTCAAATCTGCAAAGTTGTAGATCTCGTCGAGGGCTACAATTTTCATATAAAAGTTATCTTCATTCGAGTTCGTATGAAAAAGATATAATTTTTCTAAGATCAGACCTTATCACGCAGGCGGGCTGGCGTGACAAGACTGTATGTCACGCCGGTGGGAGTGGCGTGACAAGGTTGACACGTGGAATATACGCTGACAGATCTGTGCGCTCCAACGTGGCATATCTTATCACGCCAAAGCATGTGGCGCGACAACCTATTTTAATCACGTCACGGGACCGGTGCGACTAAAAGCGTTAGATCTGCAAATATATGTTCTCACGTAGGTTATTTTTAAAATAAAATTTTAAAACACGTTAAAAATAAAAAAAAATCCATGTTAGTTGCATGCCTATGATATGGAGGAGAGCATACATACTAGCCACTAGCACATTGGTGGAGCAACACATCATCATCTGATGACAAGATATGTATGGCAAAAGAAAGGTAGAGTGCCCGGCGGCACTATCACGCACCCATATATAAAAGCTAAATTCGGTAGAGACAACGTTTGAACTAGTAAGTAAGTCAATACCGTCATTGACATGCCACGGTCTCCCCTTGTGCATGTCATCAAGCAACAAGAAGGAATGTGGATTTCTCATGGAATCTTGCACACACCAAAGTTTTAAACTATCACTAGTTGCTTTGACCACTATTTTTTTCAAATTATTTTTGGTTATTTATTTGGGTACCTATATGGTTAATTCAAATAAAAATTTTGATTTTTTTTCATATTTTTATGTCTCCATCCGATTGAGTCAATTATAAAGCTATGAAATTAAAAACAGAACTGGAGGGAAAGGTTCAGACTGCACCCTCGCTTTGATTTAAGAAGATGGAGACTCGAAAAAGCTACGAAATTTTCAACGATCTGTGTAGTCCGGATCAGATATTGGCCAGAGCACTCATCGATGGAATAGTCCGGCGGCGGCTCAACTTGTTTCAACGGCGAGGTCGTAACCGATCGAGTCCTCTATATATGTGCACCGCCGCCGCGGGGTTTATAAAACGCCGAAAGGTGTGTGGCTGTGTGCCAGGCGTGTGGCATCGATCTTTGGAGGAGTACGTTGTGGGCGTGCAATGCAAGTTGAGCCGCCGCGCGCGGGGCGCCTAACGAACCCGCCTCCGCCGCCGTACCTGCTGCTTCTTTCGTCACCGGCCGCCGTACCTGCTCTGCTCTGTCATCGTGCTCCTCAACTCCTCTCTCGCTCATTGGCTCATATATATATAGTCAGCTCAGGCAGGCGGCTCCGGTCCATCAACTCCTTGGAACAAGCTAGTAGCTTGCTAGGGGACCTGCTGCTGGCTGGCTATACTAGCTAGGGGGTGTTCCCGCCGTGCCCATCGTCTTGGTCCAAGTCTCGTCTGTTCAGGGCGCACTAAGCTAGCAGCAGCTAGTGCAAGCGTCTGCGTGCCGGCAGGGCCGCCGCCCTGCTGGCTGCTGCATGTACAAATACAAATCTAGAGATCAATCCTTCAATCCACGACGGATCGGGCGAGCGAGCGACGTCGAGGCCCCATGGCCGCTTCCGCGGCAGGTGCGACAAGGTCATTACTGGTGGTGGTCACCCTGCTTATCGCCGTCGCCGGAGCGCCCTCGTCGTCGTCGTCCCTGCTGCGCATCGCCGCCGCCGCTGCCACGCCGTTGAACGCCGCCGCAGCCCATGGCGGCGTTACGTTGCGCGTCGACCGCCGCCAGGTGCGTCCTAGGCCTGCAGGGCAGCGAATCACCGTATATATTTACTGTCCATATATACATATACACTGGGGTTTCTTTTTAATTAGTACTATTCCCATTTATTTGTGCAAGGGTTAGTAGTAATTAAGTAATTATTAATTACTGTCCATATATGACTTGTTTCACCTTATGAATTACCTCATCATCACTGGGCTAGTGTTTCTCGCATGTTTTCTTCTTCTTCCTCTCGATCACCATTGTTTGTGCACGTGCAGGTGCTTGTGGACAACGGCGTGGTGCAGGTGACGCTGTCCAAGCCCCAGGGCCACATCACCGGCGTCCGCTACAACGGCGAGCGCAACCTCCTGCACTACGCCGGCGAGGAGAACTCGGGAGGGTAAATTCCTATTGTATTGAAGTGTATGATTCATCTGTTGCATTCGAAAATGGCGGCAAAAAGCATGGGTTGACATGTCTAGCTCTGTAAATTAAACTAATAAAGAAATTATATATGTATGATGCAGGTACTGGGATGTGGTGTGGAACTATCCGGGCTCCGATCACCCAAGAGGGATGATCGACATGTGAGTACTGCTCGCTCGATCATCATCAACCCCCCACAATATAATCCTTTTCTTTACTAGCCCACCTCCTTGGTGTGTGTGTGTGTGTGTTCATCACCGGCATTAATTGTCTGAACAATTCAAGAGGATGTTGCATGATGCATGCTCTCTGAGTTAGCTTCGTTTGCAACAAAAAATAACAATAATACTGTTACTTAATCGGCGCCATTAGTTGTTGTATTGCTAGTTGCTACATTTACCATTGCAGCAAGAACATGAGTGTTAGTTGCATGTTGGAGGTCACCATTACATCTCACGACACATATCACAATCTTTTTCTGTCATTTGAAAGCTCTTTACCGGACACACCATACCTGCTCCTAGCTAGCAACAGCTTGGGTTTATGGAAACGCCGTCAGACATATATAGAAGATGATGAGGCGGCGATATCCTCGATCTAGCTAGGCATTGTGTGACGCTGCATTTCCTGACAGCAGCAAATCAGCAAGGTACCTATGAATGTGCACCGAAAGGATGAGGACTTGGCTGATTTGCTGTAAAGCGTCGCTCCATCTTAACTAGCCTGACTGAAAATCAACGATAGCTCGTCTTAAACGCCGTCAGGGATCATTGCCCAGCTGCAAGCAGAGGACCAATCAGGAAGCAATGATTTTCGAAAGTACTAATCTCCAAGGCAAAGGGCGCCTTGCGATGTATTCGAACTCACGGTCCTAGTACAGCTGACGAAAGTATTTGTGCATGTGCAGCAACTGTTTGGGCCCTTCATTTTCGATGCAACTAACTGTGCTTTTTCCGTTAGCAACTAACTGCATTTGATGTACAGGTTAGAGAGTACTGAGTTCAAGATCGTGTCCTCAAGCCAAGAGCAAGTGGAGCTTTCTTTCAGGAGTACATATAATCCATCACGTCAAGATAATGTTCGCCTCAACGTTGACAAGAGGTGACACATTCGTTATTCAGATTACACGAGCAACAGACTTGACTATTTTAATCTTTTTCCATCCTCTGAAATAGTACCAAAACTATCACTGAAATCTGCTCCAAAAAAAAATGTTTCTTCAGACTTGTGATGCTGAAAGGCAGCTCCGGGTTCTATTGCTACGCCATCTTTGAGCACACCGGCAACTGGCCCGCCATGAACATCTCAGAGGCTCGGCTCGCTTTCAAACTTAACACGGACAAGTGAGTACCCGTTTTTTCTTCAGACATTGATGATCAGGAATTTATTTGAACTTGCCACAGAATTCTCTTGACCAAGCTGATTTCTTGCCAACAAAAATCTTGTTAGGTTCAACTACATGGCGATTTCAGACAACATACAGAGATACATGCCCAGCGCGGCAGACAGAGACGAACCTCATGGTACTCCACTGGCCTACAAGGAGGCAGTCCTGCTCACTAACCCCAAGGAGCCACAGTTCAAGGGAGAGGTAATAAATTAACCAAGCATACATGACATACTACTAGAACAAGTAAAAATTTCACACAAAGACAGAGCCATGATCCTGCAAATCTCTGAATTTTGTTCAGGTGGATGACAAGTATGAGTACTCACTGGACAACAAGGACAATGTCGTCCACGGATGGATCAGTAGCTGCCACCCCAACCCCATGGGCTTCTGGGTGATCACTCCAAGCAACGAGTTCAAGAGCGGCAGCCCCATGAAGCGGGAGCTCACCTCCCACGTCGGACCCACCTCCCTCACCGTAAGAAAAACTTCCGCCATTCCCTTGAACCCCCAATCCAGTTTGAAATTTTCAATCAAGATAGATTCAGCGTGAGAACTTTGTAATCTCTGCGCTGGTATATCAGATGTTCCTGGGAACGCATTACATTGGGGACGACATCGTCCTCAGCATCGGCGACGGCGAGTACTGGAAGAAGGTGTTGGGGCCAGTCTTCATCTACCTCAACTCCAGCCCGAAGCGAGGCGACCTCCGTGCCCTCTGGGACGACGCCAAAGCGCAAGCGCAAAACGAAGTCAGCAAGTGGCCGTACAGCTTCCCCAAATCACCGGACTTCCCCAAGGCCGGGGAGAGAGGCTCGGTCACCGGCAGGCTATTGGTCAGAGACAGGTTCATGAGCAACGACGACATGCCAACCGGGAGATTGGCGTACGTCGGGCTCGCCGCGCCCGGGCAGCCCGGCTCCTGGGCGACGGAGTGCAAGGTACGTATGGTTGTCTGCTCTGTAACTGCAAGCAGCAAGATGATGGAACTGGTTCTGAATCCTGATTCTCTGATGCTGTGATGTGTGCTATTGCGCAGGGCTACCAGTTCTGGACGACGGCCGATTCCTGCGGCAGCTTCACCATCGGCAATGTCCGGGCGGGAGTGTACGATCTCTACGCATGGGTCCCGGGGGTTCTTGGAGACTACATGTACACTTCTCATGTCACCGTGACGCCAGGTTGCCCCATCAACCTCGGCGATCTCGTGTTCTTGCCCCCGAGGTCAGGCCCGACGCTGTGGGAGATCGGAGTCCCGGACCGGACCGCGGCGGAGTTCTTCGTCCCCGACGTCGACCCCAGATACGCCAACCGGCTGTTTCTGCACAAGGACAAGTAAGCTCTTGATCTTGATCGGTTACGGTTACGGAAGCATATAGCATGAGGCTTTGATCAGCAGGTCTGATCTGAGTATATCTGTTTGCACAGATACAGGCAGTACGGTCTGTGGGAAAGGTACGCCGAGCTGTACCCTGACTGCGATCCTGTCTTCACGGTCGGCCAGAGCAATCACTCCAAGGACTGGTTCTTTGCGCACGTCACGAGGTACTGATGCTGCAGAGCTCTGTCTGTTCCGTCTGTGCTGCTCGCCTCTCCGTTTCTGCATGCTTCAGAGTACTAGCTGCATCTTCTTCGGTTTTGCAGGAAGGTAGGCGATGGCTACGTGCCAACGACGCGTGAGATCCGGTTCAGCCTGGACCGCGTCGTGGCAGACGGCACCTACACGCTGCGCATCGCCCTTGCAGCTGCTCAGATGTCCAGACTGCAGGTACAAATCCTTGCAGCAGACTGAAGAATCGTGCACATAATGTAATACAGTTCTGAACTTCTGATCCGTGATGGTGAACGTACTGAACTCGGATGTGTTTGCGTTCTGGTTCTGAATTAAGGTGCACGTGAACGGCGCGAGGAGCGGCGGGGTGTTCACGACGCCGGAGTTCGGCGGCGGCAACGCGATCGCGCGGCACGGCATCCACGGCGTGCAGTGGAGCTTCGAGTTCCCGATCAGGGGGTACCTGCTGCAGGAAGGCGAGAACAGCATCAGCATCACGCAGACGAGGGCATTCGGCGAGTTCTTGGGGGTCATGTACGACTACGTCCGGCTGGAAGGGCCTCCCGGATCCTGGCGAGACCCCACGCGGCGGGCGTGATCAGATCAACATCGTCGAATTGGCTAGGAATTATTTGCTTATTTTGTATAGCAGTTGTAGGAGTAAACTGAAGTTTGTACTCACAGGATGGATTTTCTGAATCTTACTACTAATTAATTGGAGGCTCCTACTAATTAATTGAAGGCTCTTTTTTAAAGCCTCCACGTGAAGCCACCTAAGATTCTAAGTGGACAATCTAAAAAATAAAGAAACCCTAAAGATTCTCATAAAAATCAGAAATATCCGGCCATCATTCCGACAACTCTAACCATAATAACCATAATAGTTATTGGATTTGTTATCTTTCCTAATAAATTACTCACCTCTATCATTATCATTATGAAAATAGACTAAAGTAATTCCCTAAACATGTATCTAAATTACCCACTTCTACCATTATAAAAAAATCTAAAGCAACCCCCAATGTTCACGTAAATTACCCACCTATACCATTATAAAAATAATATAAATAAACCCCCTAAATTTGCATATAAATTATCCAATTATATCATTATTAAAAGTTAAAGTAACCCCAAAACTAAATCTAAATTATATAATTATAATAAAACTAGCACAGTACCCATGCGTTGCTAAGGGTAATATAAATTGGGCTCCGATTGCGATGCAATCGGCTCTCCCGTGCAATCGTGCAAGCAGCAGATCGGCGCCTCCCGTTTTGCATCGAACGATAGCTGTGTTTTGGCACTTAAACCCCTCCGCCAGGCGAAGCAACGTTTCAAAGAAGTCCCTGCCCCTCGTCTTCTCCAGTGTATTGGCGGCAAACCAAAACATCAGAAGCAGATTGTCGCCGCCACCATCGGACTTCGCCGGCGTCGGCCGCCGTCCCTGACTCCCTAGCCCTCCCTCGTGCCCTAAACGAAGTCCTCGCTACCGCTCCTCTTCCCCCACGCGAACGGAAGCGCGCCACTTCTCACCTCACTCCGCGCGCTCGCACAGCCCCGAACGCGGCGGCGCAACCACGGAACCCTAACCTACATGAGACCATCAACTTTTTACTCAATCAATCCATGTACAGACTGTGTTGTGACCGCGTGAGGTATTGATTGTCCGGGTTCGGATTGGAATTCTGATTGATTTGTCCATATTCGGATTAGGATTTTGAATGATTTGTCCGGGTTTGTAACACTCTAAGGTAATTTCCTTAAATTTTAATGAATTTATTTTGGCTCAAATGAAATTTCCGGGTTTTTCTTTAATTTTTGTGGCATTTAAAGCAATTTATAACACAAGAAAATAAAATTTATCATAGGATTAAATTGTTTGTGCATTCATGCTGCAGCATTGTTTTCTTTGTGTTGAATTTATAGGGTTTGAATTCAAACTTATTTGAATTCAAATAGATTGTTTGAATAGTTTAGGAGTGGGAAAAGAAAAGAAAAAGAAGAGGAAAGGAAAACAGCCCAACCCTCTTGGGCCGGCTCTCTCCCCGCGGCCCAGCTCCCCTCCCCCTCTCTCTTCTTCCCCTCGGGCTTTTCCCCCTCCCTCCTTTCCTCTCCCCGCGTGGGCCAAGCCGGCCCACTTTCCTTCCCACGCCCGAGCTCAGCGCACCCTCAGCCCAGCTCCCTCAGCGCCGGCCCTTCCCTCTCTGTCTGACTACCCGGGCCCGCGCGTCAGCGCCTTCCTCTTCTCTCTTCCCCTTTCTTCCCCGGCGCAACGGTCCCCGATATCCCCGGCGAGCTCCTTCCCCTGGGCCCGCACGTCGAGGCCTCGATCCCCGCCCTTAAGTGGCCCCGCAGACCCTCCCCGCACCCCCCTGCCTTACCCCGCCGCCACCCAAAACCCTAGCGCCGCCGTTCCCTCACTCCGCCGCGCCAACCCCTCGGCCTCACCGTGGTCCGGGCGCTCCGCCGTGCCTCAGACCGCCACGACCTCCGTGCCCGTTTTCCCTCGCCATCCCGAAGCTCCCCGAGCCTAGAAATTGGACCCGACGCCTTCGTATCGACGGGAATTCATCACGAAGCCGCCGCCGGTGAGCCGCTCCGCTGTTCCAGTTCGTCGCCGCCGGCGTTCGTGGGTCCCCCTTAACCCCTTGAGCACCTCCACAGGAGTCCCCGGAGCCGATCTACGCAAGCCAAGAACCCCGGCCATCTCGGCGTCACCTTCCTCCGCAAGAGCCCGACCTCTCCTCCGCCGGTCGTCGTCGTCCTCCTCCTTCCGCTGTAGCTCCGGCCTCCACAGCCCCTCGGTGAGTTTCGCCTCCTTCCCCTGGTCCTTTTGCACCAGAAGTTGTAGCCTTAAGCTACCCGTAGAGCCCGGAACGCGCGCACGCCGGCGTGTCCGCCACCCCAAGCCGCCTCTCGTCGCTGAGAGCCCTGGCCGTGCCCTAATTCACCACCACAAGTGCCCAGTTGGATTCGTCGTGCCAAGCCCTAGCTCCCAGGCCTGACCCCGTCCAAATCCGAGCCCGGACGGCCAAGATAGGCCAAGTCCGGCGTGTTTCCCCTGAGCGCCGCCGCGGGAGACCCATCGCCGGCGAGCAATCGCCGCCGGCCGAGCCCCAATCCCCACGGGCCGTCGGATCGATAGCCAGTGTTCCAGATTAGATCGGGGCCTCATTGAATCGTGACCTTTGGATCCAGATCTAGCGGATCAAAACCAACGATACCGGTTCGGGGTGAGATGGAGTCAGAGCCGTCCGATTTAGATCGGGTGGCCGTGGTGAGCGCGTACCGCTTCGCGATGAGGATTAGATCTGGGTCGTTAGTCTTTGATCCGAGCGTCCAGAATAGAAGATACCGGTTCGGCCTGCCCTTTTTGCTAAAGAGACCTCGGGTTTTCGGGAAATCAACCCGCAGTCCTAGTTAGTTGAGAAATAATTCCAGAATGACCCAGAATCTTGCACGGACCCCCCTGAGCTTCCTGGAATTAGTGCCCGCAGTCCAAGCCTCGGGTTTTCACATGCTAGCCCTGTATCTACCCTTTAATTACATTTAGGTTCCTGGTTTTTGTCCAGAACCCCCCTGTGGCTCAGTTTTTCTCGCAAATAGGTCCCTGGATCTTGTTTCAAGCGTAGATTTTGCGTCTTAGCTCCGTTTTAGGTGTTCTTTATGTCCACGCGATCGTTGTAACGCGTAGAATAGCTTTAGAATAGTTTTGTATGCTGTTTCTATGTAATGTTGTACTGTTTCTTATAGTTTGCTATTGTTTGTGCATGTGTGTATGTCGGGACCATGCTTGATGATCGTGAGTAGACGCGGAGCCTTTGGACCAGAACCAGGAGCCACCATCTTCTGAAGATTTTGAGCAGCAGCAGGAGAACTTTGAGGAAGGCAAGTATAACATGAACCTCCTATCATCTTTAAGTACAATGTCATACTGCATTTTAATTCTGTATGCCTATAAGGACTTTCCTAGCCACTTTATATCCTATATATATATCCTTTGGGTTGCATTTTGGTTAGTTGTGCTAGGTTGCTGCGCTATAACACACTTGGTCCTTTTAAATTAAATTTGATTAATGGTATATGCAACTTGATTCTGAGAGTGGCCCTCTGTGCTGTGTGCTTGAGTGGCTCACGTCTCCTTAAAAGATGTTTTTGATAGAAACATGGTTTAGGAGGCCAACACGGTGCTTAGTGCTTGGTTGGCCACTCTCCATAAGGACCGGTTCATAGAGCGACAACCTGGGACAACCGCGCAACCACAAGACTGGAATGGGACGGTCTTGACTTACTAATTAGGTCGTGTTGGTTCGGGAGTAACTTACCTGCGTGGGCAAGAGGGGTGGTAGGCTTCAATGGTCCCTGCTCCTCCGGCTTGGTCTGTGCTGTGTGTCTTGTACCCTTGGAGGTGGGCCCCATCGTCGCTGATCCAGAATCCTTAGCGGTTACACCTTACCAACGTGATCCTTTGTTACGGTCTCGTAGTGTGCTTGCTAGCCATCTCACCTAAGGAAGTGTGATGAATAACTAGCGTAGCTCACGACTTGTGGGTAAAGTTGTGCAACCTCTCGAGAGTGTAAAACTGATATATCAGCTCTGCTCACAGTCATGAGCGGGCCAGATCCTCCTTTTGATTAGTGGGGTTATCAACCTTTGATTAGGGAGATTCCCCGGGTGGTTTCGGTTTGAATGGTTCTTAGTAGTTCCTAATTAATACTGATTAATTTATTATGCAATTGGGTTTATGGTAATTCACCTACTTATAGTAATTAGCTTTAATAAAATATGCCAATATTAAAAGCTAATGCAGTTGAGTCAGCTAACCCTAGAGCCTCATACTCGTGTAATACTTGTTGAGTACGAGTTTGTACTCACACTTGCCTCTTCCTCTTTTCTGTTCTCGTTGGGACATCTTCGACTGCTGTTCAGTACCAGGCGACGTGGAGGACTACATCAGCGGACTCGACGATTTCTAGGCGTTGTCTCCCAGTTGACGTCCCTGTGGCGCCCTGCTCTTCATGTATTTATTTACGCTTCCGCATTGCCTGAACTGATCCTTGATTCAGTTGTAATAAAGATATTCATTTTATAGTTTATATGCTTTTTATTCGTGACATGTGTTGTGATATCTTGATAATCTGTTGTATATATGCGTGACTTGATCCTGACGCATATATGATTGCTCGATTTATGTTCTTATAAATCAGGTGTGACAGGGTTCCAATTAGGATTCCGATTGACGGACCAAGTAATCATTGCTTACTTTAGAAATAGTAGAGAAGATATATTAAAGTGCACCAACATAATATTCTAAATTATTATTTCTATCATTATTAATATACTATTTATGTTATTGTTTATATAAAAATACTGCCCATGATATGTGTTACCATGTATTCATGCATAATGGAAGGGATAAGAATACCAATTCACGAACAAATGGTTCAATTAAATATATATCAAACACACATGGAGGTGTGATGTAAAATAAAATATATTGCAACTAGATAATGATAAATATATATATTAGAGTATATGAGAATATGTAATAGATGAAAGAGGGCGTGAGATAGATAATTATAATTATTAGCTATAAACCTTATTCTTATATTAATTCTAATTAGTTCATGCGGGAGCACAAGTTGATAGGCTAGTGTATAACACTAATAGGGAAGCTCAAATACTAGAGTGAAATGGGCTACAATTTTTGGAATTTTTTTTCTCATGTCATTTTGTATTGGTTTCTACCACTTGGTCTCAGTGACCATTACATACATGTCCATTAGTCCTTGTGTATGTGTTGGCTTGTGCCACCTGGCCTCGCGATTATAACGTGTCCGAATGTCCACATGTCCATTAGTCCTTGCTGATCTGCACGTACGCATCTATCCTTGTATGAAAAAAGTTTTCCCAGACACATATACCTTTTATTTTATTTTTGTGGGGTGGGGGAGGGGCAAAACTTCACCAAATTCTTCTGAATTTTTTTTCAATGACCTCCTCATAGAACATTTTTAGAAAAAAAATCTTCAGAAAAGGTTTTTGAAAATCATGATTTTTTTTTCACGAACGTTTGAGGGGGAAAAACAGTTCTTTTACTTAAAACATCTACATGTGGTCTATGCATGGCACTAGTTATTAATTTTCTAGTATGATGACATCACATCATACTACAGTACTCTTTGATGATGGTTATATGCATGAGTCCTCTCCATTGATATGCATAGTTTAGATGCATGAAAGATCATGCACGAAAAAGTGATCATGTGTATAATGGTCGGTATATAAGCCATATATATGGCCAAATCCCAATCCAATGCAAGATCATGTGTCATTCTTGAAAAAGCTATTAATTAAGATGTACTACCAATTATAACTAAAAATCTACCAAAAAGTAGACACTGACAACTATGTAAACTAAGAATGGATACCCTAAAAATTCATGCTATGATTTTGGTATCTTTTCAAGATTGGCAAAAGTAAGAAACCTTTGCCGGAAGCTGCTGACTTACGACGACTTGCAAGTTGCAACTGATAAATAGTTGCTGCCGGATCGGATGTTGGAGCATCAATCGGTCGAGTCCGGCAGCAGGCAGACGCAACTCGATCTACCAAAGGTGTGACGGGTGTTCAGTCGTCTCTATATGCCCATGCTGCATACCTCAACGACTGACTTCAGGCCAACAACAAGAACAAGTTGAACCGCCGCCGGCCGATCGATCGATCCATCAGCTCGTGTACCTGCATATATATAAAATAGGCAAGAGCCTCAAGCTTGTAGCTACTGCTTTGCTGGGCATCGGCCATGACTGCCGCGCCTGCTGTTGCGATCATCCTGCTCGTCGCCGTTGGAGCATCCCTACTACTGCAGCTCGCCGCCGCAGCCCCGACGCCGGGCCACGCAGCCCAAGGTGTTACGTTAAGCGTCCACCAAGGCCAGGTGCGTAATAATATCATCTTTAAATTGTTTCCAGTACGTATCTGTTGATGTAATTTTTATGAACTAACCACCGACTACTATAATTATGTCGGTCAAAAGTTGCAAAGTTTGACCTACCCAAATCTAAGGTTTAGGGACATGATCAAGTTGTTGTCGTGCTCTGGTAGTGCTGGCAGATTCCTAGCTAGCATCTCGTGCTCTGATAGCCGCAGGTTCGATCCTGCACGCTGAACGTCGTAGTAAGCACATGACGATATGTGATGATGTGTTAGTTGCAGGTAGTTGTGGACAACGGCGTGGCGCAGGTGACGCTGTCCAAACCCCAGGGACACATCACCGGCGTCCGCTACAACGGCGAGCAAAATCTGCTCGACTACGGCACCCGCAACGACAACTCGGGAGGGTACTGGGACGTGGTCTGGAACTATCCCGGATCAGCTGCTCATCCAACTGGAATGATCGATATGTAGTAACCAAGAGCCTATAGCCTGAAGAAACTAACAAATTACACTAGCTGAATTATATTTGTACTGCAGGTTGGATGGAACAGAGTTCAGGGTGGTATCCTCAACCGACCAACAGGTGGAGCTCTCTTTCAGGAGTGCGTATGATCCATCAAGCCCAAACAGCGTTCGGCTAAACATCGACAAGAGGTGCGCAGCAGCTAGCGAGATCGAGCTAGTACTAACCTTTTTTTTTGCCCCTCCAGTAGTAGAAATAGCCACTGACGAATTTTGTGAAAAATTAAAACTGCTGCTGCTTCAGGCTTGTGATGCTGAAAGGCAGCTCTGGTTTCTACTGCTACGCCATCCTCGAGCACGCCAGCGGCTGGCCTGCTCTCAGCATCGCCGAGGCCCGGCTAGCCTTCAAGCTCAACACGGCAAAGTACATGATTCATCAACATCTACTCGATTATCGAGCTGACATTGTTAGGGAATTTTCTTCATCACTAAACTGATGACCAAGCTGATCGATCGAGTTTTTAACTTGTGGTTAGGTTCAACTACATGGCGATTTCTGACGACATACAGAGGCACATGCCCAGCGCCGCAGACAGAGATGCGCCTCGAGCTGCCCCACTGGCCTACAAGGAGGCCGTCCTGCTGGTCCACCCCATCGAGCCACAGTTCAAGGGAGAGGTGGATGACAAGTACGAGTACTCGCTGGACAACAAGGACAACGTTGTCCACGGGTGGATCAGCAGCAGCCACCCCAACCCCATGGGCTTCTGGGTCATCACCCCCAGCAACGAGTTCAAGAGCGGCGGCCCCATGAAGAGGGAGCTCACCTCCCACGTCGGACCCACCTCCCTCACCGTAAGAAAAACTTCTGCCATTCCCACTCGAAATTAATCAGAAGATATCAGCATGAACGATGATGAACCCAGACTAAAACTTTGTGATGAATTCCATCTGCCAGATGTTCCTTGGGACGCATTACATTGGGAACGACATAGTGCTCAACCTCGGCGACGGCGAGTACTGGAAGAAAGTGCTCGGTCCCGTCTTCATCTACCTCAACTCCAACCCCAAGAACGGCAACCTCCGGGCTCTCTGGGACGACGCCAAAGCGCAGGCGCAAGCCGAAGCCGGCAAATGGCCGTACAGCTTCCCTGGGTCACCGGACTTCGCCAAGGCCGGGGACAGAGGGTCGGTCGCCGGCAGGCTCTTGGTCAGAGACAGGTACGTGAGCAAGGCCGACATGCCTGCTGGAACGGCGTTCGTCGGGCTCGCCGCGCCCGGGCAGCCTGGCTCATGGGCGACAGAGTGCAAGGTACTGCAAGTTGGTAGAGATGATTGTGATGAACTTCTGAGTTCTGACACACACTGTCAGCAGACATCCTGATGTTCCCATGACGATGTATTATTACTATGCTCAGGGCTATCAGTTCTGGACAAGGGCCACAACCTCCGGCAGGTTCACCGTCGGCAATGTCCGGGCAGGGGTGTACAACCTCTACGCGTGGGTGCCCGGGTTCCTTGGAGACTTCATGCGCGCTTCTCCTGTCACTGTAACTTCAGGTGGTGACATTGACCTTGGCGATCTTGTGTTCGAGCCCCCGAGATCAGGCCCGACGCTGTGGGAGATCGGCGTTCCGGACCGGACTGCGGCGGAGTTCTTCGTCCCTGACGCCGACCCCAAATACGCCAACAAGCTATATCTGAACATGGACAAGTTATTAGCCCTTGATCATCATTTCATATTGATTCATGTGGATTCGATTGGTTCAGCTCCCATCTGATTGGCCTGGTTTGGTTGGATTGGACAGGTACAGGCAGTACGGTCTCTGGGAGAGGTACGCCGAGCTGTACCCTGGGGGAAAGGATCTTGTTTTCACAGTTGGTCAGAGCAACCACTCCAAGGACTGGTTCTTTGCGCATGTCACAAGGTAACTCTATATTATTCTGTACTTCATCATCTCTGCTTAATCATGTACTACTGATTAACAGATCGTCTAAAGCCTAAAGGAAGTGTACAAATTAAATAAACAGACATCTTTGAAAAAAAATTGCAGGCAGGTTGGCAACGGCAGTATACCAACGACGCGGCAGATACGGTTCGAGCTGGACCATGTCGTTGCAGACGGCACCTACACTCTACGCATCGCCCTTGCAGCCGCTCACATGTCCAGATTGCGGGTACAAGTGAACGGGGGCGGCGCGAGGCGAGGCCGAGGCGGCGTGTTCACGACGGCGGAGATCGGCGACGGCAACGCGATCGCGCGGCACGGCATCCACGGCGTGCAGCGGAGCTTCGAGTTCCCGATCAGGGGGCGCCTGCTGCAGGAAGGCGAGAACAGCATCAGCATCACGCAGACGAGAGCTCTAGAGGGCCTGTTCTTGGGAGTCATGTACGACTACATCAGACTGGAAGGGCCTGCCGATCCCCCACGGCCACGCCAGGTGCATGATGGTCGTCAGTTTGCCGGAATTCGGTAGGTTATTGGCTACACTCGAGAAACAACATATAGCCGGCGATAGTATTAGTAGTGGTGAAATCAAAGATTTCCAGTGCAGTAACAGAGTGAATTACTCTTCCTACATGAATGATGAATCCCTACTTCTATGCTAGCAGTGGGACAAAACCAAAATGTAGTTGAGTTAGGATAAACCTGCAGAAACTGGCCCAGTCAGATGAGATCAGTATACTCTTGGAAGTTCAAATGAATAAATTAGTCTGAATAATCGGATGCAAATTGTGTGTATGTGAGTATCTGTACGACTGTACTGTGTTTCTGAAAAACGTAAGCTTGATGCTGCAGTACCACAGAACGAAGAGAACTGCAGGTTATTATCATATCCAACCGGCACCGATCATTGAGCAGATTTTTGGCAGCCCCGTATTTTGGAAAAGAAATCTCTCGTACTTTTTCATTGAACAACCAGGCAGGAGAGCTGCTGATTATATTAAAAAAGATAAGTTTACACTGGGCACCACAATAAATAATAACAACACCACCATCGGCCAACACAACCGTACAACTCTGGAACTCAAACAACAATCAGTTGGATTGGACATCAACACGGTTGCGCAACTTAATTTAACTCCATACAAAACAAACCACCACACCGTGCCACCACTACCTAAGAAGAAGCCCACAAACAGCCCACCTCGCGAGCGCCGTCGTCCCCGATGATGTCCCATGCCATCCAGCCGCTGCCATGCAGAACTAGCCGCTGCAGTCCGCTGCAAGCCAAGTAGCCACCACGACTCCTCCATCATACCGCCGTCGTCTTCAGATCACGCAC
This sequence comes from Panicum hallii, assembly GCF_002211085.1. NCBI lineage: Eukaryota > Viridiplantae > Streptophyta > Magnoliopsida > Poales > Poaceae > Panicum > Panicum hallii. The sequence goes on along the minus strand of NC_038044.1, from coordinate 971,227 downwards.
ACACGATCATCAATCTCCCAACTCCGGCTTTACGTTGGCAGAAGTCAGCAGAGGAGCCCACCGTACCACACCGAAAGAGCCACCACCATGCAGGACCCCTCGCCGAAGTGCCGCTGCCGTACCATGCACACCAAATATCTGAAACACCGCGCCGGATCCTGGAACTCCGAGACAACTTCTCGTCCAGGTCGGATTAGGATATCGACCCAGACCTCAACTCAAACGCGGGGGGCCTCGCCACATCCACCGCCGCACACCACTCCTCGGACGCCACCTTAAAGCACGCGGGAGTCTTGCCACTCTAGCCGCTGGACTCTCCAAGGATCCGGGCTTGCTTCGCCGTCAAAGGTGATATAGTACCACCGAGCCACTCCAAAACCTCACTTCGTTGTGCCGCCGCTGGAATCTCCACAGCACCACCTGCACGGAAAAAAAGCCTCCAGAGACACGACCTGCACGGAAAGAAAACCTCCAGAGACACGACTCATCCCCCCTGTCTAGATCGGATTGGGATATCGACCCAGACCTCAACTCACTCTGCCCGGTCGGATTGGATCGTCAACCGAAGCCTTTGCACACCCTGCCCGGTCGGATTGGGTTCTTGATGCGAGCCGCACCAACACAAGCAACATTTTTTTATTTATATGAGGAAAGGAAGAGAAGAGGTAGCACACCCTGTCAATGGCTATCACCGCCATCCGAATTAGCCTGGCATCGCCTTCAAGAAGGTCACGTCACCGAAGGCGCCGTCGACGCCAGCCCAAGATGGGTTGAGTTTTCACCCGCAACATCCGGCACCGGGGCGGAGAGATGCAAAAGGATGCCTCCAACGAGGGAGCGGCGTTAGACGTCGCCATCCAAGCTTTCGGTGTGGTGCAGGTGACCAAAGTGGGCATTCCCGTCGTCACCTGGCACCGCCGTGCACAACACGGGCGTCACGCGCGCCGCCGCCGTGTGTGCCGTTGCTGCCGGGCCGCTGCTCCACCGCCACAGCCGCCGTCGCAGCAGCCGAGCCGAGCGCCTCCGTGCCGCATGCCGTCGCCGCCGCGGCTGCTGTGGCCGTGGGCGCCACCGCCGTGGCACCGACGCAGTGGCCAAGACGGGCGTAGAGGTGCCGCACGCCGCCGCCGTGGCCACCTTCGAATGAGGCCGCCGCAACCAGGCCATGGGCCCGCCTGCCGTCGCCGAGGCTGAAGGCGGCCAACGCCGGAAGCAGCCCGGAACGGCCGGTGGAGCGTGGGGCCGACCCACCAGTGCGCGGATCCGGCCTCCACAAGAGCAGATCTGGCCGACGGCCATGCTGAGGGCGCAAGGAGGAAGGAAGACTGGAGGGGATGAAAGAACGAAGAGAGAGATGGGGAATGAGGGAGGGAGAAGACGACGGCTCCGCCACCGCCCTCCTTGCTGCTCGCCAGACTTTCGACAGGTAGCTCCGGCGGCGGCGGAGGCAGAGAGCGGCGGTGGGGTGAGGGTAGGGCGGCGTGACGGGGGAGCCACCCCGGAAGACGACGCGGGCCTTTTGTTTCAGTATCGTTGGTACTGCATTAAAGAGCCTAAACTGGGCTGTCAAGCAGGCCCTCTTCTTAGGTGTGCTCTGTACATGGGCCTTCGTATAGGCTTAGCCCAGTTAGTAATGTCTGTTGTAAAGCTGAGAGAGAGAGAGAGAGATAAGGCCCAGTTAATTAGCGACCGATCCAGACACAGCAGGCCCGAATTAAAATAACAGCAGAAAGTACACAGTACACAGTACACAGATGCAAAGCCGCCAGCAAGCGGCAGTTTGCAAGAGCTAGGTAGCGTTGCCTCCAAGTGATCTTGATCGATGTGTCTCTATCTGTCCCTCCCAACATAATGCAAGGCTTCGTGCATGACTTGCAGGTAACATCCATAATGATGGGCATGCATCCATGATGGATCATGACACTCTCACAATGCAACCCAATGGTCCCGTGACAATACATGTCGATCTTCCAACCCAATGCTATCACCGCAGAGATCGATCACTAGCTTTTCGTTAGCATGCAACGCAACTGTCGCAACAATGGTAGCTAGCGTGCGTGCCCTCTCTCTTTTACCATTATCATGCTGTCTTCAAATGGAACGGCATGCTTGTCGCTACATCATCGATTCCATCGCCAGTCGCACTACTTTAGTCAGCTCGATCTACTGCCGCCGGCCCCGTGAAGGAGTTCCACTTCATCACCTGTAAGATAATTTCCTTTAGCATTTGATCAGGTCCGGTATCAGTCGTGTACCTTAGAGTGTACTGCCTCCGTAAAAAAAAAAATACAACTCTCGCTTTCCGAGTAGCCAAATAATCTAAAATTTAACAAAATTTATACTAAAGTTTTACCAACATTTATATCTCCAAATAGATTTAGTATAAAAATATATTATATGATTAATTTAAATATATTTAGTTTATAATATAAATATTAATACTATTTTATATAAATTTGGTTGAATTTGAAATAGTTTGATTTCTCGGAAAGAAAAAGTTACATTCTTTTTGAAAAACGGATGAACTACTAATAATTAATGAGCTCCACGACGGAGGTTGTCCCCATCACATCTCATGAGAACAGGCCTGATGCCTGCATCATTCATCTAGTAGTGTGCGCAAAAGCTAATCCCCAGGCCAATAATCCATGTCATCTTGGCTGCCAACAAACAGAGTCCACCAAATCGGAGACGAGAAAGAGCAAAAGCCCAAAACAGCACAGCGCAACTACAGCAGAGCATCGCACACCACTGACCCTGAACTGCACGGCTGCACGCACAAAAAGGTGAGCTCCCCTCCCAGTAAAAAAAAAGTCCACTGGGGCCTCGGCTTGGGGGCGGCAGCCGGCAGCCAGGTAGGAAAGGAACGGGCAATCATCAGTCGGTTCCGACTCAAGCTCCCTCTGCTCTGTTGTGCTGGGCTCGCCACCGGATTTCGGGGATCAGTAGAAACTGAAGAAGAATTCTGCTGATTTATTTCGCAATAAAAATTCCAGCTTTTCTGTCTCCTTCCATAGTTTCTTCTGGTGCCGGAGGGAGACGGATGTCTTTTCTCGGGGCGGCCGTCCAGCGACCACGGAGAGCGGAGGCAGTTGGGAGTAGTCGTCCTACCGGCCGAGCAGCTGCGCCAATCTAGCGCCCGCGCAGCCGCCGGCCCTGGGGGACGACGACGGCGACCCGGCCGCCTCATGGAAGGTAGGGGCGCTCTTTCTTGCTCCAGGACTCGGTTTCCTTTTGAGGACGGATAGCTTCTGTTCTAGATCTGCGCAGGGTTTCCTGAGGACTAGGATTCAGGTGGCTTTGTTTTGCCTATATTTTATTTTATATTTTTGCCCCCGATTCTTGGCTAGTTCTTCGTCGAAGCAGTAGAATACATGTACAAAATCTTGGTCTATTGTCTGTGTGGATTCTTATTTTTTGGTCGATCTTGTGCGGATATGTTGGTAAGCATTTGGGGCACAGAGGCAAGGGAGGCAAAGGTTCAATTTTTCCTCTGGAAGTGTGTGACTTCTGACCTTTAGGATGCCACTGTTGGATTTTAGCATTGAATCCCTTGTCCATGGATTTCATGGTCCCAGGAGAGTGCTTTCATGGATTTCCCCATATTGACTTCTAACACTAGCATTTGCTTCATATAGGACGAAATTAAACTCTTTTGCATAATTAGGATGGCTGTGATTTTTTTTTTGTTTCATGTTTTGTTGGTGGTCTGTGCTTTTAGATAGGATTGCCTTTTTTTTTTTAATGTAGGGCTGATTCGCTTTTAGCATTATGCCACTCAGCTAGATTTTAGGATTGCCTGTGCAATTAGTGAATGCAATTGGGATGATATTCTGCAATGCAGAAAGGAAAGCAGTCCAATCCCATGGGTTTGTTTCGAAATGGTATTACAGGAATTACCATGCACACATCTCTCAAGTGCAGTTGAATATGCCTCATTTTTGTTACCAGATAGAAATCAATGCACATTTTTGGTCATCTGTGTTTCTGAGTTTTGTGATGTTTAAGTGTACATGCCATATATAATTTTGTCAACTGCAATGCCCTTGTGACAGAATGTAAAAGAAGGTTTCAAAATGTAGGGATGCCAATTCTTCATTTAGATTTTAGAATCTCAATCTTTTGAGCTCTATAAAAGATCAGAAAAGGTGGTGGCTACTGTTTATTTTGAAACATAAACATCTAAGTTTCACTTGCATTGCTAGTCATGCAGTGGCTACTGTGCTAAAATTTGTCGCTCTGAAAACTACCAAGTTCCTCCTCTTCTTCTTTTTTTCAATATGTAGACTAAAGTTTTGATACGTGTTTGGACTGTTTTGCCAATTTCTTGTCATATGCCTCCTTTCATGCTACACTTGCTATCTTCACTACTCTAGTGTTTATCTGTTACTTCCGGTTTGTTTACTCACCTTGAATCCTAGAATTTCTCAAAGCTTTCATATTCAATTATATCCTTTGTTTACAAAAGTTACACTTAGCACCTAAGGAATTCAACATTATTTTGCAGACCAATCGCCTGACCATATATCAGTTGGTTCAGCACCAAAAAAGTCTAGTACTTCATCACGAGGTCGACAGCGTAACTTCTCATCATCGACATGCAAAGATTTTCTCCGGAAGTTTGTGGACAATGAACTTTTAACTTCAAGTCTAGAGGATTGGTTCTCTGGTCACAGTGAAGATTTCGATTTCAGGAAGCCAGCTTTTGATGTTCCTTTTGACCTTACTGAACTACAGAATTTCGATTATGCACTGGAGGGTGTTACGTTTCAGCAGCTAGTACGGATGCCAAATGCTCTATACGCATCAACATCAGATGTTTTTGAAGCTACTGCATATCTTGCCCTGGAGGATTTCCTTCATGCAGGCATTAAGGGGTTGTGGGAAACTTTCTGGGGTCCTGATGAAGCAATGCCTTTCTCAGTTGCCTGTATACACAGCACAAGCTCCAAGTTTTATCCTGCTGAGAAGGCTATTAGCAGCGGAAAGCTTGATGGTGTTTGTGCAACAGCTGTACTGCTGAAGAATTTGAAGCATTCACAAGGAAGATGGGATCATATCGTGGTTTTAGCTTTGTTGAGACCTGATATTGGAATGGTTTCCGCACAGGGGGACCAGGAACCATCTTCTGCTGGCTTAGGGGAGGCATTGTTCTTTGCTTTGCGCGTTCTACTGTCTCGAAGCCTCAGCAGATCCTCCACCGTTCTCCGCAATTCCGATTGTGTTTACTTGCTTCTTGTTGATTCACAGTTTGGAGGAGTGGTAAAGGTCCAAGGTGATCTGAACAAGCTGGATTTTGATCTGAATAATGTTTATGACTGTGCTGCTGAATGGATAAAGAAGCATGCTAAAATTTCAGTTTCTTCCATAGATCGGGTATGGAACAAACTTGGGAATGCTAACTGGGGAGATATTGGGACCCTTCAAGTTCTCAGTGCATTATTTCAGTCAATGGTCCAATTTTATGGAGAACCGAAGTATTCTCTTGATGAACTAGCAACAGAACATAGTTCGCGGCTACAAAGTCGAAGATCAGAAAGACATTTGGTCGACAGACAAGCTAATGGTAATGGTTTATTTCGATTCCAGCAGCGAAGTCATTCTCCTGAAATTGTTGAAGTTCAGGAGGAAGCAGCTGTTGATTTGAGACCACAGGAAACTTTGAAGCTTGAAATAGGATCTGTTGTACTGATGGATGATGCTTACAGCCAGAAAGGTTTTCAAATCAATGACATTCTAACAGACAGTGATCCTCCTATTTATACTTCTACTCCTGTAGAAGAGCCTACCAAAACCTATTTGTTATATGTTGGCTCCAGCCCTTCTCATTTGGAGCCAGCATGGGAGGATATGAATTCCTGGTACCAAGTACAAAGGCAGACCAAAGTACTGACATTGATGAAGCAAAGAGGCATTTCTAGTAGGTATATACCACAGATGGTATCTTCTGGACGGGTTGTGCATCCAGGCCCTTGTAACAAGCCTAACTCAAGTGGAAGTTGTGGTCATCCATGGTGCAGTACTCCGATCCTTGTCACCTCACCAGTTGGTGAGACCATTTCAAATCTGATACGGAACGGATTGTTCGGTGTTGAGGAGGCTCTGAGATGTTGCCATGACTGTTTATCTGCTCTTGCTGCTGCAGCATCTTCAGGAATCCGTCATGGTGATATCCGGACAGAGAATGTGATCCGTGTTAATAATGGTTCAAGGCATCCATATTTTGTGCTTATTGGATGGGGTCATGCTATCCTAGAAGATAGGGATCGGCCTGTAATGAATCTGTTCTTCTCATCTACATTTGCGCTCCAGGAAGGCAAGCTATGCGCAGCATCTGATGCAGAAAGTTTAATTTATCTTTTATATTTCTGTTGTGGTGGAGTTTGCCCAGAGCTTGACTCGGTTGAAAGTGCACTTCAGTGGAGGGAGACATCATGGTCGAGGAGAGTTATACAGCAGAGGTTGGGTGACGTCTCAGCAGTGTTAAAAGCGTTTGCGGATTATGTTGACAGCCTTTGTGGGACCCCATACCCAATGGACTATGATATATGGTTGAAAAGATTGCGAAGAACAATAAATGAAGATCATGGGAAGGAGGTCGATACATCATCAAGTTAATACCACAGCACATCTTGCAAATCCAAAAATGTGGAAGATCAAGAGTGATCAACCATTTCCTTTTGTTGTTGTTGTAGATAATTTATTTGTGAAAGGTCCATAGCTCACAGTATTGTCCTTCTTGCACCATTTCTTCGATAAAGGTATTTCCAAAATAGTAATCTGCTGCTGCTATCCTCAATCGGATCACTGTCACTGTTTACTGTTCCATGGTTTTGTCTTCAACCCTCCACACAAGAGTGCAGTATATAGATCCTTGAGGATATTAGCAACATGATGTATTTTATGAATGGTCATGGGTAAATTGGTGAGCTGTGCTCTGCTCTAGCTGGTTCCCCTCCGAGATTCTGGGCCCAGTATGTGGGTGAATTCTTTTTCTCATGGTTAGTGTTTAAATGGTTAAATCAGTAGGCAAACGTGGACCTCTAGTGTGTGGTATAGTCGATCAATTTTTGGCCCTTCCTTTTTGTAATTGCTCCAGGATAGACTTGTGATTAGAGGTGTCGTGGCATAGTATCATGTTGAAACTCTGACTACATTATTTGTTGGGTGCATCAAGGTCCTCTAAATGATGTTCTATTCAGTTGCTCAAACTCCTATCCTGCTACTTGTGTGCTAGACTGTCTGTTAGTGAGGGGGACTACCAATTTGCCCCATACATCAAGAAATGCTTTTCTGATTGTGATATGTTGTTTGCAAGGAGAAACACGTGATGACTGCTAATATGATTCTGTTGTAACGAATGTCTTGTTTCCCAGTAGTTTGTCCAGTTTCGTTCTCAGACAGCTTGTCCAGTTTTTGAGCTTGTTGCAAATTGCTTCAAGTAGCAGAACTGAAGTCCTTCAAAGAGATGCAAACAGACATGACTGGCTACTGCAACGCTACATCATGATTCATGATGAGCTATATGGATGTGACCGCATTTAGTCGTTATCTACAGTTGAGACCGTAAGATGAGACTGAATTCTGTGATACAGATAGCGTCTGCGTTTGTATTTTGTTTCGGAAAAAGAAATATGTCTATAGTTTGTTTCGAAAAAAGAAAGAGAAAAGTTCGGTTTACACCCTTGAACTATAATAATGATTTTCAACCTTAAACTACAAAATCGGATAAGAGTTGACATCCAACTATCAAAAATGGATAAATTTGACCCTAAGGTGGTTTCGAAGGTGGTTTTCCATTTTGTGAAAATTTAAATATTCAAAATTAAACTAAAAATTTTATAAGTAATTCATTTCAAATTCAAAAAATACAAAATAAGTATTAAAAATTTTCTAAAAATGTAAAACTATCTATTGACACTATACTTATCAGTTATTCGGATCTATTTTTTATGTTAATACTATTTAATTGCTTGTAGTTATGCCTATTATTTTTGAATAAATAAGATTCAAACAGAGCAATAATAGATAGGTTACAGTTTTAGAAAAATTTTGGTACTAGTTTCATATTTTTTATGATTTAAAATGAATTAGTTTTAATTTTTTAATTTAATTAGAATTTTTTTATTTTTTTTTTTAAAAATACAAAACCACCTTTGGAACCACCTTAAAGGCCAAATTTGCCCGGTCTCAAACAGTTTGATGGCTCCTCTTATCCGGTTTTGTAGTTTAAGGTTGAAAATCGGATTTTTGCTATAGTTCAAGAGTGTAAATCAGACTCTTCCAAAAAGAAATGCTGATTCTTGTTTAATGTCCACGCCTAAGTTGTAATCCACAGCGATCATAACAGTGAATCAAACTATCACGTTCTTTCGTTTTACAATAAATCAGATAATTGGGGTCCTTTCTACAAAACACCATGCCCTCCCACCACAAAGGTGCCGTGGCTTGCAACAAATCTCGTGTGATGACTACCTATGAGCGCCTCTTTATTTCTTTATATTACCAACAGTCAACTGATGAATAAGACCATGCATATGATTTATTTTGATAGTAGCTGCATCACACCTCTCATCATATGCGTACACTATTTTCCTACCCTGAGAAGGGGGGATCAGTGTAGGAAAGTTACATAGATTGTAATGCAGCATGTGTGAACAACTGAACACACACCTGAAAGAGGCTATAGTTAAGGTTTCCTTTTTCAACTCATGCTTCACGAAGAGCACGTATCCGGTCATGAATTATCTTCTTCTCCCAGTCCGCAATGCCCTCGAAAGCGTTCTCTGGTAGATTCTCAAAAGGCTCTTTCCATGGATCATCCTTCTTAGCTAGATCATAGGTGGCAGCACGAATAGCTCTCTTATTGGGTCCACAGGGCCTTATGGAGGTCAGCTTTTTGTAGGCTGTGTTAAGCTGCATGTGACAGATAAATGAGCACCTAATTTTCTACCGCCGTATGTATACGAGGAGATGAAACAAACTTACATCCATATCCTCGAACCAAAACATGTAAGCAATTGCAACTGCTGGAGCCCTCCCAAGTCCAGCAGTGCAATGGACATAAACCCGCCCTTTGCGCTGTGATATAGCCCATTCTAATGCGGAAACTGCCTTTGGCAATTGTGACCTCAAGGAATCTGGGTCAAAGTCAACTGCCTGCAAACCAAGCAATTGTAAGCGTGCGCAAGAGGGCAAATGATACGAGGGTGTGTTTGTTTTCTACCCTTTAAATTTTAGACCCATCACATCAAAGAGAATCTTGTCATTTAGAAGTATTAAATAAAGTTTAATTATAAAACTTTTTGCACAGATGGATGCTAATTCACGAGACAAATTTAATGAGCCTAATTAATCCATAATTTGCCACAGTGATGCTACAGTAATTATCAGCTAATCATGGACTAATATACCTCATTAGATTCATCTCGCGAATTAGCCCTGGGGTCTGCAATTAGTTTTGTAATTAGACTTTATTTAATACTTCTAAATGATAAGATTCTCTTTGATGTGACCCCTCTAAACTTTAGACCCCCAGAAAACGAACACACTCTGAATGTATGCCACACTTCACATATAGAAAGAACACTAAAAGACACCGATTTAGTTTTCTTTACAATATTAGGAATTCAAAAGAAAATTAAACAGATAAAATGGTATAGGCTCAATGGTTAAATAAGCTCACCGGTCTTCTGATATGCTGAATGCCAAGTTCTTTGCACCTGCTGAGAATAGCTGGGAAATCAATACCCCAGTATTCGATATCCTTGTCCTGCTGCAAACAAAGAATGTAGGCAACATTCTCTTCATTTTTCAAATGATCGATATCTCCAGGAGTTTGAGGTTGTGACCCCACAATCAGGCTATCACTGATGACAGCATAATTCATACCTAAGTTCCATGTGTAAGAATTAATTTTCCATGAAAAAGCACATTTCTTCTTCTTTTTAGATGAAATTGCACGTCTTTGGTCATAGTAAATTATTGTGTCTAGAACAGCGACTTACTAAAATATCTAAATCTAGAGAACAAAAACTTATTGACTCAATGGCAAAAGAGGAATCAGATGATTATGCAAAGTAGTTATCTTGCTACCATTTTCAGTAGTATGCATGTCACAAAATATTTTTGGCAAAATAACAAGTAATTGTTCAAAAGGAGGCATTTCTTTAATGGCCTGACATAGATCTGAGTTATTCTGAACTACCACAAAATAATGAGTTAGTAGTTTTTAAGAAATCGCCATGAAACTGATACACAGGCTATGGCGTTTTGCCAAACAAAAAAAAATACTGCAATTCCCCGTTAGAGTGTCTCACTAACAGTAATGCAGTGTTGCTCTGTTATTACTTCCTTCAAGTCATAGAAGCAATAATTTGCTAATTAAGATGTTTCTTAAATGTCAATTTCCTGGCTTCTTTATGCATCCTCTTGTCATGAAAGGGCAAATCCAAATCAATTCAATTTGCAATGACTAGCACACTTATCACAGGAATATAGATGGACCATATGGCCATACCCCCAAAATGCTACTAACTGCCAAGGTACCAACAACTCAGGATAACCAAGCAGCAATTGCCCAAACGCCCTGTGAGCGAAGCAATACAACATTCTCTCTTGAGATGATCACCAATTGTAATCTCTAAGAGAAAGATTATACTATAAAATAAATTTGGCTGAGAAAAGCAAACCCAGCGCAATTTCACCTAGTGCGGCATCAATCGGGTGGCATCGCTGACATGACATCAGACTAGTATCATTACCATCCATCCAAACTATGAGCACAGAATGGTATAAATCGTTTTGGATAAGAAATCAACAGCCGACATTTCATTTCAAACATCAGTTGCTATTAGAGCGAGCAGGGGCCATCGCAAGAGGAGTGATAATGGGACCATACCAAGATCGTGGTGGTACTCGTAGGGGTTGCGCATCATCCGCTTCATGGCGGTGTTGTAATCCTCCATCTTCCTGCCCCCTCCAGCTCCGGCCGTGGAGGAGGAGCGGCAAAGGAAAAGGCCCATACGCCTCCGGTGGGTGTTGCTGCCACCGGGAGCGCATCCAATGGCGGCCATGGTTGCCCTCCTGCTCCTGGTGGTGATGCTGCCGGTGGCCAGACTGCACGAGGAGGCGGGGAGACGGGCGGTGTTCGCCATGGCCGCCGTGATCGCAGGATCTCAGAAGTCTGGAGGCTGGAGCGAAATGAATGGGACGGAGGAAAGAGGGGAATGTGCGGGCCTGATTGCTAATTGGCCCACCAGCGCCACCAGGACTCCAGGTGGGAGCCCTTCACGGCGTCACCCCCGTTTTGGAGTGAGCGAACCAGGCCATCAGACTGTCAGAGACACCAACGCTCGCCCCGCCCCCTCCTGTCCTGCCCAAGCTGACCGATGGCGGCCGCGGCGCCGGTGTACCGGCGGGTGCTCAAGGCGGTGCAGAAGCACGTCGGCGGGGGCGCCTCCAAGCAGCACTTCCGGGACTTCGTCGCCGCCGAGTTCCGCGCCCCCGCTGGCACGGAGGCCGACGCCAGGGCGAGGCTGCGGCTCGCCGGGGACTACGCCTACCTTCTCACCAGCGTCCATCACCACAAGGTAGGGGATAAAAGCGCGTTGTTTTCGATTTCGTTGGTGCTTCTGGAAAAACAAAATGTGATATGGACCCTGTTCTTCGGGGGAGATCAATCGTATGTTCGATGATATGCCAAAGAAGAGTCCTTTCGCTCTCTGCACTTAATTTGAATGTCATTCTTCCCATGTGCTATGGGTCTCTTATAGAGAATGGGTTGCTACTCTACGAGAGCTCATTATTGTAGGAAATTTGGATAAGAGTTTTCAGAGATCATTTGCTATCCACTGATTGGCTGATTGCTAGTTGTTTTCTGGCTCAATCCCCAATCACTGCTTTTTAATAATTAGTGGTGTATTTTGGTTCATACTCATGCAACAGAAAAGATAACAGATTGCACTGTGTATCTGTTCATTTTAGTCACAATTTGGACGCATGGCTGTTTTATTTCTGGTTTCCATGATTGGATACCTCTTTTTACTTCACACCAAGCAAGTTCTTCATATCGAGTCAATGTTTGTATGATACCGTAGGCTTATCATGTACCCCATTAACTCTAGCTCATTGTTCATTGTCAGGACCTGCTATTCTCATACAACATTGCTGTGGACCGATCTGATGAAATGAAGAAGATTTTGAACAAATCTGCTGCCAGTGTAGGCCTTCAGCTTCCAGATGTCTACCAGCCTTGAAGGCTTCTGTTGTGCACGTATGAGTGACCCATGACACTGTCTTTAGTCATGAGATGTTGCTTTGAGTTGCATATTAGTTGTCTTCAGCTTGTCAAATGTACTCTTTTCCAATAAGGAGCGCCTGCTTTGGATTGTTAATGATGTCTTGTTCCATGCCGTATGAGAGAGATCATTGCTTTACTTCTGCAACTGACTAAGCATCTAGATTGTGTTACTTCTTTGGTTCTTCCTTTCCAATGTCTCCTCCATTTTATCAGTCTGACCTGGAATTACAAAGGCATGAAACCCAGTCAGTGCACCTACTCTTTTCTTTTTGGTACGCCCACTTTTCTCATCCAAGGTCAACATGCTTGTAAATAATGAAATTGATTTTTTATTTTGAACAATACATGGGAGATACAAAAATTAATTCACCTTAGTACTCTCTTGTTGAAAACATGTTTTGAGCTATAGATAAGAATAGTACTACATTTTCCATTTTTTATTTATCATGTATGTTATAAAGAATCATGTCAACCACAAATCACAATGGCCGTATATAGTTATCTACAAACAAGTTTCCAGATATACACAGCTAAAGTAAGCTGTTTGATCATATCTTCTGGAGATTGGTCAGTTCTGTTTGAACTATCACTTTCTTTATAGCATCACCCTCACCTGGTGGCTCTGTGTTAGCTTCTGCAGATGCTTGGGTGGAAGTTATATTCGGACTATCAATTTCATTAAGATCATCCTCGCTTGTTTCATCGTTGCATGCTGCGGTAGCTGTTGCAGATGTTCCAGCACCTTCATTTCCCTGTGCCCAAGCTGAAGGAAAATGCACTGTTTTTTCACCCCCAATCCTGTTCTTGTCCTCTGAGCTATCTTCAAAGGAACCATAGTCTATGTTCTGAAGTACTGTTGGGATCTGCACGCCCCCAAGAAGTACTTCTTTGTTTTCCCTGTCTAGATCAATCTTCTCCCTTGGGCTTGTCACATCCAGCCCAATGTATGGAGTGTAGAATCCAGCTTCAAGTGCACCCTCACCTACCCACGACCGGAAATTGGTCATTGGAGGAGGTATCTTGGTAAAGAACACTTCCGCAAAGTTTGCTGCAATTCTCTTTCGGTAGGGATTGTCTTTCTTGTCGTAATGGTATCTGAAGTTCTCATATGTTGTCTGTAAGATACACAGTTAGTGTCGCTAAAACTGTGGGATTTAACAAGTGCTAATATGATTACTATAGGCATTGCAATTGTTGGAAACTTTACGCTATTTTTCAGATCAATAATGATACTTCAATTTGGACAATATATTGTTCACAACCTTCATCTGTATGTTTCTACATTGTAATACATGTTATGTCAAAACCCATAATTGTTTCTTTCTGTATGTAGCTTGTAGTGTACAGTCTTTGCATTTTAATGAAATTTTTAGTAGCAATCTCCCATTCAAAAAGAAAAGAGAAACAAATTAAAATAGCAGAGCAAGAAATTGATTAATTTCCTGACTGAGCCACTAGTTCAAGATATCGAAACCATCTCAGTGTATCATATAGTCCTGTTAAATGCATTACTTGAAGTTTGGTATAAGAGAATCAGGATTTGTAACGATATTCTAAAAAATATATGCAGCAAAAGGAAGTAAACCACCTGATTAGTGCCGATCAGATATAGATGGAATATGGTGAGGCCACCGACAAACCAAACAACAATGGAAGTATATATGATTAGCGCAAAAGAGTATGCTTCCTTGCGCAAGGCCATCCACATGGAGCCACCATTGTCTTCCATTTGGCTGTAGACACTCAGCCATGCAAAAATAAAGGCGAATATGCACAGGAAAGTTGATGTCGCTATGAAAAGGAAGAAGTAGCGGTAATTCCTCTGCAAGGAACATGAAAACAAATGGTGATTATTCTAGACCAAGGAAACTATTTAAGAATGCAAATATTGATGCAACTTACTTAGGCAGTGTTTATTTGTATGATATCGTATTTCAAAAACACCACTTAGGATTATGTTTGACTAATCAGTTTTTAGTGCTAACTATGCTCTGTCCTTGATATTAAAAGTCAGCTACTGAGACATATGTTAGGTGTGGTTCTTTACTTCTTTTGAAATTTTGGAAGTTCACTTCCTAGTTAGGTCTAATCTGATGAACAAACCTAGCTGGAGTTAACAGCTTTCCCTGTTGATTTTGTGATAATCTGGCACTAACTGTTTGGTCTAACACAACTAAGTGGATCTTTTTTTGGTTAATAGTATTATAGTACAACTAGAGCTGTATGCAACTATGCATAAGTACAGATTGCTTGTTGATCACTGCAGATTCAGGAACAGCTTAAAATGAGATAAATACAAGGTGCTGTAATGAAGACTAGGCTAGGTTTGGGCCCTTGCAGTCTCTTACTACAGCAAAATTCATTCCACGGCTTACAACAGTCTCTTAATAATAACGAGTTTCTTACTTACAAGTCCAATGCACTGACCAACCCATGGGCAGTGGTGGTCAAACTTGTGGACACAGTTGTTGCAGATGGAGCAGTGTGAGGATCGTGGCGGGCGGTACCGCAGGCAGGTCTTGCAAAACTTCACCTTCACCATGAAGCCATTCACAACGACGTCCTTGGTCCGGCGAAACCTCATCCGTGGGGTTCTCCCATCGCTCCAGTCCATGGATGGTGTGTTAGAGCCAAGCAGTAATTCATCAGCTTCAGGTGGTGCTCTTGTGTTCCTTGGTACTATTCCTGGGTCTCTTGCAGATGTCATGAAGAGGAAGACCAGGTCCTGCATGAGGCCAAGGTGACCTGGATTATTTCTGCTTTAAGCTCTTGTGGAAATTGGTATGTTTAATACTTTAATCTTGAAGAACTGTTGATCACAGATTCAGATGTCAAGTAGTAGCAACTTGTTGGCAGCATGAATACTGACCACAATCGTGGTGATGATGACTATCAACACCGCTGCTTGATGCATATGCTGTTGGCCAGTACTACTAGAGTGGTGGAATTTGGCTTTCATCTGGTAGCAGAAGATGATGCTTGGGCTGATGATGAGGAACGTCGTGAGCAGCAGGGATGCGGCATCTGGTCCGAATATCAGCCGGCCACCACACAGGAATATCTGCAGATTGAGGAAGCTGGTTCGTCAGTAAATTCTGCTCCATTGGTGGCAACGTTTGAAGAACTCTCAAATCATCTGAAGTTTGTAGGGCAGGCATCCATCTGAAGTTGTACAGTTGCCTCATGGGCGCAGGCTTTGCCTCTGAAGAACAAACTACTGGAAAAGGAGAGAAGAGGAGGAGGAGGAGGAGAATCGAGCCGTACGTTGTTCCCCTTCCAGGCTTGGTAGAGCCTCCTGGGCTTGGCCTCCAGCTGCTGCTGCTGCGGTGGTTCATCTTCGGGCTCTGGCTTCATGATAATGCCCTCTGCTCGCTACTGCTGCGTGAAGTTCGGATTCTCTCACGAGTCATGACATGGTGACGAGAAGGAAATGTGTGTCTGCTTTGCTTTCAACGGATGGCCGGAGCAGAAGCATTGTTGTTGCCGTAGGAAGGAGTACGGATCATTGGCACGTTTGCTCACACGCTGTACTGCAGGCCAATAACTGGATTACACTTTTTAATTTAAGGAGTCCCCCAAGGACGAGACAAGGGATGCCCTGTGCTGTGAGCATACAAGCATAGGAGTTAGGCTGCTTGATTTTGTCCTGTCCCGTCCAGCTCTCTTGTGTTTGGTAAGGTAAGTGTAACTTGGTTGACAAACGAAATGGGACGGGCAGGGCGGCGATGCCAGTCTTGTCCCCGTTGGAAATGGAAGCTGCTTTGCCAATTCACACAGCCTTATCCTCCGGCAAGAGCACGCCGGCCAAAAGGTAAGAACTGAGGCAGGGCTCCGTCTGCTCTCTCTCGAGTGGCAGTTGGTAACTGTAAACTAAATGTACACTTGTTTGATTCGCTGGAATTATCCTGGAATCGTATAGTACAATGTTAATTGTGCTTCCTTGTGTAACAGCAATGATCATGCACATACGTTGTGCCATTGGTTCTTGCTTGTCGTGTCATTCTGTTGTCACTAGCTGTTGCATCACAGCTATAGCTGTAGTATGTTGTTGCTGCATGTTGACTGGATATATAATTAATTGTAGGCATGACGAATCATCCTGGAATCGCATGAGGATGCTGGGTTAGCGGCAAGGGTTTTGGCTGCTTGTGCTGTTTGGTGTTTTGGGATGCAGTTTTAATTATTTTTGTGGTCAATGATGATGGGCGTATCGGTGTGTGTGTGGTGAGAAACCAGTCCAGCTAGCAGTAGAGGTCATCCATCCATCCATCCGACGGAGGATAAATTATGAATGAAAAATTGAGAGTGGAAATCATCGAAAAGGATAATAGAGATAGGGTATTCCAAATTACCAGCGCTACTTAGGCCGGTCTAAGTGGAGATTTCATGAGAAGTTTTATGAGCATTAAATATTATATCGTATCAGCAAATTTACTGATATAATAGGGTCATTGCAAGAGAATTACAAGAAGTGAGAAAGGAAATTTTTTAATGTAAATGGAGTTTTATTCCTATTACAGTTATTCGGCTCGATTATCAAGTCCACGGTCTTAATAAAAGTGCAATGAAACCATACACTGGGACTTGCCTTATCGAGTCCACTAGGCTCCGTATCTTCCGCTTTTGTATTGTATGAAAAAAAGATAAATAATACATTGTAACTTGGGTGTCGTTAAGAGATATGGAATACTCTTAGTCTCTGAGAGAGGTGAGTCGCTGTCGTGGCTGGATCACATCGCTATTGCTGGATTTCCGGCGACGCATCACCCCTCGGCTACGATTGCGACCGGTATAATTACGCACGTTGGTTCGTTCACAGAATCGCAAAGAGAGGACACGAGAAAACGACCGCACAAGTGTGAAAGGGTGATAGCTTTGCCAACGTGCTCGGACCAATCGAATCGCTCAACTCCAACCTGGTTACGGTGACAACCAACGGAGTGCTCTTGACGCTCTGGCAGATCAAAGGGAAGACAGTACCAATCAATCTTGGAGTTTCAAGATAAATAAACCTTTAGTCTTTAAAGTAGGGATATGATAGCCGAAAGCAGCTGCAAAGTCAGTGTAAAATTTTGTAACATTTTCTATCTTTATGGGTCTCAAAGGAGTGTATGCGACTGAAAGTAGCTGCAAGATATATATTTGGATTGGTTCCAAATTAAAGGAGTATATGAGACTGAAATAATGCAGTAAATTTCGTCACAAAAATGCAGAACTAAGACTTGGTTTGGTTACTACGAGATTTATTATAAATCCCATCATATCGAATATTTGGATGCTAATTACAATTATAAGTATTAAACATAGATTAATGACAAAACAAATTCTATAATCTCTAGGCTTTTTTACGAGATGAATCTATTAAACCTAATTAGTCCATAATTAGCCCATGTGATGCTATAGTAAACATGTGCTAATTATGAATTAAGTAGATTTAATATATTCGTTTCGCGAATAAGCGCTAGACTTATATATTTGATTTTATAATTAATTTATATTTAATTTTTATAATTGGTATTGAAATATTCAATATCATAGTTGTTAGCACTCGAATCCGAACAGCCCAAAACCGGAAAAAATGGTGCCCATTGCAAACGTGGCGCGAGTCGTAGCACGAGTCCACCCCGTCGGCCATCGAAACGACGCGGCGGCTTCTTCTTCTCTTCTTCCTCGATCTTCCGCTCTCATCTTCTCCGGCCGGCGGACGGCAACTACATAACCGCTTCTCTTCTCGTACGGCCTGGCCTGTACACAAGAAATTCACTACTAGCCCAACGATTCTTTATCCCTCCCAGAGTGCCTAGAACCCCCGGCCAGGATGTGCGGGATCTTCGCCTACCTCAACTACAATGTGTCGCGGGAGCGCCGCTACATCCTCGAGGTCCTCTTCAACGGCCTCCGCCGCCTCGAGTACCGCGGCTACGACTCCTCCGGGATCGCGCTCGACGCGGACCGCACAGCGCCCTCCTCCTCTGCTTCTCCTTCTGATGCGCCGTACACCGGCGCGCCGCCGCTTGTCTTCCGCGAGGAGGGCAAGATCGAGAACCTCGTGCGATCCGTCTACTCCGGTCAGTTCTCTTTTGATCTTTGCTTTTGTCCTTTTCAACCTTCGGTTCCTGAATGCTTCCTGGCGCAAAGCAGATTTTTGGCTGCTTCACGCGGTAAAAGCTTCGATTTTGACCGGGTTTCAGGTCACAATTCCAGGGAAATTTCGTTACTTGGTATTGTAAGTTTGGATAATTCTGCTTTGCTTGTTTCGGATTTTGACATTGGAATAGCGTACTCCCAAAAATTTAGGATCTCTTTTCTCCATATCTCGAACTTCACATGGCCTTATATAACAAAAAAGGAAAGTTGGACCCATTCGGATCAAGCTTGTTTCTTAGTTTATGCCACCTTTCAAATTTCAATATGTTATGCAATTCGGCACTTCAACACCCCTTTATTTTCGATTTCCATGCAACTCCATGCTACCCAAAGTTACCATTGCAGTTTTGGTGCTCCTGTAATTCGTGCTATAGGATAGGAGTTGGCGAGTAGCACAGAAGCTAAATCTTACTCCAGATTTCGTGTTTATATATTTCGCAGAGGTTGATGAGAAGGATGTGAACCTGGATGCTGCATTCAGCGTGCATGCCGGGATTGCCCACACCAGATGGGCCACACATGGTGTGCCTGCCCCGAGGAACAGCCACCCTCAATCTTCCGGTGCCGGTGATGAGTTCTTGGTCGTCCACAATGGCATCATCACGAACTATGAGGTCTGCTTACTTTGTCGATGTGTTATTACGTAATACAATTCTTGTGTATTGTTTGTTTTCTTCTATATAATCTTTACAGTTGTGAGTGCACATGGATCATTGAAACCACATGCCTGTACCTACTTGCACTCCATGTGAAAGTCTATGCTTTGAGCCCCTCCACATGGGATGTCTCATTATCTTCCTTCCTATTTTTTTAAAGAGGGAATCTGCCCATTAGTTTAAAAACTCATAAAATTACTGGTACTAGGAAAAGTTACTGCGGTACATTATTTACTATATAACAAATGGAATATCTAGTTCTGAAGAGTATTTCACCCATTTTTTTTGTCTAATTATGTAAATGATGATTCACAATTCTCAATATTAGATTTCAATGTTGATTTTGTATTTATTGGACATCTATGACAAGCCTCAACCATTTGAAACTTGAATGTATATTAGTATTTTCATCCTCCTTGTACCGTAGTACACTAATGTGGCACTGTATGATAACATGGTAAATTACAACTATAACCTGATTTTTTGACATATTTGTGCAGGTCCTGAAAGAGACACTAACTAGGCATGGTTTCACCTTTGAGTCTGATACAGATACAGAAGTCATACCTAAACTAGCAAAATTTGTTTTTGATAAATCTCATGATGAAGAAGGTAATGCGTTTTTATCTTGAAATTGCAATATTGCTGTCATAACCATAAAGCAGAAAAGATAACCTTCTGATATTTATCTGGGCCATTGAGCCTGTAGTTTCTCTTAAATTATTTCCTTGGAGCATTGCACTATGGCTAAACATATGCTATTTGTGCTTAACACTTTCTAGTAGAATGTAGATACTTCTTAGGCACGACTCTAAACTTGGCAGAAGAGTTCCTTCAGCATGGAAGAATACTTACTATTGCATTACAAAATATATAATTGCCGACTGAACCCATCTGACTTATCTTTATAGCAATTCTTTACATTGTTTATCATTTCCTCAGGTGATGTGACATTTAGCCAAGTTGTTATGGAAGTTATGAGGCAGCTGGAAGGAGCTTATGCACTTATCTTTAAAAGTCCACACTATCCAAACGAATTGATTGCATGCAAACGAGGCAGCACACTGATACTTGGTGTTAATGTAAGCGAAATAACATCCTTATACCCTTGGGTTATTGAGTAGGTTTAATATGAGGAAAATAAACTAATCTTCTTTTTTCTTTTGCTTTGTGTGTTCTTATCTTCATTTTATGTTACAATAAGGCACTAAAGTTAAGCTGTTCTTGTCGTCATCTGCTTCAAAAATATGTGAAAGGGGAAAACAGCATAATAGTAAGCATAAAGCATTAAATAAGATGTTAATTCCATTATTTCCATGGAATAGTATCCTATAACTGAGTTCATTATCTAACCTTCTCTCATCTAGAAAATTATTAGCAAGCTCCACCATCACATAGTCAACATAGTAATGAACTTGTTAATTGCCACATTTCTACACTGTTCAACCTTAAGAACCATGCATTTATGTAGTTCAAGATTGATTCTATTAACGGACAACCTTTTCAGTAATACGACACTGTACTGTACATTTTGTTACTGCACTTGTATATATCTTATAATAGTATTAATGAATTTGAATTCTTTCCTATATAATATAATATACAAATCATGACCACTGTCTCTTGTCTTCCAGGAATTGAGTGGTCAACAAAATGGGAAACAATTTCATGATGTCAAAACCTTGACAACAAATGGAAAGCCCAAAGAATTATTTTTCTCCAGTGATCTGTGTGCTATTGTAGAGCATACGAAGAACTACTTAGCTCTTGAAGATAATGAAATTGTGCATATTAAGGTATTGTTTAAGGGCTTGTTTGTTAGTTTACATGCATTTTCTGGTCTTTAAGTTGCCAGTAATTTTTGTTTATGAAGGTTTCTCTATTTTAATTTGAGATTTTCTAGACCTTGATAATCATCAATGCAATCCTTGATTCCCTGCCACCATGATGTTATATCCAAGAAATATAATTCCCTACCTTCTACTATTCCTGATTGGTTTAAGCATTGCAGGATGGCAGTGTGTCTATCCTCAAGTTTGACCCTCACAAAGAGAAGCCAGCATTTGTGCAACGAGCATTGTCTGTTCTTGAGATGGAAGTTGAGCAAATAAAGAAAGGAAGTTATGATCACTTCATGCAAAAAGAAATCCATGAACAACCACATTCGTTAACAACAACAATGAGGGGCAGGCTAAAGGATGGTGGGGTTCTTTTAGGTGGACTGAAGGAGCATCTCAAAACAATTAGGCGTTGTAGAAGGGTGGTTTTTATTGGATGTGGTACAAGTTACAATGCTGCCTTATCTGCAAGACCTTTTGTGGAAGAACTGACCGGTAAGTCCAATCAATTACCCAAGCTGTATTGCCTTTATGATGAAAATTTTGGAATTCATCAATGCAATTAGAATTTAGATTCCTGTAGTTTAAGTCCTTTTTCCTTGCTTTATTTGGATCATAGGTATTCCTGTGACTATGGAGGTTGCAAGTGACTTGCTGGACAGACAAGGTCCCATCTATAGGGAAGACACTGCAGTTTTTGTTAGTCAGTCAGGGGAGACAGCAGATACCCTCCTTGCTCTTGATTATGCACTAGAAAACGGTGCCCTTTGTGTTGGCATAACAAATACTGTTGGAAGCACACTGTCGAGAAAAACACACTGTGGAGTTCATATCAATGCTGGTTGTGAGATTGGTGTTGCCAGTACCAAGGTTGGTCTATTTAAATTTTCTTTCTGTAATGAGTATCCTCATTTTTCCATCTCATATTGTATATCCTAACAAACATATCTGCCAATCTTGCAGGCATATACAAGTCAGATAGTAGCCATGGCGATGATGGCTTTGGCTATTGGATCTGATCAAATATCCACTCAAGCTAGAAGGAATGCTATCATCAGTGGACTTACCAGTCTTCCAAGTATGTTGCGTTGGATACAAAAGTTTATTATGCTGCCAAGCAAAATACGCCTTTTTTTTTACTGATGCTCCTGAGTCCTGAATGCATGTACTGTACGATGCAGACTGTGTCAGTGAAGTTCTCAAACTTGATGCTGAGATGAAGGAGCTTGCCTCTTCCTTGATCGATTCAGAGTCCCTCCTCGTGTTCGGAAGAGGTTATAACTATGCCACTGCATTAGAGGGCGCCCTCAAAGTTAAGGAGGTCGCGCTGATGCACAGCGAAGGCATGCTTGCTGGTGAGATGAAGCAT
The DNA here is from genome assembly GCF_002211085.1 of Panicum hallii. Lineage (NCBI taxonomy): Eukaryota > Viridiplantae > Streptophyta > Magnoliopsida > Poales > Poaceae > Panicum > Panicum hallii. The sequence goes on along the minus strand of NC_038044.1, from coordinate 948,916 downwards.
GGGCCACTGGCACTGGTGGATGAAAACCTTCCCATCATTGTCATTGCGACACGTGATGCATGCTTCAGGTAATCAAGTGCTTTGGTTTTATTATTAGTTACAGGTCTTTGCTTAACAAGTTTTCCCCCCTGTTGCAGCAAGCAACAATCGGTCATCCAGCAGCTACTTTCACGCAAGGGGCGCCTGATAGTGATGTGCTCAAAGAGAGACGCGTCTGCCGTATGCCCTACTGGGTCCTGCAGGGTTATTGAAGTTCCAGGAGTTGCAGATTGTCTCCAACCTGTGATTAACATAATTCCACTACAGGTTTTTCTAAGCTTGTTTTCTTATTTTTCGTGTTTGCCTTTTCACTACAATTGTGTTGACTGGACTGTTGTCGTTGTTTTTGGTTCAGTTGCTTGCATACCATCTGACTGTTCTCCGTGGATTCGATGTGGACCAACCAAGGAATCTGGCGAAGAGCGTGACCACACAGTAGGTAGGGGTAGAGGAGATGGGTGGCGTGTATCCATCCCTATGTTGTATCGAGCAGGGTTTTAGGTTAGCGCCATTTTGCTTACTGTAATTATTTATTATTATTCTTGGGGTGGGTAAGTATTACAGAATGTTAAACAAGTGACTGAAATGCATGGTGCAAATGGTAGTATTTGAGAAAGAAATGTGCAGGAGTTTGTGTGCCGATCGGTTTGGGACGTGTCTTTCTTTTTTTTTCTTTTTCTGAGAGAGAAGAAAGGAGATGAAACCGAGACCGAGATGATGTTGTATTTGTGAGTCCGGCTGGGACACCAGACGATACGATCGACGTTGCCTCCTATATAAATGCTATCCCTGTGCTTGTCGATTAGCTGATCAATTCCGTCCGATCGGCACCAGGGATTCAAAGCTCTCCGCAGCGGAAGGTACCAAGCTACTCCACCTTCTTGTCGCGACACACCTCCTTACTTCGTTATGCATGCATCGAGACAAAGAAAACATGATAGTTCCGACTAGATTTGAGCATGTAGAGCCCGCTTGGTATGCATGCGAAAATATCTGTCCATATCCTAGTAATTTTAATTTCCCTAAACAACTTATGAATATATAAATACAAATACTCACCGTGAAAATATCTTTCCATATCTTAGTAATTTTGTTTCCTCAGTTGTGTGCTTGTTTTTATGGTTTTGTTTCTGGGTCAAATTTCCATCTTGCTCAGCTTGTAATCACTTCTTTATGATATGTAAGTCTTATGTTAGTGCTTTTATGGTGACTGTCCACCTACCTCAGCTCACTTGATGCTGACCTCTGTATACAAACTTGTTTAGGGAATTAAAAATTTTAGTAGAAAGAAGTTAAACCCTATTGGCATGTGTAGCCTTTTTGCTGTGTTATGTCCACTGGTAGAAATCAAGGACCACCAAGTTATAAATCACTATAAGGTCATATTACAGGAATGCTGGATAGAAAAAGCCTGCTGTGTGTATCATTATTTTATTTTACTTACAGCTGGTTAAAAGTATAGCTTCATGACATATTGTCATTTTATTTATTGCATATAACAATTACTTACAACTTTACAAGGAAGTGAGGTTTGTTCTGTGCAGTGTGCTATTCTTTTGCACAAAAACTACAATTGCAAGCTGAACTCATGTTGCTCTGCCAATGTTTTTGCATTGAGAACGTAGTAAAATTTTGAGTTGCGATGATTCACGTTGCCTTTTTGCTTCCATGATTCACTTTCACATACTATTATCTACTCATATCCTATGATGCTGACTAACTAGCATTCTTATTTTATCAGCAGCCATCAAATATGGGCAGCTTGGACATGTATGCGGAAACAAAGATCTTGTGAGTGGTTCTCGGGAAGGATGATCAAGCTTTGTTTGTTGCTACCTGAGTGTGTTGTTCAGCCTGCTACTGAAACCGCCCCTGTTTGATCTGAAGAGCCGATCCAAATGCTGGCGCAGAGGGGTCCGACCCCTCGTCCTCACGTAGCAAGAGGGGTCCGACCCCTCATCCTCACGTAGCCAATATTGGCTACGTGACGACAATATCCTAATTCAGTAATGCTGATCCAAATGACCACTAGAGGAACTTATGTTTGGCTTTCGTGCCAAAATAACCAGACCTAATTCTGTATGGAGTTGGACTAATGTTATTTACAGTCCAGGGCATTATGCTTGCCAAGGTGGTATCTTTTGAGATGTGTTTCTCTTTTGAGAGCCAAGTTTATGTCCTTTGCTGTGGTGAAAAACTGCAGGTAGTAGCTAGACCAATTCATTCATGCCATCAAGACTACAACTTATTTGTGCTTAAAGATTTCTTTTGCCGTTAGACTGAAATCAGTTGAAAACCGGAAATGTTTGACAAGTTGGGAACTATATATAGCCTGCAGCATTACCTGGCAAAATGATCTGGCTCTGGAAAGAATAATAATAAAAAACAAAAAAAAAACGGTATGGCAGTAACCCGCCGTTGACTTCTGTTAGGTAGGCGAGATCGAGAATGTTTGCAAGCGAGACCATAGCAGGACATGGTACGCTCTTTTATTTGCAGGAGGCGGCTCTGCTTAGGTGTGCCAGGAGTCCCAGTCTTATTTGTGCAGGTAGGAAAATGCTCTCTCCGATCTCCAAATCTCTTACTACGATTCATGGGCCAAAAGATTCATGGACCAAAAGATGGCTAGTGAAACAGGCCACGTCGTCTGCTTTTCCAGGCCGTCGGATCGACCGGCTGGATGGTTCAGATCGTGCAAATCTCGGATTTTTGCAAAATAGTACTTCTATTTACTGAAAATCAACCCGCAGTTATGTGTAGTTCATATCTATTTTTTACAAACCCCTCGAGCTTTACTTAAATCAATCCGCAGTCCGAGGGCCCCTCTTAGTACTGTTTGCAAAAACCCCCTCAGATTGTTTTTAATCAACCCGCAGTCCATCTTTTGGAAATGAACCCGCAAACCACCTATTCCTTCGTTAATTTACAAAATAGACCATATTTACTCATGAAATGAATCCACAGTCCATTTTTCTTCACTGCTTCACAAAAGTAATCTCATTTTTGCATAAGATCAACCAATGCTCCACCGCATGGCACTTATTTTTTGAAAAGGAACCTTCATATTTTATAGAACCAACCCACATCAATCTGAGACTCTATTTAATTCTTGAGTTTTAAAAAAATCATTAGAAGGTACAACGGCACTAAAATTCAAAAAAGTAATTTTACGCTACAACAGTTGGTAAATCAAAATATTTAATTTGTATTAGCGTAACTGATCCTCATGAACTGAAACAGATTTATACGAAGAACTAGAAAATGACCAAGATTTTTCCCTCTGGCTGTGGAGTCAGTCTTGTCCGGTTAAACACAACTGGACTACTTTATTTGGTATATTTGTCTGAGGTACTTGAGAGAGGATAATAAGAATATTTGATTATCATTTATCCAAATTTCCTAAAGCTGAATATTTTTTCCATACTGAATCAGGCACACTTCTTCCTTTGGTGGATCATTGAATAAAAAGTTCAAAAGAAGAACTGGAAAATGTGGAAGTGAGGTTTTCAGCCTACAACCAATCAAGTATATATGCAGAGGAACTTATGCAGAAGAATAATTGTACAGATACATCACCGTCAACAGGAAATTTCATCCCTAAAGCAGCAGGTTATCAAATTTCTTCCATTTCATTATAGCAGGATGCTATACTGTCTGCCTCCAAATTTGGATCGAGCTTATCATTAGTAATTTAAGATTTGTGTGTCATCTTGAGGATGTCCTCTCCCAACAGTGTTTCTTCAATATTTCTGCCTTATAAGGTGTTTTCAATGCATAGATTAATGCCATTTCTTTCATACTGAACAGGAGTTAATGTGTGAAGGCATGCTGATTTTCAGACATTAGTGTGTTCAAGTTGTCATATAACTACTGTTATTTCTAGGAGAATAATTAGAAGTAAACATGCATTCTTGTAGAGTGAGCTTTTCAATCTGCACATATTGAAAACTTGAATTATACGTACCTAAACTATTGATAGGTAGAACAATTTGACTGAGGAAGATTCCACCACCCCAAATCCATTGTCTCCAAATAGTTTCCCATAACTGTTTTGGTACACAATCTCTCTGTGCTCCTTCATTTTTCTGCCTCCACATTCAGCTGATTTCTCATCCTTTGATGGCTCAATAGGTACAAGTCCAATCAACATAACAGAATGTGAACATGTTAATATGGTCTTTGTACTTATGATTGGTTCTTCAGGATTGTACTTGTATGCTTGCCTTGGGTCCAAGGTGAAGTAGTTTCTTGATATATGGAAGGGTCCAACCATAACTCTTCCCTCCTCCAAAAGCCTACAGATTTTGTCCAAATCCTTGCTAGTGTATTCTTCGAATGATGATATATTCGAAATGCGACCGGTACCTATTTATGCAAGAACATGTTAGACACTAAGCAAGTTATTGATTTTGAGCTGACAACATGCTTTCATATGCTAAATTTTGTTTGTGTGCCGGTTTACTTTAGAAGCTTGTAAAGGAGCCATTTTTTCATAAATTACGAGCAAAAAGTGTAGCATGCGACATATGAAAGGAGATTAATAGGGTCTTACCATTTCTTTGCTGCATTTTCCTTTTCCTAGGACCCCCGTTTTCTTCAAGGCTTTCAATGCATTTTCTACTCTAGATATTCCCATCTGGCCATCAGATGTCTCTGACCCAAGTTCATTTCCAGTGAGTGCTTTGTACTGCCTCTCCATATCTTCTACACAAAATTTGATGGTAAATTTTCTCGGTGGTTCATCAATCGCTGCTTCCAATCTGTAATGGGTCTCTGTAGCAGCTAAGCAAGCATGTAGCGCACACTTTTCTGAACCAAGGGAAGAGATCAGCAAATTAACTTCGAGTTGTTAAAAGAGACAGGAAATTAGATTGTGTAACACATTTACCTGTGTTTCCCTGGTTTCTCATAGGAGCCAACAAGTGCTCTGGGATTCCAACCCAAATGAAGGGTGTGGATGATTTCTGGTAAAAACATATTTCCAAGAATTAATTCCTATACAGAAATACAACACTTGTTAGTGATCATAAGTTACCTGCACATTAGTATCGGCAATGAAATTCGTTCTTTTGAGCTGGTATTGCTGTGTCAATCGGTGCATTTTGGTGTTCATAGAAGATAACTCTGTGTATACAGATTGTAGCTGAGGCATCATATGACAGGCTAATACAATGTTTTTAATTCCAAAACTACATATTTTTGTTAGCAGATCACTTGATATTCTAGAAGCATCATCAGCAACAACCAAATCAACCACATGTCCATTTTTCTTATTCTGGAGGGAGAGAATGGTAGAGCAACTCAAGGGAGTGCAGATAACAATATTACTTGTGTCTAACAGATACTTCTTGATTTCTTCTCGTGTTTCAAATGCCTTCAACTTCAATGAGGATTTTATGAACTCCACTGTTTCAAGGCAGAGAGACATTTTTTTTCTCTCAGCCTACTAGCTGCAGCAGCTCCATCATGATAATAAGCTGATTCCTTGTGAGGAGGGGAAACACTGAAAACAAATTCCAGGGTATCGCTGTCAATGTTTTGATCTGTCAACCCCATTTGCATATCTGATAGTTGCTGCAGTAACCTGGTTATGTCATCAAGGTTGATGCCACTGAATGTCCATTCTGGAAGTCTTCTGATGAAATAGAAACATTGTCGCAAGTCCTTAATTGCTGAAGAGGCTTTCTTCTTGAAGAAACTTGGGAATGTAAGACTCTGACTACCTTTGCTGCTCACATGATGCTCATATAGGATCTTGCACTTCGTGATAGATTTTATCAGTTCTGTTGCCAACGGTCTCCAGAATAGGTACACATTACTGTACAAAATTGATTGTACATCAACATCCAACTGTAAAGTTCTCTTGTTCATACTAACTTCTTCAGCAAGAATGCACATCCTTCCAAAACTCACTAGTCCTGGACTGTTAGTTGTCAACTGGTCCACTGTATCAACTAACTGTGCAGCATCTCAAGTGGTAGGCACAACAACAATTGATTTGCTATCTTTATGAAGCTGCAGCAACATATAGCCAACCACTGTTGTCTTTCCACTTCCAGATGGACCCAATATTACATCATAGTGTCTTTCCTTGCTATTGACACCATGTATGATGGATTTAAGAGCACTAATCTGTTCCTGGTTTAGATTGTACTCTTCAAACTTAAAATCATGAATAGATTTTGTGGAACCTTCTTTTGCCTGCAACCAGACAGGGCAAAGCAAATATTTGTTACTACATCTGTGGACTGTGGTGGGCGTAGGGTTAAGCAAGGGCCGATTTCATAGGTGTAAAAGTTCGAAGTAAAGATATTAATGGCGGGATTAAAAAAAAGTAACATGGAAGCATCATCTTTCTGCAATGCATCTACAATCTGCATTGGAGGAGAAAAAAAACATGCGGGTGCTACAATGTAACCCAAAATCTCCCCCATATAAGAGTAAAAGATGCATGTGCAGCACAAAACCAAGATAAAATCTTTCTGCCCTCCCATCTACAATCTGCATTTGGAAGAGGAAATCACATGTGGGTGCTACAATGTAACCAAATGCTCCCTCCAGCAGTAAAAGATACATTGCAGATTTGCAGCACGATACCAAAGGTAGCATCTTTCTCTCATACCATATACGATCTGCATTGGGAAGGCTATAGTCAGTACCTTGAAGATTTCCTTCAGGTCCTCTTTGCCAGGCGGGGGTCCTGATTCCATCGCTTCCATCAATTCTCTAGTTGTATAGTTGTTGAACCGGAGTTAAATAATGAGTCAAATAATGAGTACCTGGATCCAGACAAAACTCCAAACATGTAAGAATAATTCCGAAAGAGAGAGCGCGGCTCACTTCAAAAACTTCTTTTTATTTACCAATGTCGCTAGAAATCGGAGCGAGAATTTCTTCTGGAAAGGTAATTCTTCGACTGGATGGAAATTCGTGTTGGTAGATTCGGACTCGCTCCTTACTTAAGAGTGCTTTACCCGTGACCTTTCTTGTTGCTCGCCGCCCTCCGATCGCGAGAAATACAAACTTGACACGAGAAATTGAAACGTGAGCAGAAGTTAGGGGCGGGTAGGGGAAATGGAGAAAAGGAGATCTGTGGATCATCTGGAGTCCTCTTTCCCGCTAGTATGGAGCAGTTATGATCAGGAATCTGTGAGGAGGGAGATCTTGGATCAAGCGATGCAAAACCCCATCTCTAAAGCCCAAACCCCAGGAGCAGCAGGGACAGAGAGAGCTCTCGGCTCTGCTTTCCCCAGTGAGTTACGCACGCCTCGTGGGACGGGTAAACGGGGGCGCGAGTTGCTTGGACGATCTATTATTATCTTAGTATGTTATAAATGAAGTCCTCAGGTTCGCCAATTGGGTTCAGAATAATAATAATAAAAAAGAATACAATATACTTATATACACCGTGTTATAAATGAAGTCATCATAGGACGGTTGCATCCCATGCATGGTTGGTTAACACACTAATAAAGAGGATCAAAGTAAAAGAACTGCTCAAACTATTTAGTAATATATAATTATCACCTTTCCAAGCTAATTCTCGTCATATCTTTAAACTAAAGGGTTTTTGGAGGATCTAAAAGGCTTAGAGGCCATAGTAGGTGCTGATAGGTGCCATTCAAATTTGAGTAGCAAGAGAGAGGCAGAGGTAAGAGTTAGCAAGTTATCATACCCTATGTATATAACCTTGGAGCATCGCTCTTGTGTGTTAGCATGCATGCATGTCTTTTATAGTAATAAACTCTGGAATTCTGGACCGTCTAAAGATCTGTTGACCCTACCTAAGCAGAGTGACCTTGTTTCCCTATTGTCTCCGGGCAATTTTGACACAGCTTCCCTGTAACTTGGGAGCCGAGGGAAACACAAGCACATATATATGACATACATCCACAAAATACAGAGATGAGCCGTATATAGATATAAAAAGACCACTATATCACACATCCGCAGAGACCCATCCAGATTAAACCACATAGCTTGTTACATATCACAAATGGTGCCACGAAGGACACCATAGAATTCACTAATAACCATTACATAGCCCATTACAAGGGACGGCACAAGTCCAAATCCTGACAAGAACATCAGGTCTACAGCAAGTACATTCCAGAGCCATGGCAGACATGTGAAGCATCAACACAGTCCTGAACTGTGGTGATGCTTCACATGTCTGCCACGAATTTGAACAGATCCATTCCAGAGCAAGATCAAATGATGATACTGTGAGAACGGTGCCTGTTGATACCATCTGCGTCTAGTAACCAAGAGGCCCAAACTACACCTACATGTTGAAGTCTGCTTAATTGCTTATTCACTCTTTTCTTGTGAGTCACAGAAATGTTGGTACCGGAGCTCTTACATAGACCGTAATACACTTCTTTCTGTAGAGTCACTATCAGTGTCAAGTTCAAGTATGGTATTTGCAGTATCCACCTGGCACATGTTGTTCTGCAACTCATGGCAGCTTCCCTGATCATACTCCTCAGCAAGCCAAGCTGCACTTTCTAGTTCACCAATGTTACGACATCCAGACAAAATCAGATCTAGCATTTTCCTTCGCACATCGTATACAGGATTGGGCTCAACCAGGCAGCCTTTACTGTAACTCTCCCTCAGAATGACTGTCTGGGCACTTCCCTTGGTCGAGATGTAGAAAATTCCCGGGTACTTAAGAAGAAGCTCCCGCAAGTTCACTTCCGTAGCAAAAACTCGTCTAAAGTGCGACAGTCTCTCAAGTGGTATCATCTTTTCTACTGTAAGGCTCAACAGTTCATGAAGAATACCAACAATACGTTTCTCAATCCGCTCCACATTGTGGATTGGATGCAAATCATTCTTCTCATAAGGCTTGGTATAGGGAAGCCTCTGCCAGTTCTTCAGTTTTTCCCTAAAGCCTTTCTCAATCTTAAATCCAGTAGGGAAGTTGATTGGAAAAGTGTATTTTGTCTCCGATTCAGCTAGCCATTTTTCAGTGTACTCTTTCTTCCTCCATTCTTCAATCTTAGCTACAGCTAATTCATCATCCCTAGAGACAAGTGACAGAGTATCAGGGGTTTCAAGATATAAATCATGTGGATACTTTGGTAGCATGGAAGACCTGTAATCATCAGGCAGCCCAAGTTCCTTTCTTACTAGCCATAATGCGTGCATATTCAGAGTTCCATTTGTAGAGAGCATGAGAAGTTTCTTCAGCCGCTGAACTATGTTGGTCTCATTCTCCCTGATCACTGCCTCTTCCTCTGCAATCAAGTCAGTCATCTTTTGTGTGATCTTGCAGCAATGGTTTCTCTTCACAGGGTGCATGTAAATCTGGAAAATGTGGGGATATTTCTTGAGGAAAGCGCCAATCTCAATGTTCAACCCGACCTCATGTCTCCACTTTGAAAGAAGTTGGAGAGAAGCATATTCATTCCTCTGCTGAGATATCAACTCACGTACAGCCAAGGCCAGCTTCAAGTTTCTCAGTTGAACCATTAGCTTGTCCAGCCTATGATCCCTTGTTCTGCCCTCCAGACGGGTTCTTGCTGAATCTACTGGCTTCTTCCATCTCCGCTGCACACCACACATAAAGGGACCATACTGAAATGTCCCACTCCCAGACAATATTCTCAGACCACGGGCATGCATGTTTCCTGGACCGAATATGATTGATGCCATCTGTTTGTATGTTAGAAATCCAATCCTTAGAATATACGAAGCTGCATCAAGAGCCACAAGTGCATCTGTAGGGCAATGACAACCTGCCAAAAGCTCAACACGTCTTCAGTTTTGCAAAGCATGTGATTGGCATGAGCGCACAGAGGAGGATTTCTGTATATGATTTCATCACAAACACAAGTAAGAAAGTGAGAACAAACCATGACACCATGTAGCATAGGAAACACAAGAAACCTAAAATTTTACCTTGCTAGGCACTTCATCGAACACGACATGTGCATACCCCGAGCCTGATGGACGAAGCCAGCTCAAGGCTGCGGCAAGCCTCAGTGACCTGATGGGGGACGAGAGGGCGCCGGCAGGGCTTCAAGATGGCTGTTGGAAAGAGCTAGGACGAAGCAGCGTGGGAGGATTCGGCCGGCGGGAAGTGGGCGGCCGGTGGCGTTGGGCTCTCGGAGTCGGAGGCGAGCAATGCAGGGAGCTCCTCTGTATCCGAGCGTTGCGTGCCTCTTGGGCCGTTGGATTCCGTAATCAGCAGCCATCGGGCCCGTCCGTTGCTGTTTCGGTCGGGGTTCCCTCCCCTCTCTGTCCCTCCCTCCCGCACCAGGGTTTAAGCAAGAGAGCAGCCAGCAGAGTCTCCTCGCCTCGCCGCCGACCAGCAGCCACCCAACGCCGCCCTCTCTCTCACCGGTTGCTTCCGCCGCCACCGTCTGCGCCGCTCCGCTTCTAGCCCCGACGTTGCCTCCTCTGCTGTGTCAAGCTCGAGCCCCATTCCGGGCTGGGATTGGGATTTGGGAACCCCGACTTCCCAACCCTAGTGAGGCGCGAGGGAACGAACAATCGGATCGACGATGCCGAGCTTCCCTCCGCCCGGCGCCGTCACCGTCTGCGAGATCAACCGCGACCTCGGTACCATCCTCGTATAATCGATTCCTACCCCCTTGACGACCTCTGAATCACTTGGTATCGGCGATTTGTGCTCATCCTGACCTGCCTTCTTCGCCGCGCAGTTGCGGCGGAGGCACTGTCCGACGACCGCGCCAAGGACGCATACGGCGATGTCCTCGTCAGTTTGCCCCGCTAAATGATTTCGCCTCTTTTATCTACGAGAAGCGAATTTGCTTATCTGAATTTGGGATTTGGCATTTGCAGGGAATGGTCTTCAGTCCTATCCCTTTCCAGCCAGACACTCTTCCCCCCATCCTCGAGCCCCCTGCTGCAGAGCAACCAGAGTCTACTGAGAACGTGCCCACAGCTAGTGTGACTTCCACCATATCCGAGTTCTTCAAACGGATGATCTTCCCTCCATTAAATGTGAGTTGGATTACTGCATCTGAAATACTTCCTCCAGCATACATTCTAATTTTTTTTGTCATTACCAAGTTATCTCAAAATTAAAGCCTCAAGTTTTTATCCTTGTGAAAAGTACCCTGTATTTGCCTCCTGATTGCTGAATTAGCTAGGTCCTTCCATGTGTTCTTTTTAGAAGAAAATCATTATACTCATGCTCATGAACAGTCATTCTGTTTTACCAGCCAAATCTGCTACAAGAATTTGACATCCAGAAAATAAGTTGGAATCCGCACAAGCATTGTCTAGCATTTGTGTCTGGGAAGAACCAGGTTATTGTACATGACTTTGAGGATTCAGGTGGGATCTGCCTACCTTGTTATGTTGTATTAATTTTATGAATTGAACTATATCCATCAACTTAGTTGCAGCCCATAATAATGACCGGCCCTTTTAACAGATGCTAAAGAGCCGTTCATTTTGACAAGTGACCAGCACACCAATGTTAAGGCTGTTGAGTGGAGACCAAATAGTGGCAAGATGATTGCAGTCGCCTGCAAGTGTGTATTACTACTGCCTGATCCTATAGCTCTTCAATCTGGCTCCTCACTCTTTTCATGTCTTAATAATTGCTGGCATATGTTACTTTTTGATTGAGGTGATCATTTTCTTTTTAGGGGAGGGATATGCCTCTGGTCAGCATCATATCTTGGCGATGTTCCATTCATGAAAGCTGGGGTCACCCCTTATTCCTTTAGTGCCTTCCCTAGAGGTTATGGTGGTCGGTGGATACTGGTGGATGTTCTTCGTGACTCTTCTGCTGAGCAAGTTACCGCGCTTTGTTGGAAGCCTGATGGAAGATATCCTTCATATAAATTTTCATAAGCATCTGGCAAAGGCTCTCGTTTGTTTTCATATATCTTGTTTTAGGACTACAATAACTTCAATGTCAGTGTGGGCTAACTGCATAAAATTAAATTTTTGCCAAATTCCTTATATCTACTATCCATTGTGGATACAGAAAAGTTTAAAATAGGAGTAGTTGTTGTTTGTGGGAAGAACCAACAGCTGTATATATTGTTTCCTTGACAAGTCTCCACATACTTGGCATCTGCCTCCTGTAATAGTCCATCTTTCACGATTTGGGATGTGTCTCAAGGTAGGCATAACTATCTTTTTCTAAATTCTGATGACCAATCCCATTTGATACAGAAATGTCTACTTATATCTGGAGACATTTTCTTTTGCTACAGGGTTGGGTACTCCTATACGGCGTGGATTAAGTAATATATCACTACTGCGGTGGTCACCTAGTGGAGATTATCTTCTAGCTGCTAAATTGTATGGTCAATTTTCATTTTTACATTTCTAGTTACTAATATTTCCAAAGATTTACAAAATTCATTATTATATTAGTGATGGAACTTTTCACTTCTGGGAGACAAACACATGGACTTCAGAACCTTGGTCTTCATCTAATGGATATGTGTCTGTACGTAACATCCTCAGTCCTAAATAGCTTTTTTTTTTAACATTTTCTACATTGGAGCACAATACTCAATTTAGTGCATTTTATAGATTTCTTCTTACTTTCGAGGTTATATGGGATCTGCTGGAAACAGATCATTTCCTTCATAGCTTTATTCATGAATCTGTTAGTTATCATATAAGTTATCTTGAACGTTGATATGTTTAGCATCTAACTGATGCATATGGAACATACCAATTTTCTCATTGCATATTGGATTTCAATACAAATACTTTAAGTTATGACAACGTTGTATTTTAGTTTTTATTAATTCTGAATGATTTGTAGTCCCAACAGCTGAAAATAGTTTGATTTTTAAAGAACAAATGATATGAGACTTACTTATTTGGTGGATAAATTCTTTTGGAAACAAATATAGATGCTTGTTTGGCAGTTAATAGTGACTAACTCTAATTTTGTAACTTGAATATTGTGAATATTGCATAAAGTTTAGTTTGATTTGATTGTATCTATGCTATAGCAACACATAAATATTAACATAGATGCTTGACCCGCATTTGACTCTAGTTTGGTTATTTGAATATTGTAAATATTGCATAAAGCTTAGCTTGATTTGATTGATATCTAAGCTATAGCAATACATAATCCTGCTTTATGGCAAATCTACTTGGCAGCAACACATGATGTGTCCAGTGTACCCTTACACATTGGATGGTATCTGTTCCACAACTGTTTACATGTTTGCTTATTTCTACTTTGGTTCCTGACAGGGAGCGAATTGGGACCCAGAAGGTCGTGTTGCATTGGTATCCTTTTCTAACTCTACTACACTTGGCTCAATTCACTTCTCATCTAAGCCACCATGTTTAGGTATATACAGATATCCCTGCAAATTTTTCTTTTTTGCTAAAACTATGCTGCTGTACTATTTGTGTGATGAATCCTTATAATTTGTCCTGTGTTCCTTTTCTTTAGATGCTCATCTTCTACCAGTTGAACTTCCAGAAATTTCCTCCCTGATTGTCAGGTACGAACATAGATATTAGAATAAGCTCTTGATCTTATGTGCACCTCATGCTACACAATTTTGCCATCTTGCATCCTCATTTAAGATTATGATATTTCAACTGCCTCATTTGCTATTAATTGGTAATTCATTTCCCATGTATGCAGTGAATCGACTCATCTAGCTCAGAAGCCGGTCTTAGTGTATCTAGCATAGGTTGTAGGATCACAAGGAAAGACAAGCACTTGTTAACTAACAGAAGCATGCAAACCATTTATTTCCGTAAATTATCTTCAAAATCTGCCTTTTACTACCACTGCCTGCACATTTTTTGTTCAGTAGTATACTTTGTATTTAGGAAGTTCACCCATTATATAGCCTAGACTAGAATCTTACTTTGATTCACATACTTATGCTTTAATTGCTTCATCAAGCCGAGGCATAGAAAAATTATCATGGGATGCTTCAGGGGAGCGTCTGGCATTGTCGTTCAAAGATGGAAATGAAATGTACCGTGGTCTTGTTGCTGTATATGACGTGAGGAGATCTCCACTTGTCTCAGTATCTCTAGTGTAAGAGCAAATTTTCTTTATACTGCATCATGTTAATCATGAACTTGTATTTCCATGTTATACCTTAACCATTCTTTGTTGATATTCCTTTGTGCACATCCAGTGGGTTCATTAGAGGACCTGGAGAAGGAGTGAAACCACTTGCTTTTGCTTTTCATAATAAATTTAAGCAAGGACCCTTGCTTTCTGTGGTAAGATATCTGTGAATCCTTCATATATGGTTAGACAACAATGGCTTGTGCTTCCAACTTGTTTTGCTCACATATGGTTCCACTGCACATGCAGTGCTGGAGCAGTGGCTGGTGCTGTACATATCCACTGATACTCCGTTCTCATTAACTCCAATGTAAGTTTCTTCAGAAGGCTTGATCTTTCAGTTACCTATGATGATGACTTGATATTTGTGTTGCCTACTGTTTTGATAATTTCACGTTTGTTTTCTTTTGCTGCCTAGCGTGGCGTCTCGCCAGTTCAGGACTGATTGTTTCAACTACTGCTGTCAACCTGGAATATCGAACGTTTCACATAGAGGTTGGAAAACAATTTTCGAAGTACTGTTGATGTCTTGTATAGATGTATTGCAAAGCCCTGCTTTTGTTAAGCAGGTGCAATTTCTATGCGCCTAGGAGAAATGCAAAGCATGAATTGCATCCCATATATGTAATGTAACATTGTAGCTTGAGAAAGGATGTCTGTCTATTAGCGGATTCGTCTCCAGATGTATTTGACCTGTATGTACATTTGCGCTGTCAATTTACTTTGGTGTAGAGGCATGCAAGAGCTGACGACATGTGTGGACGGAAGTTTTGGTCTAGAGTTCCTGCGCATTGGACAAGCTCGCTCACGTCGGGCGTCGTGGACGTGAGAAGCGGTCATGCCATAGCCGTCTAGCTATGGATTGGAGGAAAGGATGTTCATGCGAGCTAGTACTAGCAGCGAGCTGCCAAATCCTAGAAGGAAGCGTGAGCTGTGAGGTTGCCTGACATGATGATTAAACTAAGCCCGCCATCCTTTGCTAGCGTACTCAAGTAGAGGCCACGATGGTTTGCATAGACATCTGATGGCAGCGGAACCTCTATCACAGCTATGTTCTGGCTACCCAGGTCAAATTCAAGGATGTGAAGCTGACTGCTAAATAGAATCCAGTAAACCGAATTCCCAACCAGGACATTACGAGAGCAAACAACAAACCAAGATTCAGACTGGACCGCTGCGGAGACGACAGCACCCCATAAACGCAGACATGTGCACTGCGGCTGCCGTTCCACGCCAAAGCCACCTTGAAGGGGCCCTTGTCGCCGGAGGCACAGATTACCGCCCCGGGTACCTGTCCCAGTTAGGATCCGAGACGTGCGGAGTGCCTAGGAGGTGGTGCTCGCCTGCGACGGGGTTCCACACCAGGACCTGGCGGAGGCCGTAGCCGCAGCGAGTGCTACTGGTGAGGAGCACGCGCCCGTTCATTGGCGCAGCCAGCTGCGCCTTCGCAGCGCACGGGCACGGAGAAGCGCTCGGCAGCGCGGGGAGGCGGAGGAGGATCTCGGCGAGGAGGTCGTCGACGTCGATCGGGGACGGCCGGGTGTGGCTTGGGAAGGGCGGAGAGGATGTGGTCAGACACCGAGGCTGGCTAATCTCGAGTGGACTTGGCTCGGGAGGGCTCGGGCCGCAGGATTGTTCCAGTCGAGTCCATCTTACTATTTCTTGAGTTCATCAACAAACAATCTCTCTTAATTTCTTTCTTTTCTGAGAGTGGCTTTGTCAAATTATACTACGTTGTAATTTGGCACCACCAATGTAACAATGAACCAAGCGAGCACCAAAGGGATTGATTATAGTGGATCCGGAAATTGACAATAGTATAGTATAGTACAGTACAGTGGATCCAAAGCCAACGGCTACGCAAGCAAATTCAATCATGCAGAGCAAAGACATGAAACCTTTGGGCTAAAGCTAGAGATCATGGCTTACTTCCTAGACCATGGCACTGATTGACATCGCTGCATAGAGCAGATAGAGCATCTTGCCAACTAGGCACACATATAGGTACTGATGGGTACTCCACTAAACAGAAACCAAACTAGCACATAAACAGTCCGCAACCTTCCCTTGCAACATGCTTCAACAAAAGACACCAAGATCAATCAACTAGTGAAGAATTGGGAACAAGCTCTTCCAAGGCTTGCCGTCCACGTTTGCCACCAGCTCCTTCTTTCCATTTCTTTCCTGTTATCAGAGTCACCACCTAATCTCAAGACACTGTCTCTTGCAGTCGCTAATCCTGACTCTAAAGTAGTGATTCTCTTCACAAGAGAGTTGTTCTCATCATCAAGTAAGAAGGCATCCATCTCCATAAAATTCACCTTGTCATCAACTCATCATCAATCAAAGTTTCTTTGAATGAATGCAACGCGGCCAAAAGGACAGGGGAAACTTCTTCTGTGCCCATAGGACCATCATCTTCAGAAATGCCTCCTGTCACTCCAGTTTCCGAATCCTGCTGTGACATAAAGGGGATTCATATAAGTAATCATCTAAAATTTTGCGTAGGAAAATTTCAGCAGGGCAATAGAACCTAATAGACAGACCGATTTATTTAGCTTGTACAGAAGCAATGAAACCGAAATAAGAACAGTTGCATAACCACTGTCACCTCGGTTAGCATTATAAAGTAAGTGGACAAAGAACCAGCCTCAAATAACAGCAATATAGCCCTTTACATCCTTACGGTATCATACAATATGAGATGGAACTGGACAGCCACAGACGCTTCTGTCTAGATTCTAAGGTTAGCCACAAGATGCTAAAAAACCAAAAACATCTTTAGCATCGATCAACATCATGTTGAACTGCGAAAGACATAGGAAGCTATCATGGTCTGACTGCAAAAAACAATGACTTCAGAACAAGTCCACAAGGTTGCTTTCGGGTGGCAGAAAAGTTAAGCCCATGAACAATAACCATTGGAAAAGGGGATTAGTATGCGAACCCTATCCCCCTATTTGATTTGAAAGGCACAAAAAATAAGAAAAATCTTTTTGCTACAAAGTCGCAGTTCAAATACATCTTAGTGGAGTCCAGGATGGAAGGACAGTAAATTCCTCAACCTATAAAACACTTTGGTGGATGCTGGTCCACTATATCATCTACTTCGATGATGCATAGTATGATGTAAGGCACATCAGATTCAATATGTCTGAGAGAAAACACCTGACACACTCAATTTTGATGAACTGGCACATAGGTCATATCTGGGTTTGAGAAAGTCACACGCAACACATATGCCTCATCATAAAAAAAAATCAAATATCATAGACCATAAGTTCCTAACAGTATGGCATCATTAGTGCAAATTGAAGTACAGGAGATTTCAATTATTCTTTACTCCCTGAACAGAAACATCAAATTGAGATGCAGCACCTACCATAAAGTAACCAGGAAAGAGAAATATGTGCATGCACGATCACAGATATACTGTTCTAGGAAAATTGCTTGCATGAATGCCATCAGCAGGAAATGATGAATAACCACATTCAAGCGCCAATAGGGAAAGACATGTCATACCAATTTTATGTTTACTAACTACTTCTTTGTTATAAACAACAGTAAGTCAATCTAAGAGCCTAAAGCCAGGGTAAGATAGACCAGCTAATAGTACCTATTTCGCAATAACCTCCTTGTGAGCCTTAAATGACAAAATCACATTCCATGCAAGGGCTACAAAATTAGCAGCAAGCACCTGAAAAAAAAATGGCAGTAAGTTGGTGAGGGCAAGACACAAAGCATGCTAATATGACAACTTGTGAACATGAGTATCTTCAAAGACCTGAAACTTCTGAGGAACAAAGTAAAAATTCAGAAACTGAAACGGTATCCATAATTGCCAATTTGCCAACACTGATGATAACCACTCCTGTAGATGTCAGAAATTAAAATTAGATAGCCAGAAAAGTGTATGCGCACGTCGTGCCAAGGGGTGAAAGAGTATGGTATGTTTCGGCTCACCTGCTTAAGCTTTGGCACTACAAGAGAAGGCTTTCCCTCCAAGGTGACTAGTAAGCTCATAAAAATGCCGATGAAAATGGGAGAGAAAATGAACTGAGAAGGAGAAGATTAAGACAACATCAAAAGCAAATACAATAATTGTAGAAACAAAGAAACTGAAGGACACGCAAGAAAATGTCATGACTACAGTATATTTCCTCAGGGTTGCAAGGGAGAGAGGAAAAGAATGCAAACCTGATCAAGTATAAGGCGAGCAATGGCACCTGATGCTCCGCTGATTGTCACTAATTTACTCAAATAAAGGTACCTGCATATGAAGACTAACTATCAAACAAAGAGCAGTGCCGGAGAATGCTGGCTACACTATGTACCGATAAAGTGATAATTACTTCAGCTCAGAAAAGATTACCAGACATGTAAAGTTGGCCCCACAAGGGCAAGCCCCAAAAATGTGAACACAAATGTTCTCCTTAAATCAAGCTCTGGAACTCGATCAATCACAAGCTGGAATAGAAAGAAAAGTGGATTTAGAACTACACATTTAAGTGTTTGAGCAGCAAACAACAGCGACTGCCATAAATATAGGATAAAAACACTTCAATGAGAGGCAAGCTTTCAACCTTAACAATTTCATAAAATGAAATCAGCATGTTTTCCAATCATTGCTGCGATACGCTTCTTGCTGCAGTCTCCTATAGTGTCAAACTGTCAATGGATTGGATTTCTTAGGTTGATTTCGTTTTCTTGCTTGTTAGTTGTTCGATTAAACTCTATATTTCAATTTTGACCTGCATACATTTATAGTTGATTTCACAAAGTTGGTAACAATACCATTTTTGTCATACAGTAGAATAGGAGTCTGTATTACTTTGCTTGTCTGAGAATTTTGGTTCTTTTTTTGAAAGACAGAATTTTGGTCTTTCAAGTTCCATAAGTACCTACCCCAGCAAAGGCCAGTGGAAATTATATATTACTGTTGTAAACAAAAATAACTCCACATAATCTAAAGAACGTCATGGTTGGCAACAAAATTTCAGTGGGATTATATTTCGGACACCAAGATTCATGGAGGATCCATACAACTGATTTGCACTGGGAAAAAAATCTGAACACAATTAGGTTTGTAGATAGTGCTTTGATTATATGAAATCATAAAACTTGACAGTTTTGTGGTCTACAAAACAAACAGAAACATAGACGTACTAGGCTGCCTGAAAGTCACTACGAAATCCATGCTGCATTGCATCAGACTGAAGCCAAATGCTGCAAATGTACCTGGCAGATGAGGTCCCCGGCCAGAGTTAGCACAGCAGAAGTGACCGCCTTAGTTGCAATCGGATTCTTATATAAACTTGTGCTAAAATCTTGAAAATAAGGATTCACTGTTAGTAGCTTTTTGGCAAAACAAACCCACCAGCCAAAAACCTTGCATACTAGGAGTCGGCTAAGTATATACCACTAGTCGGGTAAGTCTTGCTGAGTATTAGTTGCTCAGGGTTTGTTGCCCAAATTATTTTAGGTCTTACTGATGTAGATTTCTGTCCTTGTTGTGCTAAGTTCATTCACCTTGATGTGGATGGTTTTGAAGCCGTCGAACCAGATGCATAGTCGTTTGATGATCTCGGGTCGCACACGCGGAGGCTGAGTGTGCAATCCATCGTTCACGCCTTAATTACCGTAGTTGTCGGGTTTCCTTTATATCAGACTTTTATTCCAATTTCAGTTGGACTTGTGAATTATTTATGTATTCAAACTTGGCTTGTAAAACTAAATGTACCGTACTCGGTATTGTATTTGTAAGAACTCTGGCATATTTGTACTATCTGTGCTCACCTTCGAGTGAGAGTTCTGATGTTTGTTTCGATCGATGAAATCAGAGGTTAAATCGGGATGCTACCCGACAGACTGTCGAATTACAACGTTTTAAGCGCGCGTTGACCGAATTAAATATTCAAATGATGGTTGGCGCACTTAAGCCAGTTTAATTTGGATGGTTCTGCCACAGAAGTCCATGCTGCATTGCATCAGACTGAAGCCAAATGCTGCAAATGTACCTGGCAGATGAGGTCCCCGGCCAGAGTTAGCACAGCAGAAGTGACTGCCTTAGTTGCAATCGGATTCTTATCAAGAGACATCAAATACCTGTAGCATTGCAAAAATACAGTTTGAAGATGTAGCATTGCATAAATACCTGTAGCAGCTGCAGGCAGAGCATAAGACATACTGAGCGCAGAATCGAATTACCATGCCAAGTAGAACCGCCAATCCTTCGCGCTGGTAGCGCTTCCTCCACTGGTTCCTGCAGCCGGAGCGGAATTGTTGCAACAGGAGGCGGCATGGAGCTGCTGGAGATGCCTGGCCCTGCGCGGGTGGGTGGCGGCTTGGGCGGAGAGGGTGGCGGGTCGGGGAGGAGGAAGAGCGAGGCGGCGGGAGTGGAGATGAGGCGAGGTGGGCCTCGTGGACACAGGCCGGGGTGCGAGGAGGAGCGCAAGGGCGGACACCATGGCCATCATGGCAGGATGGCACCTGCAGCTGCCTGCTATGGAGGACGGGGTTTTAACCAGGCGGGCCTAGGATTTGGGAGGCGGGTATTCAAAACTCTAAATGGTGTACAAAATTTCTTTGACAGCTCAAAGTACACATTAATAGCACATAATTGAGTACCGATAATATAAATGGTTCATAACTTGAAATTGTTCAACATATAGATAATAGATGTACTAAATGATCAAAATATCAAAATACGGTTACAAGCAATCGAGTTTCAGAAATATTTTCCTCATTATGACACTACATCGGCATTGTTGTGAATTGTCCATTAATTTTGTAAATTACAATTACAGTTTTTACAAAATACGGACGAATTATCACTAACCTTTCAAGGTTAAGGGCTCGGTTGCCCTTGCCGGCTTGGCCCCGCCCCCCAGGTGCTTGCGTCTGGTTGCTGCCTTGCTGGAGCCGTCCCCTGTGCGCCTGCGCGGGCAGCGCTCCCTGGTCCTGGTCGCCGGCTCGCCGCCCTCGCCGCCGGCCGCATGTCGTGGTGCCGCCTGCCGCCGCTGCTCGTGGAGCGCTCCTGCCGCCGCCGCACCAGGGAAGAGATGGAGATGGCACGGCAGCCGTGGGCTTGGTGAAATGGATGACGCGTGAAGGGAGTGATGGGCTCGTCGTGCAAAGGCCCGCAGGTGCACAGGCCGGCCCATGCTTTAGGGCCCATCTACTACACCATCTTGTTACGTTTCTTTTATGTGTATGGAGAATTAATTGCACCTTGCCCATTATTGCAGAAACTAGCGCAAATACTACTCTCTCACACTCTCTCTCTCTCCTTAACTCTCATGCCACATAAGCAAAAAGATCCAATTTATCTAAGTATTCCATGTTGTACCTATAACAATGTGTCTAAACATAATTTTCTAATTTTGGGTACATATTAAGGTCAAACTATTATAGTATCACCACGCCGCGCATCGGCCTGGGTCAAAGCGCAAAGGACGCGCTTAATAGCTCTCCGATAATGCAAAAGACGTTAGTTTCTGCTCCGGCGCGTGTCCATCGATCCATCTATCTAGCTCTCATCGTCATCGTCATGTTACTGCTTTCTCCGTTTCAAATTGTAGATCGTTTTAGCAAATTAAAATATATATAGATTTTTTTATATATCTGTATGCCGCGGCTCACCAAATCAGGATGCCAGGGCCGGAGATTGCTTTGACGGTGTTTCCCTCCGTCCCTCTCCTCTCTTAATTATGAGAAACTCCATGGGACAGCTCGCCGTGGCTCTTCTTCCCCGTCGCCGGCCGGCCTCGGCATCCTGATTTGGTGAGCCGCGGCATGGCTGATGAGAGCTGTTTACAAGACCTTCAAGCCTATACGATGCGCCAGCTCGCTTTCCTCTAGTCGATCCGACCCGCTTGTTTCCGATCCGACGGCACGCACGACCCTAGGGGTGGACGGTAAATGAAATACCGTCCACCCACGGTCGGCGAACGTGCCACACCGTCCACCCCCCTGCCGCCCGTCAGCGCCTCACGAGCCACGAGCCACGGCTCACGGTGAACTAACACTGGGCTGCTTCGTGGGCTTTCAAGCCCATGCGACACACCACTTGCCTTCCTCCGCTCATTGCTGATCGGACGGCTACCATAACCTCAGCATCGATCAACGGTGTATGGTAGCCGTGGCGGGCGAAGCCGGCGCGTGCTGAATCGCTGCACGCAGAGACAGCTTCCCCAAAGCGAGCTCTGGTGCCCACCGACCTCACCGAAATCGTCGGGCATCAATGCCGTTCCCTTTCCCTGGCATCTGGATCAAACTGCAGAGGCACCTTACCATATTCCACGGAACGAGATTCTAGACCCACTTGCAGTTGTACAGAAAGAAGCAGAACAGAAACAGTTGCGCTACGCAACAGCTTGCATCTTGCAGAGTTGCAGTGAGAGTGGAGCACACACATGACGCAACTTCCATGGAGTGGGATGATAGATGGTCATAGAACATCACCGAGAAATTTGCTTGAAAGTCTAGTGGTGCGACTATCTGTTACCGAATTACTGTGAAACTGTTACCGACATCTACTCAAAGGAAAACCAAGGACGTTAGCTCCACAGCATGCATGTTTCATCTCTCAACTAATTTCTACCACACCAATCGCATGATTCCAGCTCGGTACATAATTGCTGGTGAGACAGACGGATCAGAGCTGAGTTCGTCAGGCGTCGATCCATGCACAGGCCGGACGTGGATCAGCCGAAGCCAACATCAGAGGCTGAAAGCTTTGTCCCGGAAAACAACGGAGAGCGCGCAGCGGCTGGGCTGGCATGCAGGCTGACAGCTGAGAACAGTGAACTGTAATAACGATGCATCTTTGGAGCATGAAGCACCTCATAGGTCGTGCGGCAGTTTGTCGAAGCTGGCCGGGGGAAGAATGAAGAGCCCTGGAAAGCCGTCCGCAGGAGTGGTTTCAGATTTCAGGAGGGGAGAGGAGGAACCCCGTTGAAGGAAGCAGTTTCAATTCGATCGTGGGAAGGGCGTGAGGCCTCCGGTCGCGCAGCCGCGGCCGTCGTGGTCAAGGCCGCCGACAGTGAGGAAGCCGCCGGCGCCGGCGACCACCTGGGCCCTGTCCCTTGTCCTTTGATTTTTTTAAAAAAAGTTAAAAAAATTAAATTCGAAAAAGGGTACTGACTTAGAAAATTTTTAAAAAGGGTACCTCCCACCCGACCAACAGGCGGGAGGCGTGGGGCCGGACACCTCCCGCCCATCCATCGGGCGGGAGGTGCCAAATCTTTTTCTAGACCCCTCCCGAGGGCCTCTTCACGAATAAGAAACTTTTTTTATTCGCCAAGAGACCCCTAATATGGCCATGGGGGCATCCCGCCCGCCCAACGGGCGGGAGATGCGGAGCCCCTACAGTGCAGAGGGGCATCCCGCCCGTTGGGCAGGCGGGAGGTTCCCCTTCCCCTGTATAAGCCCCCACCTGCCCCCTGAATTCTCATTTTATTCAGCAAAAACCAGGAAAAAAAGAAAGGGAGGAGAGGAAGAGAGGAGAGGAAGCGGCGAAGCCCTGTTCACACGTCGGTTTGGAGGTATATTCTCGTTCTAGTCGTATAATTACTTGAAAATAACTATAATCTAGGAAATATTTGTTAAGTTAGTTATATTTTGAATAGTTTTTAGTATTTTCAATTGTTTTTAGTATAATTTATATTCTGAATAATTTATAATCTGGAAAATATAATCTAGGAATCGCTGAAACTTAGGGTCGTTGTGTATTAATATGTAGTATAACTAGTTTATTAATAATTGACAGATATGTCTTCCGAGAAGGGTACTTTTAGTATATATTACGGAGAAGTAAATGTGATTTATGGGCCGAATGGGGTACATTTAAGTGAATTCAATAGTGCGGTTAGAGGAATTACCAGACCGCACGAGAGGACATTTGAATCCCTATGCAACTGGTTAATGAGCGGATTAAGGATTAATCAGGAGACATACACTGTGAGTGTTCAGTGCGTCATAAATCGTACCACTCACGCTTTAATCTGGGAGCTGATGCCACTTGCAAGCAACAATGACTGGTTAAGTTATCTGCAAAATGCAACTCATTGGCAATGGTCACTGGTACTCCTTGTCAGTGTGTACCAGAAGCCTTTGATAAACATCGAAACTGCTGTGGGGGATGAAGATGTTGATGAAGAAGTTGAGGAGCCAAATATTGAGACAGGTGGCACCGCAGCACCTTAATGCGTGGCTGATGAGGGGGGGAGAACATACCCCGTATTGTTGAACAGCTGCGAGACGAAGATCGTGAGTTGGATGAAGCAATGAATGCCGATTCGTCTGATGATGATGAGGATGTGCCTGAAGAATGGGTGAGCAGCGACTTCAGTCATCTTGTCATAGATGAGGGACCTAGCGTGCCTTGGGATTGCAGGAAGAACGAAGTTGTCCAGGGTGCGAGGTTCCAGTCAATTGATGAGGTGAAGAAAGCTGTTAAGTGTTGGTCTCTCTCTTATGCGAAAGTTCAAAACAGTCAAGTACAAGTCTTATAAGTACGATGTGGTATGTGTGAAGGAGAGCTGTTCGTGGCGGGTGCATGCCTATAAGGGCAAATGGAAAGATTATTGGGAATGCTCAATTGTCACTCAGCACACTTGTCATTTGCCGGGCGTGCAGAAGTCCCATCGCAACCTTACATCGCAATACATTGCAAACGAGATGTACGGGATGATAGTAGCCAACCTGTCATTTGAACCAAAGTCAATTATCAGGCATATTCAGGAGAAGTACAAGTATACCATCTTGTACGGGAAGGCCTGGAGTGCAAAACAGAAGGTGTTAGAGATGAGGTTTGGCACGTTCGAGGCTGCATATGATAATATTTCTCGATTGTTGGCCGTTATTTGTCAGAGAAATTCTGGAAGCTATTATGACCTGCAAAGTCTAGACAGATGACAAGGTCCGCCCATCATATTGCAGCAGGGCCTTTTTCAGCTTGGGTCCATGCATTAACGCATTCCAACACTGTGGGCCTATCCTGTGCATCGATGGGATCTTTCTCACAGCAAAGTATAGAGGGCAAATGCTGATAGCCATTGCAGCAGATGGAAACAATCAATTACTTCTGGTTGCTTTTACTTTTGTTGAAAGCGAGAACACAGGCAGTTGGTACTGGTTCTTGCAACGGGTTAAGCTTGCAGTCGTTCGGGACAGGGAAGATGTGTGCCTGCTACATGATCATCACGCCGGCATACTAAGGGCAATACTAGATTAGCAGAAGGGGTGTGTGGAGACCGGAGCCCCGTCCAAGTGGCGTGACATTCGCAGTAGGTGGTGCATGAGACACATAGGTGGTTAAGAGAGGGCGCCGTCAGACATGGCGTATTCGTAATGACATGGATGAGTTAGAGCTCCATACGAGGATACAGCGCTGCAGTGCATGTAACCAGAGTGGACACACATATAAACGTTATCCGAACAATGATGCTGGGCCTAGTTCTGCTGAAGCTGGCGCTACAGGTGATGCTACAGATGGAAGACCTCCGGTTGCATCAAGGAGTGGGAGACGTTGCCGATTGAGTGCTACTATGACATGAGGCATCGTTTAGTTGTAATTTTATTTGAACATTGTTTGCTCATATGTAATATTTGCCGCGTTGAGTTTGTATCAGATCTGGATGTGTATTTGTAATTTTAACAGACCATTATATGTATTTGTAATATTTGCCGTAGTGACTTTTAACAGATCATTATGTGTGTTTGTAATTGTAACTGTGACTTGGCATTTGTATACTCTCTGTTGTATTCGTTAAGTATATTTCTAATATATGTATCGTACTTAATTTTTCATGCAGATATGGCACAGACACCGGAGCTCATGACGCGAGCACCGACGTACGGCACAGGTCGTACCTGGCAGCGGTGGAGGAGCCTTATCCGCCCGAGATGAATGGGCTGTGGCATGAGGACAGACCCACGATGGGTTCTCTTTGAACCGATCGACGGGTAAACTCTTTAATTTACTGTTGTACATTTCTGTATATGCAAAGTACCGACACAGTTGTGTAATTTTGTAGATGAGCTGGGCACATCGGCAGGTCCGAAAAGCATACCCGCAGTTCGTGTCCGAATTTGATCGGTTGCGGCCACATGATGTCATCTGGACCCCGTACACAGCTGCGGCTGTCCAGACACTTGCGCCGTACGGGTTATCCTCCCTGTGCACGCGTGACGCGGTGTACTGGCTCACAAAGGCGAATCTAGTGTTCGATATTGTCGTGGAGCCGTACTGCATCGAGCGAGTGATGAGGCAGTTCGGGCGACGACAGCACTTCCCTGTCCTACCCCGAGCATTCCAGGCCGTGCCGCGCAGCGTACACGAGTAAGTTTGTGATAACTCATTTTCTATTAATTATATAACCGTTATCATGAAATAATATTGTCTTCCAAATATTTGCAACAGATATTCGCGCAAGGGATATCATGGCAACGGAGTCAACTGAGTTGTCAAGCTGCAGGAGTACGTACGAGTGTGGCTAGACGCTCCTGACGATGTGTGGGACGAGCCGCAGCCACACACAGAGGCGTCTTACGACGCATACCTCCGCTGGTACCTCACTCACACACGTCCGTACGTCACTCTTTTACGTATTGATGACGCGGAGCATCAGCACCCGCCGACCATCTCGGACACATATCCCTTGTACCGTGATCAGGCGCAGCGTGGCGCGGTACGTCTTTCGCAACTTCAATTATTAAATCTTTTTAAAAAAATCGATAACAATATTACTCTGCTTCCCATTAACTCATGCAGATCGATCTGATCCACTGCGCGGAGGTCGAAACTGCATCTCAGATCACGTTGTTTGACCGTGGAGTACGTGTACCGGAGGCACAGTACAAAGAGAACTTTCATCGGATTCATGACAACTTGACGCGAGCGTTACGTGCACTGACGTGTTACAGCAGAGACGACATGGGGGCCTCCAGCACATCTCATACGTCTGCCCACGTGTACACAGCTGGCCCATCGACCTCTGCAGCACCGCACACAGCGTCCAGCGGTACTGCCACCAGTTCGAGCTGTAAGTCCTTTATAATTGCTATTTTGATCAATTTTGATTTACACAACTAATTTCGTTTGTTTTTATAGTGATGCACTCGACAGCAATGGGGCCTCCTCCTGCAAGAATGGAGCCTCAGACGTTTGGCGCCTATGCTCCACGAACATCTCTCCCGCCGGGTTCGATGCCAGCTGCTCTGTATTCTCAGGGCTTTACTCAGCATGCGTGGTTGATGGGTGCTCCTGCACACGGTGGTCTGTTCGGTGTGCTGGACAGACCTGGCGGCTGCGTCAGTTTGTCATAGCTGGAGGGCGGCGGCGCCGGGCCAAGCATCATTGGCCCCTCCCAGACGTATGACGCTCCACCTCTACAGACCCAGAATGACGCGTTCATGCCGGTGCTTCCTCCACCTCGTCCTCACCGTGCTCCAGATGCACTCACGTACTTGGAGGGGCACATACGCCGATGGCCTAGGACTAGGGGGAGGAACAAGAGAGCGCGAGGACCGAGACAGGCGGAGTAGATACTCCTGATTCGGTGGACTCTGTATATTTAAACTATTTTTTGTATCATACTACTTTATTTTTAATGGCTTGATGTATCGTACTACCGTAATATTTGGATTCTACGTTGCAAAATGTTATCACTTAACCATCTTCATACGAGTTTTAGATACCGTAGTCTTCTTCGTAAAATTGAACTAAAATTTTATATATATACAAAAGAGTATGGCGAATAAATCTTGTGTGGCAGAACCGCCTGAATTATTCCGATTCAAGTGCGCAGACCATCGCTGTACGGGCGACATGATCTCAACGCACTTCAAACGAAACAACTCATTGGTCTGTCGGGTCATCGCTCGATTCAACCACGATTACACAGGATCGATGTAGGTTTACCTCGCACAAAGGCGAGTCCAGCATTACAACAGCTCGCAACTTTTACACCACAGGATAATTAAACATTATTACACAGAGATTTTGTTTTTACCCTAACTAATACAAATTTATACAAGTATTGTTTGAAACTTTAGGTTTTTCAGACAGTACTTAGAGTTAGCAGCGGAAAAACAATGCGACTACATACATCGCAGCGGTTGGACCATACTTAGCCCCAAGCATGGCGTTACATCGAAGGGTCATTGCCGGTCGGGGACGGATCCCATTCCACGGACCAGCCAAACAGAACAGAACAGGTCCAAGGAGAACTAGCCACTGAGTCCTCGAATGGCATACCTGATAATAGCATTACTAGCAAGGCTGAGCATACTAATACTCAACAAGGCTTACCCGATCTTTGGGTATACTTAGCCCATAACTAGACCATGATAGGTTGAACGGCTCTAGTTTTCTTTTGTTGAAAAGCAACAGAGTATGTCCTTACTTTCATATTTTAGCTTTCAGATTCTAGTTTCTTTAGCCATTCTAGATAAGCACCTGTACAAGTCAAGTAAGGTAGATGTTAAGCATTCATCAAATTATTCCATTACTGTTTCTGTTCTTACTCTATGTGGCAGAAGTATCAAGTAGTCTCAATCTTCGCGAGAAACGGACGATTCCTGAATCGAATTTCATAACCTTGCAAGGGATCCTAACTCACATGCTCGGAAACTTTCCTTTCCAGGCAACCATTCCCCTCATATATATTCTGGGGCGTGGATCAGGGCCACCACAAGCGACTACAGTGCAGGACGTACGTCTACAGCGTGACTGTATGACCGTACTCCTATCTGCTATGCAGAACGTACTCCCACACGTCGGTGCGTGTGTGTAACAAAACCATAATTCGAGTGGTGGGGTAAGTCCACTTGCCGGGCCAATCAGGTACTAGGCTTACCGCGTACCATATTTATGGTATGTGGCTAGTACTTTTAAACACTTGACCACCACTACCACACACTACGGCCTTATCAAATTGATCAAAACAGACGGTACCATTCCAAGTCATGGTACTGCATATAATTCCGTCTGTGATCCTTATAGTGATTGCAAAATAGTAAACAATCAATTCCTATATCGCGCGAGTGACCGGAAATCACTAGACTTCCGCCGGTCTTATTAGCAGAGCATCTACTCATCCAGGACTTGGAAACATTACATAGGTGTCACACCCGATTTATAAGAACATAAACTGAGCAATCATATATGCGCCAGGATCAAGTCACGCATATATAAAACAGAATCATCAAGATATCACAACGTGTATCTCGAAATAAAAGCGTATAAATCGTAAATGAATATCTTTATTACAACTGAATCAAGAATCAATTCAAGGAATGCAGAAGCGTAAAATAAATACATGAAGAATAGGGCGCCACAGGGACGTCGGCTGGGAGACAACGCCTAGAAATCGTCGAGTCCGCTGCTGTAGTCCTCCATGTTGCCTGGTACTGAACAGCAGTCGAAGATATCCCAAAGAGAGCAGAAGAGTAGAGAAGGCAAGTGTGAGTACACAACTTGTACTCAACAAGTATAACACGAATTATGAGGCTCTAAGGTTAGCTGACTCAACTGCATTAGTTTTTAATCTTGGCAAATTTTTATTAGAGCTATTTACTACAAGTGGAAGAATTACCATGACCCAAGTTGCATAATAATTAATCAAAATTAACCACGAGTCTACTGAGAACCAAGCCAAACCACCAAAGGTAAACCCCACTAATCCGACGGAGGATCTGGGCCGCTCATAACCGTGAGCACGGCTAGTATACCAATTTTACACTCTCGAGAGGTTGCACAACTTTACCCACAAGTCGTGAGCTACACTAGTTGTTCATCACACTTCCTTAGGTGAGATGACTAGCAAGCGCACTACGAGACCGTTACAAAGGATCATGTTAGTAAGGTATAACCGCTAAGGTTTCTGGATCAGCAACGATGGGGCCCACCTCACGGGGGTACAAGACACACAGCACAGACCAAGTCGGAGGAGCAGGGACCATTGAAGCTTACCACCCCTCTTGCCCTGCAGGTAAGTTACTCCCAAACCAAAATGACCTAATTAGTAAGTCAAGACCGTCCCATTCTAATCTTGTGGTTGCGCGGTTGTCCCAGGTTGTCGCTCTATGAACCGGTCCTTATGGAGAGTGGCCAACCAAGCACTAAGCACCGTGCTAGCCCCCTAAACCATGTTTCTAACAAAAACACCTTTTATTGAGACGTGAGCCGCTCAAGCACACAGCATAGAGGGCCACTCTCATAATTAAGTTGCATATACCATTAATCAAATTTAATTAAAAGGACCATAATGTGTGAGAGGGCAGCACCTAGCACAACTAACCAAAATGCAACCCAAGGTATTTATATAAAGGATAAAAGTGGCTAGGAAATCCTTATAGGCGTACAATATTAAAATGCAGTATGAAATTATATTTAAAAGTGATAGGATGCTCATGTTATACTTGCCTTCCTCAAAGTTCTCCTGCTGCTGCTCAAAAGGGCTCTGAAGAAGGTGGCTCCTGGTACTCCTCCGATGGCTCAACGTCTACTCACGATCGCAACGCCAAAACATGGTCCACACAGGCACATACATGCAAAAAATGGTAAAAGATAAGAAACAGTACAACAATACAGCAAAAAAATACAAAACTGATCTAAAACTATTCTACGCGTTACAACGATCGCGTGAGCACAAAAACCATCTAAAACGGAGCTAAGACGCGAAACCTAGGGCTAAAACAAGGTCAAGGGGCTTAACTGTAAGGAAACAGAAGCTTCTAGGGGCTTCTGCTGAAAAACCGAGGGCCTAAACCTAATTAAACTATAGGCTCAGGGTCTAACGCACGAAAACACAGGGGCGGGACTGCGGACCCAAAAACCAGAAAGCTCAGGGGCTCCGGCACTAAAAACAGGACCTAAAAGGAATTTCTTTTGAACGGCGCCGGACTGCGGGTTGATTTCGGGAAAACATAGGGGTTCTTTAACAAAAACGCCAGGCCAAACCGATACCTTCCAATCTGAGCCATCGGATCTAGATCTAATGGCTCGGACCTAATCTGATCTGGATCTAATCGTAGGCGTTCACTTCGGATCGGACGGTTCATGATGGATCGGCTGCGGGGCGGCGGCGTTGGTCGCCGGAGACCAATTCCCGCGGCGGCGCGCGGCTCGGCTCACCAGACTTCGCCCTAAACGTCGCTCCGGGGGTCAAATCGACCGAGCTTTGGGTCGGGCATGATCAGCGCGTCATGCGTGATCCACCCGGGGCTAAGGCGGGGCTCGGGGATGCTCTGGGCTGCACGCACGGCGGCGGAGGCGGTCCTGCACGGCGGCGCACGTCGGCGTGTGCTGTTCTGGCCTAGGGACAAGCTAAGATTTACAACATCTAGCGCCAAAAGGATCAAGGGGGATGTGCTGATGCTCACCGAGGGCTTGAATCGACCGGAGCGATAGCGCAGGGTGATCGGCGGCGAGGTCCGAACGGTGGGGACGGGTGGCGTTCGTGGGGAGGGTCGGTGCAGGCCTGCCCCAAGCTTCTGATCCCCTCGGATCGGCTCGTGGTGTTCCTGCGGAGGTGCTACGGGGGTTAAGACAATCGGGGAAACACCGGCGGCAAGGAATTGAGGCGGCAGAACTTCTCACCGGCGGCGGTCCTCGGTGCGATTCCGGCCGTCGCACGGGCCGGGGTCACGGGTGAAGGCCTCGGGAAGCTTCCTGGCGCCGAGGTTGAGTTGATGCGGGGCTTGGTAAGGACGGAGATGCAGCGGGGCGACTGGGCCACGGCGGGGCAGAGAGCTCGGTGTGGCGGAGCAAGGCGGTGACGGCGCTGGAGCTCAGTGGCGGCTGCAGGTCTTAGGGTTAGGGTTCCAGGGGTGGGGGAAACCCTTTTGTAGGGCGGCGGGGCAGCCTCGGCGTGAGGGCCCAGGAAGGGGGCTTGCCGGGGATCTCGACGGCCGGTGCGCGTTGGGGAGAAGGGAAGAAGAGGGAAGACGGGGGAGCTGACGGGTGGGGCCAAAGAGCCAGAAAGAGAGAGGAGGAGGCACGGCTCGGGCTGGCCGATGGAAAGCGGGGAGCGGCCGATGGAAGCGAGCTGGGCGGCCGATGCGGGGCGGGGGGCGGCCGATGGACCGAGCGAGGGGGATCGGGCCGCAGGGGAAAGGAGGTCGGGTGCAAGGGGGAGAAAGAGAAGTGGGCCGGGGACTGGCTGTTGGGCCGCGGGAAGAAGAGAGAGAAGGGCCGAGCGGGAGAAGAAGCAGGCCCACGAGGGAGGAGGGGGAGAAGGACAGGCCGAACTTCGGTTGGGCTGGCTTCTCTTCTCGTTTTCCTTTCCCTTTTCTATTTCTTTTTCAAACAACTCAATTCTATTTGATTTCAAATGAGATTTGAATTCAAACTTAACCATTCAAACAAACAAAAGAGATGCACCAGCATGAATGCACAAACATGTAGACCCTAAAATAAATTTTAATTACTTGTGGTATCAAATTAGTTTAAATGTAGGATAAATCAAGAAAAACCTTAGAAATTTTATTTAAGCCAAATTAAATTTATTAAAATTTAGGAAATTTACATTAGGGTGTTACAATAGGTTCCTAAGTTTCATGCAACTAGGGTTTCATAACAACTCCTAACACTCAATGCACAAGATAGATATATAGTAACATAAGCGTATAATTTAAAATACTGGGTTATGCACTGGGGCTTGCCTTCTTGGGTGGGGCTGGAGTCAGGGATGTCAATAACTTCCGAACTTTGGTTCGGGGCTTCAGTTAAGTCCTCGGCGACGTCCACCTGGTCTTTAGACAAACCCTACTCGGTTTCTGGGACCAGTTTATAGATTCCGTCGTCGAGTGTCGTTGACTCTACATGATATGCAGTAATTTGAATTAGGTGATTATTGATTTAAGAACTTTACTTCACGATAAAGTTGCAATCCAACAATTCACTGTCAAAGCATCGCAAGACAAGAATTTGAATTCCAAGAATTCAAATCTACTTCTTATAAATTAAACCTATGATAGCAAGTTTTATTTTTAGTTTGAAATTTATAGAGGTTCTAGCCTTGAATTTTGACAAGTGTGTTTACCTCTATCAGACGAGCTTTCCATAAATTTTTCATAAATTTTTGAAAACAGAAACTAAGTCATTTGAATTTAATTCAAATTTCAAGTTTAAATCAAAACCTAAGGCAAAACAGTGCTATAAAATTATTCAAATACTAATATGCCTTACTCAACATTAGATCAACATATGGTAAAAAGATCTAAGCAGGAAAGCATTAGCATCATGCTTGAATAAATTGATTTCATTTTAAACTTGATTTGCACAAAATTTAAATGAGTTCAAGTTATGGTGTAGTATTGAAGGTGAAATTTGCACACAAGTTCACTTACACCTTAAACAGGTTGCATACCAAAAATCACATGAAATAAAGCTAGCATGCAAAAGTTATACACAAGATACCCTTTTGCTAAACTTTAAAATAACTCTAAAAGAATTTAGTTTAAAACTAAACTCTAGTAACAAAAGTTGTAGATCTAGACTCCTAGAGTACAATAAAACTAGTTTGACAATTTTTGGATTTTTGTACAAATTCCTATAGATTTTCAAATTTGACAGCTTTGAATTGGGGAAGGATACTGATATTTCACAGAAAAGACCCTAGAAAGATTTAAGAGGTTGCAATTGGGTCCTTGGCCGGGTTTTATAGAGAAGCCGATCGACGACGATCAAATTCTGGCGAGGGGGCTCACCGGCGGCAAGGGAAAAGTGGGGAAAAGGTTCAGGAGCTCACGGCGATTACGGGGGTGGCCGGAATCGAGGAAGAAAGGGGCTGAGGCGGTGGGTCGACGGTGAACCGAGCCGGTGCAGTGGGGCTACGAGGACGGCGGCGGCGTTCCGACGGTTGAAGTGTGGGAAGGCGACGAAGAAGTGGCTAGGAAGCTTCTTCGGGTAGATGTAGTGGTGGTGGTGAGCTCGGTGAGGGCTGAGAGGTGGCGGAGCGTCGGAACGGCGGCGAGCAAAAGCGGCGGCGGTGGAAGAGCTCACCGGCGCCATTGTCCGGGCAGCGTGGGTGCGAGGGAATGGAATTGAGCTGGTCAGGAAGCTTCAGTGGGAGGTGGGGGTGCTGGCGGAGCACTGGGTTGAGCGTGTGGGGCGACAGAGGCATCTGACGATGGCGGGCAGGAGCAACGGCGGAGTGGTGGCGACGGTGGTCAAGTGGAGAAGAAGTCGAGGAGGTGAAATGCAGCCGCGCAAGCGTGTAATTGAAGTCGTGGAAGACTCCTGGATGTGCTGCGAGAACAAGGAGGCACTGGCGAGCTGGAGCAGCGGCTGGCAGTCCGGCGACGTGCGTGGCGGCCTCGGGTGCCGGCGGCGCGACGTGAAGGGGCGGGAAGAGGCCAGCGGGGGTTGCACGGGCGGCGGGCGGGCGAGCTGAGCGCCATGTGGTGCGGGAAGGGCGGCGCGGGGGCAGCTGGCGGCTCGGGGAAGCGGCCGGCGGGCGGCGGGTGAGCACAGACGCGAAACAGAGGAGGAGGGGCTGGAGTTAGATGATGTGGACCTAGTTGGAATTTTTTAAAAGTGCAAGGACTCCACTGTAAAGTAAAATTATCTTTCAAACCATAGTTCAAATGCAAATATGCCCAAAAGCAAAAGTATAGAGTTTAAAGAGATCTACAACTTTGCTTTAAGGGTCAGCTTCAAAAGAGTTAGGTTTTTGAAATTATTTTGAAATCCGATAAACTATCAATTTTCGCATAAAACCTATTTAAAAATCACATTCCAATTGAAACCTTATGGTAGTTCCACTTCTTACAGTGGTTTAAAAGTAAATTCTTGCCTTTGCAAAACTATCCTTCATATATTTTGAAATTACCCTACCCTCAAACACATTTAGCAAAAGAACCCTAATTTTTCCATAATTACAAAAACACCCTTTAGCCTGTATTTAGGTTTGAAAAGCTTTTATCAAAGCAACACACACTTCATTCTAACAAGCACAACATATACTAAAATTTAATATGCCCATCTCCTAAGTACCTGAATGTCACATTTTGTATTTCAAAAAGTATGAATTTTAAATAGTTTGTAAAAACATAAATTCGAACAAAAAATAAGAAAGAAATAAATCCGCATTGTAGGGCACCTCCCGCCCGTTGGGCGGGCGGGATGCCTTTGCCGCCGCGGGAGGGGCCTCTTCACGAATAAGAAAAATTTCTTATTCGCGAAGAGGCCCTCGGAAGGGGACTGAAAAAAAGATTGGGCACCTCCCGCCCGTTGGATGGGCGGGAGGTGTCCAGCCGCACGCCTCCCGTCCGTTGATCAGGCAGGAGGTACCCATTTTTGAAAATTTTTCAAATCAGCACCCTTTTTCAAATTTAATTTTTTTAACCCCTTTTTTAAAAAGAATTCTTGTCCTCTCCTAGTTCGCCAGCGCCGAGCCGTCCCGGTGGAGTCGGTCGCAGGAATTCTGGCCCGTGCGCGCGCGCGGGTTCAGCCCAGTGCATCACAAGTCACGGCCCACGCCGATCACTGGGCTGCTTTCAAGCCCACGCGACGCACCCGCTCGCCTTGCTCCGCTCGGATTCCGCCGCTCGTTTCCGATCCGACGGCTCTCGTAACCCAATGGCAATGGTCAGGGGCCAAGCCACCGTCCGCCCCCTCGCCGCGGTCACCGCCGCTCCCGCCGCCGTGCGCCGGCCATTGGAGCGCGGCGCATGTCAGAGGACGCAGTTGCTTCGCCGCGCGTAGTTTCGTGTGGGAGACGCGGCTGGAACGGCATCGCCTCGCCGCCCTCGCACGGACGGCGGTCCGCAGACACACCGCGCCGGGCGTCAGCCAGCCTGCGCCACGGCGGTGAAGCGCTCCGGACAACGAAGCAGGAGCCTCTGTTCCTCGGACGCGTCTCCTGCTCCGGCAGGTGGGCGTTCAGCGCGTAGCACGAACTGACCGACCGCGCTGAGTCGCCGCTGATCGAGGATGCAGCAAGACCGACTTCCAGGAAGTGAACAGAGACCGGCGTCGAGCAAGTTACAGACAGAGAGCCAGCTTCCCAAAAAAACAAGATTGGGGCAAGCGACCTCTGATGCTCAGTGCTATTCTCGCAGAGCCTAAATATAGTAGTAACAGTACAAGGGGTAAGCACTAAGCAGCGACATGGTTAAACCTTAGAGGGGACAGGGGAAAACAATTAATGGGTTTCATTTATGTAAAATCATATCTAGTACACACTATTTTCAAGATAGTTTGTCTCTTACATGTATTGCCTACAAAACAATGTATTGTATGAGCCATTTCATCAATCAACTCAACGCCTTATTGCTGATGTGGAAATTATGGAAAAATATATAAGCCATCCTATACATACATACATGCATTGTGAATAATCTTAATGCCACAGATATACATTTGCGAATTATTATTTTTAAACGAACAGGCAGGAGATCTGAGCAAGCTCGGACTGAGCAAACAATAAAAAAAATAATACCGGCCGATTAGATTGGGATATCAACATCTGCCTACCACGCCAAGCACAGATCCAACACGTGCTGGTCTCCCTTCATTGTACGGTGAGCAAGTGGTCAACACCTTGTGCCACCTGTTGTGGCTTTTTTTTCCTTTTGCAATTATTTAGTCTCTATTAAAATGTGTGCACAATAAATGATGACCAGTAGTACATTGCATCATTAATTCGAGTGACATAAAGTCAAACCAGTCTTTCTGTATAGGGCTATCTCCGGCGATATCCTCCAAATCCCATCCCCTTTCTTTTTCCTCCATATCAACTTCATTCTCTATACCAAACTTAACTCCAACGACATCCTCTATTTCCATCTTTTATACCCCACAATCTTACTTTTCTATCATTTCTTCCAACCTCCGTTTCCCCCGAGCGCAATGCCCCGCAGCGCCGCCCCGCCCGCGCCGCCCCGCAGCGCCGCCCCTCCCGCGCCGCCCCGCACGCCGCCCCTCCCGCGCCGCAGCGCAGCCCCGCCGCCCGCGCCGCCCCGCCGCCCCTCCCGCGCCCTGCCGCCCCGTGCGCGGGAGCCGCCTCGAGCGCCCAGCCAGCCACCTCCCTCGTCGTGCGCTGTTCGGGCGCCCATTGCTGCCGGCGCCCCTCCTCCCGCGCTGCTACAGCCGCCCATCGTCCCGCGTTTGTCGGCCTGGTGCCGCCCCTCCTCCCGCACTATGGACTTCGAGGACTGGTTACAGCAAACCGAGATGGAGCAAGATGAACATCAGCGACAAATGGAGATGGAGCTAGATGATCTGGAGGACTTCACCCTCCTGACGATGTCCATGGGGGGTCCCTAGGTGCCTCGCGAAAGGGTGCCTCGCCAAATCGTGCCTCGTGATCACCATGAAGGATATCGTCGGATATGGGCAGACTACTTCGCTCCCCAGCCGGTGTATGGCGACCGGCTGTTTCGACAACGGTGCGTCGCATGCATGTGTAGCATAATGTGTCTGCGGTTTCATGGCGAGTGAACTAATACTTCCTGTCTTTGACTCCGCAGCTTCCGTATGCGACGGCATGTGTTCCTTCGGCTTGTCGACGCGGTGCAGAGGGTGGATCCTTATTTCATCCAGCGTCCGGACTGCATAGGCCTTATGGGAATATCTGCCTTGCAGAAGTGCGTGGCCGCCATTCGCATCCTGGCTTACGGATTACCAGCCAATGCGGTCGACGAGTATGTGCGTATCGGTCCCTCGACAGCTCAAGAGGCCTTGAAGCATTTCTGTCGAGCAGTCATCGATGCATTTGGTGGATACTATCTGCGAGCGCCAACTGAAGAGGATGTCCACCGCCTCGTCGAGGAAGGTGAACAACAGGGATTCCCGGGAATGCTTGGCAGCATAGACTGCATGCATTGGACGTGGCGTAATTGCCCATCATCGTGGAAGGGCATGTTCACCGGCCGTGGGAAGTCACCTTCTATGATTCTAGAGGCTGTTGCGTCCAGGAACCTATGGATTTGGCATGCTTACTTTGGAATGCCAGGTAGCTGCAACGACATCAACGTTCTTCATAGATCGAGTCTCTTTGACCGCTTCATGCAGGGGACCTCGACGCCAGTGAACTTCACAGTCAATGGGCATTCATACAACTTGGGATATTACCTTGCAGATGGAATCTACCCAGACTGGCCCGCATTTGTTAAGACGGTCCGTCAGCCGATGGAGATGAAGACTCGCCTCTTCGCCGCAAAACAAGAGGGTGCTCGGAAGGATATTGAGAGAGCATTTGGTGTGCTTCAGGCCCGGTGGGCAGTGATTCGTGGGCCGGCCTATCCATGGTACAGGGACGATGTGCGGGATATGATGACCGCATGCATAATTATGCATAACATGATCATCGAGGACGAGGGTGACAGGGCAACGAACACCATCTTTGAAAATCCCAGGCAGCATGTCGACCTATCAACGGGGAACTTGGGGGACCGACATGCTTTTGTTCGAGCACATCACCGGCTACGAGATCGTGATGTCCATTTTCGCCTGCAGTCGGACCTAATTGTGCATAATTGGAACCTACATGGGTCGAGAGTTACCAGTGCGACGGATGTGCCACATGTGTGACCCCATGCACGGCACACCCAATTACATGAGCTAAGAAGGTATGCAGTTGCTTTTCCATCTTTTGTTGGGGCTATGATCGTAATGTGCTAGTATAGAAGTATGGTCTAGCTAGTAATAATTGGTAGTGACATCATGTATCTTGAGAGTTAATTAAGACATAATTTCAATCTGAACAGTTGACTGAGAAAGGGCAACCAAATGAAACAGCATTAGTAAGCAAACGAACAGTCAATTCAACTTATGCATGTAAAGTGATAATGGGCATGGATCTGTTTATAGAAAACAGCCACAAACCATTGTTTAAAGGATGTGCAATGCTCAAACTTCTCATGGCCATATCATAGCTATTCAGATAATTGGATCTGGATCATGCACATATTAGTTGAAATATATTTCAAACAAAAATACTGGTGACACATACTTTTTGTAAAAGTTTGAGAAACATGTTATGCATTAGTTCTGAATCGTTCTTTTGAAAGAAAGTAATTGTCCAGAAAATGTTACATTTTATCCTTGACATTATAGGTTCTGGTTGACCACGCCGACTTCCTCAAGGAACTCCAGTGAAGCCCAGACACCCAGGTGCCATGCTAGATGTAGTAATGCTTGTCCGTGATGTAATAAATGGTGGTTGGTGCTTGGGTTTGTTCCTGCCATGATGAACTGAAAATAAAATGCTGCAGAGTTGTGCTTTTGCTAGTGAGGATTGGGGTTGGCTATGTGGTTCTGCCTGTTACTAGTATGCAATTGCTACCTGTAGCAATCTGTCTATTACACTGGATCAGTTTGCATGGTTGAATGGTGTTGGTTCACTGATATGTGCTGTTGCCTGCTGCTGTTTTGTCGTGAATTTGCTTCTGTAGGTACCAGGATATGCTGTTGCTGATCTTGCACTTATTCGTAGTTAATAATACATCATGTCCTAACTGAATCTTCATTGGCAATTTATGCAACTTTGCATGAGCCATCTGATCATGTTAATATTTCAGTGTCACTCTGATCGTGTTAATTTTTCGATGTTGCCTGATTTCCTTGTGAATACCCATTTTATTGGAGGTGGTGAACCTATCTACATTACCAGCTTATCGATACTGAACAAGGTGATTTCAAAGCTCTGAATGGCAATTCATGAATTGGTTATTTGGCTACTCTTCTTATTGAAACCCAAGGGTGTAGGTGTTTCATGCACCCATTCAGATACCATGAGCAGGCTCAACACTGTAATTTAGTAGCTATGGGATTGCAAATGGTCTCTCTTTTCTGTTGCGTCTTACATTCACGCATGCATACAAAACAGATCTCTTTGCTGGATCTCAGTTTTCCTTTTTGCCTCAAAACATTGCTCTTAACCACCATCTGATCCCCAGACACATTGTCTCGATGCATTGTGGTAAATTTTATCCTTTCAAGATTATTCCCTGATGACACTCCCTATATGTGTCGTGCAATCCTTGTACCGACACATTTTACCTTGTATTTGTTCCCTGCATATGTTCCCCACTGATGGATGATGAATCATGTGCTCATTCACTGTAGCTCTGGTTGAACATGTTATTCAGTTTGGGATTTCTGGAAATTGCCTGACTAGTCCCTTTGGTTCTAGAAGACGGTGTGGCTATTCAATACCACTTTTTTCAACCGAACAATATGCGACGTCTTCAGATGACATCAACTGTGTCATTTGGCTGCTGTTCTGTTGAACGCTGCCCAAACAAGTTTCACTGATTTATGGCGATGCAGAATAAACTGAATCGATGAATCAGTTGATGAATTTGTTACCTAGGCCACAGTAAACACAGGGTCAGGGTGTTGTACGCAAATATTTGTGGGGAAAAAGAGCCTGTTCAAGGTTCACTTGCACTAGACCAACAGCAACAGTTTTCTGTTGCCAGACGTTCCAAAAATGCATACAGGAGAAACAAAACTAAGCTCCAGTGAGAAGTGAAAACCTATAGAGCTTCCGGTGATGTATCCTTTCTGTGATTCTCATTGTTATCTTATCTGTTAACTTCCTCTCAATATGTTACCCTTGATTAATAGCCACAAACCATGTGACAAAAAATGACATGTCCCAACTAGCACTGAATGTGTATTCCTGAAGACCATTTTTCTACTATGGTTTATGGTTTTTGCCAATTCTTGAAGAACGGGTGCATGAACAAGCATTGACACTCCTGTCTCTGTCTATCTGAACAAGCATGAACAATCAGAGAAACACTGTTGCTTGCTGGGACTTACAGGAGCTTCTCAACCTTCCACAAAAATAGAGTGCCAGCAGCAACAACCATCGCTTTGCTGATGAAGAGAGCACTCTTTTTCATCAAACTAAATGGAGTACAACACACAGTTCATTTAAACAATAATTCTCGCAGTTCATAGAACACTCAGCACTAAAAGTTCTCAAACATGTAACAATATCTCTCGCAGTTCATACAACACTCAGCACTAAAAGTTCTCAAACATGAAACGATAGTTCTAAGATCAGGAATACACGCAAAGTTCCGCAATCGTACACAAAGTTCTCAAATAATACAGACAACGCAGAGTTGGTAAGGCCGATACCAGTCAGGGAGGAGGCAACGAGTACTTTGCAAGGATCTACTCCTGCTGTTGCTTGTAGAACAGTCGTAGCGCTGGCGAGCACCTGTCGAGATCTATACTAAGAATACGTTCCTCTTCCGCGCGTTCTTCCTTGGCGGCCCGAGACCGCTCCATCTCCATCCGACTCTCCCTGTCATTCATCTCCATCTCCAGCCGCCTCTCCTCAAGCGCCAGACGACGTTCCTCCAGCTCCCTTTCCGTAGACATCTTCTTCTCCTGCAGCTCCCTGTCCGTAGTGATCTTCTTCTCCTGCAGCACAGCCATCGTGGTGTGGTGGCTGGCCATCTCAGCATGACTCTCCTTTATTAATGACAGCTTGTTGCCCCACATATCATTCATTTGTGAAATGTATTCCGACGAGGACGACGATGTGGCGGCCTTTTTCCTCGTTGCTTTAGTGGCATCCCTCCCAATCGGCCTCTTGCTCCCGCTGGAGGCCGGGGCATCAGACTCGGCTGGACCGCCCACTCCGTTGGCACCACCAGCTGCTGCATCGGAGGAGTCGTCGTCGAGCACAAGTACCTTGGAGTGAGCCCCAATGCACGCCTCCCACTTTGGCTCATCCTTCAATGACTTCCAGGAGTGCATCTGGGTGAAAGGCTTCTGCAATGCCGCAGCATACCGAGCCATTGCCTCCGTCGTCTGCAGATGCTCAGAATAGACAAAAATGAGGTGTATCAATTGTATAAATTGGATATCTGTATATAAGTAAAATCCAGGTCCATGTTGTCCATGAATGCAACAGTACAGAAGTTGAGAAGCATGTCAAGTACCTTGTCCGCGTTCGACATGCCGCTGGGATTCAAACGCAGAACGCTACTGTAAAACTCGGAAAACTTGGTGCAGCACTCTTTGATGTAGTCCCAACGAGTCGTGAGCGACTTCTGAGATCTCTCCGGGTAAACCCCTCGAGATGAGTTGTAGCCTTTCATGATCCGTAACCAAAACCCTTCTTTCCGCTGCCCGGTATTGACAACCGGGTCAGTACTTATGTTTAGCCACCACTTTGTCAGGTTTACGCCTTCTTCGGGATTGAAATTGGGAAGCTTGACCTTCGGACCACTTTTCCTAGCATCGGGGTCGCCCCCTCGGACCCTTGGACCTTCACTGACCTGCTGCATTGGGGGTCCTGCTGGAGCCGGCATGGTTGGTGGAGCAGGGTAAAAATAAGGAGGTACTGGTGGCGGCATTCCGTATGGATGGAAGGATCCCATCCAATGCTGCCGGCAGCATTGGCAGCAGCTTCAACCTCCTCTCTCTCGTCATTGTTGCTGCATCCTTGCATGGCATAATTTGTCACGCGGTCCATGACCCTACAAATCACAAAGCACAAAAAGTTGTGTGACTTACAATACAAAAGAGATATATATGAAATGTTCAGTTGAAATTGCCTATTTAAATACATTGTTCTGCTTATTCATTACAATATAATTGTATGACCCATAGCCATATTATTACATACTGAATTCTTGTTTTGCAAAAATTCACACCGCATACAACTGCTTACTCTTGTCCTCGTATTATTACCTAACAAAGGATCATATTATTGTCTAATGCAGTACCAAAAGATCCAAGAGAAGTGCTATGCTGCTAAAGGATGGCTATGACTTCAGGACTGATGACAAGGAAACAGAGACGATGGTCCAAGTAACTAGTCAAGAAGAATGTTGTTACTGTATGCACTCAGAATCTATTCTTTATATTCTCAAAAAAGAAGTAGAAAATAAAACACAAGGGTATGATGCGAAGCGTGAAGGGTAGCACATTTGAGATGATGCACTCTGAAATTAATGAAATAAAGAAGAGGGGGAAAAATATGCAAAGAAAAGGCAACAGGACAGCGGCTACGGCAATATCCAACACTGTCAGACTCTAATCTGCCTGTTGCTACAGGTGCATCAACTATCCATAATGCAGTATTATTGCTTATCTAAAAAAGTACCTATTGCGAACCATATTATTGTCTATCTAGAACAATATTATTGCATGATCCCTACCTATATTATTGCCTAAATCAGGTCCATGTTATTTGCCTGATGGCATGATCCTTTAAGCTGAATACATAAAAAAGACAGCAAAACTAAAAGATACAATAAGCTGAACACAAGTATTGTTAAAAGAGTGCCAAGATACAACTGCAAAATTGCTAATGCATAATAAATAATCAGCTTAACCATTACGTAAAAATGCTAGTAGATAATAGAAAAATTGCTTAACTGAAAGGGAAAGGAATGCTTGATAACTCAATCATCAGAAAACAATCAGGTAACCCCACAGTGTAAAACTTACTGCTCATCCTATTCAAAATAAATACTACTCCAACAAGCAAACGATCAGAAAACCTATGAGATAAATTGCTACTTGAACAACAAACAATCAGGTAACTTGCAGTCTAAAAATTCAACGCATTTTCGATTAGATGATGTGTGTATAACTGAAATTACAGCCATCACAAAGATCATGGCAGGAAGGATGTTGCTCAACCTTGGGTCAAATGCACAAAAGAACCTGCACATGATCACTCAGCAATGTCAGGAATGTCAAAACCAACAACAAATCGCTCATGCTTCAGAACCAAGATGTGCACATGCTTCAGCTAGCACCTCTCAAATGTTATACCAAACATCCCATGTCTACAGTTTGTGGACTGTAAGTTTAAGATCAATATCAGAAATTCCATAATAAAAAATAGTTCAGAACCAAGCCGTTCATCAAATATAGCTGTCACACAATCTCAACTACCAATATTTTCCCCAATAATGTCAGTTGAACTATTGCTAAAAAAATGACCAAAATGTAT
Organism: Panicum hallii; assembly: GCF_002211085.1. Classification (NCBI taxonomy): domain Eukaryota; kingdom Viridiplantae; phylum Streptophyta; class Magnoliopsida; order Poales; family Poaceae; genus Panicum; species Panicum hallii. The sequence goes on along the minus strand of NC_038044.1, from coordinate 904,879 downwards.
GTGGCAACTGGATCACTTGCATCACTGGTTTTGTATGAGCCCGCTCTAGCACAAAAACAACAAGCGCAAATTGATCATTAGAACCAACATTCCAATCATCCAACATGAAACAAATGGTAAAATAAAAACTGGTGAGGCTCTCCATGCCTAACCCCTAGCCCCAAATCCCCGAGCTGTAAGGGAGGTGCAAGAGGCAACCGTATTTCAGTATGAATCTTCTAGCAAATGCAGAACATGCTAGCACAAAGAGAAAGCTAACTTAAATTCCCATTACCATCAACACTATTACCATAGCAGCTACTTTAATCTACAAACCAAATTTGCCAATTCCAGCTTCACTAGCAAATCTTCTGTTCTATCACTAGAAACAACCCGCCATTGAATATCAGTTGTGCACAGCATAGATTATCCTTCTCCCATGGCCTAACCTCACCATCCAAGTTCAGAAAAGTACGAGAGGTATACCTTCCCCTCCGGCGCCGCTTCGAGGAAGACGGGATGTCGGGGGATCTGGAGATGAACCGCGGTCGAGGGCGTGCCGACCGTGGCCTCTTTCGTCTCCCTTCGCCGCTGCCCCCTCCCTTTGCAGATGACGGCCGAGAGTCACTCTCGCCTTCCCCTCGGCCGGCCCCGAAGGAGGAACTGCCGCAGTCCTCCAGATCCGCCGCGCGCCGGGACCCTGCTCGGCTGCTTCCTCCTGCGCCCGCGCGGAAGGGGATGGAGGACGCCGGCCGGGACTTCCTTCTCCCCGTGCGTAGGCCCCAGCCGCCCCCCGGCGGCCCTCGAGCGCAACGCCGCTGCCGACCGAGACGCGTCCGCCGCTCCTGCGCCTCCCACCGATCTGGCCCCGCCGCCCCTCTTCCAGATCTACTCGCCCGCGGCCCGCCGCACCCGCCAGGCCCTCCCCCACCGGCGACCCAACGGCGGCCGTCGCTTTCCCCTCCCCGGCAGTTTCCTCCCGCGGCCACGCGGAAGGGGTTGGTGGAGATGCGCTGGAGGGCGAGAGCGATGGAGGACGCCGGTCCTGCCTCCCTCTGTGCGGGACGCAGACCGCTTCCTCCATTTTACCGCACGCGTTGGAGAATATTGCCGGAGCGTTACGTTGCTACAGTAGCCTCGCCGCACCCTTTACAGCATATCGCTGGAGACAGCCTAAAATCCTTGCGCCACTCATCCTCATCTGACGACACAACATACCTTGCCAAGTAGAAAAGGAATCCGCCACGAAAATGGCCATGGCAGACGCCTCCTGCTTGAGCAGTGCGAGTGCCATCTTGCTCTACGCCGCTCTCTTCTTTGCCGGCGCTCACGCCGAGGCCGAGCCGACCGAGGTGGTAACCTCCGAATCCGAAGTCCCAAGCACACTCCCCCTCTGCAAGACGGTCGGCAGTGGCAGCACGGTCTTCGACGTCCAGTTCTGTCTGGAGGCGCTCGGCTCCGATTGGCCGGAGCGCCAACGCCGGCACGAACTACGGCACCTACTCCGTCATCGCCGCCGACCTCCTCACGGCCAACGCCACCAGCACGGCGACCAAGATCGACGGCCTGCTCCGGGAGCGCGGCGGCAAAGACGAGGAGGCCACGACGACGCGCTGCCTCCGGTCGTGCCGAGCGCTGTACGGAGGCGTGGTGCGAAGGCAGCCCGGCTGCGCGGCCGCCGTCAGGGGCAGGAGGGGCGGCGAGGCCACGAGTTGCCTGGAGACAGCTGCGAGCGCGGCGGAGGAGTGTGAGGAGGGGTTCGGGAAGAGCAAGGTAGCGTCGCCGATGACGATGGAGAACGACGACGCCTTCAAACTTGCCAAGCTCGCCGTCGCGCTGCTCAGCTGGGCTCGTTAGTTACTGAAGCAGCTTCTTGATGTGTCTACTGTCTAGTAGGGCGAACATGCTTCATTTTCTTTTCTGAAGAATGCGAACAAGGATGTGGCTCTCGTTTCAAATAAATAAAATGATGAGTAAAACATGCAAGCAAAGAAAACACATGGAGAAAGCAGCAAATCAGTCAACACCAAACCAACCTGATGTGATTTTTATTTAGTACTGTATCTCTGCATCGTGTTACACTATACAAAGCTTTATCAAGATGCTAACAGCAGCAACTCCCTGGTTGCTGCTATTTGCGTATCACACCATGCGTAGGGTATTTCCTCGTGTATCTGTCACCAGCCTTGTATGGGGGGTTACCAAGCCACTTCACATCTCCGCAACAAGCTTGGACGGCGCCAGCGCGAGATCGAACGTACTGAAGGAGTGAGGAGCCAGCGTGACCTGCATCTGCTCTGCGGCATTGCTCAGCTCGCTCTTCACCGGCGCAACCTGCACAATAGTTACAAACAGGCTTTGGATTCAGATGGGCCATAGGACAGCCGAAAACAGAGCGCAAACATGCATCGAGACAAATGGTCATTTTCAGACAAATGCAAGCGAAAGCAAGGGGCCAAAATTACCTTGTTTGGGTTACTGAAAGAATTTTCATCCATAACATTCCAGGATGTGAGAACAGTGGTGGTTGATCCCAGAGCATTAACACTAGCCTGAAGTCCAGTTGTGGAGATTGTGAGGCTAACAGCATCTGACCCAAAGTTTACAACCTGGACAAAAGCTTCTTGAGATCACGTGTTTGTAATCCTTCAGGTACAGGCTAAGATGGATGTGATAAATTTTACTTGCCTTTACTCTTAGGAAGCTATTCTCTGAATCTTGCCACGTAATTGCAGATGCTGCCAGAGAACCAGAGTAGCTGGAACTGATTGTGATTGGATGAAGCATAGCACCACTGGACTCACGGAAAAGTGTCTGCATCCAGTAGCTAGGAGTTCCATAATGTTGCCACGAGTTGAAGACAATAGCATCTGGGTTCCACCTGACAGTTTTATTCAAGCACAATTTACTCAATTTTAAATCAAAAATTAAAACAGAAGAAACAAAGAAAGCATCAACCCATAAATACTAACGTTCTGTCGTTGTCATTTACGAATAGTGGAGCGTAACTTGCCATCTGAACAATGTCACTGCAAAGAAACAACAAGAGGTCAAATAACTCACAGTAAAAACTTTCTTAGTAGTAAAACTAGAGCAGATGGAAGTCCATCAGGTTATGGTGGCCAAAGTGAAGAGACGTCATCTAAAATTTATCCATGAAAACTCAGGTCTGGTCATCATGGAACCAACAACCGACAATTTCAGTAATAGAGAGAGCACCTGTTCTTCTCCAGCCCAGTAAGGAAAGCAGCTTCCGCCAATGAAGCAAGAAGACTTCCTCTACCTGCGTCACTTCTCCAAACGGCGTACTCACTCACAAAAGCCTGCATTTGAATCGTATTCAGAAAGATGTTTGCTGTCTGAACAGGAGATAGTGATGCCAATAGGCACGAATGATGGTGTAAGAAAGGAAGAAAGTCAATGAATTGAGAGTCTTGAACATGAAAATAACATCACACACGGCAGTACTCGCGACTATGGCTCCACATATATATATATTTCTCGTAGTCCATTAGAATAACAATGGCCCCTAAGAATTTGTGACCTTATTCTTCCTCCTATCTCAAGAATTTGCGACCTTATTCTTCCTCCTATCTTTTTTTTGGGCTAGGATTTGCCTACGGAGTTGTAAGTTGTAACATTTCCAGGGCAGTGATTATATAAGAAACGCAGGACCCTTTTTAATTTTATACTATCCTAAGAACACCCCAAGAGAAATGTGTCAGGATGTCCTGAATCAGTGTAAATGATAGGTCATGAAAGAGAGTTATTTCTCAAGAATTTTCCTTGCGAAAGTTGAGACTTACCTTCGGTCCACTACGAGATGTTCTGTCAAACGTGCTCTTCATGTTAAACAAAGTCTTAGAATCGGTATATACCTAGCAAAAGAAGGATTTTTGAGATTTAAGAGGCGGCAAATTGACAACAAATTGTTAAACAGAACCACAAGAATCAAGACACGGAAAAACTGGGACAAATAGACTTGGCAACAAGAACTTTACATGGAAGTCGTATAAATCAGTAGGATGATCAAGTGGTTTAGATGAACCATCACAGTTTGAAATCATTTGAATATCTGGATATGCCTGCCTTATAGCATTGTAGAACTTGATGTAATTACCTGTTACAGAAATTGAGAATATCACGCCATGCAACTAAAAGTATGTTTCATTTATACTTATGTTTCATTTATACAAACAGATTGTAGGTGAAGTTATTTCCCTTGTCGACTACCACTAAGAATTTTGTTCTGCTTAATTTTCTTTTCCTAGTAAAGGGATATCGTGTAGCCCTTGTGCACAAGACCTTCTTGACTTGAACTCTACTAAGGATGCAATAAAGATGTAATTGAAAATTTACCGCGGTAAAATTTCTTCCCACAGTCTTCATTTCCAATTGCAACATATTTCACTGGGAATGGTTCAGGGTGTCCCATCGCAGCCCTAACAGAGCCCCATGTCGAATCTGCACTCCCCCTAGCAAATTCTAGACTGTCCAATACATCCTGTAGAAAAACAAACAGTTCCACAGCAATTAACCTACAATCAAGAATACAAAAACTACCTAAGTCTAGGAGATATAAGGTATCTTATTGAGTTAGCCACCATTCATATAAAGGAAGAAGCTAGTTCATGGACAATCTTTGTAATACGAGTGTACAACTCAAGTCAAGCATCATCTCTGCATATGAACTGCCTGAGTAGAAAGGAAAGGACTAAACCCATCACAATATCTTTTTCATCACTCAAGATTAAGAGAATAACTTCAGTATTATTCAAAACTGATCACATGTTATTATTCTCGTAATCTGAGTAATAAATTTTTCATCTTGAGATATGTTTCCTTGCTCACAAAAAAAATGAAATGCTATTATTCTGATATACAATGGTGATTTGCACCCATTGCTGAGAAAGTACAGTGCATTAAAGAAGTTGAAGACTCTTATATTTCTATAACAAAAAATGTTTAGTCTGCTAGAGAAATAACTATGGAGCTCATAGAAACATACCTTTACAAATGGAGCAATAGCAGCAGTATCAACTTCATCATTGTGGCTAACTCCTGAGTTTTATGGGTGGACTTTCAATCAGTTCAGAAGGCCAACAGTGATCAATGATTTAACAAGTCTGAAAACAATTACCATTGTTGAATACCCAGATTGGGGCAGCACCCAGGTCCTCCGCAAGCTTTGATGTACATTTCAAAGTTAATTGTTAAGAGGGACAATGATAGGAAAGGACAGGTGAATTGAAGCAGTGTGAACTTGTACCTGAAGAAATTCATAATATCCGAGTCCATCATCAGTCCAGTAATGCCAAACATCCCCAAAGTGTCCAGGCCTCTCTTCCCATGGACCAATAGATTCTCTCCACCTGAATGCATTTCTTAACCAATCACCTTCTACAAAGCAGCCTCCTGCAATAGTTGTATGGAATCTAGTCAATTACCAGCATGTATGAACATATATCAATCTATCATATATGTCCAAAAATCAAGAACCTGATTTCCAATCAGAAACGGTGGCGCATACCAGGAAATCTCAAGAATCGCGGTTTCAAATCCAAAAGCATGGATATAAGTTCTGTGCGAAAACCATGTCCCTGTGTGTAACGAGAAGCATTGTTGATAAATACTCATATAAACTTTTGCATGGTAATTATGACCTTATGCCGATACAGATCAATTTCATTTTCAAGATTTGACAAGATTAATAAATCTGGAGATATTGAGTACATGAAAAAAGACGAACCGACATATAAATTCAGCCAAACAGGGTATCCATTAGAAATATTTATTTGGTGATTTCATTCATCAAGCAAACCAAAGCAGTGAACTGGGTGCTACAGTACACTACTCTTCTCTTGAGATAAAGGGTTATAAGTGGTCAGTAGTATGGTTTGCAGGATGATGAAGTGCAGATCATAATAAAAATGTTGCAGCCAAGTGGGTGTCACAGAGTACACTGGCACATCATTGAGGTACCCAGCCCAATAGTCAATGGAAATGGGACATAATTATTGGATAACTGAAGGGGGGAGTCACAACCCCCTGACCTTTTTTTGGTTTAAAGGGGCAATGTTTTGTTGCTAGTCGGAAGTGAACGAGTGGTGCTTCATACTGAGAGGTTCACTACTAATCTATATTTATTATTCATATTTTATAAGGTTTTTTCTTGGCTTTAGTTGTGTCTTTCACTATAAGATCTAGAATAATACATTAATACTATAATATACCTTGTATGTGTCTTCAGGCATGAGTGAGACCTGATCAAACCAAACAACTCCTTTCTTGTTAGTTGTTATCTGAAGCCTTGAGGTTCTATTGGTTCCTTTAGCAACCAACTTCTGCTCCAGTTTTGTCCAATTTGATGTACCAGAAACTCTGCAACAAAGCAATCCTTTCAGCTATTGTGAACAACCAAATACTTTCCTTGATCCCGTCCCAATATTGAGAGAAAAGATACTAACGTTATAGTAGTTGAAGCCAGGTTTTGCAACCCATCAGAGCTTGTTAGTGAAACTGTCAAGTCCATTGTTTCTGGTGACTTAACGTACATAACAAGATTGTACGCCTTTCCATCTTCTATGTTCTGTAAGTTTAAATGATAGCATTATAGAAAGGAAAATAGTTGGAAAGGTTGGAAAAACAGAACATGTACTGAATATCATCCTAAGATCAGAACATGAAAGGTAACACTAGTAAACAGTATAAAGAAAATGCCTGGAGCTCTGATGGTCGTAATTCCTAACACTAATCCTTCAGCTATTGCTATCGTTACTGCAATTCGGAATTGGCGAAGTATGGAAAAAAATCACATAGCATAACTACATAAAGCTACAACAGTATCATACAAATTATTGATATCAACTAAATAGTCCTGATGAAACTATCCATTTCTCATACTGATATGATCATATGAACATGCAATATAATGTAAAGTCATACCATGCCCCAGAACCCTGGGTTGTAAATACCGACACCAGCAGTAGGACAGTCATCACAGAGGGCCTCCATCCTCAGAGCAACATTGTTTCGACTGAAACATGATGTACGATCAGTCGCCACAAATACGGAAGAGTCATCTCCAATAATGGACCATGGGTCGATATTTGAGGGAGTATGTGGGCCTCCAGCTTCAAAACCTGAAGCATAAATCCAGAAGCTGTTTATGCTAAACCATGCACTTGAACATCAACAGTTGACAGCAGCTCTGGCAAAAATGAGTTATTATGTTTTTCCAGCTCATGATCAAAATAAATTTGGTATTATTGCTTTAGAGAATGAATCATAGTATGCTCAGCAAATCATAGTTTGAAAAAAAAATGTTCAGGGAGAATGGATTTGAGTTAAACAATGTGCCAAATTATCACCTTAAAGCTATTAAATGGGAACTATTATTTTGCATCTCATTCACAGCAAAATAAGCAGGTCCAGTCTCTTGAAAGAAAGTTCATTCCAAAAGGCACAGTACAATCAAGAATAACCGGAGTACCTCTGTTACTAACAAGCTCTGCCCAAATTCCACCAGCTCCTGCATGATTGATCTCCTACAGTATAGCCAAATCATTCATGGGGTATATTTGGATTGTTCAGATCATATGTGGCAAAACATGAGAAGCCCAACAAACTGGCATGTATGAATAAATTACTGTCTCACCTCAAAAAATATCCCAAATAGTGTTTCAGGGATCTTTCGGGCTGACTGCGGTGAGGCGTCAACCTTGAGAGTTGCTGCCTGTGTGGCCACTAGTTCTGATGCTAGGCATCTGCAGCCCAGGCAGAATAGAAGCAAGAGGCAGAAGATTGTAGTAGAGGATGCTTCCTTGAAACCCATAGGCTTCCACTTGTAAGAACTAATGCAATGAGTGTGTCTATTAGACAAACAGAGAAGAAAGTCACTTGAGCTAGACTGAAACTGAATCTACAACAAAATAGCATCTCCATTTTAGAGAGAACAGAAGCATCAATAGAACAATCAAAAGGCAAACACATAGTAATGGTACATATAGAAAAGAACAGATGAACATCTAAAACAATGTATATGTAAGCTAGAGTAGTTTATATTCTTCTGTACACTGGAAATCTAAAACTGAAAAGCTGTGATAAAGAATAGGGCTAAATCATTATAAATGGGCAAAGACCAAAGAAGGGCCACGAAATTATCTATCACTTCGTTCATCAGACAAAAGCACATAGAGATTCGCCTTCAACTAACGCCGGACGCTCCTGTCTTTAAAGGTAAAAAAACGCACACGCAGAGATTAACCAGTTCTTCCCTCTTGGGCATTCCATCAAACAACTTCCCCACACAATCTAGAGCTCAAATTGGAACCAAAAGAACAGGAAACTAAATATCACAGAGCAAGTAGGTGAGAAAAGATGGTGTCTTTAGCGAGGCGCTCACCATGCATCCACCATCCAACACCTCCTCAGGAAGAAGAGGCGAGCTCCCGGTCCCGGATGCGAGTACAGGGCAGGGGCCCCGGAGGGGCGTGCGCTTAAGTAGAGGAAGACGAAGCCGTGGCTTTGAAGGGAAGTGTGCCTACGGACTACGGAAGCCACGCAAGGAGTGTGGTGGAGCCCTCCGCGGTCTAGACGCCCATCCTGTGCCGGAGACGGCGGACGTCAGGGGGCGCGCCGCGGCCAGTTGCTTGCCGGAGCGCGGCTCGTTCGGCGGCGGTTGGCTGCGCGCGGCTGCCGTCATGTGGGCCCGATGAGCGGCACTATCGCCTTATCCGCCTCATTTGGATTTTTATTCTTTTTCTTAATTAACAATCATTTCTGCCGGCGTACTAATCATGGAGCGAGCGAAGGCCCTTGATCTGGCTGTGGCAGTACGTGTGTGCTTCCACCCTAACCACTCACACTGTCACAAGCTACAAATTAGCCGGTTCATGATTTTTTCATGTGTTTCATGTCTTCTAGTTTCCACCCGCTCTGCTCCAAATAAATCTAAAAATACGAAAACAACTAATAATGTGCAGGCAAAATTCTACGGCCTAGCAAATCAATGCTTTGACGTGGCGCGCGTCATCACACTTGATGAAGCACTCAACAGCTAGCAAGCAAAGAGTGTCGCCTTGTTTAACTCCGGCCGTATCTTGCAATGAAGTTCAAACTGATGAGACTGTAAATATATAAGAGATGCATGGAGCAATTAAGAAAAGACACTAGTCACTCCTCACGTCCTTGCTACCATCCATCCATCATCACCATGTCAGTAAGGATGATGATTGATGAGGTCACATATATAAGTTGGCTACCACTAGCACTCTAGCAGTCTACTACGGAAATATTCCAGATCGCGCGCACGACCTGAAGCCAATCCGTTAAATAACACGTAACATTTTTTGATTATTATTCCGTATTAAAAAAAATGTCCCTTAAAAAACCATCCAAATATATTTGAATGTGATCTTATTTTGAAGATTTCGTTGCTGGTGCAGTCATATTTTAATTTAGGTATACAGTTTTAAAAATATATTTGGTTTCTTTTTTAAACCACGTGCCCAACCTATTATTATCCAAACATGTGACTACCATGATCCCTGGACAGAGGGCCGGGCACTCGCAGCTGCTTGTCTGGTTGGGCTGGCCACTACTGATGTATATAAATTGGCCCGGCCCAAACTGTTACTAGGCCGTACAGCGGAACTAATTTAGGTGAGTGGGCCGATCCAGCGCGTCAAATGCAGGCCCAACTACCAACATCTCCTCTAGCAGCCTCCCTCCGCTCCTCGCCGTCACTCTTCTCCAGTTCTCCGTTCCCGTTCTTGAAGAAAAATCGAGCAGCAGACGCGGCGAGGGCATCCCAGCACCACCGCCATCGAGCTCCAGAGAGGAAGGCCAGCCAGCCATGGATGCTTCGGTCCTCAACAACCCGCGGCTCAAGGCTCTCATAGAGGTATTCCACTCCAACCTAGACGTAAAGAACATCCGATTCCCCCCCTCCGGGTGGACGCTATTGCTCGATATACACCTAGGGCCTAGGCAGGCACCTATGATGCAAAGCTTAGTAAATCTTGGCTTGAATGTACTGGTTCTTCTTGCTGTGTGAACTATCAACCCCCCACGTGGATTTCGTATTTACCCCTTTTCCGTTGTTTAGACTTATTGTCTTATCATTATTATTCGTCGGTGTGCGCTGCTATAGTTCCTGGATAATAATAGAGCTAAGAGAATCTTTAATATGCTGAGAGCGATAGTGCCCCTGGATTCGGGGTTTAGAGGTGTGGCAGGGGTTCGTATCGAGATGTAACTGCTCTCAGATCCATTCTATAACTGGAGGTAGTACCAGATTTTTCTCCGTGCATAAACCATGCATAGCACTGACTGTATACTGATTTACTGAACTGTCTCTCTGCTAATTCTGGCTAAGCCTGAATTGACTCACACAGTTTTTCCTAAAAAAAATAGAAAATGTTTCCATCTGACCTAAACTAACTGGACTTCCTAACTGATTTTCTTGTAACCTGTACTTAACCACCATGTTAGTTCAGAAATGGAGGTAAAAGTGATTTTATGGATCCATATAATAATAAAAAAGAGTCTGGCCTCATGGTAACACAGAAACAGTTTAGTTTATAAGCTAGTTGCTTGAATTTAAACACTCTTGAATTCCCAAGTCTATGTGTGATTTATACAAGGAGCTGGCATGTTGCGTTCCTGTGAATTTAACTGAACCTAATGTCTGTACAGGATCTAAATATTGTTACTGCACACCGTTTCTATGAATGAGATTAACTACTTTTGGACAGCATCTATGATGGTTCTGTAGTGAAATTTGTGAGCTGTGAGGTTGTGAGTAGCATAAAAATTAGCATGTTTATACTTACAGATGTGTTGTGGTAATTTGCAAGGTCCTTTGTCTCGTATAACGTGCATGAGGAGTTATTAAAATATAAAAAGCACAAAAGTCTGCGTTTTGTAGTTAAGTAGTCGAACCTGAGGGGGGAAATGATGGTTAGTGATGTCAAGTTTCAAATTTGAAAAGAATAATTACAAGAGGCAATGATGCTTTCCTTCTAGTATGCTTCACAGAAACATGGCATTTTTTGTATTACCTTTGGTACTCAAGGAACTGATTTCTGTCTCAGTTTGATTTCATATCTGCATACTGGAGAGTTAACTAGTATCACCCTGGACCCTTCGAATCTTTAGTAGCATTTACAATTAGCATACGCGCGTCCAGTATCTCTTTGGAAAAAAGAGCCTGCGCAACTGAACTAGCACAATAATGGTTGCTCTGGCAGAAATAAAATTACTAAAAATTTCATGTGTTGCAGGAGGAGAGAACGAAGGCCTTGACAAATGAGCTCGTGGCAAAGTTGACTCATATTTGCTGGGACAAATGCGTAACTGGGAGCATCGGGAGCAGCTTCAGCAGGAGTGAGGCCTCGTGCTTGTCTAACTGCGCGAAACGCTTCGCAGAAGTGAAGATGATGACCATGCAACGCTTCACCGAGCGGTAGCTCAAGTCACATAGGCGTTTCTCTACAGCTAAAAATGTTGTACCCTCCGGACTGTCCAAATGGAGTACCTGTGTTATGCTGTAGCACGAGTTCTGCTATCTTTTTGCTAGCATACTTTGTTGGTGAGATTGATAGGAAGGCACCCAATGTACAATGTTCTTTTAGTACTTCTCTATGTTTTAACCTGGAGTGAAGCAGAGGCTAAAAAATGCTCCTACATGCGTTCTAAGGTGATGTGATGTTGGATTGAAATGATCATGAGCTGTTGTGCAACAAGGCCTACAAATTTACCATTCTATCCTGGCTACGTCAACTACACCGCTGATTCATCAGTTTAGTTGGCAACTACGGCGGTGTTTGGCACGGCTTCACTGCTGTTTCAGTTGTACCAAACGGCTCCGATTCCGGCTCCAGCTCCTCCAAAGAAAAGGAGTTGTACCAAACAGCTCCGATTCTGGCTCCAGCTCCTTCCGGCTCCAGCTCCAGCTTCTTCAAAGAAACCTCCTAAGGAGCTCCAGCTCCAGCTTCTCCGAACAAACCTCCTAAGGGAGCCATGCTAAATACCCCCTACAATTTTACACTCTTTTTAGTTGTTTCCAGCCAACTCCAGAGGTACGTATCTCAAGGTTTAACCAAGTCCAACGGTGGAGAGTGGATGTGGATTCACTGTTCTGCTTGGTGAGAGCCAGAGATTAATGAGCGGTGACACGACTGCCTGCTGTCCCGTGTTCGTATACGTGTATATATCTTCAGAGAAGCGACCTGAACGAGGAGCAACTCCACCACTGTGCCAGCACCCGGCGCCTTTTTCTTCCTACCTTTGTGAGCTCTGAAGAGTCCGTGCACTGTTTGCTCCAACGACATCCCCAAGGTTCCAGCTCTCATCTCATATTTCCTAGCTAATCTGCTACTCTGAAAGTTTTAGTTTCAACACCCAACTCTTGATTTTGCTAGTGTTCTTTAGGTGCGTGTAAGTGGTTGCCTAGAATAACCTAAGATTAGATTTGACTCTGAAAGAAATGGCCCTCTTTTTTCTGGTTGCTTGGGTTGGGCGATCTCCTCAATGTTGCAGAAATATATCATATTTCCCCCCATGTTTCTTTATTCGTACCTGCATTTTATTTTATTAATGTCTAAGGGTGGAAGAAGTAGCTCGCTGAAGCATTTGTGCTTTATGTGAATCCATCCACTTGAATCTGTAAGCATACTAGATACATATATCTAATGTGACTTCTCTGCGCTCAGCAACACATGTAGTGATCAATGGATATGCATTTTCTTAGATTTATTATTGTTGGACTTGAGAAGATATTATGCTCCTGTTATTTTCTTTTAGAAGTTGTTATTTGTCGTTGTTTGCTCGTCATCTCTGTTATCTCTTATATTTTATTTTGTGTCTATCATTTCTGTTTCTTATTTCTTATACATCCATCTCACTTGTTTAGTATACAATTTTGCATACATTTTGCACACGGTAATCACAGTTTGTTGGTTATTTTTACCACTGCTACCATCACAAATACAGACTGTTCGGTGACCTTTATTGACCATTGTTCAGTGCAACTACCAGGAGTTCACCATGAAGAACCTGCAAGATGAATCAGAAAATGATGATCAAGGGCAACCATTGGACATGAAGCCTTTGCGGTCATTAGCGCCAATGTTCCCGACTCCTCTGGGATATGATGTGACAACCCAGTCAACTGATCCAATGCTAGTTTTTGTCACGCCATTCAGGCCGCGCGCCTCGCCAGAACAATCTGCAGCATCATTTGGTCAACCGTTACCAAAGTCACCAATTCCTCTGAAGGCTACTCCAATCTCAGCAGCATTTCCCATTCCGCGACCTGAATATGAATCATCGGATGAAGACTGCAAGCTCTTTTCTGATCATAAAAAACCAACATCAACGTCACGGAAGACAACCAAGAGGACTCAGCAGGTTGGGTACTCCGATGCAGCTAACATCAAGCGCAGGTCAACAAAGAGAAGCCTCAACATAGAGCTCGCCTCCTGTCCATCCTCGTCAAGTGACCCAAATGAATCAGTTGAAGAAATCATGATGATGTTTGATTCACTTCGGCGCCGTATACTGCAACTAGATGAAAAGGAGGACGCAGGCAGGAGGGCTGACTTGAAAGCTGGTACTCTCATGATGCAGAATGGCCTGAGGATCAATAACCTGAAGACCATAGGACCTGTACCTGGTGTTGAAATTGGAGACATTTTCTTCTTCAGGATTGAAATGTGCATTGTAGGTTTACATGCACCTGCAATGGCTGGCATTGATTACATTTCCGCTAAGCATGTTGGAAACAATGATACTCTGGCTGTCAGCATCATCTCATCTGGTGGTTATGAGAATGATGACAATGACATGGACATTTTGGTGTACACAGGCCAGGGAGGCAATAGTCGGCACAAGGAGAAGCATGACCAGAAGCTTGAAAGAGGTAACCTCGCTCTCATGAACAGCATGAAAAGGAAAAACCTGATCAGGGTTGTGCGCAGTGCACAAGACCCTTTCTTTAGCTCGGGCAAAATTTACATCTATGATGGACTTTATCGGGTCGAAGATTCCTGGATGGACAAAGCAAAGAATGGCTTTAGTGTGTTCAAGTACAAGCTGAGAAGAGAGCTAGGACAGCCTGATGGAATTGCAGTTTGGAAGATGACTGAGAAGTGGAAAGCAAATCCTGCGACAAGAGACAAGGCTATACTACTGGATTTATCATCAAAAGTGGAGAACATACCTGTATGCCTTGTTAATGATGTTGATGATGAGAAAGGGCCAAGCTACTTCAACTATGTAACTGGAGTGGAGTATTTGAGGCCAGTTAGCAAGACAAAACCATTACAGAGCTGCAAGTGTCCTAGTGTGTGCTTGCCTGGTGATCCTAATTGTTCATGTTCACAACTGAACGGTGGTGATCTTCCTTACACCTCCTCTGGATTGCTTGTGAAGCATATTCCAATGCTTTATGAGTGCTCTTCCAGATGCCAGTGTTCTCAAAATTGTCGAAACAGGATCACACAGAAGGGTGTTTATCTGAACTTTGAGGTCTTTTGGACTGGCGATTGTGGATGGGGTGTCAGGTCTTGGGATCCCATTCGTGCTGGTACATTCATCTGTGAGTATGCTGGTAAAGTCATTGATGAAACAAATCTGAACATGGATGGCGAGGAAGATGAATATACCTTTTGCGCATCATGGCCTATTGATAAGGTTTTAAGATGGAACCTGGGAGCAGAATTGCTTGAAGACGCAAGTGCTAATGTCACAACTGAGAGACTAAAAAGATTACCTATTGTCATAAGTGCAAAAAGTTCAGGCAATGTGGCTCGCTTTCTGAACCATAGCTGTTCTCCAAATCTCATTTGGCAGCCTGTACAGTACGACCATGGCGACAACAGTTACCCACATATCATGTTTTTTGCAATGAAACATATTCCTCCCATGACTGAATTGACCTACGATTACGGAACAAGAGGAGCTCCTCCTGGAATTAAGGGAAAGTTTCCAAATGCTCCCAAACTCAAGCCGTGCCTCTGTGGCTCTACCAATTGCCGAGGTTCTTTCTGATAAAACTGAAAGACATGCTGGGAATGCACGAACTAATGTACTAAAGCAGGTAAACAAATCTTGTCATTTCTGATTGCTGTCCAACAAATTATTCTTACAAGTTACAACGTAAATTAGTATTGATCCATTCTGCTGAACTCTTTACTATTCTGTATATTTTTTTATGATGATTATTTCCTGTTTAGTGAATGTATCAATCACCACTATTAATATAATCATTCTGAACTTGAATACATCTTGCTCCGATGCTCAGTGGTTACTGGTTAGTAGATTACAGTCTTGTTTACATATTGAACAAAGTCTTATATGAGTAGCTGTTATTCTTTTATTTCTGCCCCCAGAAAAAGCACAAGAGAAGAAAACTTTTTATCAGGAGTGCAGGTCATTCCACACATAATGATAAGGCAGTTGACCACCCTATGTTTTGCTAAAATCTGGAAAAAAAATCGCTGACAACTAGAGTTAAAAATGCATTTCATTGCTCATGCATTTGTCAATGTGTGAAATTGTGGTA
Organism: Panicum hallii; assembly: GCF_002211085.1. NCBI lineage: Eukaryota > Viridiplantae > Streptophyta > Magnoliopsida > Poales > Poaceae > Panicum > Panicum hallii. Next base: position 889,332 of record NC_038044.1, on the reverse strand, counting down.
AAATTGAACAGTAAATTTTGGCAAGCTCAATATGGCCATGGTTGCCTAATGATGCTTCTGTCTTGTCTTTTCAGGTTGCACTGTTCCTTTGCACTGCTGCTGGCAACGGGGGATTGGTAGTAGGTTGAAATGCGCCAGGAGTCAGTGAGGCGCTTAGCTTTTGTGGCAGTGGGTATTTTGTGTAATGCATGTCTGGAATGCTCTAGTTTAGGAAAATTGTGTTGCCTCAGACTCTGGAATGCCAGTATGCGGTGGCATGTACATCTTGCGCTACCAACTGTTCTGTAATATAAGAAAAATGGTCTCTAGATGGCTCACAAGCATGATAATGTTTGTGATAAAATGTGAGCAAAGCTGCATAGTTGCCAGAGTAATGTCGTTACGTTTCTGCTATATCTTCCAGCATGGATAGACGGGGAAAACACACACAAAAATACAGTGGGAACTGAAGAAACCAAAAAAAAAGAATCATGTCTGAGCCCAGGTTCGAACTGGGGACCTTTAGTGTGTGAGACTAACGTGATAACCAACTACACCACCCAGACAGTCTGGCTGAAGGCCTGTAGAATACTCTTTTATCGTGGAACATGTAGGGACAGACAGACCTGAAAATGGGAATAACATGAGCATGATATCAATAGTTTTATGTGACCCAAACCATCATCTACATCAGAACAAGATGCAATAAAAAGGTTAGCTAATCCATCCTCATAACAATTAAAGGTGAGCCGGAGATCGGTCTTCTCTACCAAATCAAATTCTTAGGTAATTGGGGATTTATTGGCAAAATAAAAAATAAAATAAAATAAAACAATATGTGGAACTACAACTCTACAAACTGGTCAGAAGCTATTGAATATTCACCAGAAATCTCCACAGGAACACACCCCACACCTGAAATTCTGAAGTGATGGAACCGGGTCTGATCCCTCGTGATGATCTCTCTTCCATACACCTGCGAGATCATCATGATCCTGACGGGAGTGGAAGCGATTTGCGCAACGGCAATTGCAAACCTCTCACTCTGGTAGGACAGGACATTCTCTTTCAAAAAGGACAGGACATCAGCCTTGTCCTCATCCTTGGTATCAAACAGCATGGCTTCGGTACTCGGGTGATGACCGAGTTAATTCACTCCATCTGGCTTCAGTCTCTTCAACCATGGTGTATATATACCTCCATGTGTATTGCAGTTGTCACCCCATCATCCATCAACAACTCATGGAGATCGCTGTCTGTGTCCAGAACGCTCGAGCCAAGGCTCTTGTTGATGCCCCTGGACTTCATCTCCTTCCTCATCTTCTTCGCATCCTCTTGCCGCGTTCCAGCTTGCCATGAATCCCAGAGGCCTGGATAACTGACCTGTACGTTGCAGCATTAGGTGCGACATCATATCCATGCTCTGCATCATCAAGCCGACCTGCCCGGCTCAGCATATCAGCCATGCCGGCAGGTCGTGCTGGGGATCCTGTCGGACACCGGGCGGCACGCGGCGATCCTTCCGCACGGGGCGAAGACGTCGAGCAGCGCGGACCCTAGGACGCGGTCGCGGGCGGCGGGCTTCGGCGCCGAGGAATTTGAGCGAATATAATGGGTGGCGAGCGCGAGCGCGTCACCCGGGGCGCGCGGCGCGGAGAAGAGGCATGTAGGTGAACGCGTTGGGGCGGAGCGGGGAGAAGCCGGGCGTGAGGAGGAAGAGCACGGAACCGCGTCGATGTCCGATGTTCAGCAAGTTTGAAGCGTCCCCACGTCAGCGAAAACTTAAAAGTGATACTTTATCACTTTTATTACATCAGATGGTACATCACCGTACAACTCTACGCGGTAATGGGCAGTGAAGCGCCACTATCGCGAGGATTACAACTAAAACCCACACTACTACACTAGCTACGAAAACAGGGTCATCAGAGTCTCGTGCCATGCGGAACTCCAGCGGTGGCCCTAACCACAGGCAAGACTGGGTGCAGGACGAAACCCTACTCGACGTCTTCGGGGAGATAGTCTGGGTCTTCTGCTGTAAAAAGTAAGAATGGGGTGAGTACAAACGTACTCAGCAAGTCCAATCACACCCAGGGGGGCATAACAGAAATTAATGCACAGGACAGTCCAAGGATAAAGTTAGGGTTCATTTGCGGAAAACTCGGTTGTATGCAAATGTTAGTTTAAAAACATTTTTCAAAACCAGTTTTTAAGTACCAGGGAGCACATGATGTTGATCCACACGGAATCCAAGTTTTAAGCTGCTACCGGACTCCCCGTCCGCCGTAGCACACGGCACAACTGCCGGACACTCTCCAAACAACCCACACCAGTTCCACCATTCCCCAGAGAGAAACACTAGTTATGTGACCACACCATAACTTGCCCAATACCGTGGGCACGGCTATTCGAATAGATTTTAACTCTGCAGAGGTGTGCAACTTTACCCACAGGTGGGGTACCACAACACGATCACCTTAGTGTCGATGCAGATCCCAACAAAGCCATTACCCACCTTAGCTAGACCTGACTAGCCACCACGGGATCCATCAAGGGGTCATTCGACCTATCTTCGAGGTTTAACCGGGTCATAAGTCACACAAGGCTTATCCCTTCTCCTTGATCACCCGTTGCTCCCAGCTCTCTTGATGGCTATCAGACTAACTAGTGGGGTTTATGCTAAGCCGTTGCCCATACAACGGTCAAGTAGTGGTTTGCACGACAGGAAGCTAGGTGAGATGACACATCAACTCGGTCCTTAGGGGTGACAAGATGGCTATCTCCCTTCCTTGCTCAACCACGTAGGTACGAGCACACCAACGGCAATTCGCACGGAAATGCCATTCATCCCGTCTAACTCATCTTTCAAAACCACATTTTATCTCTTCCCACACACACACACATTTTTATTTATAAAACAGGTGGTCAAGGAATAGTCATCACAAATCAAGGGGTGGTTATCACAAAACAAGGGTGGCTATCCTACCATGTTTTCTCAAGCAAAACCATGCATTTTTATAAAACAGGCCAACGGGTTGTGTTCATAAAAACTAGAACAGAAACATGCATCAAAGGGCGGGATTGAACTTGCCATCTTCAAATCCTTGCGGGAGATCCTGATCGAAGCACTGTCCCTCGGGTTCGGGGTCGCCAAACTGGTCCTCGTTTGCTTGATCACAGTCGGGACCTTCTTCGTTCACTCCGTGTCCTACGACGCAAACAAACAGACACCCAATCAATCGAACGAACTAAAAGCCTTTATCGTTGAGCTCGAATCGGAAACAATTTAGTTATGGGGATAGGAGCAATATCTCTAGGTGGTTTCCTAATGACACGACCAAAACTATGCTAGAAAGGGTGTGGTAAAGTTTCAGGTCAATTCGGAGGTCGTTTGACGCATGAAATGACGAGGTGAAGAGGGGTTCAGGGGTTAAATAAGGGTCCAGGGGCTCATTTGAAAATAGTTATGAAATGGAAAAGGACTTAGTTATGATTTTTAGAAACATTTGGGGCATAGTAGAAAGGTGTAGGGGTTTATTTAGAATTGAATTTCTATAGTGAAGGGTCTATTTTGGATTATCGTAAAGAACTGGGATCCTTTTGCAAATAAAAGCAAAGAGTGGAAGGGTTCTTAAAAGAATAGGGGGAAAGGGGAGGGCCTAGGGGCAAGTTTGCCCTTTCTTCTTCCTCCCGTTGGCAGAGAACAGAGGAGGGGAGGGGGTCCTGCGCCTGGCCGATTACGGCGGTCCAGGGCTCGATGGTGGCCCGGGATGGGGGAAAAGGGAGGGGAGAAGGAGGGGGCTTGATTCCTGGCCTCACCTCGGGCCGGGGCGGCGTGAGGAGGCCGGACGACGGGAGCGGGCGGCAGCGGCTTTGGTGGCTCGGCGAGGCGGCGCTGGGGGCTTGGGGAGGGAGCTGGGAGTAGTGGTGGAGGCCGTGGGGGAGACGAGCTGCGCGGGGGCCTACTTATAGGCAGGTAAGGCGGTGGAAAGGAGGGGGCCGAACGGTGGCCGGCGGGCAGTGCGGGGCACCATTAATGGCGCTCCGGCTGCTTGCGGCCGTCGTGGAGCGGCGTGCGGGCGGCGAGCACGGGGTGAGGTGACGGCACGGGCAGGTGTGAGCGGGGCAGGCGGCTTTGTGCCGACGGCGGAGGACGCGGCGCTGCTGCTTGGCAGTGGCTTCGCGGTGGTGCACGTGGGAGGGGCCGGGCGCGGTGCGGGCACAGGAGCAACGGCGCGAGCGGCGAGGGCGGGGCGCCAGCGGCGGGCAGCACGGCGTGCAGCGTGGCCACGCGGTGCGCGCGCGGAGGAGGAAGGCAGCTGGTGCTTGGCGCGGCGGGGTGCGGGCCAGGGGCGTGCGAGCGTGCCGGAGCGCGCGCGCGTGCGCGACGCTGGTGGGGTCGGCCAGGAGCAGGCGTGCGCGTGCGCGAGGGAAGGGGGCGGCGTGGCTCGGAAGCCGGAGGCCGGGTGGTGCTCGGGAGCAGGGGAAGGAGGGAGGAGAAGGGAGGAGGGGGAAAGAGAGAAAAAAAGAGAGTGACGCGTGCCGGCGATATTCGCGGCGGCGACCGCGGCTGGTCGGCCATGCGCGCGTGACGTTCGCACGCTGCACGAGACGGGACAGTGGTCGGATTCGGTGTCGGCTCGGGGATTCGGGGAATTAGGGCTTCGGCGAAAGGATTCTAAAAAATATATTTTTAGCGTGTGATTTTTTGGTAAATTTTTGGGGTGTTACAAAGTTGAAGGCCTTTTTGCTTGATGACTACGTACTACTGGTGTGTGCCTGATGACTTGCGTGCACTGGTTTGTTGTATCCTTGAACGCTCGCCAGTTACTAGTTTAGAGAAGCTCCCTCTACGTAAGTTAGCTTCTGTATTTCTGAGATTCACCGCAACCTTTATTTCTGTGAAAGCAAGCAAGCAACTGCTCAGTTCATCATCCCATTCTGCCATGCATGCGCATTTACTTGGTGACCTGGATCAACTAATTGTCCTAATCATACTTTGATTCAGCATTTGATTCATACATGACCTGCTTTTTGTGACGGGATCCTGTATGTTTAGCTACCCCTTTGCTACTGCTATAGATGGGCTCATTTGGGTTTGGCCGCCGCTCATGGTCAGCAGGTCACCCCGCATCTCCCTCCTTAGTTCTTACGAGAGGACCTCCTCGTCGGAGGTCAATCAATTGGGTAATGCGCACATAAATGGGCCTCAAGGAAAGGGTCCAAATGAGCCCACTAGCTCCTGCAATTACGCTTTCTCTTGTTCCCGCTTTCTATGGAAGGGAAACGTAAACCGGCCGGCGTCTTAAACCTAGTGAGGAAACGCCTGGCTAAAACCCCATCTCTTGTTTCCCAGGCCCGTCTCCGCGAGCCTTCAATGGGGTAGGTTCAGATAAGCAGACTATTATAGACACCTACTCTACTTTGTAGTAACACCGATATCGTGTGAAATTACCTATTAATGTGTATGCATGCCGAAAATGAAATTGAAATGAAAACAAACAACCCAATTAAGAAGTTCAATCCATTGACTGCATAGGGGATGGCAGCAAGAAGTGTACGGAAGCAGTGATTGGGAAATGTGCTTCACAATTTCAGTTCTGTGTCATTGGTCAGGTTGAAAACTTGCCTTGATGGTGAAGTATTTTTGTCCTATATTTTTGGCTATTGCTGTTGCTTGCTACTTAAACACCTAAACTATAGTCCTAAATTTATTTTTTCTTTCTATTCCAGCTTGCGATGGATCAAGTTCCAAAGCTTGATTTGAGGAGAACATTCGTATTCACATTTTTGGGCCAACTTTACATGTATGGTAATCTCTTCTGAGCTGCAAAAGTAATTATCACTATGTAGTGTGTGTAGCATCATTTTCCACCACTATTGTCTGTTTGATAGTTAGTCGACATTTGCAGGTACTTGTATTTGAGTAAATTAGTGACAGTCAGCGGAGCGTCAGATGCCATTGCCTGCCTTATACTTGATCAGGTTTGCATTTTTTTTTTTGCATGTCCTGCGATTTCTTTGTTTCTACTATTATTTATTTTCTTTTGATGTTTTTAATCTCTTCTCATCCTGCTCAGTTCATTTTTTTTTCTCCCATTTTCATCGGAGTTTTATGAGCTTACGAGTCACCTTTGAGGGGAAACCCTCTCTTATAGTGCCAAAGCTGAAGCAGGTGAGGTGAACCTTTCCATACTCTTTGGTACGATATGCATGCACCCTGTTTCTTGCTATCTAGTTTTCATCTCTGACATCTACAAGAGTGGTTATCATCAGTGTTGGCAAATTGGCAATTATGGATACCTTTTCGGTTTTTGAATTTCTACTTTGTCCCTCGGAAGTTTCAGGTATTTTAAGATGCTCATGTCCACAAGGGGAAAACCATTTGTAATGGGGGAATCTCTCATATGGCCTGAGTTACTGAACATGCTACCAACAACAATGCGTGAGTTGCATGAATGGTACATGAGGGTCACTGCAGATGCAGACGTAATGTTCGCAGCTCGGTTAAACATAGTGATTTACATCAGGGGCTAGCTAACATATGGATCGAGTTTTAGAGTCTTTGTTTTCTATACCATCAAGACGCCGTGGACAAGTCCCTCATCTATGTAAATATTTTCTCTCATTTCTATATTATATTTCTATATTATAGCTCAACTACTTATGTGCTTTCTCATCCCCTCCCTTTTTTGTATCGTGTAGAATGAAGGTAAAATAATGCCAAAGAAGGGGGTACTATCACATCGGCTTCATGGATCCGGATGTTACAAAAGAGAATAGTGTAAACAGATGGCCAAATCGGATCGAGAACAATGTATTCGAAGCCTTGGATAGGCAGCATACTTGTGCATTCATTCTATTGCCGTACAACCTCAAGTGAGTACTTCGACTTTTTATTCATCCCTTCAATTTGATAATAAGTATATCCAACATTTAATCTATATATATGTATCAACAGCTTTCACTGGATCTTACTCAGTATCGAGATTGATCGAGCCCGAGTTGTGGTGTTCGACGGAAAGAGGACGCCAGTAACACAATATCAAAACTTCATAGACATTATCCAGAAGGTATGGGCTCGCTTCATCAAAAAGCACATAGGAGTTGCAGACACGTCGTGCGATCTTTACATCAATACAAACTTTCTAGTATGAATACAATTTGCAATTCGCACATCTAGTGTCATTTCTTTAAACACCATGAATATTTCATAACCCATCTACATATAGTGTATGAGATAAGCGGGAGGAAACAACTTATGTGGCTATTACGTATGTGAGTGGATCCACGACTTTACCGGCCCAAACAAAATGACGCAAAAAGATTTCGATATACGTCAATAACAATTTCTTGCATTTAATTACGTACATGTATGAACTTAAAATAATGATGTTTGTATGTGACAGTTTTGGAAAATGAAAGAAGGCACCATCGAACCGGAAAGTGTCAGGGCAATTCAAGAATCACTATGTGGATTCCTGATCGATGAGGTGATAAATCCCGCCGGCATAGGATAAGCGCAGGTCAATTGAATGAAAACAAGGAAGATGATGAACAAGAGTAATATTTAAAGTACTTGTAATGAAACTTGTGGCTATTTGTAATATTTGTAATATTTGATCCCAAATGTAATATTTGAAGTGTATATAAACTGTATATATATAATTAATATATATGCAGTCTTTGCTATACGAGATATGAATACGAATATAAATGCTAGCTATACGCAGAGGGATACGGATAGAATACGAATACAAATATGAATATGAATTAAAACTAAAAGGAAAAGAAAAGAAAAAAAGCAAACAATAAAACAAAAAAGAACTTAGTACCGGCAGCCGGTACTAAACTGCCGCCCCAACTGCTCTGCATGGCGAGTAGTTTAGTCCTGTTTGGTGTTACCAGCCGGTACTAAATACGGCATTTAATACCGGGCATTCGCATGCCACTTTAGTGCAATACTAACTGTGGGTTCCCGCCCGGTACTAAATACTCCCGGTACTAATACTCCGATACCTAGCAGTGAGGATCATGTATGGATTTGTAGGTTTCTCGGTGTGCATGATGTTGATCTATGTACTTCTGTTTTTTAGCATGAGTATGTCCGCTATTCTGCTATGATGGGTTAAATGAGCCACGAATGGGCAGGCCTGCCTCCTTTTAAGAGTTAAGGTCTTTCTGTCGTTCTCAGGAGAGACAGATTGTTGGGCATTGGCCTTGTGTTGGTTGGGTAACATTTCTTTACTAGATGAGCTGCGCTCGTGGTACTACCCGCCACTAGTTTGGATTTTGGAAAAGGAATGTTGGGTCCTTCGGCGGCACCTATGGCTATGGATGCCTGCCATCCTAACTGCATGGCATGGGTGACCCCGTCACTTCACTTAGGACGTGCGTTACACGCCGATCAACTGACGTGCCTAGCTAGTTCCTGGAACACTGCAATATATATATATATATATATATATATATATATATATATATATATATATATATATATATATATATATATATATGCGCATATGCATTGCCGGTCCAGCACCATCGATCACAAAGCCACTGCACCGCCGGAAAAGGAGCTGATCTGAGGGCCATGCGCCGCCGCTACCATCAATGTCGTTCAGGTATTGTGGCAGTGCGATCCCTGCTTGCAGCGGCTTCGGCGCTGCTCCTCTTGGTGGTGGCTGACGCAGCTGGTGGCGCCCATGGTGGCCAGCTGATCGGGCTGCCCAACTGCACCACCACCTGCGGCCGCGTGAGCGTGCCCTACCCCTTCGGCATCGAGCCCGGCTGCCAGCTGCCGGGGTTCAACCTCACCTGCAGCATCACCGGCTACAGCAAGCCGCGGCTGCTCTTCTGGCTCGCCGGTGACCACTACGTCATCACCAACATCTCGCTCGACAACTCCACCATGCGCTTCTGGCCGCGGCAGGAAATCAAGGTGCCGTCCCTGGTGCCGGAGCCGGAGGAGAAGGTGGTGCTCAACGAGACCACCGACCGCCCGGGCTGCCACCTCTTCTCCAAGCAGCTGGTCATGGACTGGGAGGTGGGGTCCAGAACGCTGCGCCCGCACGAGGCGCGCCCTGGGGACGCCACGTGCCCTCGGGATCTTAACAGCACGGCGTGCCACAGCAGCCACAGCACCTGCAGGGCCACCACCGGTCCATACAAGTTCAAGAGGAACGGCCTCAACCACACCACCGGCTACGTCTGCAAGTGCGACAAAGGTTACCAAGGCAACCCTTACCTCGCCCAAGGATGCCAAGGTAATTAAATGTGTGTGCCCATATTTTTGGCATCCTGATCACATGCGATGCTAATATAGCGGCATGGTTGTATTATTGTCTAAAAGCATATTACATTTCTAGTGTTTATTTTTAGCTTTTGGACATGCAAGATTTAACTGCATGTATGTGCATTTAATTACCTTTTTTCTTCTCTCTTTTTCGAGGTGCATAGGCATTTTAACTGTTTATTTTATTTTTCCAACTTTCTATGGTGCATGAGATGCACTTGATTAATTAACAGATTTAACTAAGGGTGACTAGATATTTTTCTGCGTGAGAAATCCAAGGAATGTACTTATTTTGGGAAAGATGTAGTATACAATGTATGTATACTTAAGGATTAAATTGCCCTTTACTACGCAACATGCACTAATATATGCTTGTGAGAAGGATGAAATTACTAACTTTTTTTGTGAGAAGGATGAAATTAATTTGTTTGTTTGTGCTTGATTTAGATGTCAACGAGTGCGAGCTTTCCGATACATGCTTTGGTAATTGCACAAATCTACCTGGCACATTTTTATGCCAGTGCCCCACGGGAACCGTCGGTGACCCATCTATTCGAAATGGCTGCATACCACCACATGATCTCGATACAGGTAACAATTACTTAACCCACACAAAACCAACCATATATAGGATTAACAAATTTTATTTCGTAAGTCTCTCAAAGATACACCTATGAAAAACAACATTTCTTCCAAATCCTTTCCAAAATCTTATATTCTAAATATATAACAATTTGGTGTGCGTCTCTCAGGGCTAATCATTGGGCTAATCATTGGCCTAGGAGCTGGGAGTGGCGAGATTATCCTGGTTCTATTTATAGGCGGCAGATTTATAATACGTATAATCCAGAGACGAAGAGAGAAAAGGATGAGACTATGGTTTTTCAAGCGAAACCGAGGGCAACTGCTACAGCAACTAGTATGCCAGAGAGCAGACATAGCAGAAAGAATGATCCTTCCTTTAGAAGAGCTAGAAAAAGCCACCAACAACTTTGATAAAGCTCGTGAGCTTGGTGGTGGAGGACATGGCACAGTGTACAAGGGAATTTTATCGAGTCTACATGTGGTGGCAATTAAGAAGTCAAAGATAGTCATACAAAGAGAAATCGATGAGTTCATCAACGAGGTTGCTATTCTTTCTCAAATAAACCATATAAATATTGTGAAGCTTCTTGGGTGTTGCCTTGAGACAGAAGTTCCTTTACTTGTTTATGAGTTTATTTCCAATGGTACTCTTCACAATCATCTTCATGTCGAAGCTTCGGTATCACTATCATGGAAAGATAGATTGAGGATTGCGGTTGAAATTGCCAAGGCTCTGTCATATCTTCATTCGCTTACTTCAACGCCAATAATACATAGAGATGTCAAGACTCCTAATATACTTCTTGATGATAACTTAACAGTAAAGTTATCGGACTTTGGAGCTTCAAGGTACGCTCCAATTGATCAGACCGGGTTGGATACTACAGTACAAGGAACATTTGGATACCTTGACCCTATGTACCATAGCACGGGGCATCTTACTGAGAAAAGTGACGTCTACAGTTTCGGTGTGATCCTGATAGAGATGCTTACCAGAAAGAAGCCCGTTTCATATAGATCCCCTCAAGGTCATAGTCTTGTATACCATTTCATGACTCTACTGTCTGAAGGCAACTTATCTCGCATATTGGATCCACAAGTGTCGAAGGAGGGAGATGGGGAAGTTGTTGACATTGCTTTGTTAGCGAAGATGTGTGTGAAGTTTGTAAGCAAGGACCGGCCGACGATGAGACAAGTGGAGATCATGCTCGAAAGTATTCATGCGGCAAAGGAGTATGCCTCGAGCGACAATATGACGGATGAATCGGAAGAGAGTTACGTTGGACCGAATGACTTGTCTGTTGGAGGGAAAAGCGTGGGTGCTGCAAGGCAGGATTGATTAAGAGGAAGAACTGATGTGCGAAATGAAGCAAGCAATCGGTGCTTCCTCCCCCTTGAGGCAGCTGCAGCCATCCAGGTAAGCTGCCATACATTGAGCTTATTACACCGATAGATTATTTGTTGCTTAATTTGCCTTCTCATGCAGTTGCATTGATACATGAACTATATATTAATTTGTAATTTCAGAAAAAGGAAAGGGCCAACTTGGCAATAATCAAGCAGGTGGTCGATGACACGAGCATGGCGAGATGATGGCGTATGTGGGCGGGTACCCATCGAAGAGTGATGAGACGGCGGGGTGGGCGGGCGGCAGGTTGGCCGCGAGGAAGCACGTGCCCGGACAAAAGCATCGTCTTCTACCTCGTCGCGCTCCGTGGGCGGTGGACTGGACTGTAGAGAGGTGGGTGGACCCGGAATTCTATTCTTATCCGACGAGCAGGCAGTGCCAAGGACGGGGCAGCGGTCAACGGAGCTGCTAGCTGAGATCGATCTCCATCCATTCCATTTCCATGGCGATAGATACTGGTCCTGCACTGCACATCGATGGCAATAGCAGGGCAGTCCTGCAGTTCATTTCGTTTGAAACTCGTGGTGCTCTGTCGCTGTCCAATTCCGTCACTTTGGCTGGCTTCATCTCAACGTATCGTGTGGTCTAAGCAGCCTGTTTAACGTGCTATATATTCATAACAACAATTCACGCTTTACTACTTTATTTTAGTACTGATCGAGCCACCTGACACAATCCTCCTAATAACCACAGAAAATGAGACATGCATGACGATCTCTTGCTGCTCGTTCATTCCAAGGAAAAGCAACAGCAAGTGAGGATGGAAATGGAAGCAGGCAACCAAACGAGAGCTGCTCATCCTCGTGTTTTCTTCTTCCCATTTTGAGGCAGAGAGAAAGGATTCGGAGAAGTGCCAAGCAGCACATACTAGCTGAGGAGAATCGATCACCAAATTAATGAGCAATTGCCAACTACACACTGATGATGCTTACTTCTGCAACAAGCTCATGTTAACAAGCGAGACTGATCAAAGAAATTGCATGCTTGTCGGTGGATGTCATCACCATGACATCATCGTCTCCGTTTCGCCTCTAGCTCACGCTGGCAGAAACACCACCGCGCGTTCAGGGAAGAGAGAGATGGATGGACGGTAACGACTAGCTAGAAGAGAGCATCCCAGGAATCCAAGGTCGGGAAGCCACCGCAGCTGCTGCTGTAGTTGCAAGCCACTCCAGCTGGTCCACCGGCCTCCGCCCGATCCACTGCTGGCGCGGCCACTCCGGGCGCGCCGAGCAGGAACGCCGACGTGTCGAGCGTGGGCAGCATCAGCGCGCCGGCCGGGCCGGCGGCACCAGCGCGGTAGGGCGCCGGGCGGCAGAGGGCTTCCGGAGGCACAGGCAGCAGGTCGTCGGCTCCGGTGACCTGGTGCACCATGCGGCGGAAGCTGGCGGGGTCGGCGGTGATGTAGGTGGTGGGCAGCTTCCGCGACGGGCGCGGGCGGCGCTTGGCCACGCGCCGGGTTGCAGTAGCGGCGGTGCGGAGGTGGTGGTGGTTCGGCGGCGCGGCGGTGGCGGGCGTCGTGGAGGGAGCGGAGGAGGCCGTGAATCCACGGAGGAGCTGGTGACGGTCGGCAAGGACGGGGAGCCATGGCGGCGGCGGCGAGGTGGAGGAGGAGGGTAGCGGCCCGTGACCGTGGGCGGAGTCCATGTGGACGGCGGCGGCGGTCATGAGCATCCTGGTGGGTGGTCGGGTCTGGTGGGTGCAGGATTTGGCGAGCGGAGGGGGATGAGATGACGAGCAGAGTAGCGCTGCGCCGCGGTTTATATGGGCGCAGGTGGTGGGTTGAAAGAGTCAAGGCACGGCAGCAGGGCCAGCCGCGTCAGCACAGCGCGCTGCTGGTCCCACGCGGACAGCGAGGGCATAGCTTGAGCTTCAGCTTCCGGTGGCGGATGTAATTGCTCCCTCTGACCTGTAATATAGTTATTTTTAGACAAATTAAGGATGGAGAGTAAAACTCTATATTACTCTTGTTTAGTTACGATGCACTAATTAAGAGAATAATTATAGCTTTCATATTTAGCTTGTATGCAGATATGCATGCCATAATTAATTTGCATATAAGAAAGAGTATTTTAGACCTCTCATAGAAAAAACAATCCAAAATTCATTTGGAAACTTAAAAGTAGCTATATTATGAGATAGAATTTGAATGCTAGAAGTAGGTATATATTTTGAGACTGAGCGAGTAGTAAATTTGAAATGGAATATACACTAGCTGAGTTGTTACCGATTTTTAAAACAGAGAATGTATACAAACATATAAAAGAAAAAAATATTTGAATCTCTTTATTTTGACCACCGGTAGTAGGTACCCAAAAGAAATTGAACCAGATGCTTGAAGTATCGACCATGCCGGCCACGCAGGAGAATGGATCGACTGTGTGCTGCCAAAGTATCGACCGATAGACTAATAATAATCGGCATCTGCCATGCCATACGCATACACACACACACACAGTCCACGCGCACGCGCACAAGCTCCATGCTCTTAATAATTAATTAGTTTGTCCTTTTCCGCATAGCACGTACGTACATGCTGACAAGTTTTTGCCAAATAAACCTATAATAATATCTTTCTGAGTTGACGCGAGGGAAATATAAGATCAAAGAGACGTACCACTTGTAGTTGAACGCATGCATTCTGACGGCCCAAAGAACGTACTAGCTAGCTAGCATACTATGTACCCTAGCCTTCGACTTGGGTCAAACTAACTGTCAAAGTACATACGCGCACACGTACCAGATAGCTAGCATAGCATAGTATGTATAACACCCGTTCGAATCCAAGTGCTAATAGCTGAAAATGCTAAATTTTATTTAGCACCAGCTCATCCAAACAGAAGTGCTAATAGGATGGGCTACGATTTAAAAATTTTAGCATATGTATGAGTGCTAATATATGCTAAAATTTAGCAGCTCCTCCAAATAGATCCTAAAAACGCAACTGCCGCTTTCACTGACTCTACAAAATCAGAGAATGCATGAAAGCACCATCATCAACTCGATCGTCAGGGCAAAGTAGCTAGTAACTATGCATGCATGCATGTCTCATCTATCGTGGTCAAACACGTCAGCTACTAGTATGAGTCCATTGATTGATCCCGCCCCATTTGCTTTGAGCTTTACGTATCCCTTTATTAATTACTTTGCAGTGTGTGTGTGAAAATGGTTTGTGTCTTGGTGAGGCGAGGGGCTCGAGTCAAAATGCCGTCGTCTCTCTAGACTCTAGGTGGGTCACCGACGCAAAAAAAAAAACATACGGAAATTTTTTGGCCCAACCCAACCTAGTAAGCAAACTCTCCGGCCCAAACTAGATAATGGGCCATGGGCCTTCTTCCTATATGAGATTGGAACCCAAATCGCCTCTCCCCACTAACGACGACACCTTTTTTTTTTCCTCTTTTTTCCAGAAACAAAAAAGCAGTCGCCGGAGAAGGAGCACGCCGCGCCGGCGAAGCATCTCCGGCTCCCCCTCATCCGACGACGACGGCCGGGCCAACGCCTGCCACCAATCCCTACTACAGAACCACGAGCCCCCGCCGCCCACCATGCCGTGCTCGCTTCTCCCCCCGAACCCCCACCCGCGGACATGATCCCCCGCGATGGAGGATCCGGGCCCGTCGTCCGCCGCCCCTGAGCCTCCCCCGCCCCCGCCGGAGGAGGGGGCCGGCTGGGTGCTCCTTCCGCCCAGCGAGGTCGAGGGCATCGACGATCCCAAGGTCATCCACTGGGAGGACCTGCAGCAGGAGCTCGCCCGCCTCTGGAGCCTCTCCGCCGCGCTCCAATCCGTCAGGGACCGCAAGGCGCAACTCGCCGCGCGACTCGAGTCCTCCATTGAGGTAATAATCACTGAGGTTGGGAGTCGATTGGTGTCCCTCCTTGCTCGATCCCTAGTGAAACTGTCGGATCCTGTAAGCTCTACTCAACCATTTGATTCTCCAATGGGCGGGTGCTCGGATCTGGTGCTTCCCTTTCAGCTCTGAATTATTCCTGGGAAAGGTTGAATTCGTCTCCATACCTTTGGTTGTGCTTGGAATGTCAAAAGGAGGGAAACCCACATTCCCAATTCTTCACTATGCAGCGTGTCCTGAAAGGCTGAAACTAATTGAATAGCACCCGTGGAGTAATTACCGTCTTTGATTTTGGAAACCAAGAATACAACAGATTTGTAACATCATTGTGCTTGTGGGCAGGCTAGACGGGCATTTCTCCAGCAGGATAATGAGTTGGCTGAAATGAGGCAGAGACTGCAAGAGCATACTCATCATCTGGGGGATTTGAAAGTGCGCACAAAGAAATCCTCAGATGATGTTGAGGGTAAAAGGGAACAGCTTTGTGTCAAAATTAGAACATTGTCCGTGGCAAACAAAACTCTTGGCACTGCACGCAATAAGCTTGAGGTATTCCATGTTTACATTTCTTTTCCCTCATGAGCTCTAAGAGCACTGCCAGTACCAATACCAAAATGCTACAGAAACATGATGTCTACTGTAGCAAGTAGTTTTCTTGAGATACTTTTGAGTGCAAACAAAATGTGATCGTGTAAGTAATAATCATTTTGATAAAATATTTGTCTAAACTTGTGTATTATGCATTTGCCCCTTACATGTGTTGTTTGTTGCATTTAACAAGGATGTTCTTTTCCACAAATCTTAACTGAATATTTTATTTGATGGTTATAGGAAGCTAATAAATTGCTGTCAGGCAAAAATGGTCATGGGCGCCTTAAAAATATGGAACAGAAGTTACGGAAAAGACAGCAATATATGGTAACTCAAGTTGCGCAGATATATCCTGTGAGGCCTTTCGATGAACAATCTCCAGATCACAAGCCTGGAATTACCACTAGCATCATCAAAACAAGTATGTCTTTTTCTGTGTTGCATCTTTCGTGGGTTTTCAGTTCTGTGTTCACACTATACAATTTTATGGATAACTTCTTTTTTTCCAAAAAAAAATTGTACCGTAATACTGGTGAATTGTACCGTATTACTGGTGTTCTGTGGCAGACCTTAACTGAAAATTAAGGGAGGGCCAGATGATAGCCAAATAATAACTGTAATTATGGGCTTATCAGCACATGATTTACAGTTGCTAACAAAGAAAGTCATGAAATGTTTATTGTAAAACACATGATCATTCAGTGTCGTACAAAGTGTAGCTTTGTGTCTGGCAGTGATTTCCTAGTTGCAAGAATTGATTCTTTTTTGTGGACAGTTATTATTCTATTTCACTGGGTTGCTTGTAAATTTTTGTAAGATATAGGAAGAGGTATACAGAACATGAAACCTTAATATGTTTGTCAGACTTAATGGATAGAGAACTGCTTCTCTGTCCTAAGACTCTTTATTCTAAAATTGTGTCTTTCAAAAACTTAAATGCTACAGAAAATTTTTCAGGCACTGCTGAATCAATGTTGCCAAATGGCTCTCAGAAAAGACCTCTGGCCATATTGGGTCTACAGTTATCGAAGCCTACTGCCAAAAAGACTGGCTACTTCAGTGACAAGACTGATTTTCAGAAATCTTCTACTGTTCTGGGATATGTTGCACATGTATGTATGTTTCAAATGGAAATCAAATTCACCATTTATTTGTTAATTTTAATTTCTTTGCTAGAGCATTTTGAACTATTATCAGTTTATAATTTCATTCTGTTCTAGAAAAGAGGTATTCAGATTGGGTGGACATGTTACTGAACATTGTTCTCCAGTTTGTACCATTTTATGGATCTCACTGTTTACTATTATGAATCATAGGCAGTCTCCCTCATTGCATCATATCTCAATGTTCCTCTTCGATATCCTTTGCGCTTTGGAGGTTCACGGTCATATGTTCTTGATCATGCGCCTTCAGTTGAGCCATCATCTATGACCTCAGTTGTGAGTTCTGTCCCGCCGAACACAAGCATGAGGACAATGCAATTCCCTCTGTTTTTTGATGGCCAGGAGACAACAAGATCATCATATGCAATATTCTTGTTGAACAAGGTTGGTTTCCTTGCTATTGGGGTATTTATTTAATGCAAAGTGTGCGGTTAACATCCATAGCTACTTTTAGCACTGTTGTTAATATAAGAATCTAGATGATGTTAACTGCACTGTGGAAGAATACATAACACATGTTTTCTCTTCTTGCCTTGTTCACTAAATCTGGAAATTTGTCCCCATGGAAATTTGTTCGCTAACTGTGTTCTTTTCTCTAGAGTTGCTCTATATTTTGAAGCCAAAATATTCATATGATTACTGCAACCACCTCGATGATTACTGCAGCTAACCGGGTTATCAGCACTTGGCATTGTTTCACTTTAGACATTAATAACCTCCGGCGTGCTTCCTGGCAGGATATCGAACAACTCCTGAACTACATTGGCGCAGAAAGTCTTGGGCCGAGACATGTATTAGCTAACTTGAAGCAGCTGACAACGATCATCCAGTCACAACAGTATATCTCTACTGATTAGTTTGACCCAGATACAGTTTTGGAGTTCTGGGCATGTAGTCCAGACGTGGTGGGTGCTATTTTTAACAGGCACCCTTTTTTCATCGCCTATTGACTCTCAAGAGCCAGTTTCTGTGCTGATATGTTCATTGTAAATGAGCAACTCATTAAAGTTGGTGTAAAACGTTGTCACTTCCAGGTGTACAGGATAGATATGGGTAAGAAACGAGATACTGTATTAGGAATGGAGGAAGCAGTGGTGCTTGTTCATGCCATAGCCATAGTTACTATTGTTTTAGCCTGTTCTGTTCTAGTAGTATTAACAAAATGCACCCCCTGGTTTACGTGTACACGTTTGACTGCTGCAAGATCGAGCAATATTTCTTGTATCTTGCACTGCATGTCAGTAAAATGATGAGCTGATTTGTTCAATTCTCTCTTCTTTCCTCCATGAGAAGCTTTGTGTGATCCAGTAGCCATGGTTCATCCGGAGAACAGCAACTTCAATCTGTCCTGTCCTTGTGTACATCTCGTTGTTCAAGTGAAAGGAGGTGAGAAAAAAAAAAGCAAATGCCTCGTGCCAGTTGTGTTCTCTGCTACTCGTGCAATCCAATTGGGTCCCGGATTGTTTCTGTTGCAGCAGTTTCGACGGAGAGGGTGGGTTCAGGCTTATACTCCACCAAGCATCCATTAAGCTGGAGGCACTCTTGGTGCTTTACCCCTGTGTGGCATTGTTTATCATCTATTCTAGCGCAGTCGTTTGATCTAGGGCCAGCAGAGCAGGCACTGATTCATTCATTGCTGCACGCTCCACCGTTACCCTACCCCACAAGAAAAGAAGGCGAGCACATGCTGCAGTACCATCTGGGAACTTGTTATCAGGAAAAAAAAGTTTTTTCGCTTTATATGTAGACTAGAAAATTAGCAAGGCGCGCACATTACCGTACTGTACCACCATGACGAAGCCCATCTCAGTAACACCTCCACGCAGACAGCAAAGAGTTTATGGTGTGAGCTCAAAATCAAACCGCAAGCTTGTAGCCCATCTCGGTCACACCTGAAAGAATGCCTCAGCTTGGCTCTGCTGAAGGTCAGAGGTCTGTCTTCATGCCATTTAATTTAATCAGTGCTAGTGTGCTACACAATGACAATGGCGAAACCTTCTCGTCTTTAGCTTGGGAGCTGTACGGTATGGTCCTCGCTCTTAAGTCTTAACTACCAGTACAATCCGCAGAGATGCACGAGCAGCCAGGTCAGACTGGTTGGATGGTCCTACTCTTATTTTTTTGAAGAAAGATGGTCCTACTCTTAAAGGGAGACTGTTCCAGTGTTCCGTTTGGAAGAAATGCGGAGAGGTGAGCACGACAGCTAATGGTACTATGATGGCCTTGCACTTTCCCTTTCGCTTTCCCCCGCAGCAGGCTCGCTCGCAGGACGGACATTGCCGTCGGGTCATGGTCGCCTTTCCGTGCCGGCCAAAGCATTCTTACCGGCGCAGCTGCTTCTTCCATCTCCCTCCAGGCAAGGAATCCCTAAGCTACACCAAAAGGGAGACACTGCGCTGTAGCTTCGTGCCTCCCTCCTCTGCTTGCCTTGCTTGCTTTATTCCCTCCCTCACTGCACTTTTCCCTGCCACTCCATCCCCCCATCCCCCTTGCTTTCCCCATCCACCCACCCCGTCAGGGCGTCAACTGTGTGAGGGATTCTTGGCTCTCGACGCTGTCCGTCGTCTCGTCGAAGCAGGTGAGTCTTGCGCGTTGAATTACGGTTCTTGCACCGTGCATACTGCTCTTTTCCTTGAGAGCCATTGTTGGATTCTTCGTCTGTGAAAGCCAGTAAGCCACATGCTTCATGTCTTCATACAGCATTATTTTGTTCCCCATAATCTTAATACAGTTTAGTTGATCTGCAAATTTTCTCAACTTTCACTTCTCTTATCATAGCATCTCGTTCTTAGTGCCATCATCATCTTGTTGAAGGTTCCTTTCCTCGTTCACGCATAATGTTAGACCCTTGAGATCAAGCATTTTTCACAATCTATTTTCAATGTTATTAGACAGCAGACCTGCAAAGATGAAATGATCTCCGGCTAGAAAGACCAGATAGCTGCCACTTCTCCTATTTCTCTTGATCTGTAACTCTAATGATGCTGACTTGACCATCTCCCATCATGTGGTTGATTTTCCTTCACAAGTTTAGATGCTACATTTTTTTTTCCAACTGCTACTATACTAATCTGCTTCCTCCTTTCTATTTCCAGGTTATATTTGTATCTCAGGGCTGAATTCAAGGAGACCAAAATGCCATTTGATACCAACAACCTTATGTTGCAAATCAAGAGAATAGTCTATCCTTATGTCAGATTTGGCTATCAATCTGCTTGTGACTATCCTGTAGTACTCAGCATTGGAGTTTTGTTGCTGTTCCTACACAAAGCTTGCCCCTCTCTGTTTATTTTCCTTCTGTCTTCGTCTCCAGTGTTCCTGTTAACTGCACTTCTCCTTGGAGCGCTATTGAGTTATGGGGAACCAAGTGCTCTGGTGATTGGAGAGGAAACATTGGAGAACCTGAAAAAATCGCCCCCCAAAGCCAAAGTCTCTGTTATTGAATCTTCAGTTGAGGAGGTTCAGAATGTTGCTGTCACCTGTGCGGCAAAGAGTTTTGAAAGTCCAGTTGTTTGCATTCAGGAAAGAACTTCCGACATCTTTGTGCATGATACTCATCGTGATGAGGAGAATGTGATATCTATGTCAGCCGATACTGTTCTTCCTGCAGAGACTTCTGAGCCTACCAAGAATGAAGTTATTGTGGAAAGAGAAGAAGAGCAGCATGTCAAGGAAATTTGTGAGAAGGTTGAGCACCAGCATTTTGAGAGCGCCAATACTGAAAGGTGTCACTATGAAGTGAACAATCAGTACCAGTTTGGTGAACTCATGAGCTCATGTTGGCAACCTGTTATGAGGCAGGAACCTTGTTCTGATTCTGAATCTGATCTTAGCGAGAGTTCTTCTGATGCATCAATAACCGACATTATTCCAATGCTTGATGAGTTAAACCCTCCTGTAAACTTCGGAACTGATCACCCTTCCTCAACCTTCAGAGACAACCTGAATTCCTCATCAGATGATGAAGAAGATGAATTAGAGGAGGATGGTGACCTTAGCTCAGATGAAGATAGGGCAGAAGAGAAGAAAGACGACGGAAATAACTGGAGGGACTTTATGGATTCGAACTCTTCAGATATGGAAAACAATGGGAACATGGAGAGCTTAATGGAGCGGCGAAAAGCAAAGAATATTCTGAAGTTTGAACTCAACAGGAAGTTAATGGACATGCAAGCCGCTGATGCAATTCAGAAAATGGAGGAGGCATCACGCTTCCGTGTTCAGGTTCCCTCCATTTCTACACCAAGGCCTTCAGAGGAAATGGTAGAGTTACCACAAATTCCTGATTCAGCACCATCTGTTATACTTCCCTGGAGAAAACCATTTGATGTTCCATTTGACCAAATTGTGGACCGTAACAGTCATTTGCAGGAAACATGGACTCCTCGCTTGTGCTTTCCATCAACACAGCGTAGGAAACATGAGAACTTGTATTTGAGGCAGTCTACTTATCTGCGACATCACAACAGCATAAAGCCGGAGAAGCCTGAAGTCAGTGAAAAAGATGCGGGTGACTATCACTCAGACAGCGATTCTGAGCCAGCATTGAACAATGGCAAGTTATTTGGCTCACTGGAACCACATGTTGGTGACGAAATTAAAATACTAAGTGCAGCGATTTCAGAAGTATGCGTGTTAGAAGTAAATCATGGAATTAAGGAAGGCACTGAAAGTACCGTGTCCATCAATGGCACAGATTCATTTTATATCCAAAAATATATATCCAGCACGTCAGAAGCGAATGGTTCGGTTTCTGCAGGTAATATGGGACATTCTCAGATTATTACAAATGCTATTCAAACAATGTATTTACAATATTTACTCAACCAGGGCTGATATGGTGCAGGTTGTGAGCAGCTGCTAATGTGTACTCTATCAGAAGAATATAATACCGAGAAACATACCATTGAAGCCAACTCCATCAGTGAAGTTAACTCATTGTTTAAGTGCCGCATGGAGGAAGTACTAGTGCAGTCCATTTCAGAGTCAGGTATTGATCAACCCTTGACAGTTAAACTTGAACACGATTTGAATGATACTTCATCCGCAGAATCTGTAATGCCTGTAATTGAAGCAAGATCAGTAGAAGACTTGAGTTCACTATTTGCACAGCTCAATGGAGAAGCATTAGAATGTGCTGCTTCTGACTCCAGTTATGATAATGAGCCGATACAAGAGAGATCAAGTGAACCATTGCCTGTGGAAAATGGGCATACTCCAGAACTACCAACCAAAGATGGCAATTCATGTTTGACTCTTGACAATCTGGTGGCTGAGAAGGTCGAATGTAAATCAAAGGAGCTGTTAACTGAAGATGGTGAGCTTCCTGTTTTAGAGGCAAGCTCAGTTGAAGAGATGAACTCACTGTTCAGGCAACTGCAAGATGAAGCGCGGGCACAGATGCCTCATAGCTCAGAGCTCATTTTTGGTGAACGTAATGGGAAGGCTGATTCTGGTGTGCCAGTTCCTGGTGCAAATTCTAATGAAGGTATCAGTTCTGCTTTTGTGCACTTAAGGAACGATGATGATAAAATTCCTGGAGATGGTGAAGTAATCCTGGATTCTGTGGAGCGAAACTCAGGACTGCATGCCATGGATACCAATATTCTGAATGGCGATGGGACATCTGTATCCGATAGTACCAAAGCAATTGAGGTCAAAGAATCACTTGAAAGGGCTTAACCTTCTGCTATTTTACTCAAGGGCAGCCAGCTGAAGAGACGTACGTGGGAGTAAATATTTGATCACAGCGTGCAGCTACATCATCTCCTCAGAAATATTTTTGGCCTTTGGAGAACAATTGATGAAGATGTCCATGTCCATAATATTCCCTCCCTCTCTTGGTTACTCCGTTCATACTGTTTTATTTTTCCTTTCTGACAAAATATGGTGATATTCGGAGCCGCAGTTTTCTAGTAGCATGAATCACTAGTTTATCTGTCAAAGTGCGAGATTTTGTAATGGAAATCTGTTTGTTTGTTTCATATATTCTACCGATGGATTAATTAGTTATGTAAATCCAAGAGTTACTGTTACCACACCGGTAGGAGGACCTTTACGGCGCACAATACATCATGAAATCGTCAACGACAAGAAAGTTCTGGCTTTCTGGAAGCCTGGCACTCGAGATTTGACTGCAGGATGACGAATCTGCAGCAAAGATGTTAAGATGGGATAAAACCATAACCAAAACAAGAATTCTGAGTGCTTTGTTTTTTCTTGAACCCACACAAGATATTTTGCATAAAATAAGGAGGAAGAGAGGGTGAAAATCTATTCAAATAGAGTATCTATTAATCTCAAGTTTCAGTAACTGACCACTGTCGTCCGTAGCAAATAGATCAGCAAAAGCATCACACTTGGCTTCTAACCGGGCTTCGACCTCCCTAGTCAAAGTTCTCTGATAATCAGCCATGTCCTGCAATCCATACCAAAGCAGATGCTCTCAAAGCTCAGATGACCTTTTTTAACTCTTTGACAGGAAAAGGATAAAAGTAAAACTCATCATAATTAATAAGTAATGACAAAATATGTTCACATTTTGCAAGGTGCATATTGGAATCACATTCACCAAATCAAACAAGTCACCGCAGACATGGCTGGCTGCTCTTGTTGCACTTGGTAGAGATAATCGGCTGAATTCTGATGTGTCGCAACGGGTTTCTGATCTTCTGATTTCTGAACACCGTCGAATTCTACGCACGGCTGTAGGCTGCCTCAGAATTGCAACATTCTTTCAATTCGTTTCACATGCGGAATCTGACCTGAAGCTGGCATACCTGTCCAATCCTCTACATTCAGACTGAATACACAACTGAATATCTGGAAGGACTCGAAGTCTGGTGCCCTTTTGATAGGGAAGGTTTCATCCTTGGCTATGAATAGCTAGCTTTGTCCCTAAGCACGATGATTGATGCATGTCTCCGTTTGGACGTGCTTGCAGGTGGTATGTAGTGCAAAGATTTTATTGCTCTTTTTATTTAAACATTGTTACACACAGATTTCCGTATGATGGATGGATGGATGGAGCTCCAAAACTAAAAGGAGCGCACATGACATGCGAATTCGATACCCTTTTCTTTTGTGTCGGTGAAGTTTGCGACCAGTTCGTTCAATTCGTACAAACACGACAAGGTACATGAGCTGCTACGGCTGCTGGTGGTTTCTTTGATCGCGTTTGGTCAATTCAATTATATTGGCCTACTTTTCTTTTCTTTTGTGCTGGTGAAGTTTGTGACCGTTTCGTGCGGTACAAAACTTTAACATACAGCTCATAGATTATTAGCATCGATCCTGCACGGTTTAGCTAGGATGACACACAAGAGAACATCATGTCAAAACACAGCAGACTAACCTTCGATTATATATTGGAGCTGTACTGTATGGGCGAATTTCCTAAAAACTTGAACCTCGCATAGCCTTTTGTTCTACACAAATGAGTACAGTTATAATTTTGGGAGACTCCTGAGTTAATAAACTTGGCTCTAAAGTTAAAGTCCCGAATGAAAAGTACAGAGGTTTCAGGAAGAAAAGACAAAAGAAAAGGTACAGAGCCGGTCATGCTACAGAGAAGTTGCTTCCAAATGGACTCAACACAAGCATAGATGTGATGAAAGGGACATTGCCAACTTGATCACACTTGGATTCTTTCTTTTCCTTGATGAGCCCCACCAACTACTTCTGAAATAGTACCCTGATCGTCTTTGAATAGCACCCTAATAATCAGATGGTTTTGTATGATGTGTCGGCTGGAAAAGCTCCAGTATATCATAAGATGCTCTTTTCTCCCTCTGACTAGCTGGTTTTAGATGATTTTCTTTTACCCAGCAGGTCATGTTGCACCTTCTTTTTAAGAGTTTGAAGTTGAACAACAATATGGAATTCTTGCTAGATTGTTTATATGTGGATGTCACTTGCTGAATGGTGCTATCTTGTTAATTACAGACATCAATTCTGGATGCCCTGGTTTATCGAAGAATAAACTGATATAGCAGTAATACCGTGAAGGCTACAGGGCAGCAGTGTCTGCCATCTCATCTGGTGTGAATAGAAAAGATGCCTCCCAAATTGAAGGAAAGGTGCACGCGTCGACGACCAAAGAGGAAGGTGCAGAAAGTAGAGAGCAGGCATGTTTCACAATAGACAAATAAACAAAGCTCTAGCAGAATTGTTTTTTTCTCTGACTCTGCCTTCCTTCATCCTCGAGCCCCAAACTTTATTATCACGCAACAACTCCTGCATAAAAATAAAAATAAAATAATACCATGTCACCTGGTCTGGGCTCAAGGAGAAGCAGTGAAGTATGAAGAGCGTGAGATGACCGTTTCTTCTTCTTCATCCCACGCGCAAGCCGCAAGCTGCTCTCTTTTCATTTCTACGCGGCTTCGTCGCTCTCACGCACGCATACATAAACGCAGCCAACGTTCACTCCCGTGCTCTGTTCTCCATTTCGTCGCCTTGCCTGCTCAACAACTCTGCCTCCACCGGCTCAGTCAGCTCGCAACAACCCTGCAGCTTGCTTCACCATCACCCTCCCTCCATGGCCGACCGCGTCCACCCCGTGCCGGCGCCTCCGCCTCGACGACCCGATCAACCACCCGCCGACGCCGACGCCCCTGCCACCGGTACCGCCGGCGCGGCGGCCACGGAGACCACGCCGCTGCACCCGTCCTTCAACCGCCCGCCCTCGCCGCCGCCCGGCACCTACATCGTCCAGGTGCCCAAGGACCAGGTCCTCCGCGTCCCGCCCCCGGACCGCGCGCGCCGCTACAAGAAGCTCGCCGCGCGCCCGGCCCGGCGCCGCCTCCTCCGCCGCGCCTGCTGCTGCTCCTGCGCCGCGCTCCTCCTCCTGCTCCTCCTCGCCGCGGCCTTCGCCGGCGCCGCCTACCTCGTCTTCCGCCCCCGCGCGCCCACCTTCTCCGTCGCCTCCCTCTCCATCCGCGGCCTCGACGGCGCCCTCTCGTCGTCCGCGCTGTCCCCCGAGCTCGACGCCGCCGTGCGCGCGGACAACGGCGCGAACAGGAAGGTCGGCGTGGACTACCGCGGCGGCGGGAGCGTCACGGTCTCCTACGCCGGGCAGCGGCTCGCCGCGGGGCCGTGGCCCGCGTTCCGGCAGGCGCCGCGGAACGCGACGGTGTTCGCGGCGGCGATGAGGGGCCGGGGCGTGCGGCTGAGCGAGGAGCAGGCGAGGCGGCTCGCCGCGGAGCGGGCCGCGGGCGCCGTGCCGCTGGCGGTGGAGGCGAGGGTGCCCGTGCGGCTGCGCTTCGGGAAGGTGCTGCGGACGTGGACGGTGGACGTGAAGGTGCGGTGCGACGTGGCCGTGGACAGGCTGGACGGGGACGCGGCGGCGGTGAACAGGGGGTGCAGGGTCAGGGTCAGGCCGCTCTGGTGGTGGTGGTGATCGCCGGCGGCGGCGCTCGGGTCCACAACCACATGCATGGCGAGTGATGAAATGGTGCATTGAACACGGAGATTACTAGTAGCAGGTTGCCTGCGGAGCATTCTCTTCTAATTTCTAGAGAAAAAGGTGCAGATGTGTACAATATCTGGAGACTATGTGAGGGAAGGATGGCGTCAGTTATTCAGTACATATACAGAATGCTCAGCTCTATAGATAAGTTTTAAGTAAATTACTGGATCATTTTACCGTGGCATGGCTAATGACGAGGCCATTTGTCACCAATGCAAACAAGTCGTCATTTTTCTGGGGCGGCTGGTTGACTTTGTCAACTTCTCCATGCATTAGCAGGTACTGTAATTTAGCAGCACCGCCGGCTTGTCCTGATGTTTGATTTTCCTGTACTTGATCTGTTCGGATATGATATGTTCCCTTCCCAGCTATAGTCTACGTGGCATAGAGAAGCAACCTTTAATCCAAACGTAAAGATATTTTGCAACCGTCCTGCACTGCAGCTGTTCTTTCAATTGGGATTGCCAATCTAATCCTGTGTGCCTGTCACCAGAATACTAAGCTTAATTTAAGGTCCATCAGTGTCGTCTTTGTGTTTCTTCCAGCTAGCTAGTTGCATCAGCAAAGCAGAGTGCGTCAAGCAAGCAAGCCCTGGGAGGCAAGGGGTTCAGATGGGTCAGGCTCCTGCATATCATTCGTTAGACAGCATCATCACTTCTTCCTTCTTTTGGAAGTCCTGGTTGCCTGCGAAGCTCCTGCAGAAGACGCCTCTTGAGCAGCCTCAACCACCTCGGCTTTAGCGCTTCTAAGGGTCCTACTCCTAGGCACTGCCGTTGATGGGCCTGCGTTGTTATTTTCTTCCACCAGCTCGGCCTTCACTTGCTTGCGCCGCTTCCTTGATGAATGGTTAGCTGAAGGGGCTTCATCCTCACCAGGCTCATTCACACCATTGCCACCAGCTTCACCATCCTGGCAGGGCCATTCGGTACTGCAACCGGGACAAGCTCTTGAAGCCTGCATATGCAGATGAATTAGCAAGCCATATCTTAAAAATCAACAATGGTAACAGTGTCGACTAGAATTAGGTGGCTACCTTTCGTTGTGAAAATTTCTTCCTCAGACAGTACTCGTGAATTCTTACATTGCATTCCTCATTGGGACAACTTGATGCCTGTTGCAGAACAAAAACAATAGAAAAATAATCACAACTTTTGCAGGTCAGATGGTAAACTAAAAACAAGGCCAAGGCAACTGAAAATCATAAAATCATCACTTATGAGTACCTTTATACAAGCTTCGTTACAGACCACACATGATGGGATGTCGTTACCACGGAACCAGCTTCGGAGATCAAGAAACGATCTGGTGCCCAGACCAATCTTGCCTGTGGAGGTGTATGACAACCAACAGTCCCGTATCAATTCATCCAGAGTTTTCTCTTTCTGGGTCAGTGAGAAGTTCGTTATGGAACTAGGAAGACGAGATTGGCTATCCTGTGAACCGTCTACAATTATGACCTGGGAACAGAACAGTCAACAACTCATCACACCATATTGCAATCAAGATTAAGGCCTAACAATCAGTATATATTGTAGTGCTGCTATGCCATGCCATTTCAGTATTTCACAGAAAATACTAAAGGTACTACTGCTATCATTGATGACATGGCAACTGCAAAAAGTATATGAAACTATTATATGCTTAATTGCTTGTAAATTTGTAACCATTATGAGCTAAACCAAGCGCATGGCCATATACATGTTTATATAAGACAACCACGTGGTGAATAAATACATGAAAACCAACAAATCATGTTCCCAGAATACTGTACAACAAACCTGGTTGTCCAGCCGGACATTGAGAGCGTCAATACTGGTTATGCTCCCATCATTTCCAGCTTCCTGAACAATTGCTTCTAACTGCCACATGAATCATTAGTTACATCAATAATCAACAGCATATGTAATATCAGATTGAGCTATACAAAGCAAGCCAACACATACCAATCCCTTGTAGAATGCAATCTGAGGCACAGAATATTTTGTTCCAAGCTTTGATTCTTCGTCAGCAATGTTATTAACCACTCCGTAGTACACAATTCCATCATACTGGTTTATGCATGCTCGCAACTCAAACTGCAAATATGCGAGGTCCTTGTTGATCTTGAGAAGTGTATCATTGAACAGTTGTTGATGAGTTGCTGCAAGCCAGGATATGAAATAAGTGACTGGAGACTAGACAGTTGGCAGAATGAATTAGAAGCTTGCAACTCATAGGCTATATACTCTTCTATATCTGGTACTAGATGTATGATTCAGCCAAGTAACCAGCCAGGCATCAGTTGAACTGAAAATGATTACAATCCCACATGCGAAGGCTATTAGAGACAGCAAGCGGCGTGGTATAGGAATCGGTACCGGGGTCCCTGTCAGAGGCAGCAGCGAAGACTGCGTGGAAGTCGGGCTCGGCAAGGGGGCTGCGGGAGAGCAGCGCCTGCATCAGGGTGTGATGCGGCTGGCGCTAAGGCAAGGGTGCCATGCTCTGGCTGCTCCCCGCCGCTTGGAAGATAGCCTAGCACTAGCAGATGATTTCGAGAACTAAGAACCTAGAGAGTAACTTGAACCCCGCTGAATATATGCAGTGAAGGATGGGTTGGCCGTTGCGTACTCTGGAAGGAGAAGGGGGCGGAGTGGCTTGCACTGTAAGCTGCTGCTTGCCCCTGCACCCTGTTCAGCAGTAACAAAGGCCCCCATTTCCACGACTCTTTTACCCCACCCCAGGGCTCAGGCCACCCTTTCATCCACACATGGTGCTCCAGGGGGGCAGCCCCCTGGCCGCCTAACCGGGCATGGCGCAGGAGCATTTCGTCGAGCACTTGTCGGGCAATGACGCGTAAAGGGAAGATGGCTTACCGGGGTTCTTGCCGGAGAGGGCGGCGAAGACGGCGTGGAATTCGCGCTCGGAGAGGGGGCCGCGGGAGAGCAGCGCCTGCAGCAGGGTGTGGTGCCGCCACGACAGCGGCGCCATCGCGAGCTCCTGCTTGCTCCCGCTCTCGCTCGGGAACCGGGTGCTGCTAGGTTTCGCCCCGATTGGGGAACGAATTCCTCCGCCCGGGGATTGGGAGGATCAGACTAGAGGACGGAGGGAAATCGATTGATGTTTTGGGCTGGCAACTGCGGCTGCAACTGAATGGGCTGGGCTTCCTGGTCAGGTCTGGGCTCGCCTCGCCTCGGCTAGGTGTGTGCTCTTGGGCCGGCTTGGCTTGCTAGATATTTTGCCAGGCAGGCTCTCAGCCAATGATGGCCACACACGACGCGACGACTCGCAGCGGCGCGCGACCCACCCACCGAGCCAGCGATCCTTTGGCTTGCCTTCCATGGCGCTCGCGTCCACCACCATGCTGGCCGCGACGACTCTCCCGCGGCTCCTGCCCGGCTCTTCTTATCCCTACGCATCGCTCTACCTGCAGCCCCGTGGCAGCAGCTACTGCGGTAATGGTTGCGGGGCGCGCAACGCCGACCTCCGCTGCCGCCGCCGGCTCCTCACGGCGCGAGGCGAGCGCCCGCCTCCCGACGACGAGGACGAGCAAGATCAGCAGGATCCGTCGTCGGCACCTGCTGGGGGGTTCGACGCGGCGGTGGCGCTGTTCAACCGCGGCGAGTACCACGCGTGCCACGACGTGGTGGAGGAGCTCTGGTACGGCGCCGAGGATCCCGCGCGGACGCTCCTCCACGGCGTCCTCCAGTGCGCCGTCGGGTTCCACCACCTCTTCAACCAGGTCCTCGGTCCTACCCATCCATCGACCGATGAATTGTTGGATTTGGTGAACTGCATATGCATGCCAGCAATCGATCGATGGATTCTGAATTTGACGCCAACAATATATCCATTGCTCGATGGATCGGCCTGTTCGTGCAGAACCACCGCGGCGCGATGATGGAGCTCGGTGAGGGCCTCTGCAAGCTCCGCAAGCTCAACCTCGACGACGACGACCCCTTCTCCCGGTTCCGGGAAGAGGTCGCCGACGTGCTGCAGTTCCTCTACCGCACCCAAAAGGAGCTCGCCGCGTGTACGTGCAAACTTTCTTTCTCTCCGTTCTCGATCGAATGATAATCGATCAACACAGTCGAATCAGAATCCACTGTTCCATTGATTCAGGCACCGATTACCTTTGTTTAACCATGGATGGCTCGCCGAGCTCGTACCAGCTGCTCGGCAACTTCGCCGCCGGCCAGCAACTCTACCGGTTTGAAGCTGATGATACAGACAACGGCGCTTCTAGCATCATCTTTTCCGTATCTGACGATCGCACTGCACAGGAAGCTCATCATAGAGTGAAACTTCCGACATTACATGCCACGGAGCAAAATCTGACAGATCTTCAATGTGCCTACCAACATATATAGCTAGCTCATCAAGTTGCGTGTTTCAGCTGAGGTTCGGTCGAGTGCCGTGGCTGGACCATTTATCTACCAATGTATATATATGTAGCCTAGCACATCAATTTACGTTTTTCAATATGTGTTACCTATCTCACTGAGTTACGGTTTTGAACGAGATCTAGTTAAGTGGTTGAGCATTTACTTATAACAAAGTAGTTAATATAATAAGACCATTTCATTCAAAAGAATTATAAAACATTATTTTAATAAAAAATTGCTTTGGGGTCTTAAATTTGATCTAATTATAGTCAATCCAATAAAATATCTGCCCACATGTTACCTCAACAAGAAAAAAATAACTTATACCAATAAATTATTTTTAAAAATATAAAATACATTTAGCATTTCCTATCCTAAGTTTTACAATTACACGACACATGAATGTTTGGGTTTTTCTTTGCAGCTACAACTGCTCAGACCTATAACTGAACGCTTGGGCTGTACAGCTGCAGCCAGTCCAAGAATTTGAAGTGAACAGCCAAATAACATGCAATCTGGTGGCTTATTTCTAAACTCGCAACACAAGCATTTCTTCCCTAACGATCCATTTATCTTTGACTTTATAGATCCGATGGCAATTGTGGTAGAATATGCTTTTTTCTAAACTCATAGCATGTATGTTTCTTCAGTAGCAGTATTTTCTTCATAACTTTAACACTTATACGTCATTAAGCTAACACTAAGCAAGGATGCAGTCAGACAATATTTTTCTAATCTCAGCACACATATCTTTTTCTATAAGTTTTTCTTTGAATTTTGACATGATACTGACACAATAACAATCTCGCTATCGTGGGTCATGATATACGTATTTTTCTTTCATTACCATCCATTTGCTTTCTCAACGGCGGCGTCTGTGTCAGACCTGGTCCTATAGGACTGTGCATATCGTATAGACTTTCTAGATAGGGGATGAGGTATAGTCCACATCTTACACTTGTTGTAACTATTCGGGCACGAGTTGAACTAGTCGGAACAGAAGAAAACTACTTGAGTACTACTCGGCTGGAACTCATAAGCTAGTATCAGGTTAGGATTTTCCATGTAACCGTGTTCCCCAGATTATATAAGGGCGGACAGGGACCCCTGCAACCAGAACATGAGAGATAGCTCGTGGGTTATGCTCATCAGCATCTAAGACAATACAAACCACCACACAAGACGTAGGTATTACGCTCTCGGCGGTCCAAACCTATCTAAATTTTATGTTACATTCTACCGCATCAGGATATGCTCGGTACCGTAGCGTTGGAGGTTAAATACCGACACTGTATACCTCAGTTTTTTTACACCTACTATCCTAGTTGACGCACAAAATAAGCTGCATCAACATTCGCACAAAAAAGAAAGAAAGAAGAAAGAAAACCCCAGAAACACACGCCCAAGGGTAGGAGAAAGAAAGGGTGGAAAGCCACCGCAGCAAAACCAAACCCTCTCGGCTTCGCCCCCCTCCCCGCTCCCCTTCCCCTTCTCATCCGCGGCGGCACGCTCAAGCTCAGGGACTCGCTACCGAGGTATGCATCTCTAGCCCCCTAGAACTCCGAGCTCCAATCTCTCACCATAATCCCAAAATTTCTGATTTTCTGGGATTTTTTTCTGAATTTTTCGCGCAAGATTGGTTCGATCTTGCTTCACAAGGAGTACACATTTGTCTAGGTTTTTGGGGTTTCCGCGAGGGAGCTGAATTAGTTGGAGCCTTCGTGATGGCGGGCGCGAAGGCGAATGTAGACGCGGAAACGAGGGACGGCGGCGGCGGCGGCGGCGGCGCAGGTGGCGCGGGCGGCGGGGGAGTCGGTTCCTTCAGCGAGCAGAGGCTGGTCGAGAAGCTCAACAAGCTTAACAGCACAGCGGCGAGTATTCAGAGTATCCTTTTTTCCCTGGTTACTTTCCTGCACGCTCGCAAATTCCGAAGCCTAGGTGTTGCTGCCCGTTTCATATTCTTTTGATTAAGTAGCCCTAACTTGCAAATTGCAATGTCTATGAATAGAACTGCTCAGGGGATTTCATTGGGCATACTAAGTGTGCCTGTTCCGTGCAGTGCTTATTGTCTTGTTGTTAGTTTTCTGGTGCACATGGATAGAAGTTAAAAATACTCTTTGTGTATGAATTTATCGTATCTGTATGACAATGTGATTTATGGTTACTGTACTGTCAGACATTTTTCTTGATTTTAGTGTCTTTCTCAGGCAGTTTATTTGAGAAAAATAGTATTGTAAATGTAAATACATCATGGTAAAAGTTTTGGATATCTAATGAGCTTGATTTTTAGGTGTTTTTATCCTTGGATATAAAGGTGTAGAAATCAGGACTCCATGTATTTCACTAGGGGTGCAAATTGGTGACCCTTAGGTGCACCTCCAACCCTCTTTAGTTCAAATATTTGTACTACTTCTTCAAAATGGGATCTCATTTTGGAAAATTAGCACAAAAATTTGAACTAAAGAGGGTTGGAGGTGCACCTAATGGTCACTAATTTACACCCCTATGTTTCACTTCCATTAGCTAAAAGGTGACCTAGGCTACCATCATCTTGCTAATAGCACTATTACCATCATCTTACTGTCACTGCTACCCTTTTCTCTTTTACTTCATTGTCCCTTTTATTGCTGGCTCCTGTTTGGTTTCAGCTCTAGCCTACACCAACTTTCTGGTGACTAAAAGGCTTTGTTATCATTGTTGTTACTGCCAACGCCTGGTTACCATCTCTCTATAAATATGATTTTCATATCTTTCGAGGCCTTTCCCTTTGTGAAATGGAAATGATAACAGGAACTCCTAGGGCTCTACATTGCATATATTAATAATCACTGTCTCTTCAGGACATATGTTTCTGCTATCCTGTTCAGTTTGCCAATTAAGTGAGGAAAATAATTATATGACATATCCTTCAATAAGGAGCTAAATATTGGTGAGGTTGTTCTAAGTTTTTACTGCCAAACTAGCTTTCTCTGGTTGCTGTTATTTATGTACTAATATGATAGTAACTAGTAAGCCGTTTTTACTCTTGGTTCGCTGATTGAGCTTTATGGTATTCTGATCATAACCTTATGTTATCTATGCCATGTCCAAAATAAATTGTGGCAGCATATTATTGCACTGAAAATGTATTGTGAAAACTACTTCACCTTATATTATGGCTGTATATCTTCATTTTGAGCCAACTACCCAGTGAAATGAAGACACATCCTACACCCGTAACCCTCTATTGATTAAGCAAATTCTGTAAGGCATATGTTTGGAGTTTGAAGTAAAGTTGCAGTCTGCAGTATTAGCATGCTGCATGCCCTTCTTTATTGACCATAGAAAAAGAGAATCCTATGATTTCAATATTATTGTGCTGCTTCTTTGTGAGGAATTTCATGCCATATGTTGCATATGCCACTCCATATCTAAGCGAGGAACTGTGAGAGATACTGCATATGTTTTTATTTTGTCCTTTTTAATTAGAATTTTCCTTTTTTCCTATATAAGTTTGCATTTAGAGATTGTATTAGTAGTTCTTTTTTTGTATCCCTTAATTCTTATGCAGCACTTTCACAATGGTGCATTTTTCACCGCAAGAAGGCCAAAAGGGTTGTAGACACATGGGAAAGGCGGTTTAGTAGTGCAACAAAAGATAAGAAAGTATCATTCCTGTATCTATCGAATGATATCCTGCAAAATAGCAAACGCAAGGGAGGAGACTTTGTGAATGAGTTCTGGAGGGTTCTACCTAGATCACTGAAACATGTATATGAAAATGGGGGAGAAGATGGAAAGAAAGTGGTGGCAAGATTAGTAAGTTTCATCATTTTTCACTGTTACGTAATTAATTCTTCGCATTCCACCAGCTCCTTTTATTCTAGAGTTATCCGAGAGCATTGTCCAAGAATTCAGGAGGATCTAAATGTGTCAGTACCATTGGATTTACCGTCATTGGTTTAGTTGTTATAGAAAATTATTTGAGCCATATGCTATTGCTGCTCTATATTATTTAACTATCCTTATTACTCCCTTGGTACACTTATCTGGATTCCAGATAGCACTTTTGTTTGCTCTGGTGTATTTTGATGATGTGATCATAGTCACCTGCATCAGGGCATGGTGCATTATATTTTGGTTTATATAATCATGTATAGAGAAAATGTGAGCTAATGGTAATGCTACAGCTGCATCAGTTAGTAAAACAATTAGCCTTTTTGATACGCAGCTTTCCTGCGTGTTCGGGAAAAGCAGATAGCCTTCTTAGTTTCTAGCCTAATTTCTCTATTTCTAGGAGTGTTGGGTATAATGAGTACATTATTTCTCAAATGGGTGTCTTGCTTGGTATGTTGCTAGTCAGCTGCCAGAAACATCGATTCAGACTCTTACACTAGTATTATATGTATAAAATATTTGCATAGGGTTTGTGAGTCATAGTTTGCTTGGACCTTCATCAGTACTCTGTAAAGAAAGTTGCTATTCATAGCATGACTAGATTGATTATGGAATTACTTATGGTAAATTTAATCATTTACTTATCTTTTATTGCAAGTAAAAAAACTAAGTCTATCTTGCTATTTTTTTTGGAACTACAGATAGGAATTTGGGATGAACGTAAGGTTTTTGGGACCCGTATTGAAAGTCTGAAAGATGACATTCTTGGTGACAACCCTCCTATATTGGATAACAATGGGAATAGTTCAAATCCTAGCTCAAATCCCCCTTCAAATTCCAAAGTTTCACGGAAGGATTCTGGTACAATAGTAAAAGTAAGTTGCTTATTCTCCTGTGTGAATCTAACATATTGGATTGGATATTAGAGCACCTTCTTATTTGTTGGCTTTTACTGTAGAAACTTACTGTTGGTGGGATGCCTGAAAAGATTGTGACTGCATACCAATCGGTCCTTGATCAACATTTTGATGAAGACACAGCTTTAAACAAATGTAAGAGTACTGTTTGTGTTTTGGAGAGGATAAATAAAGATATAGACGATGCTAGCACCAATGGTAAGGATTTTTCTTGCTCATATTTAATGTTGTGAATATTTGCTGTTGAAGAAAGTTTGACAGCACTCTTATGTGCTCTGCTTTTTTTGTCCTGTATTTTTTTTCATAAGGTAATCAGCCAACATCGACATTGATTTCCGACCTTCAAGAACAAGAAATGACCCTAAAGCAGTGCATCGAACAACTCGAAAGTGTAGATACAGCGAGGATATCCCTGATCAATCAATTAAAACAAGCTCTCAGCGAACAGGTCTTGATGCTTTCATTATCTCTCCAATGTTCCATTTTAATTACATGCCTTGTGCTGTTCAGAACTTTATGTTTTTCCTATATGACAGGAGTCAAAGTCAGTGGTTCTTCGCAGTCAGTTGCAAGTAAGAGTTATTCTTTATCTTATTGCATGCTGTTGTCCTTTTCGTTTGTTGATATTTCCTTGCAAAATCATGTCCTAGGTCATTCTGTCCTATGATGCCTTTACTCTTAATACCCAATTAAATGGGGTTTATTAGGTCATAAATGCTGAGCATGTTCTAGATCTGCAAGTATTCTCATTATGATGCTTATATATCTTGTCCTGTCTATTCTTTTAATCTATTTTGGAGTTTCTGGACAATATTCTTTTATCTTGGTACTGGCTAAGATGCCCCATGATATGTTGCCATAAGTAGAATGTTTCATCTATCTTTGGCATCCTGTTGATGAATGCATCCACATGTTCAGGATGAATAGTGTGATAAAATAATTAGAAATAGAGGCAGGACATGCACAGATTCCTAGGGAGGCGCAAACATTATTAAACCAATTGAGGTTTGCTTGGTATGTGTTTGTTGCATGTATATGTCATCTATCATAATTCATAACGACTTGGTGCACCTTATGTTATAGACAGTATTTTGTGGTACTTTTTACATGCATTTGGGCTTGGACCATTCTGTGAATTCAGATGTTTTCTGTTTTGGTAGGTATGGGGAACCCGATTAACATCCATATCCATCAGAATCTTACCTATCCATCCATAGCCTTAATAGAGCGTCTATAAGTGGATATGTGCAGACCTACAAGTAGATAATATTATCCATTACCCCTGCATTGCAAGTGGACTCACCTGTGCAGTTGGTCTTGCCAGCTCCAAATTATCCCCCCAAGTTTCAGTTGAGCTATTAAAATTATGTTGTCCACACTAGGTTGAATTCCAATACTAAACTTTTGGTATTTAAGGCTTCATTCATTTTCTTCATGCCTATGGAATCTGCTTGTGCATTTAATTTCCCAATCTGTGCAAAGCAGATTCTTTATAGTATTAAATCACGCCCAACACATTTAATCGATCTCGTTAGAATTCTATGGTGTCAACGAGAGATGAGTATAGTGAAATTTTGCTCAATTTAATAGAGTGGGGAGTATTGAAGTTCTAATGATCTGTACAGGCATGGGTAGGGGAGGTAGGTATTATCCTCCTCATACCCTATATTCGAGTGAATTGGTAGATTGGTGGAAAGGATTCTACTGCAGAAGATAGCTATGGTGTGTTTGAGTGTGTTAGAAGACTTGGCCTTGTAATTCATTGGCGCGACTGGATAGCCGCGCCCCCAGCAGTGCTCAGCTACCAGACAGCCCCAGGGAGGCAGGGTTGAGAAGGCACTGGGAAAGGCAGATTGCTAATTCTTACTTGACTAATCTTTGGAGTCATTTACAGTACTGTTCCTGACTATGGTAATCTTTATCCAATGGCATCCCCATCGAGATTGATGGAAATTGTAGAAGATCAAATCACCACCCTGTCTAACTACTTACTGTATGTCTTCACATAGATCTTGAACACTCTTGCCTCTTTCTCCTTTTGTTTCATTTTTCAAGTCTGAGCCCTGAGGTTTCAAGAAACGCCACCCCCCCCCCAACCCACCTCCCTCCCTATTTTTTGTGGAGTGGACATATCAGAAAACGTGGTTTCAGTTTCACGTTAGCCAGCTCCCAATTCTAAATTCATGCAGGTCAGTTAAGAAAAAAAAAATCAAGACTTCATGAATTATTTGTTTGCTGAATGCACTTGGGATAGTGAGCAGTGAGCACATGTGTCAAGCCATCTAGTGTTCCTCTAGCGCAATTATGCGTCTTACCAACTCCTATTGCTACCTGGCTACCCCACAGGCTTAGTTAAATCCCACGGTTCACTTGAACTGCTTCCTGATTCATTTATATTTGTGAAAGAACCACATCTAGACTACTTCCCTAGCACCTTGATAGTCCCTGTGCATCACCTTCCATATAGGTCTGTGGTCTTGACATCCACCCAGTCTGGCTGTTGCATTCCTCTGTCTGATTGGGAATGAGCTGATAACAAAATGCCTGAGGTCTTATTTTGAAATAGAGATTTGTATCCCAAGGTTATGGAGTAATGCGCGTCTTGTTGCCTATCACTGCCTCAATTAACTTTCTTGCTGGAATTTATCTATGATGTCACAATTAACTTTCTTTAATATTGGTAATATCATTGTATATGATATTTGTATCTGTTCTGCAATTGTAATTAGGCTTTTTTTATGCATTATTAAAGTGATACCTTGCTAATCTTTGATCTCATTATCAAAACAGGTTGCTCGAGCAGAGGCTGAACGTGTCATTCAGCTTAGACAACAAATGGGTGGTGCCCTTGCCACTAGCGCGACACAATCTAGTCCTACTCCGCTCATGATTACTCCACCAGAGCAAACAGCTGGTATGGTGCAAGGTTCAGGAGTAAGGACAGCACCTCCACAGTCACAGCCACTGACTTCAGCAACCTCACTTCCCCCTACAGTCAGTACAGTGGGTGACGAGTCCAAGAGGTCAGCAGCAGCTATGGCAGATAAGCTTGCATCTTTGTCAGCACCTGTGCTGAGCTCCATTCTCTCATCTCTTGCCGCTGAGCAAGCTGCTTCCATAAATGGTGGATCGCCTTCTGGAGAATTCTCTGGAGGACCACCAGGCTTCCAGATTGAAAAGAGGCCTAGGCTTGAGAAGCAGGCCGGTGATATGGGTGCTCCCTTTTTTGGGCAGGCGCCACAGGTGCAACAACAGATTGGAGCAGTGCCTACTACTCTTGGAGGCACGCAACCACCAACGCCAGTTCCATTTCCACCACCTCCACCGCCATTGCCATCTCTATTGCCACCGCTTCTACAACAATTTGGTCAAAATACTGGAGGAATGATCGGAATGGGAGGACCTTTCGGGATGATGGCAGGCTCTATGCCACCTCCACCTCCTTTGTCCAACATTCTGCCGGCAGGTTTCCCGGGACCAAGTGGGCCACCTCCTCCACCTCCACTTCCACCCGCTCAGAGCCAGCCCCAGCAGCAGCAGCAGTCTACTCAGGCACCACAGCAATCACCGACATCAACTGGATTCTTTCTATCATCAGGCATGAGCTTCTTTCCTCCGGTGCAGGTGCAGCAATCTCCATCTGCCCAACGACAGTGATTTAACGGTGGCATAGCATTCATCGGGCTATAAAGGCAGCACCTTGTGCTAACTTTGTACATTAAAAAAATAATCTCTGAGTATCGAGCTTATATGTGACTGGTCCTGCAAGCGAAGCAGGACCAATGGTCACGGATTAGAAAGATTTGTAGAATAGGCATGCGGCTTTTGTGATGTATAACTTAGTTGTTCCTTTTGGTCCGAGGAGTTGTTTGACTCTTCATGGTCATATGTAGTAGTTAGACTTCGCCTTTTCCTTTGCATTGATCTTCTGAGGCAAAAGAAACCGACGTTGGCATTGATGCTTAAGAATTGCCCACTGTTAGAACAGGTTTAGGGCTGAAACATCTGTAGAACTTACTGGTCATAGTCCCATAGATATGACGTGAACTGCAAATATTTGCGATGACGTTGTTTTAATTTAACTATTATTATTATTATTATTGTTATTATTTTTAGATCATAACCTCCTTTTTGGGTGCATAATCATGGCTCTCTTATCACTTGCTCTCAGACGAGGGCTAGTTTGGAGCAAGGAACAGTGATTTAGATGAGTTGAAATGAACAGGACAGGATTTGGGGAAAAGAGTCGGTGCCTGTATGGTCAAGTTTGTTGGGGCAGAGATCCCGCGTGGGGTCATGTGTTGATGCAGTAAGCTATGTACGCATACCCATGACGGCCAAGCTTCCCTTATGTTGCTTCCAAAGATAAGGGCAACGCTGTTGAGTGCCTGAACATGGCAACAACGAAAGAAGAGGAGTATCATGCACAGATGGATATCAAGTTACCAACATAGAGTGCAGAGAAACAGACACATTTGTTTTCCCCAATTCCAACTTCTGGATGAATGCCAACAAAATGAGCCCTCCAATGAAAAAAACAACATTATGATGATGATTGTTTCTATTATAACACAAGACTTGTGATTCTATGCTTAATTATGATCCAGCACTATTCTTAACTGAAATTACTTTCTTTGCTCGTAGTAGTCCTACCAGGTTAGTTGTGTCTACTACAAGCTGACCAAGGAAAAGAAGAGAGAAAAAAAAAATGCAAGCTAGTTACAAGCCTACAAAAGAGGATCGTCAGAGGAGGAACTAACAAGCTGTCAGACCCAAAGGGCGCTTGTAGATTCCGGCCAATCGGCCGTGACCTTCACTAAGATGGATTGGCTAATTAATTAATTCTGCCTGGGGTTGAATTTGCTCCCCGGCGCCGACTTCGTGCTGGCGTTGAACTCCACGCGGGGCTTGGCGCCTCTGGCCGCCGCCGTTGCGGTCGTCTTCGCTGGTTGATGGGCGGTGCCCTTGACATGGAAGGTGTTGGTGGCCGTGTCCATGGCCGCCGTCGGTTGCAGTAGCAGCAACCTCCTGGCAGCCGCCCAACCTTGGCCGTCCGGAGGCAGGGTCGTCGTTGGCGATGCTGCGGCTGAAGTCGCACTGGCGAGGAGGAGGAGATGGAGCAAGATCACGGTGCTCATGGCCGCGCTGCAGCATACAGCCTGCTTCATCGACCGATCTGCAGATCGAGAGACTTGAGCTGCGACTAGCTTCACTTCACTCGTGAGCAGGAGTAGGAGAGTAGTAGAGAATGTAAGAATGTTGGTTAGTGTTTGGACTTGCTCTGTGTTATTAGTAACCGTGGCCAGACATAATATATTGTGGCCGGGCAGGTAACATGCTACTTCCAAGTCCACCACCACCAGACCGCTAGTGGGAACATGCAGAGAACATGGATGCTTCTCTATTGTTGGAGTGGAGCAAAAGGGCATCAGGCATATGGCCGACCTGTTGTGTACTGAACATGCATGCATGTCACCGTGAGATCTGGGAAGAAACATTGTGTGCTCTTTGGTTCTCTTGTTTGACTAGAACACACATTTCTTTGAGCTGGTCGGATCTCAAGCATGCGGACGCCTAAATGTTCGATAATTTAGACATCCGCGTACTATTTCCGTCCTGCACTCTCTCGCTCTCTCAAATCACACAGTATTGCCGTCAGGTTAGGTTATCTGGTCAAATGCTTAGTATGGTCAGCTCAGACGGAGTTCTCTGAATGCCGACCATCAGATCATGCAAAGTTCATCTTACTCTGACTAATATTTGTGCATATCCGGCGGCGGCGCGGTATAAACTGAAGGAGTTTGTAGCTATCACTCAATTCAGTTAGGATATCTGAGAATCTTGTTTGGTTGTGCGTACAGGTACAATAATACCGAAGCTTTAGATTCAGATCGGCAATGCGAGTGATGTACGGCCAGTAGGTCACAATCGAATCATACGCAGATAGCATCATGCTCGCTCCTTAATTTGTAACGCCAACAGCAGTTGTGTGTTCTGGGACTCCGGAGCAAATTTGGCCAACAGCATAGATATCAAATATTCCATTATAGTTAAGTTCGTAATGATAATAATTAAGTTCTACTTATAATGTCTGTCTCAGCTCTGAAGTTGGTTATTGCAACATGCATACTGGTCTGACGACAGTTCATGCATGTGAACTAATTAAACTAGTTGCACATATAGTGAAAATGCCAACAATTCGAGTAAACAATGCATTGCCAAATGCCAACTAACCAACTACAACTCTACAAGTGCGTCTCCACATGGAGGAGGTGCTGGCCAAGGACCATCTGTCTCTCTACTTCACAGATTTGACCCTGCCGAGCTCCTTGTTCCTTTTGCTCCTTGATCTGCAATCATTCAAACATTCGTTCTTGGCCCGTTTCCTCTTGGACCACAGTGGTATAGTAGATGGCATACTCAACTAGTCTACATTTCTATCTAATCGATGCTGCCACATGCTGTTCTTTAGCATATACTGGACGGCTGCAAATGAGATGACACTTTCTTATTTATAGGATCTTGACTAGAATAGTAGAATCAAATCCCTTAATCTAGACCGTATATGTGAAATCATACTCCTTCCATCCCATGTAAAATGCAATCCCGCGTTTAAAAAAATACCATAAAGAGTGCAATTCTAGAAATTGGATCTCAACCACCTGCCCGATTAAGTGTTCATATTTGATTTGCATGCCAAAACTATATGCGAACAAATGAGGGCATGTGAGTCTTTTCACGCCACCACTAATCTATCTAAAAAAATTAAAATTGTACTCTTCACGGGACGAAAGGAGTACGACATAACCGAGATTTTGACAGCCATGTGTGCAAATAATAAGAAAAAGGACGAAGATAAACAAAAACTGGGGACGTAGATAAATTTTGGTAGAGCACCAATCAATGCATCTACTATCTTTTAGCATTGCACGTTAATCTCCGGTTAGTTGGTTAAGAAAAACCCATATCTTCTTCCACGCAGCTGAAAACCCTGCCCAGGCTTTGCAGGTGTTTTGAAAGTTTGATAGGATGGCCCGGCTCGTCGTGGAGGGTCCAAGCCTGGATTGATGATTGAACCTGCTTCTCGTCCAATTGTCCTCGAGAACTAACGTACTCGAACCTAAGGATCGAGGAAAGAAACAGGTTTCAGCACAAGGCAAATCTGTTTGTTGGCTGTTGCCCGTCCTGCACGTCAACACCGTGCACGAGGCCATCTGATCTGATCGAGCCTGTCTCTCTCTTTCCTGATACGCGCGGTTTCCATAAATCAAGGAGGGTATAGTTTAATTTAGCTCGCGTACTTGAATAATCTTGATTATTGGTTAAATCAATCAATCAATGAATCTACTACGCCTGAACATCTGACGCTATCATCCATGCAGATCAACATGTAGAGGTTGATCTATGCAAAATAAAGCTACAGGATTCGACCCACCCCGAGCATCTCCAAAGAAATACGTAGTGTTTTTCTTTAATTTCTCTTCCATGCAAAAAACATATAAAATCTTTATATTATGAAAACCAATGGAAAGTTTGGGATGTAGCTCAACTGGTAGAGCGTTAATCTATGCATGATAAAGGTACGGGGTTCAACTCCTCGCATCTCCAACAAAAACTTAATTTTATTTTATTTATCTTCCATATATCTATAGAAAAGATATAACATGTTCATTCTGCAAAACCAATGGAAAGTTGGGGATGTAGCTCAACTGGTAGAGCGTTAATCTATGGATGATAAAGGTATGGGGTTCAACTCCTCGCATCTCCAAGAGTTCTTTTTTTCTAATTCCTCTTCTATGCATGATAAAGGTACAAGTTTTTTTCTTTAATTTGTTTTCCAAAGAAGGTGGTGAGAATTTGTGATTTCCACCTATTCTTAGGACGTGCAACCGTTTTGTAGTGAACCT
Organism: Panicum hallii; assembly: GCF_002211085.1. Classification (NCBI taxonomy): domain Eukaryota; kingdom Viridiplantae; phylum Streptophyta; class Magnoliopsida; order Poales; family Poaceae; genus Panicum; species Panicum hallii. The sequence goes on along the minus strand of NC_038044.1, from coordinate 845,930 downwards.
TGTAAATCACTACTCCTGACTCATGTGCTGGTGTTTTTTCTAAAAGAAAAAGGTTCTACTATATGTCTTTTGTGAAACTACATCGGCGTAAGCAGATTAAGAGTAGATATTATTGATTGGATCTGCATCTTTGTCCTTCATGGATGTTGTCGGACAAATCGGTGTTAGGAAAGCAACAGTTTGGGTGTGATCCCAAATGTCTCATACTATAAAAAAATTCATTACGCGCTGTATGAGGAACAATTGAAAAACAAATTTAAAAAGGTCGTGATGAGCAGCGGACGTCAATGTCCTTAGTTTTCCATTTCTTCCATGATACTAACAGAGGCAAGAAAAAATCATTCGATCCTAAACTTAAACTATCATTTGGTCCTATTTTATCAGCAAGAAAACACTACGTACTCCGCAACAACAAGAACAAAATGTTATAAATCTCGGCAGGAACACGGCCACGATCCGAAGAAGAACCCTGACGAGGAATTCCAACGAGATCACACCAGACGGTCTAATCCTTTTCACGAAGTTCAGCACATGTACACACATCCAAGATGGGACATCTATCGGAGTGCATCCCAGCTTCCAAATTGAAGTAGTGGATTTTCCTTTTTGTTCCATTGTCGATGCATATGAGTTGTGGGTGCAAGTAATTAAGTTAGATTTAAAATGCGAAGATAACTAAAAGGTAGGGGATGTAGCTCAATTGGTAGAGCACCGTGCACAAAGCATGGCAAGACGACGGGTATTGGTGGAACGAACATTCAAGTAAATTATTGGAATGAGGGGCAAAGGGGATGTAGCTCAAATGGTAGAGCGCTCGCTTTGCATGCGAGAGGCACGGGGTTCGATCCCCCGCATCTCCATTTATTTTTATTTTTATCCGTCTCTCTCCTCCCCGGTGGCCGCCCCCACCGTTCATCCTCAGGTGAATGCCACCCACCCCGCCATTACCAGCAGCTTCCCGCCGCTCCACTCCATCCTGCGTTTCCCAACACCCTCGCCGTTTCGTTTCCTCCGCCCGTCGCACCAATCCAGTCAACCACCGTACCCGATGGCGTCGTCGGCGTTCAAGTCCACCACGCGCCGCGACCTCCACGCCTCCTCCTCCTCCACTTCCCGCTCCGACCCGCCCCCGTGCCCACGCCGCTCCCGCTCCCGCAGCGTCAGCGCCGCGCCCCGCGCCCGCGGCCACGACAGCCTCCAGCTCCAGGAGGACTACGCCAACACCCGCACCAACCCGCTCTTCGACTCCGCGGCCTCTCCCTCCGCCTCCCCATCTCCGCCGCCGGGGACTACTACTAGCGCCGGCGGCGGGGATGTGCCCAGGCGGGGCAGAGGGCGTGAGCCGCTCAAGGATGGGGGACGCGGCGGCTGTGGGAGAGCGCGGTCTGTGTCCGTCGCGCCGCAGCGGCGGCACGCTGTCTCTGTGCCGTCGGCGGACGGTGCTGGTGCTGTCGGTGCGAGGAGGGCTTCGCGGCCGCGGTCGGTAGCCGACGACGCACGCCCGTACAGGGGCTCTGAGGTCAGTCTCTGCTTCACATTTCACCCCAAAATTTTATCTCCAGAAAAGCTCCCCGCTTTTTCATGACTACGGTTTGCAAAATTTTCTTTGTAGCCAACATGAACATGCTAGTGACTAAAAGCGTGTTTATTGCACACAGGGTTCTCGACAGATGGATGAAACTACCCATTCAGAAGCTAGCACTGCTGTTTCCTCACCAGGTCAACATCTTGAACATGTAAGAACTAGCGAATCACTCGTGTGAAGCTATTGTCTGCCGCAATTCCTGCGTAGCTACGAACTTGGGAAAAGATTACTTGTGAACATTGATCTTTTCTAACTGGAAGGAGTGGCACATATGCAGCTTTCCTTTTTTTAGGGTTATTACAATGGATATTCCAACATGATGCCCACTTGTTTCTCTGAGTTCGCACCATATTCTCTTTCAATAGAATATTGCCATGTTAAAAATGTGTTTTCTAGAAATATTTTGCTAGTCCCGCTTTCTGTTTGTAAAGGAAAAAAAGTTTTGCCTTTATTTCCCGCTTTTGCTTTGAATTTGACTGTGCCGTTTCTCTCCACTATATTCTGTCTGGACCTTTCATTCATATTTTATTCTCTTGTGCTAAGTTGTTCATGATGCTACAATATTTCATTGATCGATAGGTGATTTGGCAGCAGAACAATTCAAATGTCCCAGTGGATCCAGTTCTGGAAATTCCTCCTGAGTTCGATCCAGATTCTGCTGAGTTTATCTCCGACATAAGTGATTATGCAACAGAATTCCGAAAGAAAGATGTTGTGGAAATCCCTCTCGAGTTTGATACAGATGCCTCCGAGCTGGTTTCTGATACGAGGAACAGTGCAGCAAAACAGCACTGGGAGCAAATGGAAATTCCTCTCGAGTTTGATACAGATGCTTCAGAGCTGGTTCCAGACATATGGCACCATGAAGTAAACCAGCAACTGGGTCAATTGGAAGCTTCTTTTGAGTTTGATCCTGACACCTCTGAGCTGGCTCCTGACATTACAGAATATACAATAAAACTCAAACAGGTCTGTTAACTGTTGTTTCAACTGTGTTGTGCCTTTAGTTAAATGTAGTCACTACTCATCAAGTATAACCTTTTACTGCTTGATTGCAGTCACATGAACGCGCTCGAAAGCTTCGGGCAGATTTGGCAGTTGAAGAGCAGCGGGAACAAGAACTGAGTAGAATGCTGAAGGACATAGTAACAACTCCACAATTTACTGAGACACATAAAAAACGGCCAAGAAGAAAGGTAATGCACCTGCTAATCCAAACACTAATACAATCCATTTATTCATGTAATATAGAGATTTGTGCTAATAATATGCAATCTTGATCTTACCTTTATATCTGCTTTGGGATTACAGAGTAGCATAGAAAGGCTGAAAGTTTCGAGGCATTTAGCTGAAGAGGCAATGAATTATTTCGAGGAATGTGTTTCAATTTCAACAATGGATAGCACTGATTTCTCATCACCTGAGGACCCTCAACCAAATTCAATTTTGAATGTCCAACCAAATAGAAATAGTAGATTTTTCCACAAAGGGAGATCAAGCTTTGAAGGGCCCCACACTCTAGCTGATCAACATGACCATCATGAGGTTAGTCAATTGATTTTTCTCATAGCTTGGAGTTTTGTTGTTCAAGTTGGCTTGTTGAGGTCCTTTTAATATGCTCTCATTTGTTGGAAGTGCACAGTAGTATGACCCTGTACTGAGACTCAAATTTGAATTATTCTTGGAATATATCGTGCGCCCTTATTTCGTGATATTATCTCCAGCGTATTAAGTGTTCTGAATCATGGGGAGCACCGAGCACCGCAAAAAATTCATTATTCTATTTTAGAAGATACAGATATCTGGGGATCATCCTGAAAATTCTACCCTTATATAATAGATTGTCATAAATCATAATATCATTGGTAATTGTTATCCTTCTCTAGTTTATTTCTGTCTGATGTATAGATTCAGATGATATCCCCACCTTGAATTTTTCATGGTATTTCAGTAAAATGGCATTTATGGTTTTTCTTTCTCTTCACCTTCTCCCAGGAATTGGACAAGCAAACTCAGTGCTCAATTAGCATAACCGGATCTGATGTCTCTGACAATGCTATATTTAGCCATACAAACGCCCATGGTTTGAAAGTTAGAAGCAACTCAAATGATGATCTTGATGGCTTGGACACTCCACGGAGCAGAAGTTCCTGTTTCTCTTTCACCCATGAGCCAGTTAAAAATGTTGAAAACTGTAATGTTCAGCAATACCTTGGGAATTTTGGAAGGGGGAACACTAAAGAGTTAAGAGAGACGAGGTCTAGTTGCTTTGCTGATGACTATGTCTCTCAGAGAGTTAATCTGGACTTACTTAAGGATATGTCGACCTTTCAAAATCGAATGGATTATGGAGGGCTTCTTATATGTAACATTAGAACATTCTGACGGTGAACAGAGTAAATAGTGCCCACCGGCTACATAAGTAAAGTAATTATCATGATGTAATTGTAAAGAGATTAGTATTGTGCAAGTATTTGTATTGTGGGTGTAACTGTTTCTTTTCTCTTTGGTATATGTGAACTTTTGGCGGTTCTGTAACAATCCTGCATCTGTTTTTTTGTGTGTTTACTTTGGGAAATATGTACACTATTTAGCACTATAGGAAGAACGATAAGAGAATTGTTTGAGAGTTGAGAATGGCATACCCACTTTTATATTCTAAAACCAAGTCGTTAGGGCTTGTTGTCAACATTGCAAGTCAAAATATGCTATTACCGAGGTTTTGTTTGTAGTGACCGGATACCATGGTGTCATAGTTTCTCCAGAGGGGACATATGCTATCGACGCACTCATCTCCCTCATGTTGGATTGTCAGTTTTTTTCTTTTTTTTTGGTACCACTGAGTGGCCCATGTCAGTTCTAGATTTTGTTCTCGTTTTGCCCATTCCCATAAAAACCGCATGCAGGTTTGACTTCTGTTATCTATACACTATTATATTCCTATTACTTCCATCTTAATTAATCAGCCGGGTTATTATATATATATAAGTATTGGTGAGGATATTCGTTTAGGACGTGGGCAGATATGATGCAGTTGCAGGTAACTTGCAAGCAAGCATTCATGCATCATGTTGCTGCATAACGGGTGAGAGATTAGATGGAAGGTTTGGAATTCCCCTGTCTTGGTTCAGGAATCTGGCAACCTAAAAACTTTTTACTTGGCCGACTCAAATGAAAGACGACAGCCAAAAAAGTAGATGAGAAACCAGCAGCTTAACTACTGAACCGACAAAAAGTTGGCGTAACAAGCAACACGGTTTTGAGGTTTTCAGACTTGCGCAGTTCAAAATAAATACTCAAACTGCTGCACAGATTGTTTTGTCTTTACTTATGGGTTTTTGGATTCCTTGGTTTTCAGTATTTCTGGTATATATGGTTGTGTTTCTGAATGTGAGCAAGCTTGATTCCTAATTGTTTCTGCTTTGAACTAATGAACTGTTGTTGTGCAGCAATTAGGACAAGTACGGCAGCAGGTCAAGGCATCGACGAAATTGAAGTCCTGACGGAACGGAGAGCTAGCTATTGGTTTTCGTTTTTCCCATATGCTGCTGGCAGTCACATGTTGCACATGATAAATGATGAGAGGCCGTGTACATGCATCAGTGACTGACTATCTGAATTAGTATTGTTAGTGCACGCTTTGTGCCATGTCAACTTTGGATAGCCCTCTCTTTGAGGCCTTGACAAATCACAGTTGCTTAGCACATACTCCTTCCGTTCTAAAATAGAGTTATTTTAACTTTTCTAGGTTCATTACTGTATGTCGAGTTGCATAGCAAATATTATAAATCTAGAAAAACTAAGACGACCTGCATTTTTGAACGAAGCCAGTAAATTCAATCCAGTTGCAAGCTTTGGATTGATTTATGTGTGGAGATACACTTTTATTTTTTGCATTATTCTCTTCAAAGAGTAGGAAAAATAAAGGTTGAGTTGGGTGAAAGGCGTGATGCACAATGAGATCTAGCTTACAGAATTTTGGAGAGATGTCTAGTAGTAGTAATATTCCCATTTTGGGTTGGGTGACGCAATTTTATTTTGTTTGGCAAGAAAAAATGAGTGGTGCTACATCCCGAGGATACATTGCAGCGTCTCATGAGTTGCCGTGCAAGTGCGGGAGCGAGGAGGGCACAACAACACGTTTGTGGTGGATGATTGTGCCTTGGCACGAAGCAATGCTGCAGCAGACCATGACCATGGCTCTGCTGTGCTTCGACAAGTGTCGCCGACGTTGCAGAGCAGGAGACGCGTAGAGAAGAGAGAGAGAGAGAGAGAGAGAGAGGGGAAACCAACGGCTTGGGAGAAGGCAGCTGCCTGCCTGCAGGTAGAGTAGAGGTAGGCATGCCATTTGGAGTTGGAGGCCTGCAAGGGGAGCGGCGGGCGCCCAACATGCTGTGTTAGTGTTACGCAACAATCGCAACGTGATTTTCGTCTCCTTGTGGCCCTGTCCGTTTCGTCTCCCTGCATGCCTTCTCCGTTCGAGGCTCCGTTCCGGGTGCGTGCGTAAACACACAAACTGCTCATTGTTCGATGGAGTGACTGATTTTCCAGGCTACGGTGATCTGTTTGTTACCTGCACTGCACACGCAGTAGTAACGGGGCGGGGCGGAGACGGGAGATCCATCCATCTTGACCAAAACCCCACCGCGGGCGCGGCCTCTTCTCCTGCGCCCGCGCTATAAAACCTCCCATCTCGCCGGCGAGCCCAGACACAAACACGCCACCCTCCACCATCATTCGTCTAGGACCGACGGGGGAGCCAGTAGATCGATCATGGAGAGAAGATCTCCTCAGCCATCTCCGCCCCCTGTTTCCTCCCCTCCGTCGTCGTCCTCGTCCTCCTCCTCCTCCATCTCCATCGAGGAAATTCCTACCCGCAAGAGGGCCAGGACCCAGGCCAAGGGCGCCGACAAGCCCAAGAGGCCCCGCAAAGAGGCGCCCCGCCAGACCCAGAGCAAGGAGGACCCCGCCGATCCTGCTCCCAATGCCGCCGCCGCCGCCAGCGGCAAGAGGAGCTCCGTCTACAGGGGAGTCACCAGGTACGCGTCTCGCCATCGGCATGCCGCTGTCCTACCCGTCCCATCTCCTGATTACGATCGCCATCGCTGCCCCCCTCGATCCCAATCGCAATTCTCCGCGGGGCCTGCATTGCTGCCAGGTCTGTCCAACCAAAGCAATTCAGATTTCACAAATAGTGGGAGGAGTATCTTTCTGATCCCCAGCCCTCAACTGCACAGAGTTGCTTCCTTCTGTTTGCAATTGCTTCCGACGCGAAATCTCCGCTTGCATGTTTCATCCATCGATTCTGGACCGCAAGCTGTCAGTTCCTGTTTGCACTGCTCATATTTACGGAGTTCTGAGCGCCAAGTTCTCTCTTTTTTTTAGTAAAAAAAAAACTGTCTCTTTCTCTCTGTTCTTGTTACATTTCCACGCTAGGAGAGGTCGTTTTCTGATAGCTAGGAAGTAGGAAGTTAGTTCATCTGCATTACTGCCAGCCGTCTTGTGGTGCTCGGTTTCTTTGATTTCTTTTCCCCCCTCTTCTCCTTGTTGTAAGGAGAGCGCTGTAAATTTCTTTTGTAAATTAATGCTGCTGCTTCTCACCCACATACGCGTCGCGTTGCATGCGTGTAAACAGGCACAGGTGGACTGGCAGGTTCGAGGCCCATCTCTGGGACAAGCACTGCCTCACCTCCCTCCAGAACAAGAAGAAAGGCAGGCAAGGTGTGTGTGTATTGCTTTGCTTGCTCCTAGTAACACACGCGCATGTACACCCACTTGAAACTTCGAAGGGACATGGAAATGATTTTCTAAATATTCTAGTCATATTCTTTTTCCTCTGAAAATTGGTTCCTTTTCATCTTATTTACTTTTCCGAAGGAAAACAAAAATTCTAATACGAGGATTGAGCAGTGATACCAATGGAAACCCAAACAATTAAGGTCCTTTGTCCTCTGCAAGGATCCTGATGCATCTGCCAGTAGTACAAAGCTTATTTCAAAAGTGCACCGAATTTCTTAAGGCTGAAATTCTGATCAGGCTTTGTTTACCTCCTTTTCTTTCTGTTATCTTTGGTGGGGGCCCTTCCCTGGTGATCTGCATGTGACTGTGATCTACTACCGCTTGCTGCTGTATTAATATTGGGTGCCCCTACTCAATAGTCTATTTGGGTAAGTCCCACAATTTACTAAATATATCTAAGCTGCCTTTGCCAGATTCATGTTACTTGTCGCCAGATCATGGTGTGATCTGCATCCTTGTCTTGCTATGAAAACCAATTAATTGTCCACGATCTGCAGGGGCCTATGATACTGAGGAGGCAGCTGCTCGTGCATATGACCTTGCAGCTCTCAAATACTGGGGTCCTGAAACAGTCCTGAATTTCCCAGTAAGTTCCTGCATGCTCCCAGAAAACAAATTGTCTCCAATCTGTCAAGAGTTCATATTGTTAGCAATCTCCTGCATGACCAAATAACCCAGAGACAGAGGGCGAACTGAAAATGGCTTCTTTTCTGCTCAATTATTTATGAACAAGACACCGTTTAGTAATTAATTTAGATGACGTCAAATCGAGCAATGAGCTCACACCCCCCGTCGTCTTGTTACAACTAGTAGGACACATGTCATTATGCAAACACAGACAAGACTAGCTTCATTAATGTGCGGTCGTAAGCAAGCAGAGGGGTAGTAACTGGCCGTCAAAGTTGGTTTGCATTTGGTACATGCATGTTAACTATATTAGATGAAATCAATCGACTAAGATTGGTGATTTGATTGATGCAGGCGGAGGATTACTCGGGCGAGATGTCTGAGATGGAGGGGGCGTCGCGGGAGGAGTACCTGGCCTCCCTCCGCCGCCGGAGCAGCGGCTTCTCCAGAGGGGTCTCCAAGTACAGAGGCGTCGCCAGGTACTATTTAATCACCAGCATTCAAATTAAACCCCCTCACTTATTATAGATTTCTGGTTCAACTAGCACATGCAGCAGCCGGCAATGTTCATCAAACACTCCTGCAAAACTGTGCAACCCAAGTACCAAAAATGGAACTGAGAATGGGGTCCAGTCCAGAGTGCAGGCTGACTCAAAGGCAGAAACCTTTCTGCTGTAGTGTTCTCTATTCCGCTGACACGGCATGTTGTGAGAAGAGGTCCACCTGTAACGTGACTGTCATGCATCACCTGGGCCTATGACACGTCATACGCCAGCCATGTCATGCATGCATGACTCATCAGCATTGTGCACCTAGAAATGCCAGCTCTGTACTGCTCTACTGCATGCATCACTTAGTTTTGGAACCAGTGCATCACTCATTATCTCTCCTCATTGTTCAGAGATGCATGTCTTGAGATTCATCCAGTTTATAAGTTAAAATAATGAAATTTCAATATTCTTATTGTTTTGATGATCAGGCATCACCACAACGGGAGGTGGGAGGCGCGGATTGGGCGAGTCTTTGGGAACAAGTACCTCTACTTAGGAACATTCGGTATGGGCTAGTGTACTATACTCCCCAATAATGTTTATAGTTGCATGCTCTTTGCATTTCTTTTAACAAGTTAGCTTATATTATGCCAGCATTTAAGGGCTACTCTTGTTTGTTGTAGACTTGCCCTACTTACTGCCATTGCCACCTAACTCTAACCAGTTTTTATGAAGGTTCGTCGACCTAACTTCTACACAATTGAATGGCTCGTATTTCTTAGTTTCCCTTCAATGCAGACTAGCCATCCCCTTGTATACTGTCCTATTCAGATATGAGTGATCCTAACTACTATGTCGCTTTTCTAAAAGAAAAATAAAAAAAACAGTGAATCTGATCATCTATCAAATCAGATCATACTAGGGAGCATAATACTGGTGCACTTTTCCTGGGGCAAAAAAAAAAGTCCTATTCTTGATTGTCAAGATCAAGACCATAAGACCAAGATACTCTCATGTAGCAATCCCCAGAAATTTGCTCCTTCAGAAGTCCAGCTTGCCTTAAAAATTAGTAGCATAAAACGGGCAAGCTGTTGGCTAATTAGTAGCCAAAACTACATGGCTTCCAAACTCATGTGACAGGCACGTGATGCGAGTAGTCACCACTCACCTGCCAGCCACTGCCAGTTGCAGTAATAATAAGATGGTGCCTAGGGATCTTCAATTCATCAGCACTGCCGGCCTTTTTTTTTCGCTTGCCTGTGTGACTCAGCACCAGCAGCCAGTGATCTCTTCACGTGCATCAAGCATGCCCTGTGTGTCTGTGTCAAAACTAGATCAAGATTCAAGATCCAGACCACAGATTTGCTTTCACCGCTATTACCATCATAAAAGGCCAGTGATAGAGGAAAACACAGAGGTTAACTACTTGCACTGAGATTGGACATGTCCAGTGACTGGCACATGTGAAAGGAAGCGGCCACCGTCCATTCAAATTAGTGAATAGCTATTGTCTGCAATTCAGTATCTCCTATTAGGACAACAGTGCCTGAATGATCATCTCCTGCATGTTGTATTCTCAAACCAACAAAAATATACATTCACCAGAATCTGTCACCAAATATTTGTCTTGCTTTCCAGATGCACTGTACTCTAAGAACAATGACACTTGAACAAATTCACATTGTCGAATTTCTCAAGATATTAGTCAATGCATCATGTCTAAACTTGCAAAAATGCACTCATTCGGACAAACTTACATCATTCTCTTCCTGCAGACACTCAAGAGGAGGCAGCCAAGGCCTATGATCTTGCAGCCATTGAATACCGAGGTGCCAATGCTGTAACCAACTTTGACATTAGCTGCTACCTGGACCACCCGCTGTTACTGGCGCAGCTCCAGCAGGAGCCACAAGTGGTGCCAGCACTCAACCAAGAACCTCAACCTGACCAGAGTGAAACTACAGTCCAAGAGTCTGATTCAAGTGAAGCGAAGACACCTGATGACGTTGCAGAGCCTGACGATAATGCAGAGCCTGATGCTAATGCACAGCCTGGTGACAATGCAGAGCCCCTCACAGTCGACGCTGTCATCGAAGAGAGCTTATGGAGCCCTTGCATGGATTACGAGCTGGATATCATGTCAAGATCTAACTTTGGCAGCTCAATCAACCTGAGCGAGTGGTTCACTGATGCGGACTTTGGCAGCGACATTGGGTGCCTGTTCGATGGGTGTTCTGCAGTTGATGAAGGCAGCAAGGATGGTGTAGGTCTGGCAGATTTCAGCTTTTTTGAAGAAGGTGATGGTAAGCAAAAGGATGTTATTTCAGATATGGAAGAGGGAATACATCCTTCAACAATGATCAGTGTGTGCAATTGATCCTGAGTCGGATCCGAGATATCCAAGGAGGTTTTCACTTTTCAGGCGTCCTTTCTTGGGTATACTTGATTTGTCCAATGCCATAATGCCACTACTGCAAAGAAGCTGAACTTCTTGTAGAGAGCCCCATAGCATTTAGCATGGCATTAGACAAATGTGTTAATGTTCTTTGATTCTTTGAATTTGCTCCAGGCTGCTTGACTAACCTTGAGCGATTGTCTCACATAGCCTAGATTCAACTAATCGCATCCTGCTGAATCTGAAATGTGGTTTAAATGGTAGTGTAGCATCACAGTTTTGCATGGCAGTGCTGCCAATACAACATATATTTGTGCGTTTCAACAGTTACAAGGCCGGAACCCTAATAGCTCCAGCTTAAGGAATTTCCATACCCCCCCCCCCCCCCCCCAACAAGGCAATCATATATGAGGTGACGTGGAGCATACACCAATATCACATATCGATGTCAAAACTTGTTGACATGTAAATTCTTTTCAAGGCATCATACATGAATACACAGTGTACATCTTCGTCGTCCAGTAAAAGAATGGAAAGCAAATTTAAACAACCTATTCACGACGTAAAAGTATCTCTTCCTGCTAAGTACAAACATGACTACCTTTTTAGCATTCTGAATGATGGCAAGTCTTGAACGCTTAAAATGCACCCCATAGTAAGCTCTTTCTCTAATTGAACTCGTGTAGACTTCAGAACCTCCTGTAAAATGGAAATAATCATCAACTCAAACAAGGTGATGAAATGGAAAATGATTAGCATGCATAGATTATTGTCTAAGTGAACAATGCTCACATTGAATTCCATATAACTAGCTCGCCTTGCAAGCCATTGAGCATCAAGCACCTGAAATGCTACACAAAAAAGGATACCGAAGGCTGCCTCGTCATATTCAAGTAGTTGAACGAAGTGGACACCAGCTTTTGTACTAATTTTTCCTACAAAGTGATATAGCGGATAAGATTTAGTTCTTCATTGATTGCCTGCTTACGGACCAAATTCCAAAGGCAGTGGAACCATGGCGGGAAAATGAATCCGAATGAATACTAAAAATATTTAGCAGACATTGCAATAAATCACCTGATTGTAAATCCAGCATTTGAACTAACATATAAGATATGTTTACACCACCTGCTGCAAAAGGATACTCCCACTCAGCTCTCTTACCCTCGGCCTTGTGCAGTAACCTATGAAAGGAATCCTGCATGTAAACTACAGAGGTTAAACACAACAGGGTCACCCACTAATGGCCGATTTATATAGTAAGTGTTCAGGATGGATAGAAACATACTGGATAATTTCTGGCAAAGTATATTAGGTTCTCCAAGGACATGAACCCACCTGCCCTGCAAGTTCAGCATACAACTCATATTGGTTCAAGTGGTGCCAACATAATGCATGATAATTTATCATGAAATTTCATAGGAACCTAAAATCTGTTGATGGGTCAGAGTTTTGCCAGCCCATGTCCTTCCACAGATCTGATTTTAGAGGAGGAAGTTGTCGGTGAGGATAAGCTAAACTCCAAAGCTCTTTCAGAGCATCCTGTAACAGAAAAAAGATATTACCTTTTCTGATCAACACTGCCTTGTCAGTCACGAATCAGCATATCAAATCTATTGTATTTATCCCCTTCCTCTAGGTAGAAAATTAGCATTCACTTGATAGGAGAAAAGGAAACCATAAAGGTAAACTATATAGAGAACGAGAACCTGGTGCTTGACAGAGGAGCAGTCATATGGCACATCTAACCTTTGTCTCAACAATTTCAATCTTTCTACCTGCAAAGTAAGTGAAACTGTTAAATATCAGAAAACAGTAACTTAACAAAGTTGAGCAATGTAAACACTACTTTAGCAACTGAGAAGGAAGTCAAGAATAATGTGCCTAAACTTGCTCTCTAAAAGAAATTAAGATTAAGGGAAGAAGGATTGCTTTGTTTTCCTTTAGACACATGCATGCCAGCATCCAAGGAGAAAGTCAATTAAGAAAAGAAATTAACAACAGGTGTGAAATGGATACACTCATACACCAACATTTGCAATAAGGTAAAGAAATAAGGACATGTTGATGCAGGGCAAGAAAAGGTTTTACTTTAAGCACAATCAACTCATCCAAGAGCTTAAGCTTTAAGCTGTTGGGGAAATATAACTAATATCAAATTTCTACTTATACTAATAACAAAATCTCCTGATAGCATACTGCTATACAAACTCATGCTATCAATAGAAGGATTCCCTTCCCTTTCTGTTGTACATCAGTTCAAATGAAAATAGGACTTTTGTAAGCACCACTGTACCTGTAATGGACTGAGATTAAGTGGAACTGTCTGTCCATTTTGTGAACTTTGGGGAGCAGAAGATCAACCAAAAAGCCTTGCAATCAAAGATCCAAATTCAGAAAGAGCATTTACTGCATAGAGAGGAACGGCTTTTTTCAGAACAGTACTTCAGAATGGCATGAGTGACAATTGTAAGTGCAGCGTATTAATCAGAAAAGAATGGCAAAAGTGAATTTAAACCCAAATGATAAATAGATGTTTTAGATATAATCAAATCTTAAAACTAGGAGATCTTGTATATAGAATGCATTATACATTTTCTTATCAATAAATGGATCGTCTGGTGCCCAAAGCATTAAGAAATAAAAATGTGAGCTAAGTGGATATTTTCAGAAATAGAATTACCAGAAGCACCCAAGTGATAACTCGTAAATACATGGACTAGGATGAAAGAATTTATCAAGTAGGACTGTAGGAGTGTAATCTTTTATATACATGTAAGGAGGACACTATAGCATTAACATCTAGCTCTTCTTGAATTACCTATCTTTCTTGCAGATTGAGCAATAAAAATCAACAGAAGATGCGCCCAGCGAAGGCACTCCTCTCTTGTCCCATCCCAGAAATCTGACCATGTAGCAGGCTCATATCTCTGCAAATAAAAAGAAACGGCATACTAAAAAAACATGAACTAAAAAGTTGGTCGATGACCCAATCACTGGAGGAGTTACTAACCTTGTTTTTTTCTTCATGAGGACCATTTCCTAGAAGAGGTTCTGTTACAGGATCTGATACTGTTGTCTCCATTCGTTTTTCACTTGTTTTATCAGATTCAGAACTGCAAGGCCTTCGTTTCATAGCTTTTGAGGCCATACCTAGCTGGCTGTATGAATCATGCCTGCACTGAGAGAAAATGGAGCAATATCAGAAAGTATACATCGAAAACAACTATAACCAATAAGAGCAATACCAACATAACGAATATTCTTTGGTCAGCAAGAATCCCAGGAATAGTTTAGAGGTTCAGCACAAATTGAACCATAGGGAGAGCTGACATAGAAAAGTTGACAGTTCAGTAAAGAACTATTTGACGAACCAAATTCGTAGTGAAATTTTTTTACCTAAAATTACATAGAGAAACAAATCAATACCAGCAAATTTAAGCCATGGTATTGAACGAATTGGAGCACCTAGCTGCAATCGAATTTACGCCCAATTACTGAAGACGCTGGAAGCAATTTAACTAACTCGCAGCTACTTGGTCCAACAAATGGCAGCCAGCCTCCTTGACATCAAAATTCGCAAATTTAGACCCTTCTTATCATCACAAAGGAAGTTACTGGGGATCGTCTCGTTGAAATCTAGGGAAAGGCCAGAATAGGTCGCCTCCACCGACCAAGTTTGCATGAAATTTCTCCAAGAAAAAAAAAAGTAACTAGCGGCATTGCATCTGATCGCGATTCGCTTACCTTGCTAATCGCCAGTGCTCGCCGCCCAACTGAAACCCGATTCCTCAGTCCCCGTGCTTTGGCTTCCTCCCCTTTCCTCCGCGAGGTCAGAGGAGAGGAGCGTCGGTGTCAGAGATTCAGAGATCCCCACCTGCACGGCACTGCTCTGCGATTTGCACACGACGGTAATTTCCATTCATTACAGGGGTGTCTAAGAAAATATGTCATGAGGCATGCTATACTACTAGGTGCCCCCCTGGAAAAACACGAAATCACACGTGACCCCTGCACTTTCCGCTCCGAGAAGACGAGGCGTGGGGCCCACCTGTCAGTTAGCAGCACGGTTTCAACCCCGCCGCGAACGCCACCAACCGGTTCGCGCCACAACGCCCCAGGCATGGCGCTCCTCCTCTTCCTCTTCGTCCTTCTCTGCTTCGCCGCCGCCGCGGCTGAGTCATCTCGTTCTCCGGCCACCTCGCTCTTCGTCCTCGGTGACTCCACCGTCAGCTGCTCAGCCAGCATTCTCCCCCTCAACCTCACCGCACCCTCCCTCCCCGCCGGCCCGTGCCTCTTCCCCTCCGCCCGCCGCCTCCTCCCCGACCACCTCGCCGCCAAGATGGGCCTCTCACCGCCGCCCCTCATCTCCACCCTCAACGGCACCGCGGCCGCCGCGGCCAGGGGCGTCAACTTCGGCGGCCAGTACGGCGACCGCGGGATGTTCCGCATGGGCGCCGTCGGGCAGCAGCTCCGCCTGGCCGCCGAGACGCTGCAGCTGCTGCAGCTCGAGGCGGGCACTCCGCAGGACGCCTCGGCCGCCGCGGCGGGCGCGGTGTTCGTCCTGTCCTTCGGCACCGATGCGTACGCGCGCCTGCTCGCGCGCGGGCCCGCCGAGGCCGACGCCGCCGCGCCCAAGCACGGCCGCCGCGGGCTCGGGCGCCTCCTCGCCGACCGCATCGCCCGCGCCGTCTCAGTACCGTGATGGATTCCTCCCCCCCAAAAAAAATAAAACCTTTTTCAGCTGAAAAAATATTCGGAGACGAGCATTTTTACGGTGCGCGCGCGGTGTGTACAGGAGCTGTACGAGGCGGACGTGAGGAGGGTGGCGGTGATGGGGGTGGCGCCGCTGGGGTGCGCGCCGCGCGTCATGTGGGAGGGGCCGCGCGGTCTGGGCGGCGGCCGCGGCTGCGTGGAGGAGGCGAACGAGCTGATCGAGGGGTACAACGCCAGGCTCGCGGCGAGGCTGGACGACCTGCGGCCGCAGCTGCCAGGCGCCGCCGTCGTGTTCTGCGACGTGTACAAGGGGATGATGGAGATCCTCTCGAATCCCCGCAGATACGGTAACGATGACATCTTTCCGCTTTCCTCTATTCTTTTTAGCACTTTATTTCAGTGAACAGTGGTCGAATTGATACTGAATTATTCGGGATCACTGAATTGCATACTCTGCATCATGACCATGCACAATTCTCGTTATGTTTTATCTGTGCAATTAGGCAAGCCCCAAACTTGTCAGTTACCAATCCTGAATCCAACTAGCACACATAAGGACGCATGTCTCAGTGCACCTGCAGCACTGCAAATGATGCATGTCCCTTCATTTCATACTTCAGAAGAACATCATCTGAGGGTAAATGACAAAAAGAAACGCATTGCATCATCCAAACCCATACTGCTTTCCAGCTCTCCCATGTTCAGGTCCTCCTTCAGCTCCCAGGCCTGGGTCTGTTCGTAGTACCTTGGAGTGTCCACTGTCCAGGTCCAAGGGCTCTTCATAATCCTGCATATCACTCAGTTCAGGTGTAGCTGAATTCTTCTGTACATGTGCTTTCCAACTTTGGTTCTTCAGCATATTTAATACACGCCTCCATACTTGATTCATACTATTATCTCTTCCACTGGAGACTGAAACCACGTTGAATTCCTCAGTTTCCAGTCTCCACACATTGCAGCACAACTGACAACGTTTAGAACTACTAGTAAGATTCTTACCACTAATTCGAAGTTTTCACTTCCTCGTATGAACTATTTGCACAGTAACAATTGTTAGTAGCAGATAACCAATTGGACAACTACACCTTCAATACAGATAGACGCTGCTAATCTTTCTGGATCTAGGAAGTTTTTCATTCGCAGCCTTGGGTTAACCCAGCCTGCCTGCTGATATAATAGCATGCTACCGCACCAAACGTGCTCACCTCTCTACCACCGAGAATCCACCACTGGTCTCTCTTGTCCAAGAATTGAGCTTTCTCACTGAAGAAGGACATGACGACATGAACATACCGTAAAATTCAGGTGTGCGATTGCTGAAGATGGATTGTGAACCAAAGGAGTTATTTCCATCGGCGAGGTATTTGTCGCCTCCAATCCAATTGACCGGAGAGCCCATCCGTTCCCATCCTAAGAGCGGATTTGCGACGGTTCCATCCATCAGAGCACGCGAATCGGGCGTCCATGCCGCCGGAGCCGGCGCCCGGCGAGACTCCTCTGGATCGGAAGAGAAAAAAAAGCTGGTCCTAGGGTTTGGGGTTGGGAGGTGGATGTGCTGGACCTTGCGCTCGCACTGAGTGGAAGCTGCCGCCGCCGCCGTCGACGCCGGCTGATCGTCGTGAAGAGAGAAGATACGAAATGGGCTGCCCCCTAAAGGAGGACTTATACGTAAATTGCAAGGGCTTTTTTGTAAAACGTCGGATCGCGATTATTAATCGCGATCCAAATCAGGGAGTTTTATAGAACATACCGATCCGAAATAGGGGGTTTTCTAGAAAATATCGGATCGTGATTATTAATCGCGATCTGATTCAGGGGGTTTCTGCAAAGATGCGTAATGGTGTTTTTGGGAAAATGCCGGGTAGCAGCAGCAGCAGCCGCCGCCTCCGGTAACCTACGCAACCGTCGGTCGGAATCGCGTCCTTTCAACTGGAGCCACCCTCGCCGCCTGCCCGCAAGGCCACCAGCCCACCATGGACATTGGACGAGGGCAAGAAGAAGAAAGTGGCTGATGACGAGAAGCCATGGAAGGTGAGCAGTCGGCCGGCCTGCGGCGTGCTGCTCTCATCACCCTAGGTCCTGGCCGCCCTCATCTGTTTCCCACCTCCATCGCCGGCCCTCACCACACGGCCGTGGCCGGTGACATTGTTTCCCCTAGCTATCTTCTTCCACATCCATCTGTCAGGCAAATCGATCAAAGGAAGATGCAAGAGGACCAGCTGCTGGCGCTCAGCATTTCTTTAGCCTTAGCCTGAGTCACAAGTAGTAATCATACAGATCTCCAATCACGCGAAATGACACCAAGTAGGAAATCGACAGAAATCAAGATCATATTAAAAAGGATGGCTCTCTGTCACCTGATCATGGCATGAATTGTAAACCACTCGGTCAAGAAGCTCCATCTCGGACCACTGTTGTGGAGGAAGCTAAGTAAAAAGCTAGCGGCGGTGCTCTGCTCGCGTGGCCATTTGATTTGTGAATGCATACAAGTTAGTTTAATTGGAAGTATCTCTGATCTTGTGAAAATGAGAGATATCTTTGACTGATCCCCCTTTTAATTTGGCCTTTGTCCAAGTATTGTGCTTCGTTATTGGAAAGAACAACATGACATAATGGTGGCCGTCCATTTCGTTAAATCATGGAAAAGAAAGGGCAGAACATGTCCTGAATCCAACTAGCACGCATAAGGAAGCATGTCTCAGTGCACCTGCAGTACTGCAAACGATGCATATCCCTTCATTTCATACTTCAAACCCATTGCATCATCCAAACCCACACTGCTTCCAGCTCTCCCATATTCAGGTCTTCCTTCAGCTTCTTCGTCTGTTCGCTACATCGGAGTTCCAGGTCCCAGGGTTCTTCATCATCCTGCACATCAGTTCAGGTGCAGTTCAATTGGTCTGTACTTGTGCATCAGCTTTCCACTAAATTCGTCGAGTTCGTCCAGCTTGCCTTTTGGGCATTATATTTTAGCCGGTTCTTCAACATATTCAATATGTACATGCCCTCCTAGTTAATTCATAAAATCCACTCCACTGCAAACTGAAACCATACTGAATTCCTTAGTTTCCGTAGTCTCCATATGGCAGCACAGCTGACAATGTTTAAAACAGTAAACTTCTTATCACCATTCCAAAGTTTTCACTTCCTTTTGTGAACTATTTACACATTTGAAAAGTGACAATTATTAGTGACTGATAACAAATCGAACAACTTCACCGATCGAAACAAACCCCTGGTAATCTTTTTGGTGTTCTTTCACCCAACCAGCCTGCTGAAGTAGCACAATTTTCATGCTACACTGGCAAACGTGCTCACATGTGTTACCACTGGATCTAGGGGTCCACCCTGTTGCTCTCAATAAACCAGTGTTTCTGTCTTATGAACATGGTTTGTCTTAATAAAGACCTAACAATCCAAAACCACATGTTTTGTCTTATGACTGATTCGCTCTTAATTTGGCCTTTGCCCTTAATTTGACTGAAAAGGACATGATCATCATATAATACTGGTGGTTGATTGCTGAAGAGATAAAATGCATGGAATTACTGATCATGCATGGCCGGCATTATATATCAGCAGGGTTGGAGGACACGAGGGAGGCATGCTGCGGTCTGGGCCCGTTCAAGGCGACGGTGGGTTGCCTGAGCAAGGAGATGGCGTGCGCCGCGCCGGAGCGGCACCTGTGGTGGGATCTCTACAGCCCCACCGAGGCTGTCGACGCCCTCGTCGCCAACTGGTCCTGGGGGTCGTTATCGTCATCGCCGCCGCCGGATTCGGCCTCCGGCTCCGGCTCCGGCGTGACGATGATGAGCATCTGCAGTCCCATGTCGCTGCAGCAGCTGGCGTATGGTTAGTATTGTCGAGCGTACATAAACGACAGACACGAGGGTCTACATATATGGACCGATTGATCGATGGACGACATCAAAAAGATGCTTTCTTGCTTTCTCATCAACCAAAAGAATAGGAGCAGGAGGCGGCATCATCTATCATGTTTCCCGGACGCGCGCGTTGGGTTGGGCCAGGCTGCCGTCCGTGTCCCGGCTGGCCGTGTCAGTATCGATCGAGAGAGAGAGAGAGAGACTGGGCAAGTTCATAACAAGCAACTCCGATCCGATTCTGAGTATACGTGTCACTTGTCATCGTTTTTTCGCGTGCTCCATCATCATCCGTGGTGGCTGCCTTTGATTTATTTTCTTGACGATGACATTTTTATTTTACAAAAGACAAATATATAATGGAACACATAGAGATGCAATAAAAAATAATATAAAGGACACAGTTGACGTGTGATGATGGTATGGGTGGAGGATCCATCGTTGATACCATGGGGATGCATCTAGAGAGGAGCTAGAAAAGCAGGCAAAGGGCATGTTCGTTTCCCACCCTCTAAACTTTAGACCCATCACATCAAAGAGAATCTTGCTATTTAGAAGTATTAAATAAAATCTGTTTATAAATTTTTTTGCACAGCTGTGTGCTAATTCGCGAGACAAATTTAATGAGCCTAATTAATCCATAATTTGCCACAGTGATGCTACAGTAATTATTCGCTAATCATGGACTAATATACCTCATTAGATTCGTCTCGCGAATTAGCACTAGGGTTCTGCAATTAGTTTTGTAATTAGACTTTATTTAATACTTATAAATGATAAAATTCTCTTTGATGTGACCTTTCTAAAGTACCCGGAAACGAACACACCCAAAGTGAAAGAAGAGGAGCTGGATAGGTGTTCCATCTGACACATGCATGCCTGTCTCGCGTCGAGAGAGACTGAGAGAAGAATCTCTTGGCGCCATAAGGCTTCAAAAAGAAGATACCATGCATCTCGATCTTGACGTATCATGCTAAGACCTGGCCTGGCCGCTGCTGTTTCCATCATCATCAACTACGCAACGCTACTAATTAAAAACCGATTTCTCTGTGGCATCCATCTTAAATTATACAGGCAGGCAACAAGGGAACAACTGCCTCTGATAATCTTAGCGTCGGGCCTCGGGACTGGAAACCGATCGACTCCGAGAACTACTTACTATATATTTTTATTTTTATTTTTAGAGAGGGTGATCTGTAGGGTTTTATCCGGCTGCCCACCAAGGAGTATACTCAAGGTGGTAGGTTTTAGGTTGGGATGCGCCGAGATCAGGAACTCGAAGGTGCAGATAACATAAGATTTAGACAGGTTCAGGCCGCAATATGCGTAATGCCCTACGTCCTGTATGATGGTTTGTATTGCCTTGGTGTTGATCTGGTGATCTTATGTTTTGAGGGGTTGCCTGTCTGCCCTTATATATCCGGGGGGACAGGGTTACATGAATCCTAGTCTGATACTAACATAGAAATCGTACTCAAGTACAACTCGAGTAGTTTCCTTCTGTATCAACTAGTTCTACTCCGCATGCGGGTAGAATACAACATAAATGAGGTACAGGACACGTCCTATCCCCTAGTCCAATACAGACTCCTTGATGTACACAGCCCCGTGGCCCCGGGTCTGACAAGCCCCCGAGCTCTTCGTAGCTGAGTACTGCAGACTCTTCGAGTACTTCCGAAGCTGTCTTCGACTTCTTTCGAAGCTCCATCTTGATACTTCTCTTCGAGTACTCTTCTAACTGCATCGAAGCTATGAGGTGCTCATACCCCGAATTTTTTCTTTTATATGGGGTGCGATGAACAATCGCACTCCATATGGAGTAGCCCCCGAGCCTTAGGTTGAATCAAAGAATCAAGCTGAGGGTCAAACTAGCCTTAAATCTTTCCTTCATATCCTTCAAGTACTGTCGAAAAATAAGTAGTCGATGCCACGTGTCTTACAGCCCCCGAGCCTTGAGTCCAAATCTTTTGGAAAAAAGGATCCCAAATGTCGTGGCAAAAAATAAAGTCTAAAAAGAGGCAATTAGCAAAAATTGGACTCGAAACCCGAAAAACCTCTTTTTTCGGGACAACTAACCCAGAAAAAATGGTGAATCGGGTAACGGTCACAAAAATCTGCCAAAAAAAACCGCCTGTATCCAATTAATCCTTTTGCGCGACGCTTCATCTTACACACAGTAAACCACTGCCTGACCGCTGGGTATTTAACCTCGCGGTCAGTTAGGGTTTTTCCTGTGCCTTCAGATCTGACGCCGCCATCAGAGAAAAACAAAATCCCAATTAGAGTCTGACCTGCCCTAGCCCTTCCGCCACCCAGCATAGTCGAAGATCTTCGAGCCCACCGCCGCAGCCCCCGAGCCCTTGTGAAAACAAATCGTGGCTGCAAGGATTCGAAATGGCCCCGAAGAAAAACAACCAGAAGGACCTGAAAGAGGCGCAAGCAGCAACTGGAGAATGGGCAATTAGTAAGTGTTCTCGCCATAATTTAGCAAATTTGGTATTGGGGGTCTGCTTCAGGAAAGGGATCTCATCAATTGGCGCCTTCCTCTTCGCGATCCATTTCCCATGGAAAATGTCGATGAAATCGTTTCTTTCTTCTCTTTTTCTGAACGGGGATTCGCCCTCCCCACTTGCTCCTTCTTCCGTGGTCTTCTCTACTTCTATGGGATTGAGCTGCAACACCTCAACCCCAATTCGATCTGCCATATCTCCATCTTCATTCATTTCTGTGAAGCTTTCCTTGGAATTGAACCACATTGGGCTCTTTTCCGCTATCTTTTCCGTGTGAAGCCCCAGCCCACCTCGAAAAATCCTTCTGCAATAGGGGGCGCTGGAATCCAGCTTAGGCAACACGCTAGTGACAAATACATATCATACAAATTTCCATCAAATGTCCCCGGGTGGAAACAACACTGGTTCTACATTGCGAACCATGCCCCCCAACTCCCTGTGCGGTCCGGCAGGCCTCCTGTTCAGCGTAGCGAATGGACATTGGAGCCAAATGAAGCCGAGATGGACCAAGTCAAAGAACTGCTCGAGTTGATTGCCGCGCACAAAGAGACAGGGGTAACCGGGGCATCAGTGATGCTATCATTTTTCAAGTGCCCGGTCCAACCCATTCAGCAGCGCCATACTTTAGGATTCGAGTACTTGGGAACTGAAGACCCATCCCGTATGTGCGCAGAAGAGCTTGGGGACGATGCTGCACTTATGCGCGTCAGGCGAATTCTAGTAGATGTGGATGCTGTCCCGTATGTTCCAGCAGGGTTTACAGCCCAGAATCGACTACCAGCAGTAAGTGTTCGACTTCTCGACTTCTTCCCTTGATCTGAAGAGTTAATACTAACTGATTGTCTTAAGACAGGATTCATCAGCATTGTATCGGAGTTACCCGCCACACCCCGATCTGCCCCGGCCTTACCATACGCTGCCCAGCGCCGCCAAAGCACAGAAAGAACAAATTGCTGGCAGCGAATCAGCCACGGGCAGCCAGGCGGCTGGGGAGAGAGTGCAAGCCGACGACTCCTCCGGATCATCCGTGGACTGGTCGGATGACGCACCTCTCGTTCCCCGGCGACGTCGGGATATGAGGAAACGCAAAGCCAGCGCCACTGACCTTGCCGGGTAAGTGTCTGTCGAACTATAAAAACTGTCGAGTTATTTTGCTGAACACTGATGACAACCCTGTCTTGCAGCCCGTCGTCTTCCTTGCCCGGCTCCCAGCGCCAAAAGGTAGCTGAAGTGCCCCCCACCAGAAAAGGTGCACCAGAAGCCGAGCCCATAGAGGTCGATAGGGCCGATCCGTCACCTTCTGTCGCAGACGATGTAACTATCGCCGTGGCAGGCACAAGGTCGGGGCAGCTCACGCCCTCGACTGAAACAGTGCCGCCGCCGGCAATAGGTGCCCCGGACATCGCCCTGCCAGAGCTGCCAGCCCCCTCATCCTGTACACCAACTCCTCCAGCCACAAGTACCGTGACAAAGAAGCCGTTGAAGCTGGTGTGGAGGAAACCAACAATGATCCGATCCCAGAGGTAAGTAATGCCTTGGACCTTGCCCTTAGCCATGTGTAAAAATCACAGTAAAAATGTTGTGCTGTTGTCTTGAGCAGATCAACAGCTGCAGTGACACCCGAACTCGAGTTGGCTCCACCAGCCTCCGAGCCGTCGCCTGGGCAACCCAACGCGCTGGAGCCAGCAGGGGGGGCAGATGTAATCATGCGTGACTCGCCACTACCCGAGCTCCAGCACACAGAACCCGAAGCCTCCGGTAATGAGCAAGTCGAGGTCACCACTACCGTACCCATCGGCGGTGCAGGTAAATGATCCCACTGCCTTCTGCCACAATCATTGCTATATTAATACTCGTCCTTTGCAGGGACCTCGCAGCCGTCAGCCTTGGAGGGTGCGGGTGCTTCTTGCGAGGCACCCGGGTTGCCGACCCCTGTAGGGGAAAACACCGTTATACTCCAAGAGATGCACCTCCCGGGGGATGATCTGAACCGCCTGCGCCAAATGATCAAGGCGATCGACTCATTTGTTCTGGTAAATCTCAACTAGACCGCTGGTAACTGTATGATTAAGTCGATATCCTCTGACGCCCAAAAACATGTAGGACATGAACCAAAAAACTTCAACGAAGCTGGAAGAGTCCACCAGGCGTATCGACGAGCTGTTGCAGGAGCGAGCCGGCTTCGAGCAGAATATCATCGAGCTCCAAGGCCGACTCAAGGAACAGCGGAAAACCCATCAAGATATGTTGAATTCAATTCTCGGAGTCATACCCGTAGTCGATAACTTCATGATCTGAAACCTGCTTATCATCGCAGAACTTAAGCAGCTGTTAAATTATAAAGAAGAATTGCTTACTGATTTGAAGAACATGCTATATCGCCGCGCAGATGAAGTCGAGGGTCTGCGGAAGGTGATGGCCGACACAGAGAAGCAACTCATCGACTGCCTCCAGCAGATCAAGACTTTGGGCGAGGAGAAAGAGCAGCGCCAAAAGGAACTCGATGATTTGAAGGTGGCAGCTCAAGAACTCGTAGAGATGGTGGATCCCCGGGAAGACGGTGCTGAAGATGGGCAACCACTACTTGATCGTCTTCGCGGGGCGCCACAAAAGATCCTCAATTTCGTCACCGAGGCTGCCACATCTTACGTGGGCCATGCCCTAGGCCTTGTAAAGTCCTTCTGGCCAAAGGCTCGGCTAGAAGTACTCGCGGAGGGTGCAGCTGCTGATTGTACTGATGAAAGCTTCCGCGAGTATTTGCTAGAGGTCCGGCCTGTAGCTGAAAAAATTGTTGGAAACATGGTCCAGGATTGAACCGTTAGTGCTTAAGACTTTTGTAATATAAGAAACCACTTTTGTTCCTTTGTAGCCGTATGTGCAGACGAAGAGCCCCATCTGCTTTGGAGCATAGGCGTGCTACCTCTGAGTGCATCGACTCAGAGAGTAGTCGATTTAGCCCTTCACGAGAGCTCATCGGGTGAGCTAAATAAGATCCTGCCAAAAAGGATCCACTCGGACCCGGAACGCGCAGTCTGTGGCGCGACGACTAGGATGCTCATGGCAAACAGTCGAAAACTACCCTTAGGTGTAACCACCGCAGGAGTAGCCAAACGAGTTAAATAGAACCCGAGCCAGACGGGCCTAACCAGTTTGAAAGAGCACGATTAGCATCGCGACGACCCCTGTGCCACTGGCAAGTAGTCGATTTTATATAAAATTTAAGCGTGGCCAACAGCCGCCACCATTATATTCAAGAATTTACATTTCGGGTTGTGTGGCACAAAGCCGCCAAATCGATCCAGAAAAGTAAAACTTGCCATTGACGCATACAGAAATTGGACACGAGTCTGCTTAGGGGTAGAACCATCGCAGGTGCTGGATGTTCCACGAGTTGGGTACATCCTGACCATCGGGGTGCCGAAGTTGATAAGATCCCGGTCTTGTAACCCTCTTGACAATGAACGGTCCTTCCCATCTTGAGTTAAGCTTGTGCAAACCCGACTCGTCCTGAACGCGACGAAGGACAAGGTCGCCAATGCTAAACGACCTTTCCTTAATGTTGCGATCATGATATCGCCGGATTCCCTGTAGATAACGGGCTGACTGGACGAGAGCAGAGCAGCGAGCCTCTTCGACAGAGTCCAACTCCAGCTGTCGTGCTTCGTCCGCCTCGCCTTCTTTATACATCTCAACCCTTGGGGATTTCCACATGATATCTGCTGGGAGAATCGCCTCGGAGCCGTAAACAAGAAAGAACGGGGTCTGCCCTGTGGCTTTTGAAGGTTGAGTCCTGAGCCCCCAGATTACGTGTGGCAACTCGTGAATCCACTTCCCGCCCTTTTTGCTGTTGGCGTCGTAAAGTCTCTTCTTGAGACCGTCGATAATCAAACCATTCGCCCTCTCGACTTGCCCATTTGCCCTTGGGTGAGCCACTGAAACATATTTGACCTCGATGGATGAGTTTTCACAGAATTCCCAGAATTGGTTGGTCGTGAAATTGGAACCCAAGTCAGTGATAATAGTGTTGGGGAAGCCGAAACGATGTAAGATGTCGGAGATGAAGTCGACCACCCTGTCTGGGGTAAGCTTGGCGATCGGCTTGAACTCGATCCACTTGGTGAACTTATCGATAGCCACCAGAACATGAGTAAAACCTCCTGGCGCCGTTGTGAAGGGCCCAATCATGTCGAGGCTCCAGCAAGCAAACGGCCAGGAAGGCGGTATAGTAATGAGGGTGTGGGCCGGGACATGAGTTTGCTTACCGAAGAACTGGCAGTTCTAACATCGACGTACCAGATCTTCGGCGTCGGACACGGCGGTAGGCCACCAGAAACCGGCTCTGTATGCTTTGCCAACCAGTGACCTTGAGGCGGCATGGTTACCACACACGCCCTCGTGTATTTCTCGCAATATGTCCAGACCGCCTTCTGTTGTGACGCACTTCATGAGTACTCCGGATCGTGCGCCGCGCCGATAAAGTTTGTCTTCGACTAGGACAAACCCCTTGCTCCGTCGCATGAGGCGGGCGGCGGCAGCGCTTTTGGGGTCTATCCCGGTCGGTAAGACGAGATCTCGGATGAAGTCGATGAAAGGTCCTCTCCAGTCCTCACCGACCAGCAGTACCTCCCGTTCTGGCTGTACGGAGCCAGTGGCGGTGGAAACCGGTGGTGAAGGGCTGATGGACGGGTGCGTCAGCTCCTGAACGAATACCCCTGTCGGGACTTGAGCTCGGGTTGATCCCAGCTTGGATAAGGCATCGGCAGCAACATTGTGTTCCCGCAGCACATGGTGAATTTCTAGGCCAGAAAATTTGTTTTCTAGCTTGCGTATTTCTTGTACATAGGCTTCCATGGTCTCCTTGTTGCAGTCCCATTCCTTGTTGACTTGCTGAACGACCAAGAGTGAATCGTCATATACAAGTAGTCGCTTGATCACTAGTGATATCGCCAAACGGAGCCCGTGAAGCAACGCTTCATACTCGGCTTCATTGTTGGATACCTCCCAGAGAATTTGGAGGACGTATTTGAGTTGTTCGCCTCTTGGGGAAACGAATAAAACTCCAGCGCTGCCGCCATCGAGCTTGAGAGAACCATCGAAGTACATGGTCCAATGCTCTGGCTTGTCAACTGAATTTGAGACTTGATTTTCCCTCCACTCAGCCATGAAGTCGACTAGAGCTTGGGACTTGATTGCAGTGCGTGGCTTGAAGTCGATCGACAAAGCCCCCAGTTCCACTGCCCATTTTGAAATACGACCCGTGGCATCTTGGTTGTGTAGGATATCCGCCAACGGGTAGTCTGTGATCACGACGATCTGGTACTCTTCAAAGTAGTGGCGTAATTTCCTCAAAGTAATCAATATGCCATAGAGAAGCTTTTGGACCGCCGGGTAGCGCACCTTAGACTCTGAGAGTACTTCACTGACAAAGTACACGGGCCGCTGCACGCCAAAAGCATGGCCTTCCTCGGAGCGCTCGACAACAATAGCACTGCTAATAACGTGGGTAGTTGCCGCAATGTAAAGTAAAAGGGTCTCACCCGGCAATGGTGCTGTGAGGATCGGGGGCGACTGTAGGTGTTGCTTGAGATCCTGCAGAGCCCGCTCGGCTTCCTCTGTCCAGTGAAACTTGTCCTGACGCTTTAAGAGTTTGAAAAAAGGTAATCCTCTCTCCCCGAGCCGGGAGATGAATCTGTTGAGAGCTGCCATACAACCTGTAAGGTTCTGTACATCTTTGATTGTGGCAGGTGCCTCCATATCAGTGATGGCGGTAATCTTTTCAGGGTTGGCCTCGATGCCCCGGTTACTGACTATGAACCCGAGCAGTTTTCCTGACGGAACACCAAAAACGCACTTGGTCGGATTAAGCTTCCATCGGTACTTCCTTAGGCTAGCGAAAGTTTCCTCCAGATCCGTGATGAGGCCCTCGGGACTTCGAGTTTTCACGACCACGTCGTCCACGTAGGCCTCCACGTTCCGGTGTAACTGATCAGCGAAGCACATCTGAATTGCCCGCTGATAGGTGGCGCCAGCGTTCTTCAACCCGAAAGACATCGTCTTGTAGGCATAAGTCCCAAACGGGATGATGAACGCGGTCTTGATCTGATCTTCTTCCTTGAGAGCGATCTGGTGGTAACCTGAGTAACAATCAAGGAAACATAACAATACGCAACCTGCGGTCGAGTCGACTACCTGATCGATGCGAGGGAGCCCGAAGTGATCCTTTGGGCAATGCTTGTTGAGATCGGTATAGTCGACACACATTCTCCATTCTTTGTTCTTTTCTAGTACAAGGACAGGGTTAGCCACCCACTCTGGGTGGATTACTTCTTTAATGAATCCAGCCGCGAGGAGTTTAGCTATTTCCCGTTTGATAGCCTCCCGTTTATCGGGGGCAAAACGACGAAGTCGTTGCTTCTTTGGTACAGCCTGTGGGTACACATTAAAACTATGCTCGATCAGCTCCTTGGGCACCCCTGGCATATCCGATGGCTTCCATGCGAATATGTCTCAGTTAGCCCGCAGGAAACTGACGAGCGCGAGTTCCTATTTGTCACCCAAGCCCGCGCCGATGATGGCTGTCTTAGATGAATCGCCTTCTTGGAGCTGGATCGTCTTGAGAGCCATCTCGCCCGTCGACTTGACGCCCGATTGACTCGCCTTCTTCGTCGGGATGTCCAGCTCAGCTTGAGAAAGTTGCTGTGTGGCCGCGAGTACTTCAGCGGAAGCATCTGGCACGCGAGAAGTTGATGCATACTGGATGGCCTCTTGGTTACAGTCATAGGACTTCTTCAAGTCGCCTCGGAGCGTGAGCACACCGTTACGTCCTGGCATCTTGAGAAGCAAGTAAACATAATGTGGCACCGCCATGAACTTGGCGAGCGCCGGCCTCCCCAGTATGGCGTGGTAGGAAGATTCGAAGCTGGCCACCTCGAACTTGATGAACTCGGTACGATAGTTCTCCCTCGTCCCGAAAGTGACTGGAAGAACAACTGTCCCAAGCGGATGCGCGGCATTGCCAGGAACAATACCATAAAAAGGAGCTTTGCTCGGAGTAAGCTTGTTGGTGAGGTCCAGACCCATCTTCTTTAGTGTACTGGCGAAGATAAGATTGAGTCCGCTCCCGCCATCGATAAGAACCCGAGTAAGCTTGACTTCTGCGACCACGGGATCCAGCACCAGTGGGAACTTCCCAGGCTCGGAAAAGCTAGTCCATTGATCATCACGAGAAAACGATATGGGGACCTCCGACCATCGGAGTGGTCGTGGTACAGCTGGTTCAACTGATAGGATCTCTCGTAGCAGCAACTTCTGTTCCCGCTTGGAGCAAAAATCTTCGTCACCGCCAAAGATAACATTGACGGTCTTGGAGGCATCCTGGAACTTAGGCGTCTCAGATTTGTCTTCCTGTTCCTCGTCTTCGGGCTCTTTGCCCGTCGACTTGTTCTTCTTGCCGTTCCCAGGAGAGCCGAAGGCGCGCTTGAGCTGAAAACAGTCGATCGCTGCGTGTTTGGAGTTGACACACCACGGGCACTTCTTCTGCAGGAGTTTTTCAAACTGCTCCTGCATGGTCAACTTCTTGCCCCGCGAAGGACGGTCCACAGCCGCGACGAGATCGTCTGGCTTGCGTTTTCGGGAAGAACTCGAAAAATCCCGCTGGCCTTTGTCAGCCCGGTTGTCGTTGTTGCGCTTCTGGTTGAGGTCGGTACGTCTTGGAAACCTCTCGCGCATCTTTTCTTCTTGTTCAGACCAGTCGTGCATCATGTCGCGTAAACCTGCAACCGTCTTTGGCCTGTTACGCCCAAAATCACGATATATACCTGGGTCAGTGAGGCCGTTGTAGAAGCAGTCGATAATGTCCTCTTCTGAGATGTTGGCGATGGTGGCCCGCACATCGAAGAAACGGTGGGTGTAAGATCGGAGGAGTTCATTGCGCTCTTGCTTGCACTGGGCGAGGTCGTGCCGGGTTC
Source organism: Panicum hallii (assembly GCF_002211085.1). NCBI lineage: Eukaryota > Viridiplantae > Streptophyta > Magnoliopsida > Poales > Poaceae > Panicum > Panicum hallii. The sequence goes on along the minus strand of NC_038044.1, from coordinate 815,959 downwards.
CTGCTCGAGATATGGCCCCCTGGAAGTTGTCGATGAAGACTTTCTTGAGGCCTTCCCAGGAGTCGATGGAATCGTTGGGGAGACTTTCCAGCCAAGTCAACGGTGCAGGCTCCAAAGCCATCGGAAAGTAGACGACCTTGGTAGTATTGGAGCCGCCAGCCACCTCAATGGCAGTAGAATAACAGCGGAGCCATTGTTGGGGGGCCTGCTTGCCGTCATACTTGGTAATGCCAATTGGCTTGAAACCCTCCGGGTACTTGTAGTTGTTGAATCTCGCAGTGAACGCGGGGAAACGATCACTGCAGTCAGCATCGTCTCGCTCGACTACCTCGCGCTCCCGTCGCCTCGAGTCGAGGACTGACCGGGCATCGCGCCCCTCATTGATCTTCTGGCGAAGATCAGGTTGGTGACGTGGAGGGTTGGGCTGCCTCGGGTTGTTTGCCGGAGGTGGCTGTCGCCTCCCACCGGTGATCTGGCTTCCACCCACGCCATCATTGTTGTTGCTGCGTTGGGGTCGCGGGCGATGACCCGTTGTTCGACTTGGGGCCTGGCTTCGGCTGTCTCCGACGTGCTCGTCCCTGACGAGCGATGCCGGAGCCTGCCGGTCCAACTGGACCCACGCCCGTTGGGCGTAGATGAGTGCTTGTCGGACGTTGGGGTCGTTGCTTCGCTCGAGTAATGCTGTTACCCGAGCGATGTTGGCCACAGGAGTCCTGAAGCCACGTTCATCTGCCGCGGCGAATTCGGCGTCGAGTTCGCGCTGTGCAGAACGTATGCGCTCGTTGGCGCGCCTTCTGCGAACCGCACGAGCTCTGTTCCTTGCACGTCGCGCGTCGCGCTCAGCGTCGTTCTCGTTCTCGGCTTCTGCGGTGTCTTCATCTTCTGATATGCCGTCAAGTGCGCCAATGGGGATGAGGGCGTCGTCGTCCCCTTCTTCCGCCATCAGGACTTGGCGAGTTGCGAGTTCTTCGGAAGGGGCTTCGACTAGCTCAGTCGAGCCCTCGGATATGGCAGCCAACGCCCTGCCCTCCTGAAAAGGCAAAGGCTCAAGATGGGCTACCAATCGGTCTTCATGTCCGAGTGAGTCGGACAAGTTCATCCCCCTCCAATGAACAATTCGTCCTTCGGAGGTGGTGGTAATCATCAGCCCGCAAGCGGCCAGGTGATCCTCGGCCTCCCGGCATGCGGTGGCCCCGGAACCTCCAGCCTGGAGCAAAGAGTCCAAGTCCTTTTCCAACGTGGAAAAAGGAACAGTAGAAACAGACGCTGCCTCGGTCTCCCTGGCAGAGTCAGAAAACGGCAACTCGTCGAGATTATCGACAAAGTCGTCGAGCCTTGCGGCGAGTGTCTTTAGCTTGAAGGTGTCGTCGACGGTGTGCCGACGGAAACCGCCTGCGCCGTTGGCAACGCAGACCCACGAGCCAAAAACAAAGGTCGTGCCCCCAGGGAGCACGGGACTGGGGAACTTGAAAATCGCCATCGAGTTCTCCAGCGGATCTCTGATGCGCGCCCCTACCTGGCGCGCCAGCTGTCGGCTTTTATCCGGCTGCCCACCAAGGGGTATACCCAAGGTGGTAGGTTTTAGGTTGGGATGCGCCGAGATCAGGAACTCGAAGGTGCAGACAACACAAGATTTAGACAGGTTCAGGCCGCAATATGCGTAATGCCCTACGTCCTGTATGATGGTTTGTATTGCCTTGGTGTTGATCTAGTGATCTTATATTTTGAGGGGGTCCCTGTCTGCCCTTATATATCCGGAGGGACAGGGTTACATGAATCCTAATCTGATACTAACATAGAAATCGTACTCAAGTACAACTCGAGTAGTTTCCTTCTGTATCAACTAGTTCTACTCCGCATGCGGGTAGAATACAACATAAATGAGGTACAGGACACGTCCTATCCCCTAGTCCAATACGGACTCCTTGATGTACACAGCCCCGTGGCCCCGGATCTGACATGATCCAAGTATGGAATCATCTCTAAAAATCTATACTTGCACAGGCGAGCACTTACCTACGTACCGTATCTATAAAAGTTAGCCTTCGTTGTACCTCCGCTAAAGTATGCCTCGAGTAATTTTTAAGATAACATCTGCTTCCTCCATTTTTTTAAAAAAAATGCAACTCTTGCTTTTCGAGGAGTGAAAATAATTTTAAATTTGATCAAATTTATATAAAAAAATACTAACATTTTATATTTTCAAATAAATTCAGTATCAAAATATAATACATAATTAATCTAATGGTACTTATCATATAGTATAAATATTATTACTATTTTGTATAAATTTGATAAAATTTGAAATTGTTTGACTCATCAGGAAGCGAGAGTTGGCTCCTCACTTTCATCATCTGATCTTTGTCTTCTCTCCCCTTCATCCATTCGACTATATATGCATGCGACGAGATCGGCGGGATGCACTTTAGCATCGAGAAGCAGATGGTGTTATATATCTGGGTCCCATCGTCGCTGCGTGTTATATATGGTTGTACGTCGGCTAGGTTTGGAGCCACTGCCGCGAGTGGTACATCAGCAGTTGGAATAATCTAGCGCAACACGGCGGGAGAAGAATCCACCTTAGTTCCATGCTGCAAGCAGGACATCGATTGTCGAGTGATGTTGATTGACAACGTCGTCATCCCTCGATCACTTTTTGTCGGGTATCATAACTCATAAGCGTATATCGCTGGTACACAACACGATATAGTTCCGATTGGAAAATACCTTTAGTTTCGGTTTCCCAACCGGAACAGCTAATCCGGAAGTAAAAGGCATGCAACGCTAAAAAAATAAATGGCATGCACAACCAACCCTGCTGGAATTAAATTTAAGATCTCCTACCTCGCGTATAGTTTTTTTTTACCACGCTACCTACACAATATATGTGAATTTAGATGGGATACTTTCCTTTTAAACTGACCCGCAAAGAACCCTTTAGTCCCGGTTGGTAACCCCAATTGGAACTAACTTTTAGTCCGGTTGGTGACTCCAACAGGGACTAAAGAGAGACTTTTAGTCCCAATTGATGGCTCCAACCGGGACTAAAGGTCCCCCGCCTCCCTAGCCGTTGGACCTTGGACTAATACTTTTATTAGTCTTGGCCCAACCCCGACCGGGACTTAAGGAGGTGGATGCATGTGTTGTTCTGTACTAGTGTATCCGTATCTAAAAATAGCGTTTCGAGAGGCGGTGGATGCGAAGATGGTTCATTATATTATTTCAGTAAACATTGAGCTAGCTAGTGCAGATGCCCCAACACATATATGAATATATCTTTTTACATGTCTCTAAAACGTTTTTTTTTAAAAAATTAATAGTGCAAGCAAATTAAAGCCACATACGAATGGATGATAGATATGGTAGGCCGGATGCATGGAGCTAGATGCGAGATGGATGATGAATCACTGCAAGCGATAGCGTCGTACGTGTGCGTACAGTGGCCGCATGGCAAATTGGCAGCCACGAACAAAACGCATTCATGGGCTAACGTATGCTAGCTGTTGCTGCCCACTTTTCATGTATCCGTATTTCTGCATGCACAGGACGATCGTCAACTTGCAACTTTATTTGACCTCCTACACAATATATACGTAGACAGACTGATTTATTGTTAGGGGCTTTCCCTACTATTATTTACAAGAAAAACACGTAGAGCTACCACAGACCATCGATACTGCTTGTGTGCAACAGCCGCCACGCATGCATCCATCTGTATACGTGGTTGCCCTGCTGGCCACAACCACAAGGTCCATCCAATTCATCCCACAATGCAATACATATTTGCCCTCCTTACCAACCCAGATGCAGGCAGCAGCAGCCCACACTACAAGGGGCAATCTCGTCCGCCCTCCCTCCCTTCTCAGCTACCATATATCTGCCTGCTCGCTGCAGCTGTGTCTATTGGCCAGATTATTCCTTCTTCCGCCAAAGCCAAAGGGATCTAGCATCTCATTGGCCACCGAGGATCGATCGACATGGAGAACAAGACCACTAGTAGCAGCAGGGGAGGAGAAGAGGAGGCGGCGAAGGTGCCCCTGCTCGAGCCGAGAGCGGCGGCCGACCACCATGGACGCAGCAGCAGCTTCAGCAAGGTGGAGCAGGAAGAAGTTGAGGACGACGACTCGTCGTCGTGCTTGTCGCTGGGCCGGCGTGCGTGGGAGGAGAACAAGAAGCTGTGGGTGGTGGCGGGGCCCTCCATCTTCACCCGCTTCTCCTCCTTCGGCGTCACCGTCATCAGCCAGGCCTTCATCGGACACATCGGCGCCACCGAGCTCGCAGCGTACGCGCTCGTCTCCACAGTACTCATGAGATTCAGCAACGGCATCCTGGTAATCTACTAATCTTCTTGCTTCTAATTACACTTTACAAATGTTACTAGCTAGCTACTAGGAACATTGCTTTACAAAACCAACACAGTGAGACTGATGTCAGACGCACACAAGAGAGGAGGAGTATTTTTATTTTTTACGTGCACCGTCGACCGTAGTAGTATTAGTCAAGGTTGAATAATCTAACAGTACTGTGGTCCACGCCCGACTCTTGAGAAAATTTAATACCTCCATCCATATTTTGGGTCCACAGTTAAATTCTATCCCAGTAAAAGTTCGCCACCAACTTCAGTGGACCTCTCTTGAGAAATTTTCTTCCACGTGCAGTGCAAAAGAGAGAGGCATTGAATTGAATGGGTTCGTGGTCAAGTTGGTTGCTCTGCTGTTCCTCTCCCCGCCAAGAGAATGCAATGCGCCAGCGTAGACGCCAACCAGGACCCATCGTCGGTTGTGAAGTCAGTGGTGTCCGTATATCGCGCGCGCTCCAAAGTCATGGTAGAAAAAAAATGCGTGGACGACTCCAATCCGTTAATTGCTAATCTTCCTTTTCTTCGCTGGCAGCCTGGCACGAACACCTCTGCTCTGCTGCGAAAGCAACCTGTAAAACCATCATCAGCTGGGAAAAGAAAACATAACCTCGATATGACAGCCAGCCAATGTAGTAACAATCTAGAAGCAAGCTTAAATTAACTATGCATTTCATGGTACCGTACACTGCAGCTGGGCATGGCGAGCGCGCTGGAGACGCTGTGCGGCCAGTCCTACGGCGCCAAGCAGTACCACATGCTGGGCATCTACCTCCAGCGCTCCTGGATCATCCTCTTCGCCTGCTCCGTCGTCCTGCTCCCCGTCTACCTCTTCACCGAGCCCATGCTCGTCGCCCTGGGCCAGGACCCCAAGATCTCCGCCGTCGCCGGCACCATCTCGCTCTGGTACATCCCCGTCATGTTCTCCTACGTCTGGTCCTTCACGCTCCAGATGTACCTCCAGGCGCAGAGCAAGAACATGATCATCACCTACCTCGCCATGCTCAACCTCGGCCTCCACCTCGCCCTCTCCTGGCTCATGACCGTCAAGTTCCAGCTCGGCCTGGCAGGGGTCATGGGCTCCATGGTCTTCGCCATGTGGATCCCCGTGTTTGGGCAGCTTGCCTTTGTCTTCTTCGGGGGTTGCCCTCTCACATGGACCGGGTTCTCATCTGCTGCCTTCACTGACCTCGGTGCCATCATCAAGCTCTCGCTATCTTCTGGTGTCATGCTCTGGTAAGCAGCATATCTATGCTTCAGTATGCATAAAATGCAGTTTCAGAAGTAGTAACAATGTACATGTCTCTTTTTAATTAATTTATCAAGATTTTGATACGACTGTAATACATACATACATACTCATCGATCAGCTTGGCATTTTCAGTTTGGAATTGTGGTACAACACCATATTGGTGCTCCTCACTGGATATATGAAGAATGCAGAGGTTGCACTTGACGCCCTTTCAATATGGTAATCTATGCTGCACTTAGTAGTTGTTGCTATTCACAATTCTTCCATAGACTTTGGTATCTTTCCACTCATAATTAGTGCTAACTAACAGAATAGTAGCTACATGTCATTGCACTGGCCATGATGTCCCTTCTGTGGTCACAAACAGCTAGCATTACTAAGCAGTGTGGTATCTATTTGCGACATGTGCAGCCTTAATATCAACGGTTGGGAGATGATGATTTCTATCGGCTTTTTGGCTGCAACAGGGTACGTACTTTATCTTAGCTTTTCATCCATTAATGTCTACTATTCCCACCATTTTGATGCTAATGCAACTACGTTCAGAGTGCGAGTGGCAAATGAGCTTGGAGCTGGAAGTGCAAGAAGGGCCAAGTTTGCGATCTACAATGTCGTCATCACTTCTTTCTTGATCGGATTTGTGTTATTTGTGCTCTTCCTTTTCTTCCGTGGAAGCCTTGCCTACATATTTACTGAGAGTCGAGCAGTGGCCAACGCTGTTGCTAACCTCTCGCCTCTGCTAGCCTTCTCCATATTGTTAAACAGTGTTCAACCAGTGCTATCAGGTATGCTTCTCAGTTCTACTGAATGACAGAGATTTGTGCAATGTACCTCATATTTTATTGACACTAAAATGTTACTTAATCATCTATAGGTGTCGCTGTTGGTGCTGGCTGGCAAAGTGTAGTTGCCTATGTTAACATTACATCATACTACTTGATTGGCATCCCTCTTGGAGCAATCCTAGGCTATGTGTTGGGACTTCATGTAAAGGTAAGATTATAAAATTTGGTTCAATTGTGTCTGGTACTCGGTGCATCTCTTAGCTGTAAGTTGTGTTCCTCACTCCACTTGGTCGTCTGCTGTGTAGGGCATTTGGATTGGCATGCTGCTTGGGACACTAGTCCAAACTATTGTGCTTCTCTTCATAACATTGAAGACGGACTGGGAAAAACAGGTTATCTTGACTCACTGTTTGCTTAGTGTTGTACTTAGCTATGCCATTTGCAATCTTCATTGACTGCTAGAAGCTGGTTACACAATATATTGAATAAATTCCTTTTCCCTATTTGCAGGTGGTGATTGCTCAAGAGAGATTGAAGAGATGGTACATGGAAGAGAACAGAAGACTGCTGGGCTCTAGGGGCAATCCCTGAACCAGCCCTCCAAAGTGGGCCTTTGTGAGTTCACAAAAAATATTTGATCAGCATCGGAGATCCTTTGGCAGACACATATCTTCTCAGTTCTCACCATCTTCTCAAGAACGAAAATGTGTTCACCTCAAGCCAAGCAACGAAATCCATTGTTGGCAGCAGCGAACGTCCAGTAGAAAAGCACTGTATCAATTGCCAACAGGTTGGCTTATATGCGTGAGCATGTGTTGGCTAGCCGTGAGATTGGCATGACTGTTGCTCTGCATCAATTTTGGGGTACGCTAATGTCCCATCAGAGCCGTGGTTGTGGTTTGGGGCATTTGTGCTGATTGTGTGTGTACATCTGCGTGTATAACTAGTTCTAGATGTGCACCAATTGGGTTCTTCTTGATCTACCTTGTTGACTGTACTACTGATTTCGGCAAGGCAAAATAAAATAGATTAGGCAAAATAAAATGGTTTATACTTGCTAGGGTTCTGCTTGCAATCTGCCGATCTCGCGCTGAAGTGTTGATTTCTGATAAAATACAATCGATTTTCAGCAAAGCTACACGACACTGTAATTCAACCCGAGGCAGATTGAGCAAGCAAAATCGAATGCGAGATCAGAGGACATATGGGAGGAGGGGAGTTGGGGACGAACCGAGCTGAACTCTGTAGGTGAATGGGCGATCCCATCCTGTCCTACAGGCTCTTGTGCGGTCAGCGGCCGAGCGTGGCCTACTCCCTTCCTCGATTTAACCCAGCTGCCGATCAAGGCTTGTCCGCCGGCGTCTAGGGCTCGTTGCCGCCGCCGCGGCCACAGCCGGGCAGTCTAGCGGCGATCCACCGGCTGGGGCCTGGGCTTCTCACTTCTCAGTCTCGGAAACTGACACCATGGCCCCACACTTCTAGTGGTGGCTGAATCAGCACGGCCCACACGCCAGGGAGACGAGCTCCTTTTGTGCGAGTACACGACGCGAGCACATCACCCCCTCCTCTCTCCGTCGGAGCGTCCCAGGCGACGGCGGCGTCGACGAAGGATTCCCGGCGGGCGGCGGCTCTTGGTGGACTCGACGGCCGTTGGAGGTTTGCCGGCGGAGGTTTCAGCAGGTCCTTGATAGACTCTGCTTTCCTCCGGACGAATCCAAGTTGGGCAAATGCCGACGCCGGTGAAGTCGGTGCTCCCCGTGGTGCTCCTCGGCTGCGGCGGCGTCGGCCGCTACCTCCTCCGCCACATCGTGTCCTGCCGTCCCCTCCACGCCAACCAAGTATCGCTCTTCTTCTCCCCCTGTCCACTTGTATGTCCGATCGATTCGGCGATCACTGATTGCCTGACGGTTTCTGTTGTTTAACTACCTGCTACCGCCGGCAGGGCGTGGCCATCCGGGTGTTGGGTGTCGCCGATAGCTCTTCCCTGCTCGTCGCCGACGACGTCCACTCAAGCGGCCTCGATGACGCGCTCCTCACCCACCTCTGTGCCGCCAAGGCCGCCGGCTCTCCCCTGTCATCCCTGCTCGGCCAAGGTAGATATTCCATCATGCGATTCTGCTCACTTTCCTTGACATGTAGAGTAATAGATGCTTGGATGTGCAATTTCAGGGAACTATCAGCTGTTCAGGAACCCTGAGGCTAGGAGTAAAGTCATTGACGCTGCTACCACGCTTGGAAGAACAACCGGTTCGTTATTCTGTGCTCTACTGCACATACGTCTTCTTCTTCCTCTAGTACATTTTGCTTCCTGCCTTTTATTTTCCAGTGAGTATAGCATCAAAAAGATTACATCTTTGCCGTTTCGTTTCTGATATATTTGAATCGTATTCTGGTTTTGAACTTACATTTCACATTTCATTATCACACACCTGTTCGCAGGTCTGGTACTAGTTGACTGTTCAGCAACCTATGACACTGCTAGTCTGATGAAGGATGCCGTGGATCATGGATGCTGCATTGTATTGGCAAACAAGAAACCTCTTACTGGTCCTTATGTAATGCTATTCGACTTCTTATTTTCTGCTAATAGTCTTTCTTGATGCTGAACTCACACTATTTCCTGTAATTCAACAAAGAGCAGTTATCTGAATAACAATATATTTGTTACCTGCAGGAGGATTTTCAAAAGTTGGTGTCCAACTTCCGTCAGATAAGATTTGAATCTACTGTATGCTCTTGCTTCTATCAGTGGCTTCATTTTCTTTTCTCTTTCCCATTTTGATGCCTGTACATACTACTGTTGTTTATATATGACCTGAGTTTTGCTGCAAAGGGTATATCTCAGAATCTTGCCTATAATATATCGAATGTTGTGGTATTATTATGTAAGTTAACTACATCATTGCAATTTCATTCTTTCAATCTTTACAGTGAATTAATTTGTATCCAACTGTTGTTTGAGTATTGTTGGCTCGAAATCAAAAGATAATGCACATATATACATGGTAACAGTCAGGGCATACATAAAACATATTACTATTTCTATTCAACATTTTCTCTCTCCTTTTTGTGTTTTCACATTCGCTAGGGACTATTGGTGAATGGTGATTTATATGTGCTATTGTTACTTTCAGGTTGGAGCAGGTTTGCCTGTGATAGCTTCTGTAACCCGTATTATTGCATCTGGAGATCCAGTTTCTCGTATAGTTGGCAGTCTAAGTGGTATGCAGCTATTAGTCTATTATGTTAAAAAAGACGCCCTGTTTCTAAAAAAATTAACAAGTTTTCCTTCGTATGGGTTTGTAGGTACACTCGGTTATGTGATGAGTGAGCTGGAGGATGGAAAGAGATTTAGTGAAGTTGTAAAAACAGCCAAGTCTCTTGGCTTTACAGAACCAGGTCTTGCAATATCTCACTGAAATATATTTTTATTCCATTACAATTTTCCTATGTGTCGATTTGTAGTTAGCTCTTTGTTTGTGAAGTGGTGCTGAAACAAAAATCTCTATAGTAACTAGTATGTAACTAAGATAAATTAATATAAATAATCTAAGCACAAGGAACACAGATTTTATATTATTATTTACCAGCTTAAAATGTGCATTTACTGATGGCTTTATTTTTACCAGATCCACGTGATGATCTTGGTGGAATGGATGTGGCTAGAAAGGTTAGTTGCCTCTCAATTTCCCATTTGATAAGTGGTGTTCTGTTTGTCACTTATTTCCTAAGTGAACTGTTATGTATTGCATGAACTGCTGCTGTGTTGAGTTTATTTGTGTCCTACTAAGATTTTATGTGGAAAATCTTATGAACATAACCATTTTCACAAAATGCTCATTCTGTTCCAGTAGTTTGTGTTATTCACTTGTTCATATTCTGTAAGCCAAGAAGGCCCCATAGGTAGCTCAGGAGCTCACGCACAGAACACACACATGAACAGTAGTATTCAGTATTTACATATTCGACTTTAATACCTTCGCAGCTTCAACTTCCACATAGCTATCTGCATATGGTTAAATCACAAAATAAAAACTTACTTTTTTTGTGAAAGGGGTAGCTGAGGTTTGGTTCAAATGTTTCAATTTATCTTTGTTAACAGGCAGTCAGGTCTAAGAACTTCATGTTTGCATGCAGGCGTTGATCCTGGCTAGGCTTTTGGGGCAACAAATCAGCATGGACAATATCAATGTATGCCTATTTATACTATTTCTCAAGATCCATAGCTTCAACTTTGATATCGTTTTTTTACAAACATGGTGCTTTTGGACACTGGGGGATATTTTCACTGTTATTGATTATAGTTGAAACTTATATTGGTGTAACTGTTACTTTGGCTTGGTACTGGTTTATGGTAGCATCGATATACTGGTCTGAATTTGTTCCAGCAAATCATAATTAGATATGCCAAGTCTGAAAGAGTATACTAAACAGTCACCAAACTTGTAAAGCTGTTTATATAGCTGATTGATTACACCGTTTGTTTCTTGTGGAGCTGTTTTATTCATTTATATAAATATATGGCATGAGCTTTTCTCTAGATTTGGTGCGATATGATCGCTAATAATTTGAATGTCTTTACACCAAAAATCATTTGATACTTACTATAGATTCCTTTCTTTTATACAAAACTACATAATTAATATAATGTTGTCAGTTAAGTGAAGCTGGGATTGTAATCAATCAGGCACTGTGTTTTTGACAATGTCTAAGTGAGCCAATTTTGTGTTTTTCTTCACTCTCAGGTTGAGAGTTTATATCCTAGCGAATTAGGACCTGATGCAGTATCCACAGAGGACTTCCTTGAAAGTGGTCTAGTACAGCTTGACAGGAGCATGGAAGAAAGAGTCAAAACAGCATCTTCTAGAGGAAATGTTCTCCGCTATGTCTGTGAGATTGGAAGCAAAGGGTATGCATCAAGCCTAGTGTTATAGTACTGTGCAATATCCACTGGCATCATAAATCAGGGTCCAATCTTGTTACCTATCACTTCTTTACTTATTTGGAGCTTCGTACCCAGCTTGTTTCTTGCTGGCTGGTTTTCAATCCTTCTGTGGTATATCTAACGCCCCGTTTGCAGGTGCCAAGTAGGCCTTAAAGAGCTCCCAAAAGATTCTGCGCTTGGTAGATTGAGGGGAAGTGACAATGTGGTATGCTGCCCTTCTTTCTCTTGCTTGCTCTATTTTTATTTGAGCATCTGCCACCATTGTCTGTCAATTCCTACTCGTAGAGAGACAGATCATTCTATGCCACGGTATTATATGGGGCACCGTTATATTTCCTTTATGATTTCTAAAGTCTGTATTGTGTTTGTTTCACTCTTTCCAGAGCAATATGTTTTCTTTTAGCACCATAAAAGAAGTTTGGTCTCCACAAGAAAAAAAAAGTCTTTTCTGTTCCCAAAGCATCAATGTCCCAGCTACGATTTGGTTTGATAATTCACAAGACCATTTTTGTGTGGTGATCCATCAGGTGGAGATATACAGCCGATGCTATGAGAGCTCACCTCTGGTGATCCAGGGCGCAGGAGCTGGCAACGACACCACTGCTGCAGGCGTTCTTGCTGATATAATGGACCTCCAGGACCTGTTCCAGAGGACAGCATGATTGGTGTCCACGGCATCTTGTTAGCACCAGAGCGTCTAATTGTTGCACGAGAAAATTGGCAAACTGAATGAGGCGTGCGACGTTGGAACAGCACTGGCGAGCTTTTTCGAGAAAGAAATGCTATTTCACTGAAAATAAGGTCACGTTCTTTTTTTCCTTTTGCTTGCCGAATTCCATGAAGACTTTGCAGTGGCTCCGAGCTGCGAGCCTGAGATCTACCTCCCCCTTCCTCACTCTATCCATCCCAATCCAATGCTGCGCCGCAACCCCACCCGCATCGAGCTCCGGTCATCCGACCGCGACGAGCTCGAAGACCACCTCCGCGCCGCCGCCGCTACCACCACCCCAGCACCCGCCACCCCCACCAGCTACACCACGCCGCCCCCGCACACCTCCTCCTCCTCCAACCCCCTCCTCCACCTCCTCCACCCGCCGCCCGGCGCCGCGCCTTCCAAGGCCCAGCGCATCGGCTTCTCCACCCCGACCCCCTCGAACCCCCCAAGGCCCTCCTCCTAGCTCCCCCCCAATCCCAATGGAGGTCGAGATCAAGCTCCGCCTCCCCGACGCCGCCGCCCACCGCCGCCTCTCCTCCTTCCTCGCGCCCCGCCTCCGCCGCACCCACGCCCAGCGCAACCTCTTCTTCGACGCCGCCGCGCGGCCCCTCGCCGCGGCCACCGCCGCGCTCCGCGTCCGCCTCTACGGCCCCGACGACCGCGCGCCCCTCCGCGCGGTGCTCGCGCTCAAGCGCCGCCCGCGCATCGACGCCGGCGTCAGCCGCGTCGAGGAGGTCGAGGAGCCGCTCGACCCCGCCCTCGCGCTCGCCTGCGCCGACGACCCCGCGCGCCTCGGCGGGGTCGACTCCCCGATCGTCCGCCTCGTCGCCGCCGAGTACGGCGTCGGAGGGGACGCCGCGCCCTTTGTCTGCCTCGGCGGGTTCCGGAACACGCGCGCCGTCTACGAGCTCGAGGACGACGGCCTCGTGCTGGAGCTCGATGAGACGCGGTTCGAATTCGGGACCAGCTACGAGCTTGAGTGCGAGACGGCCGAGCCTGACCGGGCCAAGGAGGTGCTGGAGCGCCTGCTCACGGTTGCCGGCGTGCCGTACGAGTACTCTCGGAGCAATAAGTTCGGCTGCTTCATGGCAGGGAAGCTGCTTCCTTGACTAGGCATCTATGTGTTCTGGGTAGTATTCTCTTCGCCCGATTAAACAACTTAGTCACAGTAACATTCTGTTTAAGGAAGGAAGGCTTCTCAATTTGTATCAACTTGATGTCAAAATCTTGAATTTGGTAAAAATTTCCCCTATCGGAGAAAGGGCTTCTCTCCTCAATTTGGTTCTGTGGCATACGTAATTAACCTATGACTCTATCCAATATCCAAATTCAAGCTGCCATTTTTTCTGTGATGTACATTCTGTCTACAAACTCTACCTGATGATGCATCATCATAATTCATAGGTGCCTGATGGCCTGCCATGTTCAACTTCATGATAAGAACTTTACTAATTGCTGCTGCCTTTGCGTGTTTCCTGGCTTATATTCGCTGGTGGTGTTGTGTTGCTTGCATTTGATGCCAGACCTGCAGTTGCTCCTGCTACTGCTGAGAAGCATCTTTAGCTCAAATCTGGATCGTTCATCTTGAGAGCAATGATTGTCTTTGTTTCTTCTTCCCTTTGCCTTCTCCTATGCAAAATACTTCCTCCTTAAAAAAAGGGCTTTGATGGGAGTGCCTGCTGATTATTAGCTGATGACTTCGATGATAATGCCTGCTGGTTAATAAGTATACATGTAAACATGTGTGTCAATTTGGGGCATTCTTATTGAGCACATTCAGTTCAGAATCCATTGTTTTTCAAGTGTCAGCTAGGACCTTTGAGATTGGGAGTTTGATTGCTTGCGCTTTAACTGAATGTGCAATGTTTAATGGCAATGGAACCTATCAGCTTTTTCTTATCCCTACTTGTGCATCCACTGCTTGTTGAAGTGTTGGCCATGAACATAATGCCAGCATAGGATTTTGATTTCCACCACTGCCTGTTGATTCCTACTACTAGAGAGACAAATTATACTAAGGTCCGTACTGTGTTTGTTTCACTCTTTTCCAGAATAAGGTTTCCTTCTAGCACCATATAAAGAAGTATGGTCCCTATAAGGACAATCTAACTCTGGAGAATACTTTTCTGTTTCCAAGCATCAATGTTCCAACTATCATTTGGTTTGAGAATTCACAAGAACATTTTGTGTGGTGATCGGGTGGAGATATACGACCGATGCTATGAGAGCCCCCTCTCTGCTGATCCAGGGCGCAGGAGGCCAGGAGCTGGCAATGACTGCGGGTGTTCTTGCTGATATAATCTACCTGCAAGACCTGTTGCAGAAGGCCATCTTGTTAGCAGCAGAGAGTTTGACGCTGTTGTAGATCCTATGAATTTTTTTTTTTGCTCATTCAGCTGCAGACTATGCGTGCGAATTGGAAAACTGAGACATGCGACGTTGGAAACGATTTTGAGACTTGACTTCTTTTAAGAGAAAGAATTCTGCAGACTATCCGCAGCAGCAGTGGTCTCGCCGTCGGCGGCGGCCGGTGTACGGGACGGATCTCGTTGGGCCTCGTGGGAACAGAGCCCGCCCCGTGAAGGTCTGGCAGGTGGGCCCTAACCCTCCCATGGCCGTTGCCCTTCTTCGGAGAGAGATAAAATTCGAAATGCTCTGTTGCTCTTGTCTTGTCGGCCGGCCGCCACTCGAATCGAATCGGAGGCATGGCCGCCGCACACGGAGAGCAGGAGAAGGAGCTCCTCTCGTCGGTGGTGGCCGACATCCGGAGCTACTCAGGATCCGACCCCCTCCGCCCATGGCTCCGGTACGCCACCGCTCCCTTCCCCGTTCTCCGTCTCTCTGCACCGGTTTCCTTGTCCATCGATCCATTGATCCGCGGCCCGTTGTTTGGTAGGGGGGTGCGGAAGATGGAGCGGGCGCTGCCGCCGGCGTCGCTGCGGGAGAAGCTGCCCAGGTTCCTCCAGAAGTGCGCCCAGGAGTTCCAGGACGACGTACGCTACCGCGACGATCCCCGCTACCTCCGCGTCTGGATCCAGCTGGTGAGCCAACCTCAGAGTGCTGCAACCACCCGTCTCGGTCCACTTCCTCTTCCCCTGTTACTGCCGACCCAATGCATCATAGTGGCTCTTGAGCAAGTGGCCCCCATCATATACCGAGCTCCTTTTGGCTTTGGAGGCCTTGTTGTAAGAAATCATCTTACTGGGTTTCTTCATTCTGTAGATGGACTATGTGGCGGATGCGAAGCCATTGCTCAAGAAGATGGAGAGGAATGGAATTGGCCTTAAGAGAGCTTCATTTTATATGGCTTATGCACTGTATTATGAGAAGCACAAGAGGTTCAGTGATGCAGAGAAGATGTACAATCTGGGGATCCAGAAGTAAGCAAGCTCTTACCCCGTACGCTTGTATTTCAGTCTTTTACCGATACAATCATCTGCTATTATAATTATTATTATTGTGTGAGCTCAACTTCCATTATCTATATCCGATATATTATGAGCTACAGAAAAGCAGAATCTTGCATGTACTTTCATCATCTGGAACTATGCATATCTCAGGTTCAAATACTGCAAATTAGTTACTAGTACTAGTAGTTAAAAAGGTTAATGTCTTTTTCATTATGGGTTCCTGAGGGGTTTGATTTAATTTACAGAGATCTCTGGATCTTATCATTTTCCTAGATGCATGTGGGGTAGGCTCATGACAATCTGAACATCTCCACTAAAACAGTATGCATGGTTATGCAACAATAAACAAGTGAGACAATTAGTAATTCCAAGTAGCTCCTCATGTTAAAATAGATCTCAGTACACTGTTCATTTCAGAATAAAGCTGGTTACTTACTGAATTGTTTAATAGCCTGGCAGAGCCTATCGGTGAGTTGCACAAAGCACATGAACAGTTTATTCTTCGAATGGAATCATACAAGAGGAGGAAAGATAAAGTATGGCTCTCATTTCATGTATTAATTCAATTTCAACTATGACCAATGTTCAATTTGTTCACCTCTTCTTCTTTTTTTAATTTATGTGGTTTAGCTGCAGGAAAGAATGCCTAGGAAAGCTGATTCAAGTGCTAAAATGCCTACGAAAGCTGGGCCTAGTGCCACATCGACGAAGCAAGTTGAAGGTAGGCCTGTGAAAAAAGGGTACACAAATCAGTTGCTGGTGTAAACGATGTTGTATTTGCTGCTTTTCTTTCTATTAAAAAGCTTATTGGTCAATCCTTCCCAAAATAAAAGAAACATACTTCTTGTGGATCCTTACCTCGAACTTTCCTTTTCATAACAGATTTTCTGATTTAATTGACATGCAAATATAATGGATGATTTGTTCCAGTGTTATCTT
Source organism: Panicum hallii (assembly GCF_002211085.1). Classification (NCBI taxonomy): domain Eukaryota; kingdom Viridiplantae; phylum Streptophyta; class Magnoliopsida; order Poales; family Poaceae; genus Panicum; species Panicum hallii. The sequence goes on along the minus strand of NC_038044.1, from coordinate 799,556 downwards.
GCTTATTTATGGAATATCTTGCAGGTGAAAGCAGAAACAGTACACAACCGAAATCCAAAACAACTCAGAAGTCAGGGAGCAGCTCCACTACATTAGGTTGTCATCCTCCATTAGGGCCGGCTAAAGTTGGTATGCTATCCAGAGGCAACTCTGGAGCAAACTACAATTTGTCCCGTTGTAATAGCGATGATACTGTAGTTGTAAGGTTTGTAGGCTCTGCATTGGTTGGGAAGTCGGAAACTGAAGATGCCTGCCATCATGGCCTAGTAGAACCAACTATAAACACTAAGGAGGCTATGGATGCCATCAATAGCATGTTTTTGGAGCCAGTGGAACCTGAGACAACGCTCAAGAGACACTCAAATCGTGAAAAGACAAATTCTAATCAGCAAACAAGTGCATTTGATATCTTTGTTGATGAAGATGAGCCTAACCATAATAATCCAAAGATGGTCCACAGCAATAGCATGAAGCAAGAGCATCCAAAGTTTGGACAGCAAACAAGAGGTTTTGAGATCTTTATTGATGAAGATAGTCCTAATGGCAATGACCAAAATGCGGGGCACTACAAGAACTCTAAGAAGGAAAACATGAAGTCAAATCAGGAAACAAGTGGGTTTCAAATCTTTGTTGATGAAAATGAGGCTAACTGCAATGTACAGAATGCCATGTGCCACAAGAAGAATAGATGTCCTCCAAGACCATTGCATGATTCATCTAGGCATAAAGGCCAAAATGACTTTCAGAAGCCATTTGTTGGAGGATTTGCAATATTGCCAGATGATGAAGAAGAACAATGTGAGAAAAGTGATGATGGTGTCAAGTCAAACTCCAGAACCGTGCAGCCTGCCTGTGATAATAATACTTTGCTCTGTCCGGTTCAAGCTGATTCAGGAACACTGTATCATGAACGTCCTCATCCTGCGAGTTCTGGGCTTCAAGAGGACATGGTCATTCATAGGTTTGTTGGATCCACTACTGATGATGAGGCTAAGGTAGAAAATGCATGCCACCATGGATTAGTCGATCCAACTGTCAATCTAAAGGAGGCTATGGATGATATAAACAACATGTTTGGGAGACCACTAAACTTCAAGGGTGAGAGAACAATGAAAAAAGCCAACACACTGTCAGATAGAAAAGCAGCTCCAGTTTCCGGTTTCTCCATATTAGCTGATGATGACCTAAAAGAGAACACCTGCAAAGCCAATCAGAGCAATTCCTGCAAATTTGGGGATGAGAATGGTCTATTTGAGCCCACAATCACCACTCGTGATGTCATGGCGGAGATCAACGATATGTTTGGGATGCCACTAGACTTCTAAGACATTTGTTCAGAGTGAACTGAATAACTCAACTGACAGTCAGACAAATGCCTTCGCCTTTTTGCTCTTCCCTTGAGAAATATGCAGTGTATTGGTGTATTGCTGATATGAACTATGAACAGAGCTTGGAATCAATTGTCTTATTTGGTGCACATATGGTGAGCATTTTCTTAAACTAATGTCAAATGTTGTTCACAATGATCACTCTTTGAGTATGAAACAATGTGTCTAATTTTGCCAATAATTTTGTAACCTTAAATATGACCGGAGAGTTGCTACTTTGCTTTCGCTATTTACATTTTCCAGCGACTCATAACTCTGAAAATATTATTAGAGACTGCTCTTTGTTTTCTTTGTAATTTATTTGGCTTCTAACATGCTTTGAAGTTCTAAAAAGATGGAGGAAAGCTACAGTTCCCCCTTGTTTGAGGGGTGAGCAGTGAGCTTGTAAGTTGTCACCACAGCGTAATCATCAAATAAAATGGAAAACTAAGCAGTATATACTAAGGTAGAATTCCTTGTCAGTTTTGTTTTCTCAGGGAAAAATCCACACACAAAAATAAGTCTTGCATGTCTGTGCTAGCAATTAGTAACGTATATTGGAGCGTGAAGAATGGGCATTTGCTTATTCTGAACTTCACATGAATGTACTTGATGCCCTGAGTTTTGCTATATCACTTCTTACTTTATTGATAAAGGCTTCTCACTTTATCTCAAAGATCAGTGTTAACTTGATTCTGGTTACTGCTGATGTGATAGCTTACAAATGCATTGCTTCTCCTGGTGCAGGTGGAGATTACAGCAGATGTTAGGACTCTAATGTGATTCAGGGGGCGGACAACTGGTGAAGATATCTCGAGAGCAGGGCATAGATAGCATCAACCAAGAGATCCCTGTTGCGCTGTCATATAACGCCGATATAGTGACATTGCCACATTGGCTTAAATATTGGCTCAAGGCCCAATTTTTTCATGCTGAAAAAGACGAGACTTGTGTATTTGTTGGAAATTGTAGCAGGCATGGGTACGCATGCTGCTCTGATCATCTGATGCTTATAAAAAAAACCCACTTTCTGATATCCAAGTCCTGTTGTTGCACATGTACCTACATTAAGACCTACTCATGAACTCATGATAGTTTCAGGTCTGTATTTGGAGTACTATTTTTTATTGTTTCAAACATTCTAGCTTCTCTCTGGAAGTTGAGGCTGCGGTTCATGCACTGGAAGAACAAATCTTGCAATCGTAGAGAGAAACATGAGAGAAGATCATTGCCATTATTGATTCCCATCAGATTTAGCAGATACTACCGCGGTGTACAGCTTAAACAGGCAGCTGAATCGCGTCGACAAAGACTGAAGACGACGACGGCCTAACTGAAACTGAAACCGAGCTCAAAGTCTCTATCAGCGAGAAAATTGCCGGTAGCCCTTTTCCGCCATGATTTCAGTTCACGGCCGGGCGATGCTAAGCTGCGCGAGCCGCGCGGCGATGTCCCCTCCACCGGGCGCCGGCGCGTCCTCCTCCCTCGCCACGCGGAGCCCCGCCAGGGTGTCCGCGATGCCGTCGACCGCCGGGCTCCTCACCACCGGGGCGATGGCGCCGCAGACGGCCCCGCACGCGGCGTCGTCGAGGAAGCAGAGCGCGAACTCGTTCCCGGACTCGGGCTCCGCCCACGAGAGCGTCGCGCCGTCCAGCCTCTCGAAGGCGTCGCCCGGGAGGATCGGGTACACGAACACGATGCGCTGCGGCTGACCGTCGGGGTCCGCGGCGTACAGGACCAGGGACTGACCCTGCGGGCAGAGGAACCTCACGGCGGCGTAGGCGGCGCCGAGGTTGCGCCATTGGCCGCCGCCGCCGGGGAGGTGGAGGAACTGCACGGGGTAAGCGCCGCTCGCCATCGGGTCCGGCTCGGTCGTCGGTCGTCAGCAGACTCGATGGATCTGTTTGGCCAATAAAGGAAGGAGTTCACTGGAGCCAAGGAATAGGTAACCTGCCCACTGGTGAGTCTGGTCACGCCCGTTCGTTTCTAATCCTATTTTTACTGATTGTTCAAGGTTTTGGGCCTTTTGTGGTATCAAATTACCTCAATGTGAGTGTGAATTTTGTGGAATAGATCATCAAATACTGCAACCAGCAAATGCTAGAATTTCAAATCCCGCCTAGGGAAAGCCTTCTCGTGAAACTGGCACACCGGTGCCTCAATCGTTTTGTGGGAGAAAAAAAGAAAAAAGAGGGTAAAATGACATCTGAAAAGAACTATCATTGCTGATGTTATGCGTTGATAGTGAGATTCTATCCTTCGCTTCTCTTCTGAAAAGAACCTGGCATTTTCTCAATTATTAGAGTGGTACAATTAGTACCAACCAACAAAAGTTGGAGTGAATAGTCACTTCTATCAAATGATACAAAACCAAATATATTTTTCTTTAAGAAACAGAGCATCAACTACAGTTTGTTGGCCCAGGCATAGTTAATGTAGACAATTCTATCATCCTGTCCCCATGAAGATTGATCCAGAGGAATGGTCCAGAAAGTAAGGCACTTCAAATATACTGGCCATCAAATGCCTACGCCAATTAGGACTTCTAGCAGCAAGAAGCCTCACGCTCTCACTCATTCTGCATTACAGTGATAAGTATGAGATGAGCGTATGATGTTGCATTTTCCACATATGCTTCAGTTAATCTGTAAACATTTCAAACCATGGATCTCCATGTACATGAGTGGTGCAAAATTAAACATATACTCTACCAACTGTTAACATGCTGTGCCTTACTAACATGACCATGCTTTCCCGGAAGACTAATGTTACATCGGGTCAGTATCACCATACCTGTAGAAATGGTTGCCCACCTAACATGTCCTCTTTCCCTTAAAAAGGAAAAAAAGGGGTGCCTGCCGACTCTTAAGGATCACTAGTTCTCTATGCACGGACATATCTCTCTCTCACCCATGTACTGAAAACAATAACACAGGCAACCTGACTGGACGGATCTATATAGCGATAGAAGCACATAAATTAACAAATTGTCTGCAAAGTATGACTGTGTCATCCCATTAGAAAAACTTAAAGCGCACCCTCGCAATGGCCACCACACCCTCCATGTCTCAGTCTCAGAAGCTTGATCAGATGGCAGAAACAGGAAAGAGGGATGAAAGACACGGCAGCCACACTGAGACTGGCATTTGTGTTCATTCACTGCCTCCTGGAAACATGCAGATGCAGCCGCTCCGTTTTCTGCAGCATTGTGGTTCATGCAACCGTGCACTAGGCCATGAGGCAGATATCTACATTTACAAGTAGGTTTCTTTGCTCTGGCTTGGTAACTAGAGATTTGTTGAGTCATTTATGTTCTGTTTCACATTCCTAAATCTTCTGTTTTAATCAAATTAGCTTTTGTTCTGCACCTTGCTAGCTGTTAATTCTAATAATTTGAAATGTTCTATTTAGGTAAGGTCGTAAGGAGGTCTAATTGAGTTAATTTCATCAAAAACTTGTGTTCTTATATAGTAAGAAAGAGTTCTGTTTGTTCTTCTTTTACAAATGCTTGAATTCTTGTACCATTCTTTGTAAGGTATAGCTATTGTACCATGGATCCTTGCCTTACAAATCTTTCTCCCTTCCTTCTGTTGATGCTGCAGGGGGGAGAGTGCTTTCTGTAGTACTGAATGCCGAGAAAAAGGAATGATGATTGACCATGCTCGAAGGAACCCGTCTTGAAATTGCACATCCATATCCATCAGCAATTAAACGATTTGAAATCATGTTCGGAGAAAGTATGGCTGTGATACTCCGTAATGTAGTCGTTTATTCAACTATTTCTGGACTATATCGATCTTATGAAATGAAACTAGCACTTTTGTGTTTGATTTTTTTAGCCAACACCAACTTTGCAACATGAAAAATGATAAATCAAGAGGCATGTAGTGTTTGGGCATTACAGTAGCAGCAATTGGAACACTGAACACTTCAATTATCTGATGCCAAATGAGCGCCTTTCATGCTCCTATAGATTCACATCTTGATTGACATGTATGGAACAGAGTACAGAGATTCATATGACTGAACTGAAAGTTGTTAACACTATGCTAGTAGCCTCCTGAATCTTCCCACAAACTATTGTCCATGGATTCAAGGTTTTGTTTCAGTTCTGGAGTCATGGTCATGGGAACCCTTGGGCTCCCAACCTGAAGCAGAAGGGAACAATTTTTTGATTCTTGAGTGCAGACTCAGTTCTATGAATTATACTCATGACTTCATCAGCACTATCGTCAGCAATTGCCTCTCATGAATATCTCCTAATCTTAGTAGTGCACACAATGTTTCAAGTCAGTGCACCAGGTATTTGGAATGAGTATTACTGTGTCCCGTATATGATCTTGAGCAAAATGCTGCATTCCATGTACAGCTGCTATCCGCTACTTGGGGCAAATAGGAGTTCTTCCACGCCAACTTTCATGTTGGGACCTGATGCAAACTTGATGAGTTTGTTGTCAGGAACTGCAACCTCAACAATGAACACACTACAGACAGGACGATGGTCTGAAAATTTAGACTCCCCGCGGACGTAGGACAGCTGCACTATCCCTTCACCATACCAAAGAATCCGGTCACACCTGCAAAATGTTTTTGGTTGATCCAGCAATGAATTTTTTAGTGCACCCACAATGTTCAGAAACACTGTATGCTGAAACTGAAACAACTGCGGCCCTGTTCTGAAGTCACAAGATTATTGCCTTACCATGCTGGTGTTCTTCGATTCTTCTTCGACGTGACATCTTCACCAGCATAATTGTCGGAATTCCAACAGTACTTGTATGTGGGAGCAAAGAAGATCTTGCCCTCATTCCACCCTCTGAAGACTCCACTCTCTCTTTCAGTCTTGAGCTGGTCAGTTCAGAATACCCAATGAACACTTGCAGACAGAGTATATGCAGAATGCAGTACACTGCCATGAATTTGGTAGCTTACCTGATCCTTCTCGAAGAGAGTACCCCAGTCGTTGGCCTCGACGAGCTTCTTGGCCTCCGAGTAGCTCAGAGCGATCCGGTAATTCAGATCACCGAGCCAGATCACACGGCTGCGACCATTGCCACTTGTCAGTTCGCATTTCTGAATTCTGGCATCAAGTGAATGCACAGTGAGTAGTGTATGAGAAATTACTCGTGATCGAGGATTCTCTCGGGAATCCTGCGGCCTGATCTCTTGCAGAGCCGTCGGAACTGCGTGTTCTTTAGGATCTCGACCACGTCGGAGTTCCTCCTGAGCTCGTCGCCTTCCTTCTCCCCGGACGCCAGGTGGCTGCACACGAAGCACAGGCTCGTCTGGTGCAGCGACATGCTCACGGAGATGCAACCCTGCAACCAAACACATGATGGCAATTGAATGTTTGATCTTGACGGGGACGGACATGGCAATGGCGTTGGCGTGCCATTTCAGACAGTTGAGCTGCAATGGACTGAATCAGCCTGCTGAGAGCTGACCTTGTTGCCGAGGTAGCCCATGATGCCGCGGCCAACGCAGGAGAACCGGACATGGCCGACGTGCGGCACCAGCTCCCGCCTCACCCACACCGTCGCGAACAGCCCCACCATCTGCTTGCAGGCAACCAGGCAGTACCTCTCGCGCCGGCTCGCCGCCGCCGCCGCGGGGCTCTTCACGTCGGACACCGCGAAGCTGCTGGTTCTGACCTCGTCGTCGTCCTCATCCGACGTCGTCGTGTCGCTCTCGACGGCGTCGGTGTTCTTGCCGCAACCTATCAGGCACGACGCCCTGTACGACCTCCGACTCCGAGGCCGCTCCGACGGGCAGGTGCACGTCTTCAGCCGGCGGCCGCGGGTGATGGCGGCGCCGCGGATCTCTCTGTTGGAGGACTTGTGGAACCGCGACGGATCGAGCGGGCTGGAGCTGGGCGTTTGGAGAGCGGAGGCCGGGGATGCAGAGGTCGTCGTGTCTACGGACCGGCTGAACGAGAAGCTCGCTGCAACTTCAGAAATGGCGGAGGCATAGGCGTCAGAGGATGGTGAAGGCCGGTTCAGCGCCTGGTTGATGAGGGCGAGCCATCTCGACGCCGGCTCGTTGTCCTCGATCACCAGGACGTTGCCGGCGTTGAGGGGGACGACTTCTTGGAATCTGCATTGCAATTATGGCGGGAAAAATCCTATCAAGTTTTTCGACTTCAAAGTAACTTAGGTAAATGATATTTAGTCTCTGGATTAAAATTGCATTTTTTTTCCTTGTTGAATTAGGACTTACGGTAACTGGTTTTCCAGGATGAAATTAGTAAAATGAGTTGACAGCTGACAAAGTCGGTTGCTAGGTAACTGTCGATTGGATAGATGTGCCGGACAACCACAAGAAAGGAAAATTGTGATTGGTTTGCATGATAAGAAGCTCAAAAGCAAAACATTAAATGTGCTGAAATCTCTTGTGGTGCTGGAGATATGAAAATGACAACGATTTAACCTCAAAAGGAAACGTGTCAGAGGCTGTGATGTTTGAAGGTGGGCATTGTGTAAAGACACTAAAACCTCAAAAGGCTGTGATGTTTGAAGGTGGGCATTGTGTAAAGACACTAAAACCTCTATCTGATAAGACAATATCAATAATGCAATTTTGTGATGTTTAAATTTGTGCATACCCTAACACATAAATGTCTGAATAATCATCAGAAGGCAGGAAATCATTCAGATTGAGACCCCTGTCCGGAGTCTTTCCAGCTACGTTCCATGTGGCTGCAAATACCCTACGAAAATCAGAGCAAGAACGGAGTAAATATCTAAACTTGAGCTAATTAAAATATGCTATCTGTGACATGTAATTAAATAAAGCTTTGAACCTCATAAAAAAAGTGAGTAAGCTTTAAAAAAATCAAGGACTTTACTGGCGATTATGCTCACCTGAAAGCTTCTGTATGGGTACTACTAATTGTTGCAGGAGAACTGAAGCCGCTGAATTTTAGACTTCTACTTTCTATTTTGGAAAGATGAAGTTAGAAAAGGGGAAGGAAAACCAGGCTTAGAATTCAAGGTCAAAAGAATTATGATAATACATAGAAAAAATTAAACTAATTAATGACCGAGTGTAGAAGACTAGAGTAGTAGAGTGAGATGAAATGGGTAGATACCGGAAAGACTTTTGAAGAAGGATGAGGATGATGCTGATGGGGAGGCCACTGATGACCTCTCTGGGGACTCTTTCAAATCAACTGAAAAAAACATTAATGACGTTTTACTTTTATTACCAGGAGAAATCTAATATGCTTCCACTTGCCAACCAGAAGTTAGCAATCATGACCATCTTTAAGCTAATATGCATCAAGCTTTAATTTTCTAAGGTTCACAAGGAAATGGATATGTCTTATCGTCATGTAGAAAGGAAGCGGTTGCTTTGCCGTTAAAAAGGATGCTATGAACTCAAGAACCAACCTGTGGAGTTGGAGGACTCGATAATATGCCTTGACAAGGCATTCGCATCCTTTGCTCCTAGAACTCTTGGAAAGAGGAACTGAAAAAGAGAGGGTGGGTAAAGTCACTTGTACTTTTTTATGCAGATGATAAACTTGCCTGAAAGAACAGAGAATATATTACCTTCTTCTTTCTGTTGTGTTTCTGCTCCATTTCTGCACACAGTTTCTGCCTCCAGCATCAAATGAACAACTTATGAAACAGAGGAATCGTTAAGCAATGAGCAGAGGTAATAGAACGCCTGCAAGAGGATTTTTTAGGGAAAGTTAGGTAGGTACAACGGTAGAAGTTTTAATGATGCACGAAACTATGTAGAAGAGTCTAGTGATCCAGAAAGCAAATCAAAGGTAGCCACAGGGTTTCAAGACTTGTTTCTTTGGACAAAGAGTGATGCTGAAAGAATTTCAAAGCTAGAACATGAAAGTGAAAAGGCACCAACAGCTCATTTAGAAACGTTACTTGAATAGTAGTATGAACAAACTTGACATAAGAATCTCATCACATCACCAAACAGAAAACAAATTATTTTCTGCAAGAGACCTCTCAAAAATAGATGAATAAACTGAAAGTTCAAGCGAGAAGACAACAGAAGATCTAGAACAGAAAAACTTCTATACGAAAGGAAATATTTTGTCACAAAATACGGCATAAAAATGTTTGGAAATTCATAGAGACCACAAAACAAGGCTTTTCACCTGTTCATTTCAAGGATGAACAAATTACAATTTTTTACTAAGAAAATGTGGTATAGATGAGAATGAAGCACGTAGTCCATCCTCAAAAGGAAAAAATCTACATGATGGACATTCATCCAGAGTTAGGGCGGTGATCCCATCCTATGGAACAGTGGTAGTTGACCAAAACAGGTTTAAAAGAGAGAGGGGAAGTTCCAAATAGGGGATACAGCTGCTACTGTTGCCATGGACATGCCAATAAGATAATTGGAATTGAGAAACATTATTTAATAAGAAGCTGAAGAAAACAAAACAAACCACAGGGAAAACCTCATCAAAACAATGGACAAGACAATGGGACGAAGTCGCATTTGCTCGCACAGGAATAGGCATATGCAACTAACCTATATCCTAACTCTTCGATAGATTGAAATGGCCATTGCAGGGAGTGTGGAGATCTTGCAAACCTTAGGGAACCATGAAAAGTAATTGAACAGACAGTCGGAAAACAAAGACGCTTCAGAAAATGGGGAGTTTGACAAGCTGTCTTCCAGTAATGAAGGAAAAGTTGTCACGAACTGAATAAAGTAACCTACATATACACCAAGGCTGCCAACTGCCAAGAACTGCATGGTGCTGAATTAAGAATTCAAAGGAAGCATCTAAATAAGGACAGTGGTTCCTCTAGGAACCACCGGAAGCTAGAAAATAGCTGAAAGTTTTGAAACAGGAGGTTGGAATAGTTAGTACAGGAAACCTCCAAAACCGTATCAGATACAGACAGCGGGAAGAAACCAAAGCTGAGCAGCATACTTTGATTCATAAATGAAGTAGTAATGACCAATTTAACACGGAAACCGAGAATGGGGGAGACCAAGATCACATTATTGATCCACCAAGGTAGACGTTTTGGCTTTGGAAGCATCCGTTTAGGCTCCAAGGGAAAATGACAAAAACGGATGGTCCAAAATCCATTGGAAACTTAAGAGCATGGTAAGTTGGAAGCAGCAACAAACCTCACAACATAGAGCAGTGAAAAGCATGACAACCTTATTATGCGAAAGGTATTGAGTAAAGTTTTTTTTAAAAAAAAAAAGGTTGCCATTGGTATCATCAACTGATGATGGTGTAAAAGAAATACTCTGTTACTGCATTAGAAGCATCAGAACCGGAAGAAAACTAGGCTAAGGGGGAAGAGAGAAGCGAGTCCAATGATGAATCGAACTCCAGCAGATAATTAGAAAGGGAACGAAATCGAGACAAGAGAAAGGGGGGATTGAGATCAAAGAGAAGTTATCTGATGATATTCATACCGCGCGCAACGAAGCAGCCGGTAGCTAGCTAGGTAGATGGCCCCTGTTGATTGGATTCAGTTTTGTGGATCTCCTGCAACTTTAATGGCCATGGCGATGGACGGGGAGAGGCGTGCTACTGCCTGCCAAATGGAGAGGAGGCGCCTCTCCTGAATGCAAACTGGAGAAGAAGGAAACGGTTGTTTGAAAAGGAAACAAGTGGTTAAATAAAGAAAGAGAGCGATTTTGTTATATTTTATTTTGTGATGGTGGTTTGGAAACCGATGGCGATGTCGTCGTGGTTCGTGCCATTGCCCTGCTGCTGCTGCTGGGGTCGGACGGCCGGGGAGGTTGACGAGGAGCGAGGGTTGGGAATGAGGACGTGGGGCGCGATGGTTGGTGCGGTTGGTGCCTCGGTCAAACCCAAACCCAATGGAGGCCATGGTTTTTCTTGTCGCTGCTGCTGCTGAGTCCTGAGCTCCCTCCTCCTGTCGTCTCCTTGTCTCCTCCTGTGGCAGCTAGCTAGCTGCTTCGATCGTGCACGCACGCCAATACGGAGTGCATGCTCGTCTCGATCATCGGATCCCCGGCCGCTTCAATTCCAAACAGATTGAGGAATCTCCAAGGACCAAGGTGAATGGTGGTAGCTGCCTGAACCTGCATGTTGGTCAGGATCGATGGACCACTGCACGCCTCCTGACGTACTAGTTTAATTGGCTTTTGACTTCCTGCTTGTTGGTTTCGGATAACTGCCTTGCATGCATGCACTCCCGAATACAAAAGGAAAAAGAACAACATAGAAATGATTACAAACTATATACAAGATTTAACTTGTGATCCACTTTTGGTTCAGGACACATGCGGTAGCTCTGTAGTGCTGTACAACTGAAAAATGCTGGGGAGCAGGCCGACTATAGTCAATCTCTATTTGAGTTGCTGGACACTACAGCAGTGTCTCACTACTCAAAAACGGATGAAATTTTAATTATGACTAATTGAAGAATCATGCAGAGATATGAGTGGTCACTAATGCTAGGGCTTACTCCTACCTGGTCATCGAATTAGATACATGCATGGACTACTTACTCTTATTTGGGCCTCGCCTCAACTCCTGGGCTTCTTTCCCTCCATTTTCCGTTTCCCAGGCCCCATCCATGATTTCCTTTCAAAAAAAAAACTGTAGTGATATCTACAGGTGCAAGCAGGTCGCTTAATTCGTAGACCAGCAGCCTCGCTCTCCTGGTGTTGTGGTATGATCATATCCTTTACGTTCAGGATCGCCGGTGGTCCAAAGCTTTTATTTGCTCACACATGAGCAAGCTAAGTAGGCAACAATGCAGAAGAAAGATCAAGCTGCCGTGCTGGACCAATGGTTTTATTAGTAGAGAGACCTGTTGTTGACGACCTGCAGAAGGGACCATCTCCGTCGTCGTCGTCGTCCAGCAGGCAATCGATCCCCATTTCACCGGCACTAACTCAGAAGGACTCCACATGCGTCGGTGCCCGGCCGACCGTCCATGCGTCAGGACTTCGCATTACACCAACTTCGTACTTTGACCACTGATTACTGTCTAAAACATAAGCAAATTACAGCAGAGTTATATATAATGACATTTTCAAAGTTTAAACGTGTTGATGGTACATAACTACGTATCCTAAAACAGCATCTTACTATTACTAATTTGAGGCTCCTTTTGAATCCTCCACATGAAACCATTAGAATCCTAGTTGGACACTCTAAAAAATTAGAAAAATTCCAGAAATTCTCACAAAAATCATAAACATCTTGCCATCAATCCGATAATCTAATCATAGTAGCCATTGAATTTGTTATCTTTTTCATTAAATTACCCACCTCTGCCATTATGAAAATAGGCTAAAGTAAACCTCCTAAGCATGTATCTAAATTACCCGCCTCTACTATTATAAAAATAGACTAAAGTAAACCATTTAAACATGTATCTAGATTACCCACCTCTGCTATTGCTATTATAAAAATATAATCTAAAGTAATCCCCTAAACATGTATCTAAATTACCCACCTCTGCTATTATAAAAAATAATCTAAAGTAACCCTCTAATCTTCATCTTCATGTAAATTACCCACTTGTGCCATTATAAGAATAATGGAAATAACCCCCTAAATTTGCATATAAACCCATAAATCTGAATGTAAATTATATAATTATAACAAAATATTAAAATGCACCAATATACAATTTTAAATTACTATTTCTATTATTATTAATATATTATTTATGTTATTGTTTATATAAAAATACTACTCGTGATGTGTGTCATCATGTATTCATGTATGAGGAAAGAGATAAGAAGACCAATTTTCATGCTGTTCACATAGTTCAAACAAATGATTCAATTAAATACATATGGAGGTGTGATGCATAGTAGAAAAAATATTACTAAATAAACCTATTGCAATAAGATAATGATAAATATATATCTTTTAGAGTATTGTGTTAGAATATTTAATAGATGAAAGAGAATAGGAGATAGATAATTATAATTATTAACTATAAATTTTACTTATATTAATTCTAACTAGCAGAGCACGGTTGATAGGCTAATCTATTTACAGTTTGGAGCATCTAAAGCAATCACTTCTGGCGACTCTTGAAGTCCAAGTAAACAAGGAAAAACAGGCGTGCGCGCGTAGTTTTGAAATGTGAGCTAGGTCAAGTCGATGATGTGGGTCGACGATACGGCACAGTATTAAATGGAGGGTATGAGACTTCTTTTCCCTCATTTAGTAGTTTGTTCCCCTGCAGTAGTAGTGGTCCTAATTATGAAGGAGCACTATATATGTGACACGATGCACTATTAGCTATATATAGGACTATATTATATTGCCCATCACACACTGCTGCTATGCTATATGAACATGATATTATGAACAACGTATATAATGTAATATTCTCTATGCTCTAAAATGTTCATGTGTGGTGTTTAGTACATTATGGAGGCAACACTTTAGATAGGAATTTCTATATATAAAAATAAAAAACTCATGACATGATTCTAAAAAATACCCTTACAGTTTCAGTCTTAGGTACTATATAAAACTATTCCTTCCTTCAAAAATGTAAGTCATTTTAGTAGTTAAGTCAAAATTACCTGTCTTTGATCAAATTTATATATAATATACTAACAAGGCATATTACATGGTATTTTAACAAAACTAAGTTGATGTTTTAGATGGTGGTGTATTTTCTATAGACTTAGTTAAAATTAGATTATTAGTTTGATTTGGACAAAACTAAAACGAAATGAGCGGTTAAATTAAGTTGTGTTTTAAGTAGCAATTTTTCTATCTTCATCTATTCTCTACTGCGTGTGCTATCAAAATCGGACGTGAGCACAGTTATAGCTAGTTGACATGGATCGTAAAAAATAGTATACTCAATGCATTAACCTATATAAGGATTTCTTCGTGTGCAAGTGTAGTAGGAACAGAGGACCGTGCACCACACATGAGGGCTGCTAGCTAGCATAGATGGCCAAACGGGCGTGCCTCATGGGCGGCCCGAAGCACGGCCTGCTAAGGCACGACCAAGCACGGCTTGGCCCGGTCCGCATCGTGCCCGGGCTGGCACGGTCCGATAAGTTGTGCCGTGCTTGGACCGCATGTGAGGCACGTCGGGTGGCCCAAGCACGGCCGTTTAATTCGGCAGCCCGATCAGTTAGTATAAAAAATAAAATCCTAACCCTAGCTACTTCTAGCTACCCGTCCCCCGCCTCCTCTCCCTTGTCCCCCCCCCCTCCGGCCCCCGCTGCCACTTCCCTCCTGCTCATTGCCCGCCGGCGCACCCACGGCTCCACTCGACCGTCACCGCTCAGACCTCCCGCTCGGCCCTCTCCACTCGCCTGCTCAAGCTCCAGCCTCCCCGCTCGGTCTCTCCGCGCACCAGACGTCGCCGCAGCCTCCTGCCCGGCCTCTCCGCACGCCGGCCGCTGCCGCTAGCCTCTGCGCGGCCTCTCCGCCCCGCCGCCGGCCGCTCTGGCCTCTGTTCCACCCGATCCAAGTCCGAGCCGGCACGGGCACTATGAGCCCGGCGTGCCGAGCGGCCAGCCCAGCCCAATTTTGGAGGCTTAGGGTCGTGCCTAGGCCGCTGAGTCAGCACGGCGGGCAGCCCGGCCCGGCCCGGCCCGGCCCAAGTAACTGATCGTGCTAGATAGAGCCAGGCCATATCGGGCCTGGGCCGGGCCGAGCAGTGTTAGGGCCGGGTTGTGCTGGGCGTTCTATTTGGCCAACTGTACTAGCTAGTATACTAAGCAGGCACGTGGGATTATAATTTGGACAAAAGCGACTGGTTGGAAGGCTCAGTGGCTGTGACGACGTGGAACCCCAAACTCCCACAAGCTTGGTAGCACGAGGAGATTGATCAAAATGATCAATGCTACTGCAGCCTGCAGGGTCGTACACACACCAGGGCAGGGCATGGCGCGGCTACTGTAATCTGTTCTGCATACTATTGGATCCACAGGCTAGGGAGCATGTGCCTTGATGCTTCACACATGCTACTTATTTGTGGCTGCGAGTATTTAGTGGATGCAAAGTCTAGCATGCAACAGGAGCGGCCAGGTCATACCTGATGAGTTCTCAGCTAGCAATGCAAACTCATGGAGAGTGATGAGACTTGATCCGCACGAGGAAAAAAAACAAGAATAAGATCACGTGTGTACCGAAATCTGAACACTGTTGTGGGAGATAATAATTAAATTTGTAGGATCAGTTTTTCCATAAGTTTCAATGCATATGTGGACCTACATTGCAAGTTGCCGTGTTATGAGGGTGGACCTCGTAACTGCATCATCTGATAAATGTCATGTTTCTGAGATATAGATACAGACTAATTAACCAAAATCACAGAAACAAAAACTGGTCATGTGCTATCTTCGTCTGTGCAATCAATCCAAACTGTTTTACTCAAATTGGAGGTCAAAGTTAGAGAAATTTATCTACGCATATTTATGTCACGCATTTACAAGTAGAGGTGGCACATTTGAGAAACAGTGCAAAGTAACACGTTGAAAAATTTTGTCCAAATTTTAACAAGTTTGCAAGAACCTTCCTAGCTAGAACATACGAGTATGTAGCTGCCATCCAACTTCGTGCAGCCGCTAGCTATTTCCTACACGGCGGAATAAAATGCCTTGAGCGAGTATGCAAGCTAAAAGTCTGCTAGAAAGGCTAGCCTTAAATTTCACACAGTAGACAACAGTAGCAAACTGTTCCTCTAGGTAATCCTTGCTTTAAAGTTGAGGTGGGCCTGGGTCAATATCTATGATTCATGTGATGTCGTTGACAGAAAGGGAAAGCATGCATGCAGACATGCATATAGCTGAGTGAAAACAAATCATCAGCGAAGGTAGTTGTTGCTAGCTAGTAGGTTAGTTAGACGATAGCAAGTGAAAAGGAGCTCACTCACATTCACTTCTTGTCCTATATATAACCGGCCGGCACACGCTTCATGGTACCACCACTGCAACCACAACTACTACTCCGTCCACTGCAGGCAGCCACAGCAAGGCACCGGCCGCCGGAGAGAAGAGAAGCTCGCGGTAGTGGACGACGACGATGGGGAGGCCGCCGTGCTGCGACAAGGTGGGCATCAAGAAGGGGCCATGGACGCCGGAGGAGGACATCATCCTGGTCTCCTACATCCAGGAGCACGGCCCCGGCAACTGGCGCTCCGTGCCCATCAACACCGGCCTCATGCGCTGCAGCAAGAGCTGCCGCCTCCGTTGGACCAACTACCTCCGCCCCGGCATCCGCCG
The DNA here is from genome assembly GCF_002211085.1 of Panicum hallii. Taxonomy (NCBI): domain Eukaryota; kingdom Viridiplantae; phylum Streptophyta; class Magnoliopsida; order Poales; family Poaceae; genus Panicum; species Panicum hallii. The sequence continues at coordinate 783,000 of NC_038044.1, read as the reverse complement.
CGGCAACTTCACCCCCCACGAGGAAGGCATCATCGTCCACCTCCAGTCCCTGCTAGGAAACAGGTACACGCATACCTTGCTCATCAATCCGGCCATGGCGTCCATGGTGATTGACCACCGGTAGTCTCTGCACTATATGTATATATGCAGATGGGCAGCCATAGCTTCTTACCTTCCGCAGAGAACCGACAATGACATCAAGAACTACTGGAACACCCACCTCAAGAAGAAGCTCAAGAAGCACCAAGCCATCGGCGCCATCTTTGCGCCACCTCCACCCTCCGAACCTTCCATCATACCAACCACCGCCGGCGCCGGCCATGTCGATCTCCATCATGACATGATCGTTAATCCCCTCCCCAAGGACAACTCGCTACGCCCGGCCGCCTGCAGCAACACAGCTGAGGTCTCCCAGCTCATCGCCCGGCGCTCGCCGTTCGCCGCCACCGACGGTGACAGCTCCTCCTCATCGTACGCCTCCAGCATGGACAACATATCCAGGCTGCTCAACGGCTTCATGAAGAGCTCCCCGCCGCAGAACGACGCTGCCGACATCAAGCCCTCGGCCACCGACGTCAACCCTTTGCTGTCGTTCAACCAGTACCACATGGCCGGCGGTACCACGCTACCAGCCTTCAAGGACATGCTGCCGTCGCCACCGCCGCAGCATGAGCCGGCGTTGATGGAACACCGCGGCTACGACGAGCAGCAACACGAGGGGGCACTGTCTCCGATCGAGAAGTGGCTGTTCGAAGAGGCTGCCGAGCAGGTAGTCGACCTGATGGATCTGTCCGACGGCTGCTGCTCAGTTCCAATGATGTTCTAGATCAAAAAAAGAAGATATCAATATCATACACGTCAGTTAGATAGGTTAATTTGTTGCTGCAAGTTACTTTAGTTTTAGGAGAAAACTACATATATATGTTGATGCATGAGAGAGACAAAACAAGATACGTACATACTGGTCAAACTCCCTTGTAAACGCCACGCGGCCATCGTCCTGCCCATCTAGGTATACAATTGTACGTTACTTGTGGTAGAATTCAGATTTGACACTGCAAAAGTCAGAAGAATAAGAGATAGCAACAGGAATAAGTGTGACCAAATGACATGCAAGCATGCCAGCATGATGTAATTACGTGATTTTCTATTTTATATTTGTTATACATTCATATCTCGGTGCATCTAGTTCAGTCTATGGAGCATTTGACTTGTATTTCCATTAATAGAGAAGCAGAATTATTTCCTTGTGTCCAGATCAGAGAAAGTTTCTATATACTTGTGTCTAGCAAGCATGGCACGGACAACTTTGCCATGACTTCCTGCCGACTTCTTTTCTACAGTCAAACGAAAAAAAAAAGAGAAATAAAGTAACGAACGAATGCATGGAGTGTAGACTTAATTTGGCTATATAGAAGCTGAAGAGAGGTGAAGTAATTGCAAGTCTCAATCGGCAAGCAGATGGTCCCTGATCACATTTAGTGCACAAAGAAAACCAACTCCCGATTTTATGTTATTCCCCCACCCCCAAGGCCCCATTCATGTTGCACAAATCATTTCTTTTCCTTTCAAATGCTTTAATGCTTCCATGGAAAATTGAACAAGTGTTAAAGTATGTATGCAATAGGATTTCAATGGAAAATAATACAAATTTGCAAGCATGGTTCAAAATATTGGCATAGCTGGTGCCTAGCAAACCATCAGCATAATTGGAAATGCATTGCTAGTTAGTAACATATCGAATTAAATCCAAAGGTAGAACTAAAAATGCTGACGTCAGTATACAGGGGATGTTTAAAACATGCAGTGTGCAACAAACTTCATTATAGATATATAGGAGTACGACAAACGGCAGTGTGCAAACTTCACAAGTCAATGATAGATTTCTTTTTGTTCAAAACATGCAATTTTCAGATGGCATATTGATCGTTAGATGAGAGCAAAACCTCAGAGGAAGTGTAAGTAGCTAGATGACGTCTCAGGCTTTGATTGTTCTGCCTGTACAACGCCTAGCCTGTCGCCAGAATCACGATGTTGCACACCTGAGTACGGAACGCCTGACCCAGCTTGCTTGGTGCAGATATATGCATGTCTCGGATCAGGTAGAGCTGGACCAGAGATCATATCAGCATATAACGTTGAAACTTTGTCCTATACCAACCACAACTAGGAATGTTCAGTCCAGTCATAGTCTCTATAACTGATGTCATTAAGTTTTCAACCAAATGGAAGGAGGACAACCTTCTGTCGCGCCAAAAAAGGTGACTGGGAGCGGTGGCCATTTGCATCAAGCCAGGGGGGGGGGGGGGGGGAAGCAATGCTAGCGGCTAGCACACTCTGCAGCGATTGAAACTAAGAAATATGAAATACCAGCTGAACTTAAATCAAACTTCATCTGCATATGCTGTATCTGTGATTAAAGGCAAGGCAATGATAACTGCATGTTTAATTCATATATGCAAAAGCATCCAGTAACTACATACGTATCTGCAAAGCACAACACGCATCGATTAGAAGCATACATCTAATCCCGGTATAGCCATCACTATAAAGGAGGGACCAAGGCAGGACCATAGGGCTCACGTGTAATTGAACCACACAAATGGAAGAATGTGCCAGCACAACCAACCCGCAGGTAGGGATTAAGTATGAAAGGTCAATTCATGTTACCTCTGGATGAAGCTCCACTGCCTTTCAGGAAACTTCTTGCAGCATAGTAATACGGATAAGTTGTTAGTTTCGTCGAAAAGTTGTTTATATATCTGTTTCCATAACAGGCAAAATCAATCCTCGGTTGTGGAACCAAAGGATGTGAAAACCGTTGCAGTTGCAGCCTGAATATTGGTCCTAAAGAATTCTGAAGTCTCTTGTGCAAAGGTTTTACCTTAGAGCCCATAATAACCAGCTGGAAAAGGAGTCTTTATATGCGGAGGCTTCAACTGTTCTCTTCATGCGGACCTATACCACTTCTGCAAGCATGGGTCCTTGTTCTGATGCCTGCATTGGTCTTATGTCCAAGTGCACATTCCATATGACATTGTTGATTGACAGACATGAGTTGCCATCGCTATTATTTCTGCCGAAGGCAATAGACTCAAAGCTGGACCTCATTAACACCAGGTGGGCCCCAATACATGATACCCTGCCTCAGGAGCAAGAAATACAAGTCGTCTGAATGTGACACATTCTGTAGCATAAGGATAGTGTCATCATCAGTTCTTTAATTGCTCTTTAATAGACAGATGATGTACAAAAGAAAAGGAAAGATCTGACGACCTGAATAGTATCACCCATGAATATTTGAATTGAATAAGGATTTCAGTTAACACAAAAACACTTTCCAGTCCAGATTCATAGAATTGTGACAAGGTTTTTTATGTGAATCTGCAGTACACCTGATGAAAACAGGCCTAAGCTTTTTATCACCAGCCAAAACAATTTTAGTCAGTTAAGTGGCTTGATGTAATGATTATTTCAAAAACTACTATTTACTTAATGTATTATATAAAGAAATCGCACAGTTTCTCTTTTATTCCCATATTGTCAATTCAGGATTATGTTTATGCATAAAGTCACATATACATGTAAACCATTGTTGCAGTGTCACAGAAGATTGACTTGTTAACAAGAGAAGCATGTATTTTGACAAATAAAATAAAAGGGAAAAATAAGGAAGATAACACAGTCATATTTTAGCTTTTCCAGTATCTGCAAAACTATGTGTTCATGGAAGAGCAAAGTGAAAAACACACAAATAAATGTGCATTCTGGAACCTTAATATATCAAAGAATTGACAATAGCATTCCAGTTCCTGGGAACTATATGGTGAGCTATAAAGAGGGAATATTACAAAAGCACATGATCTTTAACAGCATAACTCGAGGTTGCTAAATAAAATAAAGAACTACTGCAGGAATCTGTGACTAAAAGTGAAACAGCTGCTGCAGAAAAACGATAGTATTATTTATCTTTTACTATAGAACACCTTGCACTTGCGCTATTTGTTCAAAAGATTGCCAAAAACAGGTTTAGACAAGTCTTTAACTTGTTCTTATCTTGGTTCACATGGAACTACATTTGTACAGCATAATCACAAAATTAGTAGCTACCTCCCAACTACTAACAAGACTCCACAACCACAAGGAGTCAAGGACCACCTCAGGCCTCAGCCAGCCAGTTCTTTTGTTTTTAAGACCTCCGCAGCCATTCCCTTCAACTAAGACTAACTAGTCCTGTTACGACCAGAGTCTTGTCATGAGAACATTAACAATACCAAGCTCTTGGTAGAACTTTTTTTTTTCAATTTCAGAAGAATAGTTTCTAGATATAGCTGAGTAGAAGGGACCCTAAACCCTAGTGACCAGGAGAATTGTAGACAATACGCAGGTTGATGTTATCAGAATTCAGAAAATAAATGAAAGCTACTAACCTATACTAGTGCCTATGCAAACAAATATTTCTTGCTTAAGAATTGTGTTTAGACATTTAGTACATAACACTTATATATAAACTAGAATTGTAGATATGTTAGAACTTTCTAATTATCCAGGCTACACTAGCGAACTTCACTGCCATAAATTGTTCACCGCATATCTTCCACCTGATAGCTGTCAAATACAGGATCATTCTGTTTGAGAATCAATATATGTGATTCATTGATGTATATTGAGGCAACAAAGCAGTATAGCTACATCATCATCATAGCCGTGCTTATTTGTCACCCTTCATAAGCATATATGACATCATCCCATAACCAATTATTAAATGCAGGCTTTCCCCACTAGAGCACAATTAATAGGCTTGATATGGTATTCAAGAGGTTATGAGACATGCCACATTGCCTGCTATGTTATCCAGATAATGTGTCAAGAATTAACCTCCAATGCAGATGGCAAACAGAGAGCTGATGAAGCCATTTGGCACAACTTAGTGTCATCTGTATATTCAAAGTAAAGATTGGTGGACAGCACTATCTGGTATCTGCAGACTGCAAGTTAGGAAAATAATATGAATTTGTCATCACAGGACCATCAATTGATTACAAATATTGAGATAAGAAAGGATATGATGGATGATTACCAATTAACAATGATCACAAGTCACAACGGTAACAAAAATTTGACAGAAAGTGCTAGTTAAATTTATTTTTGAGATCAAGATAAACTAGAGCAAATATTTATTTGGCTTAATGAATTGTGGACGATTCAAAATGCTCAATATTCACACCACTTTATCAAGCAAAATATTTTTATGTAAACTTCTCATGTACTTTCAAATTTGAGTGAAAGCTGTTTTAGGCTCTTGATGCTTTAACATATATTTATGTTCATGTAGAAAGCAAGGTATATAAGGACGTAGGAGTGCAGTATGGCACTAGCAAGTCATGACAATTTACAGTAGGCTTATGTGCCCCATCAACCAGAATTTTAAGGAAAGCATGGCACTTAATTATGCTGGTTTTAAGGAATTAGCATAGGACCTCACTAGTTTTCTGCAATTCGTACAGGGATAAAAGTACCATCAGATTAGACGATCAATTTACAATTTCCATGATTGAAAATGGCCAATTTAACCGAAAGAAGAACAGCAGTCAATAGGTTGTTGAACCACAATGAAAACCCCAGGGCGCTCTAGGCAACAAGTTCGATGTGGATTGTGTAAGAGAAAGGGGCCTATCTGACTGATGTAATCTAAACCGTACAGGCAAAGCTCTCAGTTGAAGATATGGTCCAAAATTATTCGCTGGTTGCGATCAAATTGATGCTATCCAATAGAAACAGCACATGACACGCTTTTCAACAAGAAAATTGACCAAAGGACGGCAGGACAGAGTAACAGAACACAATATATAGGTGGATGTGAAGTCATCATCAAAGATTCAATTGTCTATGAAGCTGACGTCTATGCACCAACATCTAGTTAAACAGTTTTCCAGCAACCGTCAACCTTGATCAACGTTGGATTGGACATCATCATTACACCTAAATACAGGAAAACATGAGATAGGCATTGGAAAATTGTGCTTGCTAGCTGTTAGGTTGGAAACCATTTGGGTAGTGTTTTATGAGAGGGAGGATTTTTTGAAAAAAGAATGTTGACTGAAGGGAAGATGAATTATTGAAGAAGATGAGTAAAAATGCAGAGAAATTCACTTTCCTTAGATGCCCAGTAAACTGCGATGTTTAGCTAGTGATGCATAATAATGATTAATGATAACCTACTGAAAGCGATCCTTATTGGTATTAACAAAAATCAAGCAGGTGTCCAGAAAGGAGGGTGACTTACAAAACAGACAACGACACAATGCAGGTGCAACGGATTGGTAACAACATGGTATGGTAGTGAAAGCCAGAGGCAGTTGCATAATCAGACATGCCTGTGTCCAACAGCATTGACAACCGCCATCTGAAACATGTGGACAAAATCAATTTTAGTCATTTCGATCTCCAGAAATTAGCAGGGAAAATGGAAAAATGGGCCGTCCTGCAGTCCCTGTTCACAGCCCAAACAGTTTCTAAGACCATTTGGACTTCAACATAGGTCAGAATTTATAAAGCCCACGGTTTATTATTACAACCCAGTCCAGAAAACCCTATCATTACTTCATAGTGCAGAAGCATACTTGCAGCAAAGAATGAAAGTCACTGCAAATAAACAAGGGGAAATTCCCTACAAGGCCCTCAAACAAATCACGCTACCTTCTATGGCCCTGCAAAATTGCAACTTCCTTATTTGACCCTGATTTCATTTTCCTTCCCTTCCATGGCCCTGCCGTTACATCTGCAGTTAATATCATGCTGTACATCTTCAATATCTGTTCTCCATGAGATCTCAATATCTGTTGTTTGTGCGCCAGGGGTACTATTATCTTTTCACAGTCACTTGACTGGAAGTTAACTGCAGATGTAACGGCAGGGCCATGGAAGGGAAGGAAAATGAAATTAGGGTCAAATAAGGAAGTTGCAATTTTGCAAGGCCATAGAAGAAAACGTGATTTGTTTGAGGGCCTTGCAGGGAATTTCCCCAATAAACAAAAGCTTTCAACTTACAAGCAAAACACTTCCAGTAAGAGGAAGAGGGAAACCCAAACTAAATTGAACATGTCATAAGGTTATGGTGCTACAGGCATCAATTCAAAGCACTCTACAAAAACCATAGTACTTTGTTACAAATCAGCACCTTCTTCACTGTATAAAACATATTAGTTCCTCAGGAGCACTTGTTCACAGCATTGAGGAAGTACAGATCGTGTTGCTAAGTTACCTGAACTATCAGGTCCAGGAGATGACACCGGATATATATTTGTACAAAGATCAACTGTGGAAATTTGTTGAAGCACTGAACATGGTACAGATTTACAGCCATCAACACTGAAAAAGTTTTAAAGTGACCACTTCCTTGCTTCAGCATTATTTGTAACAGACAAGAACATAGCTGCTCCTAAGATGGTTTTGTAGTTTGTGCAAATTAGAGCAGGCTCAGACACTATATAAAGGTAAGGAGCTTGTTATAAACTCAAAAGAATTTCAAGACACTTGGTGATACAGAACAGAATTGAATACAGCAAATGTCCACAAGCATGTTTGTGCAGATACAGATACAAACATCCATTATATCAGATAAAGTAAAACAGTAAACAAATGTACCTTTCCCCCTCTACGTTAGAATCAGGTTTGCATCTGATCTGTAGATCTATCATTTGCTAATGGGGGAGTTAAAACAGAAGAAAATCCTCTTCTCAGTTTCTGAAGTCATGATCAGTCAGCAGCTCAAACTTCGCAAAGCAGAATGCTTGTCAGGCTGCTTTCACTATGTTAGTGAAATGGCCGGTGGACTGGTATTTAGGAAAACTCATGGCATGTACAACCTGGCCTCAAGCACCTTTATTCAGAGAGAATCAAGCCTGAGCCTTGCATCTTGGAACATGGAAGAACCATCTGCATTTACAAGCTCATGCTATTTGATCATAGCTTCTCCGTTAGCCGAATCATGAAAGAACTGACAGCAACAACATCCAGAACAATCCATGATGACTCAAACATGTCATGGAAATAGTCTGCGCCAATCTCCTCTGCAGCTGTCCTGAACGCATTTCCAAACGCATTGCCCTGAACAGCCCCAAGCCTTGGCTTCCCACATACCCCGACAACCAGCACCTTCTCCGGCTCCTTTGCCAAGCAAGCACAGATTAGTGGCTTCATCCTCGCTCCCCTTTCCTTCAGTGCATCCATCAGAAAGAAGCAGAACTTGGTAAGGGCTTGAGGGTGGCAAAGCTTGTTAGTGTCGACAGGGTCATCAAGCTTCACCCACCGGAACTTCTTGGCGCTCCGTATAAACCCCGTCTTAGTAATTGCCGAGCTTCCCTGCCTCAATATTGCCCTCTGTATTTCAATTGCAGATTGCATCCCTTTCCGCAACTGATCAACATTGCTCAGTGACAATGCAGAGTAAGCAACCCAAAACTGCTCAGCGGCTGAAGACTCCTTCGAATCCTTGGACTCGGAATTTAGAGATTCGAGCAAAGCTGTGACACCATACACAACATCTGCAGCAGAAACTTTAGACCTGTAACCGTGCACTCTCAAGAAGCTCCGGTAGTAGAACTCAGTGAGCCCATACTCAGGCAGGAAGCGGTCAAACTCATCCCTCATCTTGCGCTTGACCTCCATGCTCATGTACTGGAAATTCTTTTGGCAGTCGGCAAGGGGGAATCCCATCCTCGCCAGCAGCAGCTTGAGCTTCTTGAGACCATTGTCACTCCACGTCTTGAGCTTGGTGGCGACATAGGAGGAGCAGAGCATGGAGTCGAACAAGCTCCACTCCCGCAGCAGCATGAGCCTGGGCTCGTCCTCATATGCGATGCGGGAGGTCTCCGGCGCCCGGATCTTGGTGCCGTCCTTGAGCGTGACGACGGAGCCGACGCCTGAGGGGTCGAGGTTGCCTGAGCCGTTGATGTGCTGCTCGAGCTCCATGACGGCGGCCTGGTAGCGCTCGTTGGTGATGCGGTCGTGGACGAACTGGTCCGTGAGGGCGACGCAGGCGAGCCAGAGGAGCTCGTTGGTGTTCTTTCGCAGCGCGTGGGCGAGGTCGTACATGAGGCACCCCGACGGCTTGCCGTGGAAGGTGCCGAGGCGGTAATACTCCCGGCGCAGCTTGGCGAAGAGCCTCACGGGATCTCCGCCTACCGCCTCCGCGTCGTCGGAGAGCCGCCGCCGCTTCCTCCTGCCGCCGCCGTCCTCGGCGTCGGAGTCGGACTCCGAGGCATCGGAGTCGTCGTCGTCGTCCTCGAGAGGGACGCGGAGGTGGTCGTCGGCGTCCCCCTCCGCTGCGAGGTCGGAGGCGTCGGCGAGTGAGGAGAGGTCGAAGTCGTAGGAGAGATCCGCGGTGTGCTCGTCGTCGGCGGTGAAGAGCACGACGACGCGGTCGTTGTGCGCGCAGAGGTTATGGAGGTGGACGGGGCGGTGGGAGTCGACGACGAATGCGGTTGCGGCGGGTGGCAGGACCCGTCGGAGGTCGCGGTGCGCGCCCCAGTTGACGAGGAGGCAGCAGAGCGGGGCGGCGGCGGAGAAGGAGGCGAGGAGGTCCCTGGCCCTGGCGGCGGAGGCGACGGGGTAGATGGAGAAGCGGATGGAGTCGGCGGAGAGGACGTGGGCGAGGACCCTGACGGCGCAGAGCGAGTCGGCGTCGGCGGCGGAGGGGAGGATCAGGAGCGGGGAGGAGGAGCCCGCGGCGGCGGCCGAGGCGGCGGCGCGGAGGCGCGCGTAGAAGGAGTCGACGCGGAGCTCGCGCACCATGGCCGGCGCTGCATCAATCGGGGGATCGAGGCGTGGGGAATTGTTGGAGGAACTCGGAAGGATTGGGAGATGGGGATCTGGAGTAGGAAAGGGAGGGGGCTTGGATGGATTTGTGAGGGCGCGCGGGCGATCGAATTTGGAATTTCGTTTTGGGAGGGAAGGCCCCGCCAGTTGACGGATTTTGGGGGATCCAGCGCATTCCAAAACACACAGAGTGTGACATGTGGGTCTATCTACTCGTGGGCTGCACATTGGCATCGGCGTGATGGGCTTGGCCCAGTTAATGTCAGACCAAAAAGCTTTTGGGCCAAAATAAATATTTGCGCTGGAAACACTTTGGCTGGGTAGATCCTATATATCTTCCGGAGGGTAGGAAGCCCACTCATCTTTCGGGGTTTGCAATTCGTGCAACCACTGTGAGCTATCGGATCCTCTTCTTCCTTCCTCTTCCATGCGTCTTTCTCCTTTAGGTCCCGTTTGGATCAAAGGAAAATCAAAGGATTTTTTAGGAATACAATCCATAGGAAAGGAAACACGCTGCTACGTTTGGAACGGAGGAAACCGGCGATCCGTTCCGCAGGAAAGGAAACTACGGGTGTGCATTTTACAGGAATCAAAAAATCCACTCCGAGTCAAAGGAAAGAAAGGCTCGCTCTTTCTCCGTCTCTGCCTCTCACGTTCTCTCTCCGTCTGGGTCTGCTTTTTCTCTTCCTCACGAAGCTCTCATCCCCAACCATGACTCTACAGAACTAGCTCATCTGCCTCAAGATTGGACCTCAAGATGACGAATCCACGACCAAGTAGCTCATCTGCTCAACGGAATCGCCCTCCTCTGCCTTTTCCCCTTCCATCAACACTAGATTGTGGTTCTCAATCTGAAGGGGATGAAGTAATTTCACAAGAAACAGGTAAAGATCTTAGCTCTCCCTGCCTTATCTCAGTGTAGGGAGGTAGGATGGCGGCGGTGAGTCGTGTTTCCAGGCGTCGAGGTGGAGCTGGAGAGGGCTGGCGGGGGTGCCGCTGTGATGGAGGGCGCTGTACGCGTCAGTGGCACGATACGAGAGTATCGCCACTTCTTGCCGCTTGACCGCCGGCGCTGCCCCGGCTCTGGGTCCTCGCTTGCTTCTTCACCCCAAGACCTTTGGCCCTGCCTTGGCCTAGAGCCGGGTCTGCACCCAACCCAATGCCGGCAAAAGCAGTGTACTCCGTAGCTACAATGAAAAATATTTGCGCATACTCTCTTTTTATTTGCACTGTATCTATCATAGTATCGCAACTTGTAGCGAACCTATCCAAAGGAATGGAAGCATGCACGTTAATTGTTTGCTTCTGCTATTTGTCCTTGAGAAACTAATTGTTGAAAATGACTTGTCCGTGCCTCTGCACTACTTGTGGCCTGGAATTTTTCATTTGTCTGAATCGAATTTTTCCTTTGTGAAAAAAAAGGTGTGGTTGACTGATAATCAGGAAAACTGAAGACTTGAGATGTTACAGGACCATAAACCTTGGTTTATTTATACTTTTACTTATTGTTCGAAGCCTTGCTCATTTACTAGACACCAAGTTGAGCAAACATTGTAACAGTGTGGATCCGAGATTATTTTTACACTCGTGTAAGACACGCGGTTAGTCATTGTCTGCTTAGCAAAATGCAATTGTACAATCCAACTTTCACAATTGCCCTCGTGCATACAGTAAATATAGCAGCCTGATGATGTCAAAGTTGTGACCTCATATAAAGCAAGATTAGGTGCTTTCTTTGTATTATTCTGAAACTAAGATTGTATTTCTGATTAGGTCCAAAAAGCAAATCTGGTAGAGCAAATTGGAATCATCAAATGATTGTTTATCTTATTGGGCTATTAAAAGATCATGATGTGCCCAGATTCCGAACAAACAATGCATGGAGCAAGGAGGCATGGAAGAGTATTACAGAGCAATTCAATAAAAAATTTTCAACCTTGTACTCTGTTTCTCAAGTAAAACAAAAGGAGCAGGATATGAAAAAAGAGTATCGAGTTGTAAAAGATTTGTCTGCAGAAAGTGGTTTTGGTTGGGATCCTGACAGGATGATGGTTACAGCGCCAGATGTGGTTTGGAAATCGCTAGAAGCACATAGAAATAAAGAAGCCCTTCTTCGCTGGCGAGACAAGTCATTTCCATATTATAACGATATGTTTGCTCTCTATGATGGTGAGTTGCAGCTGAACTTAAATCTTTACTAACTGCACGTATTCCTATACTTGTATATGTGTATAATAATTTTTTATATAATCTATGCAGGACGATATGCTGAAGGGAGAAGCTGTCGTGGAATGGATCATTATTCAAATAGGGAGAAACAACCTGTAGGAGTAGTAGGATCAGATTCATCATTGAATTTTATTTCTGAAGAAGGGGGAAGCAAGGATGAAACCAACTGGTTTGGTACTGATGCATTTAGTCAATTCTCAGACCAAGCAAATGACTCTGCATTTCTTGAGGCACTGGAAGGAGAAAAAGAACAATCTTTTGTTGATCAAACAGCATTTGATTCAGAACAAGTTCCAGAGCTACCATGCATAAATTCCAGACCATCTATTTCAACTCCACAAGTGCCAGACAAAAGGCGGGCAAAAAGGCCAAAACCTGACACTACTTCATCCAATGATTTCCATGAGAGATACTTAAGGCTCAAAAAAGAGGAGATTGATCGATTTACAGCTATTGAGGAAAAAAAATGGAGGATCCATACAGCATAAAAAATTATGTGTCAACACTTAAGGGGATGGCTGAAGAACTACTGATGGAAGAAATGATCAAGGCAGCAGACATTTTCAAAGACAATCCACCAGCCAGGGAAGTGTTTCTCTCATTTACTAGTGACCAGTTTCGACTAGGGTGGCTACGCAAACAACTTTTAGCTTCCATAAGACTAGCTTTTGTTACATGTGTGCAGGTACGCATGTTTATTTTGTGATCAATTGCTGTAGTACTAACTACTGCAACATTGGGTAGCCTGACTTTTGTATAGAGTACTAATATAGCAGTGCTCATAACATAACTGATAATTAGCAAGGTACAAATTAACCGACTCATGAGAGTGGACGAGTTTACAATTAATATAAGAACTTCTCTATCTTTGACTTGTTCATCTTGTAATATAATCTTCCCACATTCTCATAGCTATGTTATCTCGCATTGCATTTCCTGCTTGTCGCTCATTGTTAAATGTTGGCACATCACTGTTATATCGATCATCTCCTTGTGGTACAGACCTCATGTTTTGTTCATTGATATCTATAGAGGCATCCTGGGGCAATGACATATCTCCATTGTGTAGCCGTATAAAATTGTGAGTTACACAACAAGCTACAGCAATGTCAACCTGTGTACTAATGTCATATAATGTAGCAGCTTTGAGTATTGGATACCTCATTTTTAGTATACCAATAATTCTCTCTATATGATTTCGTAGCTGAGCATGTCGGAGGTTGAATAATTCCTTGTAGTTCTGTGGTTTTTGTGCTGCTCTTCCCTGTTCTTGTAAATGATATCTTGTTCCACGATACGGAGCAAGAAATTCTGGTGTGTTTGCATAACCTGCATCCACTAAATAAAATTTACCAGGTGGCACACTAAATTCATGGTTGAGTGCATCTTGGAGAACTCTTGCATCAGAGGCTGACCCCTCCCATCCAGCATGTACATGAACAAACCTTAGATCAAAGTCGCAAGCCACCATGACATTTTGTGAGAGACCTTGTTTTCTGTTTCTATATGGCTCTTCTTGACCAAATGGAATTGTCACAGAGATGTGAGTGCCATCTATAGCGTCAATACAGTTCTGCACATATCATTCTAGAATTAGTATCATGCTTAGTTCAAGTTCTTATTGCTATAGCAGTAAAAAGAAATACCTGAAAGTATGGAGAAAATTTGGGTTGTCTTAATATACGATGTGGGTGTAGAGAAGGTGGGCGTATATAGTTGCATGTCAATTGTGTAAGAGCATACAACACTGCCCGGAAGTGCCGGCTGATTATCTCTCCACTATGCTGAAATTGGTCTTGCAATGTCCGATTGCTAGCATTTTTTGACACTGCATATAAAAATATACCAAGCTGCTCTTCTACAGAGACATACCTTGAATCAGCAAGATTATTTTCACGCAATCTTTGGACTAATGCTTGGAATATCTCTCTCTCCATATGAAATCTGGTTCTACACACGATTTCATGACTAGTTAGAGTCTCATGTATAAATGTGGCTCCATTCCTACAAGAAGTGTGTATTGCTTGTTTTTGTGATGCTTCGGAAGAGGTATCTTCCTGTAATGTAGGCTGTAATGTGGGCAATATGCAGAAAATAATCTCATCATCATTTCTGGACCTACGATGGTAGTTTGAATCCATGAAAATGAATACTACTACTTGGTATGCTGCAAGTGGGTGAGTGTGTTTGAATGGCTCTTGCAATGTTGTATGTCATATGGGTGAATTATATAGCAAGAAGCTAGCTAGAGAGGTCCAACGGTCTTATGCCCAACGACTAGCATGTGTGCAACATGTCCAACGGCTAGTATGTGCTTGCAACGGCTAGTACCCTCTGTGGTTCAAATATTCAAACTTGTATGTTTCCTGCAATGCAAACAACAACAATTCTAGTTTCCTGTGTTTTGAATTCCTGTGGTTTTCTCATCTTCTTGATTCCTACATTTTGCCTATTCATACGTTTTTTCCTATTCCTGTATTTTTCATTCCTTTATTCCAAACGGGGCCTTATGCCGGAGCGGCGGAGCCGTCGCTGTGGGGGTCTTAGGGTTCAGGTTCGGGGGTGGGGCCTCTCATGTGTCCGCAGCCTTAGAAGGAGCTTGGAGCAGTCGGTTGGTCCGGCGGTGGTGGTGGGCGAGACGGATGGGCGGGGTCGGCGGCGGGAGCAACGAGCAACACAGTCGTGGCGGCGGCGGCGCGGACGGACCCATACGGCGGCGGTGGGAGCTAGGCGGGGCGGTAAGGCGGCTCGGCCGCGGGTGGAGGAAGGGGAAGGGAGGGCACAGCGGGGCAGCCGTGGCGACGGTGAGGCGCCCGTGGCTGCGATGGAGGCGGCACGATGGGGCAGGGCGGGGGCGATGTGGAACGGAGTAGAGGAAGAAGATGAGCAGTGGACCTTTGGTGGGCTGGAAGATAACTTGCTTATCTATCTTACGTTTGATGTATAGGCGGGGTGCAATAGACGACATTTTCTACGAGGTTTTTGTTTGGATAGCAGCAGGCTTCAAGATGGATGGATGGGGAACAAGTGGAGTTGCAGCGGGCAGATAAGAAGATTTGGGCAGCGGGCATCTACCGGCCACGGGCATGGACAGCACCGATCCACCGGGGTCCCAGCACAGCATACACTAGGAGAGGAGCAAGCAAGCTAGCTGGAGCTGGCAACTATAGAATGCATTGCATACGGCAAGCCGATCCATGGCAGCAGTGAACCAACTGAAAATGATCGATGCCAGGATACGTCGGCGATATAGTGTTGACATTATCTGACAGCAACCTGCATCAAGTGCCTCCGGCACAAGCACAGTACCTCACTTTTCCGATTCCACCGGATCGTTAGCCTGCTTCCACAGCAGGCAGGGCTAGATACCATGAAATTGACTGACAGATTAAATGGGCGACCATGGACCATCCAGAGAATAATCATGTGCCCCCCCCCCCGATATAAATTAATACCATTTCTCGATCTCGCAATTTTATAATCTCATCCATGAAGATGAGCGTGATGACGAACCATCTATACATATAGATATAGATATATAATTCGATTAAACAAAACAAAGTGGACTGATTCATGGAAAAGAAAAAAAAGGCATTAACTAGATCAATGGTGCTCCGACAATCCGCACCAACCATCGCAGTGGAGGGAGGGAAAACAAAGCAGGCCACAAGAACAAAAGCACCAAGCAAGTAATAATGCAGGATCATCGAGGAAAATTCAAGTTAATTTGTTTTAGACTACAGGGACACAGGTCCCAAGCAAGAAGCACATGATGCACTTCTATACGTACGGCAACAACAAGTAAAGCACTTTGACTATATACATGCGCATCAGTTACAGGCACCATATACCAACCATCAACACACATACATAAGTTTTACTGCAAATCCACGGCCAAAAGGGTCCCAAAAAAAGAAGAAGAAAACAAATATTGGTCCATATACGGTTGAATATAATGCACCTACCAATCATTCCAATGCCTTTGCCACCCATGATCGATCGATCGATCCCACCCTCACCTCACCATCTGCAGCTAGCTCACATGTATGTGCAAGCAAACAGGCCAGCAAGCACTGGTAATAATTCAGCCGGAGGTGGTGGTGGAGGAGCAGTCCAAGTCGGCCTCCACCTCGCGCCTGTGGAAGCTGCGGTGGCACCCGCAGGCGGCGCACATCAGCGCCGCCGCCGTGCCCTCCGCGCCCGACGCCATGAACTCCCGGCACCCGTCCACGGCGTACCCGCCGATGGCCGCCGCGTGGTTGCGCTGGCACTCCCGGTAGTGCACCACCTTATTCGTCTCCTTCCTCGACGCCGTCCCGTTCGCCACGGACCGCCGGCGATCTTGCTTAGGGCCCATATATAAGCAAGGTGGTGGTGGCCTTGATGTTTAATTTGGTGATGAACTGATGACGGATGGGGAAGATGTTCCCTGAGACTTGAGAAGGGAGGAGGAGGAAAGGGCTCTCTATTGCTATCACGCCTCTGCTTGGAGGATGGGACTTTTTATATGGGAGAAGGGGGGGCTACTAGCTAGCTAGGTGGACAAGATCAGATCACGGGTTCAGGACCAATCTTACAGCAATCGGCTTTCTTCGCGCGGCTTTATGTTTTGTAAAATACGGAAATGACAATGCGTCCACTCTTTTGTTTATTTGTCGTTTCCGGTATTGCTAATTGCTAATTTACACGAAATTTGCTTTTTTTTCCCTGAAAAAAAGTAGTCCAATACTACTCTTAAGCGTCACGTATCTGAGAATTGGTGTTTTTCGCTAACTTTCATTTACACGTAATTTACTTTCCAGTTGGATCATGAGTCACAAAGCACAATCGGATACTACTTTTACAAGCCATGCACTATGGCAATTTTTTACGTTGTCTTGGCATGGGCATTTGTTTTCCAGTAGTTACGCGTGCACTCTGTTTATTTTACTTTTCTAGATGGATCATGTGTCGCCTAGTAACCTGATACTGTTTTTCGAATCACATGACGGGGAAAAAGTTTAGCACAATCATTTGCTACTCTTTTACATTGGGTTCTATTCGTAGAAACAATTGGAAACTTGCACGGACATATTATTTCTGTGCCTGTTCATTTCCAATTCATCATGCAGGACTGCTGGTGAGTGAGTACGTTGGCACATTATGCGTGACCTAGTCTGGTCGTTATTTCTGTTGGCAGTGCTAAATTATTTGCACTAACAAAAAGCTATACATCCTATCTTGTGGTCTGAGCTACCAGAGAGCCTCTAAAGGTGGCCGTTTGGTGACCCGTATTATTATTTGTCAAAGACCAGCAGCATGGCCAACTAACCAACATTTTTAGTAGGTCCATTAGTGGACAAGATTAGATCTGAATTGACTTGACAAAACGTCTAGCAGGTCTCAGCTTGACTGAGACTCGTATAGCTGCTAACAACGTCCAGAAAGGTTTTCGTCTACTGACACCGACATCTCGATGAAGAAACATGAAAAGAAGGGGAAATTCCGCATCCAGTTTAGTTACAGCTTTGGGAGATTCAGCGACCTGTGTACGAACTAGGAAATTAGGCATGGAAAGAAGATTTTTTTGGATGTACATTGGAGGTTGGACAGAGAAGCACTCCTCTCCAATTGACTCTTCCTCCCGCGGCTTCTCCATTTGCTCCTTGCTTGTGCCACCTTCCCTCTGTTTTTTCTTTTTTGATTGACATCTGACCAATTGAACAATTGAACTGTTTAATTTATTGCTCATGTGCTCCAGTTCATCAGGTCACAATTGGTCAATGGTGTTGTGATGTGGTATATAGCTGTGTGATATGAACAGCTACCTTACTTGAATGCAGGTTCAATGCATTTCCTGGAGGTAGCTGCAGCATTGTGGGTAGGGCACACCATTACTTCAGAGTTCAGATTTTGTGCCAATTTGCCCATATTTGAATTTTGAACATGTGATATGCATGTCTGATTTGTTGAAACCTATGCTGAGGCAGATTCTTCCATACTGGGTAAATGGACATGAACGAAATGCAATGCGATGTAGGTTGGTGATAGTTACCGAGTAAGGCTGGATACATGAAAGACACCATGATATCTGCCTGTCAAGGTTGAGAAACTCTTCGGGGAATAGAAAAAAGGATTTATAGTAATGTGGTAAAATTGACTGGACCAATAGAGTAGACTCCCACCGCAGAGATAGAGATACAAAATGGCCGTTTTCAGTAGTCAAACTTTGTCTTCTTGATGGATCTGATGATCAAACAACTCATGTTCTGTTCTCTCAGAAAAAGAGAGACTCTAGCATATATTCAAGCATTGGTGCTGTACTCACAAAAAGATGGTATATATTCCTACTCGGCTTGGCAACTTTCCTTAGTGAAAAGGGAACATATTCCAGGTAGGAAATGCCATTGTTTGTCATCTCATAGTTAGAAAATGAAGGTTCAACTAAGTCGAATGTGAAAACTTTGAAACTGAATTTGTTAAGTTTCACCTGCTCAGTACAGCCTTAAGTCTAAGCATTACTTTTCCATTTTGCAATTGTAATATCAACAGCAAACCATGGTAAATGTTTCTCAGGATCCTATAGGCAACTCTGAAAATTCTTTTTTTTTGAGTAGACGTAACTGGAAAACAGAGGCGACTTAGATGGTTGTACCAGAAGTCCTTTAGTTTTCATGAAAATACAGTAATAGCTTTGATTACTCTGTTGATTGAAACCATTATATGCATAAAAATGGCCGAACTGCTGCGTTGTATAAAGTTGAATTGCTGAATGGGTTGCTATACGTTATAACTCATAATCACTGTTCCAAATCTTTCTTCTTAGCTTTATGTTTTAAAATAAGCATTGATGATTGTACTAATCTTCTTAGAATGTGCAGTACAGACGTACAGTACTTAAACAGTTAAGACCATAAGAACTTGGCGAGTTAATGGATTTCTGTCAACCTAACAAAATGAGGCTCAATCCTTTCTCTTAATTAGTTGCCTTAAATATCATCAAGTACTAACATAAAATGCTGCTTTTGTCCATCGCAAGCAACAAGAATGAACAAATGGTATATTATATTAGGAGTACCTTGGTACCCCACGAGCTGCACTGGATCAAAATCTTGAAAAAGTTATGCAAGAACATCTGGTTAGATTTATTTCCAATTTACAAGTACTGCTAGCCTTTATAATTATAGGGGCTCAATTTGTTTGACCACATGAATCTGCAGAGAAGGGGAGGGGGCCTACTTGCTGGTGGATAATGTGATATTAGGCTCCACCTATCAAATCAAATCATGCAACAAGATGCCAACATGGGACACAGTCACTGAAGCCTCATCGCCTCTGCCATTGCCCTCTGTCCTCTGGCCTGGCCAGCAGAATGTCTGTTTTCCTGGCCACTGCCATCGAAGATCAGATGTACAGTGTTTCTGTTTCCCTCAGTCACTGGAAGAATGAATCATTCAGTTTGGGCTACTTATCATGTTTAAAATCTCACCCTGGCTAGCATCAAACAAATGGGACACTATTTGAGATGGATGTGAAGGCAGGAAGGTCCCCTACCAATTGTTGGTGTGTGCTTCATGTGGGCGTGGGGAACAGTGGTTGATGCATTGGCTGGCACCCTTTTGCGACGGATGTGAATCTGCTTGTGAAGGAGTTGCGTGCAATTGAAGTCGTCTTCCTTTCGGCCAGCTTGGCTCCAAGCACCGCAAACTCGGTTGGATGGGAGCTTAGCAGCTGTTCTCTTCTTCTATCTATCAATGTTTGACAGATCCACCAAGAGTGCACGCTTGTCGCAGCAATCGGATGAACAGCTTTGCAACAGCGACTTGAGATGTGAAGAACAGGAAGACCAGCAGTGTGAATTTGTTTTGTGGGGAAAGCAAGAGCAAAATCGTCAGAATTCAGAACCTGTTCTCGAGAACCTAAGACACAAGAATTCAGAAACCTTGCTTCGCTTGTACTGGGTTCAAATATATTGGCGACTAGTTGAGAAACTGCAAGGCATCTAGTCGATGGATGGATCGATACAAGTAGGTGGGTGAGCGAGCGGAGGGGAAGGTGGCAACTGGAGCTAGCTAGGGCCAGCGTGTCTGCCATTCGTGGAGGGGATGGTGTCGTTTTTCCGGTTCGCGTCCAATCGGGCGTTGCAACCAGCGACACCAAGAAACAGATGGGCTGACTGAAAGGTACGTACAAGCCTCGAGTTGATTGGCTATGCAGGCCACTACAGGTACACCGAATCAGAAAGTCAGAAACCAGACGGATGGAATGGCATAATGGAGTGCCTGGGTCACCTTCCCCTTGGAGTTGGCGGACAAAAGGCATCCTCCATCTCTGCTAAATGGCTAGTGCCTGCTGGCCTGCCGCCTGCCTATGGCAGTATTCAGTAGTGGAGTGGAGTGCCATGGGCCATGGCATACCATTTGACAAGGCAGCTGTTACTCACGTAATCCTGTTTGATGGTAGTTGGTATAGCGATGATTTGACGGTGTACGTACAGGTTTTTGGGAGCTAGTCCTAGTGATGGGTCTTATAACTCTTTAGTGACAAGAAAACAACCCGTGTCTGGGAAGATTAAGCGAGTAAATCATCATTCAGTCTAGCATTCTGCACTGCTCATCACACATTCACACTGCTAGTGAAAGGATTGATTCAATTCGGAGAACAGAATGAATCCCAGCAGGCCCTGACCTACTATCCAAAGCCCACCAAGTAAGTTAATACTACGGGCGGCTGGGCCAAACAAAACAAAAAACAGGAGGGAGGTCAAGGGCACTTGGGCCCTCCTTCCTTGGTCTTCCAGTTGTTGTAGCAGGGTCAGGTTTCCTTGTTGCCGTAGGTTCCTGGAGGCACGCAGAGGCACTTGGCGCAGCACTTGTTGCAGAAGAAGAGGCACGGCTTCTTGTGGTGCGTCTTGGAACATCTCCGCCGGCACTCCCCGCCGCACTCTGCATGCACGCATTTCATTCATATCGTTTCAGCACTTCCAATCCATACATATTATTATGTGATTGAAGACTGAACTATCGACTACTCATGACTTACGAGAAGGCTTGAGTTTTCCCTTGCCATCGTTGTTGCCCTGCACATTGCCAACGTATCGACAAGACACGAGGCAGCAAATAGATTAGATTAGAGTACATTTTTCTTTGGAAGAATTGACGCTGATCGGTTACCTTGTGGTGATGGTTGTCGATGTCATCACCACTGTTCATGTCTTCAACAACGACACCATTATTGTCGATGATCTTCAGATCGATCGACGACAATGGACATGTAAATTATTATATACAAGTCGTGCCGAGAACGCATGGTAGCTAGACAGAACGAAGAAGAGAATCCTCCAAAGGATCGGATATCACCTAGTCAAGTAAGTCAAGTGCATACCTCGGCGGCGGAAGCGAGCGCGAGGAGGAAGAGGAAGCAGATTGGGAGCAACGCCGCCATTGGCTTGCCCTTGGCCATGTCTTAGAGCGCCTGATGCACGGACGACCGATTGAAACGACCCGAATCGAGGCAGTATATAATGCAAAGCTCAAACTCTTACTAATTGTGCGGACCAAGAAGATGGGGGAAGAAGAAGCAAGCAGAGGAAGAAGATGGTAAGAGATCGTCGCCGTTACGCAATTGCTAAAAATAGATAGATTCAGTTGCATCGCCGGCCAGATGGACTCTTTTTTTTTTCAGGAAGGCCGGATGGACTTGCATTGCAGTAATATCTCTGGTCTCTCTCTGTCTTTGCACATTTGCACTGCATCATGCATCGTCGGTATTGTTTAGTTCGATGCTTGGGCCATAGGCCTTTTTTGGCCCACAAGAATTGTGCCACGCACCAAACCAATTTCTGGCTCACGCTTCTGCTTCCCCCTTGTCTCTGTTGCAGCGACTCCACTCCTGAATCAGATCGATCCGCCATGCCCCTTCTTCCTCCTACTCCACCATCTCCAGTCCAGCGATGACCTGCACCCCTCCATGGCGCCCCACGGCCGCACCCTCCTCCTCCCGCTCGCCGCCGCCACCGTCCTCGTCGCCTCCACCATCTTCCTCTTCGCCGCCGCCGGCGCGCGCTGGCGCCCCGCCGACACCAGCCTCCCCGTCCCGCCCCGCGCCGTCTCCGCGGCGGCCGTCCCCGTGACCGCCAGCGCCTCCTCCAACACCACCGGCGCCCGCAAAGAGCTCTCCTTTCTTGACGAGAACGGCCGCCCCGACGACCCGGGCTCCGGCTCGGGCGCCGGTGCGGCGCGGTGCGACCTGCGCGCCGCCGCCTTCAGGGTCTTCATGTACGACCTGCCGCCGGAGTTCCACTTCGGCCTCCTCGGCTGGTCGCCGCCGTCCACTGGTTCCGTCTGGCCGGACCTCACCAACGACTTCGCTGCACCACCGCCGCGGTACCCCGGGGGGCTCAACCAGCAGCACAGCGTCGCGTACTGGCTCACGCTCGATCTCCTATCCTCGTCCTCGGCGCCCTGCGGCGCCGCCGTGCGGGTCGCCGACTCCCGCGACGCCGACCTCGTATTCGTCCCCTTCTTCGCGTCCCTCAGCTACAACCGCCACTCCAGGCCGGTGCCGCCGGAGAAGGTGTCCAGGGACAAGGCCCTGCAGGAGAAGCTCGTCAGGTACCTCGCCGCGCGGCCGGAGTGGAAGAGGTACGGTGGCGCTGACCATGTCATCGTCGCGCACCACCCCAACAGCTTGCTGCACGCCCGGGCGGCGCTGTCGCCGGCGATCTTCGTGCTGGCGGACTTCGGGAGGTACCAACCCAGGGTGGCCAGCTTGGAGAAGGATGTCATTGCGCCATACAAACACATGGCCAAGACGTTCGTCAATGACTCGGCTGGGTTTGATCACCGACCAACATTGCTCTACTTCAGGGGAGCCATTTACAGGAAGGAGGTAATTGTGCTTGCTGCTGAGTTTGGAACCTTATATTCTACATTTCGACTTGGTGTCAATCATAAAATACTAGTAGTTTGGTGATTAACTTCGTTGGTTATATGAGGTAATGATTATGAAGCTGTCAAGTATTGAACATTATACTAGTAGCCT
Source organism: Panicum hallii (assembly GCF_002211085.1). NCBI lineage: Eukaryota > Viridiplantae > Streptophyta > Magnoliopsida > Poales > Poaceae > Panicum > Panicum hallii. Next base: position 759,930 of record NC_038044.1, on the reverse strand, counting down.
AGAACAGTAACAAAAAACTTGTCTTTTGTGCTAAAGACTCCTTTTTTTCCTAGTAATTTTTTCAAACGTAAATCAGATTAGGAACTAGCAAGCTTTACAGTGAGAGTAGCTTAATTTGGAACTGGGTGAAATTAGCTGTACAGTGCGAGTAGCATAAATGGATATAGGTTCTGTTGCTTGTTTTTTTTCCAGAATCTTATATCTATCATCAACTCATCAAGGTGGTTAGACTTATGCATACAGGATCTTTCTTTGTTAATCTAGATCATCACCTTATTTGAACGCTTGAGCCTCTGGATGAAGTTTGGGTAATTTGATAATCTTCAGTGAGGTTTACACAAGGCTTTCTTGATCTTCCATCTTTGTCGGAAAGGCTCCTGGTTTATGTTTGTTTTCTCAAGCTATTTAAGTTCTAGATATTTAAAGATTAGCATATGCCCCCTGTTCCAATCCTTTGATTTTTCAACAAATGATATAGTACAGGAGTTTACCAGCCAATTGGTCTACATATGCCAAGTATGAAGTATCCATGGGAAAAAAAATTACTGTGCCAAAAAGACTGTGAACCAATTCTGATTACTGCTAGCTACTTGTGATATTCTTATTTAAGAACTGTCATGCTACCAGTTTTCAGCCTATTCTGTCTATGTTGTTTAGTGGCAATCGGTGACACATAAGCTAATATGTTGCATCATCCATACCCAGGGAGGGAGCATTCGACAGGAGCTATATTATATGCTCAAAGATGAAAAAGATGTTTACTTCTCCTTTGGAAGTGTCCAGGACCATGGGGCCAGCAAAGCCAGCCAAGGAATGCACTCATCAAAATTTTGCTTAAATATTGCCGGGGACACCCCTTCTTCCAATCGTCTGTTTGATGCGATAGTGAGTCACTGTGTCCCTGTTATCATCAGTGACGACATTGAGCTACCTTACGAGGACGCGTTGGATTATTCAAAGTTCTCCATCTTTGTACGATCATCTGATGCTGTTAAAAAGGGTTACCTGATGAGATTGATTAGTGGTGTGAGCAAGCAGCAATGGACAAGGATGTGGAATAGGCTCAAAGAGGTGGATAGATATTTTGAGTACCGGTATCCGTCCCAGAAGGATGATGCAGTCCAGATGATCTGGCAAGCACTGGCTAGAAGGGTGCCAGCAATTCAGCTGAAGATGCATAGATCTAGTAGATTTTCAAGATCCGACAGAGGAAAATAAACAGAAAGGCGGTGTGTCTGTCTTGTCTCCGTTGGCTAATCCAATTTATATCTAATCAACATGTCACTGACACAGGTTCACAGGTTTTCTCGGTCGCACATAACAGATAGATTGTAATATTCAGGTTATCCTTAGAAAAGACGTGTAACTTAGGATTTGTTGGTCCAGTTGAAGCGTATACTGGCAAGTCAAAAGCTTCTTGTTTTTTGTAACGTGTATTCAATGTAATCATGAAAGAGAGACATAGGATTTGTAACATTGTGGGATCAAACCACATTCTTCTGTCATGTACTCATGTAGCGGTTTTATTCTCTAGCTTATTCAGGCACTATTGGTATGTTGCGGCTGGTATGTGGTGGTGCCATAATTTCAATCTTTATAATGAAGAAATCCATGACAGAGGAGGTCTATGCGTTGAATTTCTTCTCAGCGTTTTATTTGTCTCTCTTTTTCTATGTGTTGAATTTCTCAATTTCTGAAAAACACTGTGAAATAGGGGTGTTAATAAGATTCAGAAATACTTGCAAACAAATAGATGGGATCACAATCAATGACAGAAAGTAGCACCCTTGGTTGGACCACGGGATGTGCGATACCAGGGTCCGTTTGGTAGAGCTCCGACCGATTCTGATTCTCTATGGGAGTTGATCTCTAAGAGAAGTGATTCTGTGGCCGAAAGTGATTCCTTTTGATTTTCTAGCGTAAACTTTTAAAATCAGGATGGAGAATTATTTCTCTCAAAATTAAGATGGAGAGAGAAAGCTATTTTTTAAGCTCGCACCTCTTAGTTCATTTCAGAGAATCACTCCACATAATCAGCAAAGAATCACTTCTCTCTGAAAAAATATTTGGCAGAGCTTCTGCAGGATTCAGCAAAGAAAGAATCAGCTCAATTCACACCGTAGAATAGAAAAACTATAACTAGGTTCATAAGAACTAATTTGGTTGAAGGAAGATATAGCTACAAAGGTGACCGTGTACTTCGACAGCGACTAGTACCACGGTATGATACGCCTTACACAGCCAGTACTATTGCCATTTTGCTGTGGGATATGTTGAACTTTCATTTCAATCTCGTCAAGAAATCTAGGATATAGAAGGTCAACCAAATCATTTACGTACATTTTATTTCTTTTCTGAAGTTCGATGGATTCACCTGGTCAGATATTATGTCAAGATACAGGGTCTTGAAGAGGCCACACATGTCTAGTTGTCTCCAACAACTCATTTCAGCGAGCGAATTGTTTGCAGTAACATTTTGATATAACACCTTTGGCATTGAGTCAAAAACACAGCAGGTAGAAATCTCACGGAGAAATATGGACACCTTGTCCATGGGTTCTAAAGTCTTGCAGGTCCATCACAATAGCAAATGCACAAATTCCATGCATCCAACTCAAACTTCAGCCTACGGCAGCAACATCATCATCTTTCTTCTTCACAGAAAAACCATCAATGCCTAAACATGTAGCCAGAATATTTCTGTTGAGCTACAGCATACTCAAAGACGGAATTTCAGCATATTAACACCCTGCTGCCTCCAGCCATGCATCAGAGAAACACCAAAACAGAAGTGCTAACATACTTAGCAACCCAAGAAATGGGACTGGATTCAGTTTAAGCGGACGGATAACCCTTCCAAGACTTCAGATCAACTGCAGTTATTATTAGATATCTATTCCTGTGCAAACTAGATGAATATAAGTACTATGTTCGTTAGATTGCAAACAAGACACTCCTGTTGATTAAGTAAACATATTTTTTGAGGAAATACCTGAGATCAAAGACTCATATTGTTATATTAATATGAGGAAGAAATTCTTTTTTTGATAGGATTAGGAAGAAATTCAACTTGAGACAATCAGTTTACCGTGATGGGTTGAAAGGCTCAGTATTATACGAAGCCCAACCTATCTCCGGCCCATAACAAGTTCCATTGGTTTTCTTTTTGGGCCCACATGTCACCCTCAGAGCCGCCACGATCACTCAAAACCCTAACGCTTCCAGGCTATATAAACGTTCTCTCCTCTGGCTCCCGTCTCTCCGCCGCCCCCTCCCCAAGCCGCCAAAGCCCTAGCCCCCCCGCCGCCTCACCCCGCCGCCGCTGCGATCCCTGCAGCCACCACCGCAACCATGGCTGCCGTGCTTACCCGCCCGGCTGCGGGCACCGTCCAGTGCTTCGGCCGCAAGAAGACGGCCGTGGCCGTGGCCTACACCAAGCCTGGGCGCGGGCTGATCAAGGTGAACGGCGTCCCCATCGAGCTGATCCGCCCGGAGATCCTCCGCCTCAAGGCCTTCGAGCCCATCATGCTCGCCGGGCGCTCCCGGTTCAAGGACATCGACATGAGGATCCGCGTCCGCGGCGGAGGGAAGACGTCGCAGATCTACGCCATACGCCAGGCCGTCGCCAAGGGTCTCGTCGCCTACTTCCAGAAGTACGTCGACGAGGCCGCCAAGAAGGAGGTCAAGGACATCTTCGGCCGCTACGACCGCACCCTCCTCGTCGCCGACCCCAGGCGCTGCGAGCCCAAGAAGTTCGGTGGTCGCGGTGCCCGCGCCAGGTTCCAGAAGTCCTACCGTTGAGCGATTGCTTGCCGCATCACAATCTGCCAGATCACTGTGGGTGTTCTTGGCTTCGTGTCCTATCAATGGAGCAACTTATCTGGTTCTATATCTAGCTGCTGCTTTACCTTCAAGTTTAGACTTTTAAGCCTAGTGTCGAACCTTTTTTGACATTGTGATATGAAATGTGAGAGAGATATTCAAGACTATTCTGTAGTCTCTTAAGTATGCTTTTGCTTGTTACCTGTGTCCAAGGATTCTGATATGGCATCCTTATATTTTGTGCTATGTAAGAGTAGTATTTCTATTTTACTGTGTATCTGTTTCATGCTTATGCTTACCCATCTTTTTAAGTTAAGCTCCCTTCTCTGCCTTTAATAACTCGGTTGAATGGATGCTACTGCTGTAGACAACTTGTGATGACATGACTCAACAATTTTAGTTCGTTCATTCAATGGTAAGTTTTTCTTGATAGGCTGAGTGATCCATCTCAACTAGGCAACACAAAGGAAATCTGTCTTCTAATTAGATAGAAGGGAGGTCCATCTCGCATTGATACTGTTCACCTATGCATTGTGATAGGTAGCTGCACATACTAGTTATTTACTAACTGATATTTGGTTATTGCCCTCCATTTGTTGTCGCTTTGGTGCTTATCACTCTTACTGACATGTGGTATTTTACCACATTTCAACAGGTCGTATTAGATTGAAAACTCTCAATTACCGACTTACAGTAATATTTTGATCCGCCAATTGTTGTTATTCTGTTGAGTTACATCTTCACATTCAGTTTAGTCATTTACTTGCATAGTGAAAGTTCCCTTTTGTTACTTTGGACTGGTTGTGACATTTGAGTGGGTTTTACTGTAGAATTTTCAGGCTGATTTGTTACTTTGTCAGGTTAAGTTGCGTGATGCTCCTTGCGGTCTTCCTCTTACTGTTTCCCCTTTATAGGTTCTGCGGTTGCTCACTTGAGAATGTATTGTTTGACTTGATATTCACTGCCCAATGACCTGTGGTTTGTATTCGATTTGTCCGTCGTGATGTACAAGTTGTGGCATCGGTGCCTGTCGGTTTGAGGCTTGTTGCTGCTTCATCCAGCTACAGCTTTGTACATAGAAATATGCTTTGAGAATCATTGTTGCTGGAAGAGTTTATCTGGATGCAGTTGTTCATATGTTGTGTTTTTTTTTTCATCTTTCTGTCGTGTCTCTTATGTTTGTGAGTGGATCGTCAGCTGGGTTGCTACTTCAGAGCTTGTCTTTGTTTTTTTTCCCCGTATTGGGGTGTTTGTATTTATGGAGCCCTTGCAAATAGACTTTGGATATCACTTCGCGCTCCCCTGTTATAATGTGCTGGGTATGTTGTCCACTCTTCGTTTCCGTGGTAGCGAAACAAATCGAACCGTGTGCCTGCATTCGGCTGGCTCCCCTTCCTCGGCGAAACTGTGGCTAGCGGATTAAAACAACGATCAATGCCAGACTCAAAGTTTCCATCTCAGCAGCCTTTCTTGACCATTCTATTGGCACTTGAGCAAAGACTCAGAGTCGGTCAACCACCCTTAGAGCAGGAACAATAGTTTAGCTCGCTGCCGACTACAAGAGTTTGCCATGTCATCTAAAGTTAATATTGTAGTCAACAAATATAATAGATTGGCTATTATGTTGGCTAAAAGAGTGTTGCGTAATTAATATTAGATCCACCTGCATACTCTCATTCTCTCACCTCAATCTGGGGTCTGGGAATTTGTGCTATAGCCGGTTATGAGCTGGCTACAATCCTACAGCCAGCTCCTTCTCTCTCTTCTCTCCTCCACCTCATCCGCGGGCGTGGCCATCTAGATCTAGGCTCAAAGCAACCCGTGCTCCCAAAGCATACTGCAATACAGCATACAACAACAAGAGGGGCCGCACTGGGAGCTGCCACAAGCAAAAGGCAGTACATCTGACCTCTAGGAACATCTGATTTGCATACCTTGTTTATTTAGGATGAAAGGATGGTAACATTTGGAGATGGCACAAGCAGCAGCAGCACATCCGAGCTCCAGGTATTTTAGGTTACCTCTCTCTAACCAAGATCCTATTCCTTGGATTCTTTACTCTTGCTAAGTTCGTCCATCTGTGCTCCGCTTTGTACACAATCTGCTCGCTTTCATTGGTGATTTCTTGGGCAATAACTTGGTCCTTGTCCCAAGCATGGTCAGGTACCCAAGGTCCAACACTAGGTCGTAAATCATCACAACTAAAAGTCTAAACGACGCGGTTTATTCTTCTGCGCTTCAAGCTATGGTATGTTAATCTTCTAATCATTAATCGCTCGCCTCCTTTCATATTTTTGTTTCTCTAGTTTGCTGTGTTTCTTGCAAAACAGACCGACTTAATGAAACCAGGGGCTACCAATCTACCATGGCGGTGCTCCCTGCTGATAGCCTCACAGATATATGTTGTTTCCTTTTGTCTCCTATAGGAACGGGAAGGCTGTAAGGGTTTGCCTGCGATAGCAAAGAAGCACTTCAGCAACATAAGCTAAAGGGCTACACTTGTTTCCGAAGGTCAGATATCTGATCAACCATTGTTTCATGCGCTTCTGTCAGGACTTTAGTGGCACTAGTAATACTGATAGCATGGATGGACGCATCAAAGTGCTACAGAACCCAATTAGTTGCAACCTGATAAACATCTGCTAGTACAGTTCTTTTTTTTTTGAGAAGAAGTGCATTTTATTTTGCAAACTTTTATGCTTTTAAAGCATGGGTGCTTATTTTGAAATTATGTCCACAGGAAATTTGAGTGAAAAAGACACTTAACAAAACGGCTCGGTATGGAAGCTGCTGTAGTATCTGGAATATTGAAGGTTGTCGGCAGCAAGCTAGCTCCACTGCTAATCAAGGAGTACAGCTTGATAGTTGGTGTTCAAAAGCATCTCGAGGAGCTAAACGATCAAGTTCAGGAGATCAACTGTTGGTTGGAAGCAGTAGGAGATGAAGTTGCACGAAATGGTCCAGCACTTAATTGGCTAACAAAATTGAAAGATATAGCTTATGGTGTTGATGATATTGTTGACGAGTTTCAGCTGGAGGCTGAGAGGCATGATGCCCACGGTGTTGGTGGTGTTGTGTCCAACTACTTGTACGCAAAACCAAAATCACTTATACTTCAATGCAAGGCAGCCAGCAAGCTCAAGGCAGTCAAAAAGAGATTTGATGGAATTGTGAAGCAAAGAACTGAATTCAGTACAATAGCAAACAGCTTACTAGCTAGTCATCCTGCTCGTGATATGAATCATAATACTGCGAACATGACATCATTGCCTACTGTGGATGTTGCATCAGTGCTCGGAAGAGACCAAGAGAAGCACCAAATAATATCTGAACTGGTAGAGACTAATGACCAACAAAGAATCAAGACTGTTTCCATCATCGGGCTTGGTGGCTCTGGAAAAACTACATTAGCTAAGCTGGTTTTTAATGATTGTAGCATTATAGAGAAGCATTTTGAAGTCAGACTATGGGTTCATGTGTCACAAGAATTTGATGTTGAAAAGCTCATCAAGAAACTGTTTGAAGCTTTTGCTGATAACAATCCCGGACAGCATGCACTGCCGTATATGAGCAAAACAATCTCAGACAAGTTGACTGGAAAGAGGTTTCTGCTTGTATTAGATGATGTTTGGAGTGAGTCCCAAATCCTGTGGGAACAATTCATGGTATATCTGAAGGTTGGCGCACATGGAAGCAGGATTTTAGTCACTACCCGTAGTAGAAAAGTTGCAGAAGTAGAGGGATCCGCATACCAATTTGACTTGCCATTTTTATCTCTAAATGACAGCTGGAAACTATTTCAACAAAGCTTAGTAATGCCCCCTGAAGGTTTGGGGATTGAATTTGTAGATGTCGGAAAAAATATTGTGAAAAAATGTGGTGGGGTTCCACTAGCAATTAAAGCTCTTGCAGGTGTCCTCCGTGGCAAGGAACTGATAGGAGAATGGCAGGCTATGAGAGACAGCAACTTGTTGCATTTTATGGGTGAAGAACGTGGTGTATCAGTATCTGCATGCTTGAGGTTGAGCTATTTCCATTTGTCATCTCATCTGAAACAGTGCTTCACAATATGTTCATTGTTTCCCAAAGGTCACAAGATTGATAAAGAGCAATTGATTGACCTATGGATTGCTCATGACATGATCACTCTTGAGTCTGGTGTTGATTATTTGGACTATATTGGCCACAAGTGCTTTAATTCTCTTGTGAAAATGTCTTTTCTACAAGACGTGAATGAATATTATGGGAGAGTGACATGCGGCATGCATGATTTGGTTCATGATCTTGCCCGGTCCATATTGGATGATGAGATTTCACTTGATGTGCCAAAGGATCCGATCTGTTCTACCAAGAGCTACAGATACTTTTCTTTAACTGAACAGGCTCAAAATCTACCACCCAAAAATCTTTTTCAAAAAGCACGTTCTATATATGTTGATAATTGTGATGATGCAATATTTGGGGCATTGAAGAACGCAAGACACTTGCGCAGTATCACCATGGGACCTATTCATATGGAAGCAATACCCATTGCGATATTGCAGGTAAAGAATCTAAAGTATCTTGTGATTTCAAGCCTGCGATGTGAAGCACTCCCAGAAGCTATTTCTGATATTTGGAGTTTACAAGCTCTTCACGTTACATTTAGTGATCTTCTCGAGTTGCCTAAATCCATCGGTAAGATGCAGGAGCTAAGGAAGCTGAACCTATTCTGTTGTAGGGAGCTAAAGTGTTTACCGGATTCTATTGGTGATTGTCAAATGATTTCAAGCATTGATCTTTCCTATTGCAAGAAACTCAGAGTGTTGCCTGAATCTATTGGCAGAATCGAAAAGCTAAGAGTTTTGAGACTAGGTAACACCAAAATTGAGAGGCTACCATCAAGTATCACAACACTGAGAAATCTGGAGTGTCTGGACCTTCACCAATGTTGCGAACTGGCAGAGTTGCATGAAGGCATCATCTACTTGGATAAGCTTCAAGTTTTGAAGCTTACATATTGTAAAGAATTGCGAGGCATGCCTGTTGGCATAGGACAGCTTAGTCGACTACAAAAGTTGGGTTTATTTGTTGTGGGTGAGGGCGAAAAGTTTGCAGCAATTTCTGAGCTTGGAAATGTAGGTTGGATCAGTGATGATCTAACGATAAGAGGTATTGAGCATGTGATGGAGCCGGATGATGCACACAAGGCATGCTTGAAACAGAAGGCAAACTTACGAAGGCTGGACCTACAGTGGAGCGCATGTGTCAGGGGTGAAGAGAGCACTAAATTGGAGCAGGCGGTACTTGATGGTCTGGAACCGCCACCAGGGATTAAAAAGCTGAAAATTAACAGGTATTCAGGTCGGGAATGTGCCCGGTGGATGCAGAATCAAGCTGGTGGCGGCGTACAGGGGCTTCCTTACTTACCATTTTTGAAGGTGATGAAGCTATATGATCTCCCAAACTTGAAGCATCTGGATGGGCTTGCGGAGCTGCCTTGTTTGGAGGAGCTTGAGCTAGAGTATATGCCTTCTCTTGAGAGCATAAGCGGAGGCCCATTTCCTTCGCTGGTGAGGTTAGCTATGAATGGACTTCCTAGTCTGGGAGAGGTGTGCATGGTAGCCGAGAAGAGCATGCCTGATGGAGAAGAGGGAGGAGGCTGCAGCAATTACACACCTCACTTGGGAGAAGTCCTCCGAGTGGGCAGTTGCGTATCGGATGTGGATATTCGTGGGTGTCATAAGTTGGAGGTCAAGCCGTACCTGCCTATGTCGCTACAGCGCTTGGTTTTGCACCGGACCAATGAACAACTGCTGCAGTCGCCATGCGAGTGCAACGGGTCCTCTTCGTTCTCCGGTTTTAGCCATCTGAAGAAGCTTCTGCTACGGGACATTACAGGATGTGGACGTGGGTGGGAGCTGCTGCAACACATGACGGCGCTCGAGTCTCTGGATGTGGCCTCATGCTCTGCTATTGACACGCTGCCCGAGTCGCTAGGGGGACTCCGGTCTCTGCAACTGCTGGCCATCGAGTCTTGCGAAAGCCTTTGCGGCCTTCCCCAATCAATGGGTCGCCTCACATCTCTTCAGTCTCTGGAAGTGAGCGGATGCTCTGCTATTCGCATGCTGCCCGGATCGCTAGGGGAACTCCAGTCCCTGCAAGAGTTGACCATCATGCAGTGCAAAAGCCTGAGCACCCTTCCCCAGTCAATGGGTCACCTCATATCCCTCCGCTCTCTAACCGTGAACTCATGCTCTTCTATTTCATCGCTCCCCAATTCGCTAGGGGAACTCCAGTCTCTGCAAGAGTTGACCATCCGGCGCTGCAAAACCCTGAGCAGCCTTCCACAATCAGTGGTTCGTCTCACATCCCTCCAGGTGCTCCATATAAATTGTTGCGATGCATTTCGTGAATTGCCCGAACGGCTGGGGGAGCTCCGCTCTCTGCGCAGATTCGATATTGGAGGGCTGCGGGGGTTGGCTTGCCTTCCCGAATCCATGTGCCGCCTCAGCTCCCTTGAAGACCTCTCGATCTGGGACTGCCCGGGCATCAAATCCTTGCCGGAGGGGATAAAAAGTCTCACCGCTCTGCGTATGTTGCGGATCGTTGATTGCCCTGATCTGAAGAGGTGGTGCGAGAGAGGAAAGGGGGAGGACTGTCACCTCATCTCCCCATTGATCTGAGGATTTTTAAAGCGACTGCCCACTAGCGCTTCATCAGGTGAGTTTGTCCTACTATTTTTACCTCTGGCGATGAGACCCATTTTTGTGCATCATATTAACCAGAGAACCTATTTCCTGATTCCCTTTTTTTAATTAGTTGCGAATTATTTCAACTCGAGTTAGGAGCTACGCTCATATATATAGTCTGCTCTGCTGTGGGCATCCAAATTCCAGCTCGAGTTATTGATCCTGTGGGCGTGCTTAATTTTAATTTGATGCTACTTTTCATGTGAAACAGAACTCTGAGCAGTTATCATGTTTAGTAGTTGCACTATTGCTGATGGACAAGTCAAACGGAAAAGATAAAAACTTTATTTTTCTTTGTTCACTGAACGATTTAACTCGCGCGCATCAGATAAAAACTTTATTTTCCTTTTGCAGGTCTGATGCGCGTGAGGTCCTTGATCAACCCAGCCAGTAAAGATCAAGCGATGTCTACTACGGGTGAAAATTGAAAGTAGATGAACTTGTGGCCGATGTAAGCAAATCTGCTCACTTCTTCTGGCGCTACAAACACCTTACCGAGAGCAATATCAACAAGTGATATTTCAGGTGAACAACCCAAAAGCTACGAAGCATCCTTGATTGATCTCAAACGAGCTGCTACAAAATTTCAGCTGCTGCCTGATGCCATGAAAGGATTTGCTTAACTGCAGCGCTGTTTTCTCAAGCGCGTTACTCTGCGTTATCAGATTCAACACATCTGCTAGATTCAGGGCAGAACAAACGTTGGTTTTCTTTTCGCTTATGGGGACTGCATTGTGGGTCTCATTCAACATGTCGATCTGATACAATGCAGTTAACTTCCGATGTTTCTCAGACTGTACTATTATGATTGCGTGCCTTCCCCGTCCCAGTTGGTGCTGCATTGCCTTTTGTCAAACTGATAACGCTGTGCAGCTTGTGTTTGTGCATTGTGCTACTAGACTAGTTTTCATCGGTAGGCACCGGCGAAATATGTTCCAAGCATATTAATTTCCTCGTTACTTTCCTGTCAATTTGTTATTTCCTTTGAATTTTTTCCTACACTGAATTGCACATTGCGTGCAGCTCCAAACGACTTAATTTTGTTCGCTACAAAATCTAGATCTGTCAGGTAAAACCGTAAAAGTAAATAAAGATAAATCGGAAGTGCAGTCATTCTCATTGCTTGTCGCCCTCCATCACCACTCCAGCTTTCCAAACAAACAAGAAACAATGTGTATATGTGGCTGCGAGGATGCAAGTGAATCGATTTTCTAATTTCTACCTGTTCTTAGATTCAGTAATACTACTCAGAACAAACAATGTGTTTCATTTATGATATCAAACTCTGACTATGGGGACAATTGGCGCCTTCGTTACTTCATAATTCCTGCTGAATTTCCTGGCGAAACCGTCATAATGATGCCACCATGACCGTGTAGCTTTTTATTCCGAACATTCTACTAGTAGCTAGTGGGGCACTCGGAAAGCCTCAGAGATTGCTAGCTTGTAGCATCTTCAACTGCAGCTGATACTACCTCGGTCTTGGTTTCTTGTTGGGCTGCATCCGTCTCGCTGGGCACCTCAACTATCATCGTCCTCACACGAAACATCGCCAAGTGGATGTCACCTGCAATAGATCGATGCAAATTTTTTTTGCAAATTCCACTGTTCAGAACCCAACAATAGCCTTATTTTTCTTCTCCAACTACTGAATCGGTGGAGTTATTGGTGGGTGCAAACCGAAGATGAGTAGGCTGCCGGGGTCAATGGGAATTGGGAAGCCAGGGTTGAGGCGGCGCTCGTTGATGTAGGTGCCGTTGGTGCTGTCCAGGTCCGTCACCAGCAGCCTCCCGTCTTTCTTCTCCAGCCGAGCGTGCGCGCCAGAAACTGCATTATTTTTGTGCGCGCAGAAAATGCAATATCAAATTGTCAAAGATTTATCTGATCCTGGTTGCTGTACCTGACAGATCATACATTCCATTCCATGCATGGTTTGCAAGAAGTGAAGTGACCTGTGGCAACGGGGAGGACGATGTCAGCCTTGTCAGCGACCCGACCAACGGTCACCGCATTCTGGACAATGTGGACACCACAATTCTTTCCGTCATCAAGGTGTTCAATAACATTTGGGCAGTTAGTTGTTCAATGTACAAAGAGGATGATGATGATGGTGAGCAAACAGCACATACGGAGGCTATCTCGAAGGCGCCGGGGCGTGCAACTTTGTAGCCGATGTGGCGCCAGTCGCCGTCGCCTGAAATTGACAATGCAAAGTGCATCTGAGTTTTGTTATGCAACAACATTTCCAAGTAATTCCCAGCGATGGGAATGGGCATGCAAATGCAGGCAATTGAGTACTGACAACGCTCTGGAAGAACAACAATCTGATAGAGCGGGTAAAAGGATACGAGAAGGATGTTCAGGACCGCAACTAGCGCTAAATTGCAGATGGACACGACATACTTTCAGAGCTACTACTAGAGAAATGCATGCAGGAATCGAAGATGTAGGCTGTAGCAAACCTGCAGGGTCAAGAACCCATCTTACTGAAGAACCGAGGGTTGATGGGCCATCAGCAAGGTTGGAGGAACACCTCAGGGTGCTGCTCTTCTTGCTGTTCAGCCATGGCACAGCCAGGCAAACCGGAGGCTGCTGCTTCGCACTGGGCACGGAGCAGCTGCTGCAAGAAGGCCGAAGCAATGAGGGGGAAGTCTTTAAGCTTGTGAGTGATCTCCTGGGACTGGAGAAGAGGACCAGGGAGGAGGTAGTAGCCGCTGCAGCTTCCATCAGATCGGGCGTTGATGCACAGCAGCGGAGGGAATGGAGGGGACGGCTCGCTCGAGAGGCCTCGGTTTTGTGTGCGAATCGGATTGTTCCTTGCCTTTTGCTTTCGGTTGAGTTCTCCGTGGATCATTGGAGATAAGAAGCTGAGGCTGCTGTTTGTCCTGGGCACAATCCTACACCTGGCCTCGTAGCCAATCGTTCCTCCTTGCCATCTGCAGATCTGCTGCTACTCACTGCGTCTTCATCTGTGTGTCACCATGTATAATTTTACAGCTACGACCTCGGCAACTTTTTTTTTATTGACAGAGTTCAGAGTTGTATGCTGTGACGCTGAGGCCCTACCTGTATCACGGCGCGAACACGGGTACACAAGACATCATCTGACATCTCGGCCCACATGTCAGTGTCCCCCCTGCCGTAAGCGTGGTAGCTGCTAACGACTTGCTGGCCCCCGTCACCTCCAGAATTAGCGATACCGATTCAGATCGCGGCCACGGCGACCCAGAGGAGAGGAACCCAACCGAGAAGCAGCACAAATTCCCAATCTGTGATCCCTGCTCCGCCCAAAGGTAAGATTTTTCAGAGATCTCTGCGCTCAATAGTCCGGATCGATTTTTTGTTTCGTCAATTTTCCTCAACTTTTTGGCCTCTATTTTGGTTATCGACCGGATTCGATTCGATCAGATGGCGGCGGCGTGGGCGGTGCTGGCGGTGTTGCTCGTCGCAGCGCAGGCGACCTCGGCGGCGCCGGTGGTGGCGCCAGCGTTCCTCTGGGCGCCCAAGAACTACGGGTGGGTAGCTGGTTGAGCTTATCTTTTCCGTCCCTAACTTGAGATCTCGTGCTAGATATGATGTTAATGCTGGGGATTCCGGTTGCTATGCTTCACTTAGAAAGTAGAAAGCAGTTGTGCATAGGTATGCAAACCATTGTCATGACACATATGTACTTTAATTTTCCCTTTTTAAGGAATAGTTTCTTTATTTGCTGATTGTTTCGTTATTGCCCTGTTAAATAAATAGAAGATGCTCCAACCAATGGGTTAATTAGCTCATGTGTTTACGGCCTTACTTTGCCTGTCTGCTTCTATGCCGTAGAATCATCTTATTGGGAGGAAACAACTGTTTAGTGCAGATTGATTTGTGCATGCTCACATTGTATTAGATGATTGTTTTAAAAAAAAAATTGGAAAAAAAAGCATGTTCGTCCAATGTATCAATGAAAAATCAAGAATGAGATTTTAGGCCTAGGGAAAACAAAAAATGAATGGCCCTCCTCAAAAGTGGAAAGATTAAGGGAAATTTTGTATTTTGATGTTGCACAGTGCACAGTGCACATTGTGGGATACCATCGCTCGGGTGTGAAAATACTGTATGCCCTAATTTTGGTACATGGACTATGAACTAGGGTTACTTCTGGGCTCTTAAGTTTTATTGGACCGCCTTTAGCCACTAAACGGCAATGGAACTTGAAGCCATGAGTTCAGTTAAACAAGAATGACTAGTTCTTAGCAATGCAGAATTTCTTTTACCAGAGAATTTTACAGATGTTAAGCACCGAACGTTTTCTACCTAGGTTACATGTCAGTCTGCCATACCTGGTTTCTGATGCTGATGGTGGATGCAATACTATTCATATACTCTGATGATGTTCCTAATCAGTCTTACTCAGTGACATGAGTTCAGTAGCTTGCTGATTAGATCCAGTAATACCTTGTTGTCTTGCCAGTTCCTTTAGTTGCTGACTTGAGCCAAACTTACGAGCTCATCTCAAATATTTCTTTTACCTTCAAATTATTAGTTTTAGCAAGAACATGTCAGTTCACTACTCTAGAATTTACTGGCATTCCGTCAACCTTTACCGTCCAGGTTCCGTTCCAATGATGCTAAGGAAGTAGTCCACTATCAGACAGTGTCACCAAAGGGTTTAGCTAAGTCTGTTCTTGAGGAAGGTGGCTGGTCAAACTTGATGGTAAGTATCCCCATTGGTGAAACTTAAGCTCTCACACGACTTCTTTTAATTTGTCAACTATTGAGTTGAAACAAAGTTTAATCAGGTCCCTGATGTCTTTATTCCGTTTATAGTGTTCAAAGGAGGATGCTCAGAAGAATGTTGATGTTGCCATTGTTTTTCTTGGCTCAAAGGTACTTATTTGATACTCATCTATTTTCTTTTACCACTTTTAAATTATCTGCTTATGCAACTATATATGAATTAAATAATCTTTTAAGCTAAATCGTTGCTTATACATAAATTCGAAAATTGAGTCAATATAAATAGTTTTTTTTAATTCCATGAAGCCATAAAGTTAGCAAATTCTCCAATGTATATGGTGAAGTTATTACTAAACCGCCACTGCTTCCAGTTTTCACTGACCATTGGCCTGTTCTTTTTTTCTTAGCTACAATCGTCAGACATATCTAAAGATAAGCAAGTTGATCCAGCTTTGGTAGATACATTGAAGGTAATCGTAGGCACTCATTGTTTTTCTCTCTTGGTTATTGTTTAACTCAAGCATCAAATTTGTAATGGTTTATAATCGCTATGCTTCTTTCAGCTCTCGTTCACAAGTTCAGAGTTTTCCATGGCATTCCCCTATGTCTCCACGTCAGATGATGAGAAATTGGAGAATTCATTGTTGTCTGGCTTTGCTGAGAATTGTAACAGCGCTTTTGAAAGAAATCGTGTCACCTACACAGACACATGTACGGTAACTGGTCAAGATCTGAAGAAACATCACAGCATCGATTCTATTCATGTAAGTTTTTATATATTTTTTTGGTTCTTCTATGCTATATTTGTTCTGTACATTGACAGCAATCAACCTGTACATTACAGGACTTAGTGACGTCACGGATGGGAAACAACCCAAGTGGACAGACCGATCTGGTTGTCTTCTGCAGTGGTGGTTTTGAGGATTTAGACCCTGCGAAATCAGAAGGTTAGGATATTACTACTAGCATTGCTCTTTTACTTTTAACTGTACAGCTGAAAGATAATTTAGTACTATGTCATTGCAGGAGAGTTGCTTTTTGAGCTGGTCGCCATGCTGAAGAAGTCTGGAGCTAAATATACCATTCTTTATGCTTCTGAACCATCTGGTTCCCTGGAGAACCCTTCCAGCCTGCCACTAGGCAGGTATCTTGCAGAGAAGACCAACACTACTAAACCTGGACGGGGCAAATGTGATGGAGAGTGCCTAGTCAAATCAACTCTTCTTGAAGGAACTTTTGTTGTAAGTCACTTGTATTCTGTTACTGGTTAACTCTATTCTTAAATGTGTGCTCTCCTGTAAAATGATTGTTTGTATATTAGTATACCTTGTATCCTTTCATCATTTTCTCACACTGGTCTACTATGTGCAGGGAATTGTGCTGCTTATCATCTTGATATCAGGACTCATGTGCATGATGGGAATTGACACTCCCTCGAGGTTTGAAGCTCCCCAGGAATCTTGATCTCACTTTGACGCAGTATATGGGAGCTCAATGAGGCACAAGGAGTATGAGCGACCGATGTTTGTTGGTCTGCACTTGTGGATATTGTTAGTTTCCTTTTTGGAAGTGCAATGTGTATTTTACTGAGCCAACTGTTATTTACATTGTGCTCAATTTTTGCTGTAATATTCTACGAGATCTAACTCAGCTATATATATGGCAAACAAATACATGTGCGAGGCTTGTGTTGTGTTGTACTGTACCAAACATAGCATTGCCTCCAGTGTTCTCTGTGAATAACCTGAAATTCAGGCAACCAATAAGATGCTACCGTGCATCAAATAAAATGGAATCTTGTTATTTATTTGGATCAGAAGTTACTGTGCTTAAACGTGTGTCGTGTATATATACATCTTGCGCCTCAACTGAAGCTGTGAATTGTGTCTGTTTGTGCTGTCAACATCTATGGTCTGAGACAGCAATGCGTTGTCAGTGCATTTGAAATGCACTGGGCCACTGGCTGATTGATAACCTCCTTGGTCCTTAGTCCCTGATGAAGATGTTTGCTTATTCTCTTGCTATAGTTACTGTTCAGGATAGTGCGTGAGCCCCACATTTCGTTTCTTGGTAATGGATCAACAGGTACTACTAGACCATTTCAGTGGATCAATTTGGATGATTAGGACACAAATAAAAGCCACTTTTGTAGCTTTCACCTGTGAAGGTTACTGTCAGGGCTAGCTTAGCGCGCAAGTGATCTCTTGACGCAATAGTAATCTGCTTCTGAAAATAAGTTCAAGCCGAGTCTTTCTCGCGGGTCAATTTGTCCTTTATGCTGTCATTGTTGTGGGGCTTTCTGTCTGTGTTCGCTTAGCATTGCAGCACCTGGAATATTTGTGGAAGCTGCATATATAAATGTCCGTTTCTTTTTCCTCGTTACTGGATGTAAATGCAACCGAACAACTGTCTTCTGTACTGTAGCAAATTGGAAGACCAGATACTACTTTTTTTTTTCAGGGGGTGATGGGTACCAAAAAAAGGTGTAAACGAAATATTTACAATTGCCAATAAAATACGTGGAACCAATGATTTAGCATTACATTAGCTGTAGCACATGGAGCACTGGGATGAAGCATGGAAAAGGTCTTTCCTTGCCCTTTCTGTTAGCATTTTTACTTGCTTTTTCCTTGCTGTTGTGCTACTTTTTCTTGCTCTTTTGTTTAACCAACATCGTCATAACTTACATCAGTTTTAAGCCTCTGCCGCCACTTGTTCAATACGTAACACACACAGTGGGTAGAAGTACTCAATCGTGTAGTAGCACACGCCAATAGATGAGATATGATGCATCGTCCCATGCTTCCTATCTATGACTGATTGATTGGTACCGGTCGGTTTGACATTGGTCTGATAATGACGTACGTGTAGAGAGAGAGAGAGAGAGAGAGAGAGATGAAAGCAAAATTGTTGAAGGCAACATGCATGCTCTAGATTTTCGCATGGTCGGTTCTGACAACGAAATTTTGGCCATACGCAGGGCGCCAGATAAGCGCATGTTAGGTTCTGAGGAACCATGCTGGATCGGAAGAGTAGCCTGCAAAACATGCATGACTTGTAAGAAGATCATGCCACGCAGTGCTACTTGGCATACTAGTTCGTGAAAATGGACAGGCGATCCTAGCTCATTAATCTTTTCCTCTCAGCTTACACATTTTTCAACCATACAGTACATATATATGCAAGCTGGATCGATGTCATGGGTTTTAATTTCAGTTAATATATATATATATACACTGCTTTATTTGTAGCCATCACGTACGTCCTAGGTAACAGCTCTGATATCGGTTTATATATGTCTCTCTCTAATTTATTCAGGCGTTACAAGTTCTGTGATGATATCGTCTATGATGAGTAATCATTGTGTAACCTTCACATGATTCCTCATGGCAACATTTGCATAATTGCATTTCTTCTGTGGAAACACATTTGTGTGTGTACAGCACATCTACCAAAAAGAATTGTTGCAATAATAATTGACTAACAAAAGATGAGGTTATGATGCAGCATATCTGGTGCAGCTGAACCCCTCAAGTCACATGAAGAGTAGTAGTAGTTCAGTGCAATTCCATGCTAAGATGCGCATGGATCATCCATGCTGTACGCTGTCAAGCACTGGTTAGTCGTAGCTGGCATATGTACGCGCTTTCTTGGTTTGCTTGCTCCTCCATTTCTGTAAAGCTAATGAAGATGCATGTATCATGCAGTTGATGCTGGATCGATGGAGCGTGGCATCACATCACCATGTGGACTGCATGCGCGCGCCGTCCAACTTAACCGACCTGGCTGCACGTGATTTCCTGATGAACTGCAACCAATGGCCATCTCTGACAAACTTGCTTATTAGCTTGCACCAAGCTGTACATCAACATCAGGGCCGCTCCCATCCTGACTTGTGCGCCAAGCAGACTACAAGGCTTCATATCTTTATTAGTTAGTGACAAACTGATCTGGCTTCCTTTCTTGCTAGAGCAATTAAAATTTGAGGCTTTCTACAATCCCTCAAGAAGTATCCCCAAAATTACAACCTGCATTTTCATACCATTATTTTGGTAACCTCAAGGACTATAAAAAAGGTCAATCGTGTATAGTATCAGGTTTCGAGAAAGAATTCATTAGTAGGACAGAAAAGATAATAATTTGAGTCCTTCCTCTATATTTTAATTTGGTCAAGTATAAAAAGTACATATATCTGGTAGCGACATCAAAATATAAACAAACAAGTTTGAAAACTATGTTTCATATGGGATAGAAGTATCGGCACCAACAAGGAACAAATTCTCACCAACTAACAAACATAAGCACTCACCTAAAGCAAACATCATGATTCATGATCTCTCTCAGTTTACGAGCAAATTAATGAATTAAGCAACCAACTAAACTGCCACAAAACTCCTATATATAACGATCACTAAACAACTAGTATCCATTTGGCGGAGCACCCAAGTTCTTAGTAGCCGCTGGTCCAATAGCAGCAGAAGTACTACTATCACCGTAGTTGTTGCCTAGCTTCTGCTGCGGCACACCTTGAGAATAATTATGCTGTAAAATTCCGGTCACCGACGACGAACTCGGCAAACCACCAGCGAAGTTTCCTCCAAGAGCTTTCGCCACCAATGCCTGGTGATGCAAGTTGTAGCTTCCCATTGCTTGATTATGGTCTGCGTTAAGCAGCATGTTCCACAAGGAGCTGTAACTGCTACTGCTGTTTGTTGAAGATGCTGAACTGGCCACGGCCACCTGCTGGTGCAGGTTGTAGCTTGCTGTTGCGTCGTTGAAGCCGTAGTTAGGAAGGTCGACGAAGCTACTCGTAGTCGTAGCCGTCGTAGCTCCCGCGGCGGAGGATAATGAGTAGTCAGCGTTGTGCGGCGGCGCGGCGGCGTTGATGGTCGTCGTCGTGCTTGGCAAGCTGGAGGCGGAGTTGAAGTACATGGGATTGATCATGGAGTCCAGAAACTCATCTCCTTCGCCGGTGCCATCCGAAACGACAGAGCTGACGTTGGGCGTTGCGACGGAGTACTCCTCCGCGGGCTTGTTGATACTGGCTTCTCCGTTCTTGTGGTGCACCTTGCACACGACCCATTCATCCTGAACATAACATTTTTTTAAAAAAAAACAATTAACTCACACGTTAAACTGATACAAAGTTGCATATTTTTTAACATGTACAAGCAAGTAATAATCTTCAAGTATTGTACCTTGGGATTGAAGCGTAGGTTAGAGTTGCTGTTCCTGGACTTCCCCTCGAGACGGAACTCGTGCATCACCCAGTTGGTCTTGGATCCCCTTGGAGCCCTACCCATGTAGAACACTAGCGTCTTCTTCATCCCCACCAGCTCACGGCCTGCACCTTCAGCAGCAGCAGCAGCTGGCTTGAAGATCTCCCTGTCCTTGCCGGTGGCCTTCCAGTAGCCCTCCTTGGTGGCGCGGTTGGTGCGCATGCCCGTCGGGTATTTCATGTCCTTGTGGCAGAAGAAGTACCACTCCTTCTCCCCCATCTTCGCCTTGCCTGTTGTTGTTATTTACCGATCAACATGCATGGGGAAAACATCCATTAATTACCTCAAATTAAGCTTAGCTTCCTGCATCAACATGTATTATGTGGTGGTGCAATTGAAGAACAAAAGGGGATCAGCTGAAAAGGTACACGATTGACTTACTTGGGAGATCCCATGGCTCGCACTTGTTGAGATCCACCTCACCGATGGCTCGCGGGTCGAAGCTAGGGTTCAGAAACTTCTGCAGGAGATAGCTTGTGATGACCTCCTCGTCTGTGGGATGGAACCTGAACCCGGGAGGCAGGAACAGGTCGCCTCCTTGCTCCGATTTGACAGTACAGCGCTCCACCATGATCGATCTCTTGTTGGAGACGCTAGCTGTGAACTGCAGCTTCGCTAGCTAGTAACGAACAGGAGAGAAACCAGGATCCTCTCAGAGGAAAAAGGCAGAGAGAAGCTAAGCTTGGGGAAGCTTGTGAACACAAGAAAGGTGGGGAATCAATAGAAAGGGGATAAAGAGAGGAGGAAGCCAAGTTTTATAGTGGCGTGTGAGGTGAGAGGTGAGACCTGATCTTCCTCTGGAAGAGCCCAGCCCAGCCTCCTCTTTGGCTTGCCTAGTAAGGAAGTCTTCAGTCTTCACTCGGTTTTGATTAGGACAGCATGAAAAGAGTAAATCAGTTAGCTAGGTCTAATTGATATTTATCTTTCCTATGTGGCCGCAGCAAATGCTATCGTGGCCATCTAATCACAACTAGGAGGTGCCGTCAGAAGCATATACGGTAATTTATTACAGCGGTGTGAGTGACAGCTAGGGAGACTACTAACTGTCGGGAGGCTTCTAAGGTAAGCCACTTGACTTTTTTAAAAAAAGGAAAAAAGAAAAATCATATAAATTTTACTGTAAAATAGTACGCGCATACTATACTGCACCATGCTAGCTGCATTTACTGATCAGTTCAACTGATTTGTAATGATAAATCTGTTGAATTCCTCACCTTGCCGTTGGTGGTTTATGGTTAGGGCTAGGGTTTTGGATTGAGTTCGGGATTTGGGGATTTTTATAGCTTATGGGGCAGAGCACAAACCATAAACCAGAGCACTATATGTCCAGGTCATGTAACCACACCTATATTTTAGAATTTGATCATTCCACATATATTCTTATCAGGTACCGGTACAAGATGTTGATTTTAAATTGATTACAGGTTTGTGCTCCTGGGGTTGGGTTTCTTGGCAATTGCCATCCTTTTTGACAAATTGAGCACGTCGCCATCAGCCCGCATTCACATGGACACGCATGCATGGGTGGATCCATTCTTTTGCCAATACGCCTTGTGAGTTTCTCTTTCTTTTCTTTGGTATACACAGCCCATGTTGATACTTTGTTTTTTTTTTCCGCTTTGGATCAACCACTGTGCATGCAGACATTGTTATATCATTTGTAGCTGAGAGGGTGTTTGGTTCCATGGACTAAACCTGTCACATCGAAATGAAGCTAGCTAGTTGACAGCGGCGGCTGAAAAATGTACGAGTCCTGAGGTTGGGTTTCTTGGCAATTGCCATATTTTTTGACAAATTGAGCACGTTAGTCCATATCACATCGAATGTTTAGTTACAGATTAGAATTATTAAATATAGACTAATTAAAAAACTAATTGCACAGATGGAGGCTAATTTACAAGATGAATCTACTAAGTCTAATTAATCCATAATTTGATAATATGGTGCTACAGTAAATATGTGCTAATGATAGATTAATTAGGTTTATTAGCCTCCATCTATGTAATTAGTTTTATAATTACCTTATGTTTAGTCCCTCTAATTATCCGAAGATTCGGTGTGATAAGGACTAAACTTTATAAGTACTTGGAACCAAGCACCCTTTAGGCAGCAAATGAAGCTAGGTAGTTGACAGCAGCTGCTGAAAAATATACGAGTGATTGAGTGGTCAGAGAGATCCCAGCTGAATTGCATGACGGCTAGCTGTTCACACCACCGTATGCTGATGGAACAGAACAATCGAGATTGCATTGGTCAGGTCGAACAACTACTTATCAGCCGTCCAGCATGGGATTCTGGAACCTGCTGACAGCGTCTCCGATCCATTTATATGCTGTGCTAGCCTCTAGCTAGGGCACGTGCATGCATGCTCCATCCAGCTCCAGCTGATCAGATGATCTGGCTCGCTGGCCAGCCGGCCGGTGGCGGCATTAGATTCGGCGGCCAGCCGCCGGAGTTCAAAGCCGATCTTGACCCATCCAGCTAGGCAAACGGATGATATGACAAGTGCACCCGTACGGTTTCTCCAAAGTTGGCACAGTTTTTGCTGACTTCACGTACGTGCCAAAAGAAAAGGTGAGACATCTCTATAGACAGACAAATTTTTTTTGAGCGGTATAGATAGACAAATTAGGGAGAGGGGAAGATCATGTTTTTGGTAAAAGAGGCCTACATACTGGGGGTGAAAAATATAAAACTGCTAATTAAGATGAAGCTGCTAATTAAGATGAAGAAGATTTGATCTACAGACCAGACCAGGTCAGATGATCAGGTCATATAAAGTCACGGATAGTTCGGAGGGAAAGCAAAATTTCGGCCCAAACAGCCTATTTGTGGCCTGGAACTGCGCGTCTTGGGCTTTATGGCCCATATGAGGTTTTGGCCCGGGTTACTCTACAAACTAACATTTTGTATGCGTGTGATTCACCAACAAGCATCATGATTACTACAAGCAACCAATTTTTTTTTGAGGGGTCAATCAACCAATTATTAACGCATGGCTAGTGGCTAGATAGCTCATTCTAGAAAAGGAATCAACCGCCTGTACGTGCATGTCATCTATACATCATGATTCATGGATAAGGCAAAGCACTAGGATCATCAGCTCTTATCTCATCGGTCATCAGCACTTTCTAGCTAGACTATCATCATCCTCTCCAAAGCACTAGGATTAAATTAAAGCATAATCAAAGCACCAATCGTACATGGTTACAGGCTCTTTAACATGTGACTTCATGCTGAAAAACAGCTAGTTTAATGTCTTCGTGATTGCTTCAAAGCATGGGTGTAATTAGAGGTAGACAAGCCAGCTCCAAAAGTTAGCTGTGGCATTTCTTGCATTATCTTCTTGTCATGGGGTACGTACGATGGTTTGAAAGAGCTAGGGCATAGACAAGCTAAGAAGCGCATAAACAAATGGCTGTCTCCAATGAGGAGACTTTCTCAACCAAATGGGGTAGGAATTAGGATTAATCAACTCAGATCACTAGGGCTTATATATCTAACTGCTGATGGAGCATGTCATATGATGTGGACCATCACCAACCGTGCATGCTTATATATAAATAACAACCAATGCAAGTGGGTATCGGATCAACGTGCGCCGCCGCCGTCGTTGTCTTTCCGGTGTCCGTGCTGCCGCCATTAAACTAGCAGTAGCTCCGGTGATGACGTTTTGCCATTGCATTGGTCCACCAACGCAGCATGCACGCGTGCTCATGGATATGCGTGCGTGTTTGTGCGTGGCCAAACATGTACTTCTTTTCTTATGAAAAAGCTTGTTTTTCAACGTTGAATTACGACAAAAGGATTGAATTGATCCATTTGTCTGGCCTCAAGTGTTCGTCTCTTGTTGGATCGACCTTGGTTGTTTCACTGACAGAGAAAATGAGTAACAATGTTGTGATGCGGAATGACTGAAGGCACCACGCGTATGGATCGGAGCAGTGTGACTAAGCTACACGTCAAGATAACCTGGCATGCATCAACGGCACAACGACAGGTAAGAAGGTCTACGCGTATTTTACTCTGAGATCCATCGACCATCGTAGCTACAACGGATGGGATCAGCAGGAAGCAGAAAAGGTATATTCCATTCCAATAGAACAGCAAGCAAGTGTCCGGATTCATGCATCTGTACATCGTCTAACCCTCTCCGAATGGATAAGGACACCAACAGCACATGCCAAATAGCTAGTACACATATAATAAGTAGTACAAGAAACCTGGTCATCTTTCATTGATCCGCACGTGACTTTCAGTACTACACCTCCCTAATTTACAACCTTTTAAGTTTTACATGAAAATGGAAACGAAATGCTCCAGAAATTTTGAATTGTTCCAGCTACAAGCAAGAACCACCGTACCCCTCAGCTCAGTTTGTTTGACCCAGTGAAATTAAGTTTCAGCTGTATGAATTCACACATCAAGATCTCGCTGCAATAGTAGTACACAGATGCTACTGCATCTCAAGGAACGGATAGCTCAGCAGGCTGCTGTGCTGAAAACCACTTGTGTCCACAAGCTGCTGGTTGCAGTAGCTGCTCGTCGTGCTGCCAAAATGGCTGTGGCCGCTGCTCCTTGAATCACTTGGCAGCTTCAGTTTTCTACTGAAGTTACTGCTGCCATCATCGAAGGAGGAATCAGCACCATCCATGGTCATCACTCGCTTCCTCTTCGGACCGTTGCAATTATTAGGCGCAACATAATCTGATGAACATGCGTCTACTTGTGGCAAGTTGAAGTGGCTGTTTCTGTTCACGTTGTTGTTATAGTGTGCTTGGTGTGTTTGTGTTGTTGTTGGGTAGATTAGCGGTGGCTCATCAGGTTCAGCTGGGGCATCGAGGAGCTGCGAGAGCGCCGAGTAGTCGATGGAGTTGAGGAGATCGGTGATTGAGTATGACTTGCTTATGGTCATCGTCGTCTGATGGAACTGATGATCATGATCATCATTGGCTTCAGACTTGGGCGAGGCTGCAATTGTGCCATTCATGTTGTTGTTGAGGGATTCTTCCTCCACAGTGGAGCCCTCCTGGTCCTGATCAGAGAACTGAAAGCTGTTGCTCTTCTTGTGGATCCTGCAGAGGACCCAGTCATCGAGCTGAAATCAACCACAATAAATTAAAAAAAAATCAGCAAACGTCATAGGTGTATTAAGTAAATCAGAAAAAGAATATTGTGAAATTGATCTCACCCTCATGGATGATCCTCTACGCTTGGTGGTCTTGTTAGCTCCAGTGAGGCGGTACTCGTGCATGATCCAGTCTGTCTTGACACCCTTGGGAGGTTTGCCGCTGTAGAACACAAGGGCCTTCTTGACTGCGATGTTCTCGCTCGTGGGAGTCAACAGGATGGCCTTGTCGGTGCCGGTGGCCTTCCAGTAGCCGGATCCGGCGGCACGGTTTGGCCGGGCGCCGTTGGGGTACTTGCGGTCCCTCGGGCTGAAGAAGTACCACTCGTTCTCTCCAAACAAAGCTTTGGCTGAGAAAACAAAAAGGAATATAGGTTCAGAAACTGAAGTTGATGAAGAAGAGAGAATCGTTTGAGACGACAGATTGTGTACTGCTGTCAGAATTTCAGATATAGTATAGTTAATTACCAGGAAGATCCCATGGGTTGCACTGGTAGATGTTGACCTCGGCGATGATGGGGACAGGGCATGGGAGGGAGGAAGCTTGGTTCATGAGGTAGTGGACGATGAGCTCCTCATCTGTGGGGTGGAACCGGAACCCGGCTGGAAGGTTAGGCAGTCTGCTAGTCGCGCTCGGCATGGCGATAAACTATGGTCTGCTGTCGGATTGCTCTCTGTAGCAACCTCTACACAAGACAGTTTTATACTGTTGACTACTGTATAGATCAGAGCCTCAAGAAGGGAGGAGGAGATGAGAGATACTACTACTAGTAGCTAGCCAACTAGGAGTAGTGCCTGCTTATTAGAAGGCAAGCATGAGTCTTGAAATTTTTGAGATGGAGGGACTGGGGCTCCGTTTTATAGGCGCCATGCCCTTGTCTTGTAGCTCGCGGGCGCGTGCGGTTGGTGGACAGTGGATTAGGATGACGTACGTACAAGGGCACAATGGACACATTGGCATGTGCCAAGCCTCGATAACTCAGCCTGCTACGGGACTGCACTCTTTTCACACCTAATTATTCAGCATCAAGGACTGTAATTACCGTAAACTAATGCGTTCTTCTTCAGAGTATGCGCGCGGCGTCAAACACACGAAACAATTGGTTTCGAGCGAATGGATCGAGTGCTCGCAGATGACTAATTTGCCCTTGGGCGCGTGGTTATCGGCGTGGCTCCACGCAAGGCACCCGTGTGCAAGGGGGGAAGAACGAGGATAACGAAAGCAAACAAAGATGAAGACGACGAGGACGAGGGCGTCTGCCGTGCCACGTGTCGACCTGCCGTTGCCGCCAATGATATGCGACGGTGTGGCGTACGCATTGCGGCGAGCTCGTGGCTTTTGACTGGTCATGCATCCTTTGCTTTCCTCATGAGGTTGATCCATAGGGTGGGGGCCCACCTCGTGGAGAAACCATACTGGTTTTGATGTAGTAGATTGAAATTGTGCCAGCTTGAATGGTTCCAATAGGGAAGAGTTGGCAAACGTGGTTGACTTTAAGATCCAAGACTGTATTTGGTTTTCATTTTTTATAATGATTTTTGGTTGAGCCTAAACTTCACAAAGAAATTATGTGAGTTCTCATGTCTGTATACTGAGCGATTTTCAGCAGAGTTTTGATGCATGGTGGGTAACTACCTCCGTTAACCACTTGCTTCTTAAAGATGGTAGATTTAGAGGGTTTACTATGAGTTTTTTTCGTAATGACACAGATGGGCTACATAACGACTATTGGTGTCAACAATGAGCCGGTGGGTATAAAAAACGATGTTTGATGCATTTTTTTTTGTGGTGGTTTTGGGTTGCAGGTATTTTATGATTTCCTCTTTTTTTGTGGGACATTTTGTAAGGATTAATTTGAAATCTCCAAAAGAAATCTCTAACACTGGGATCCGTCTATTTTTAAATATATTATAAAATTACCCACAAAAGATATATTATACCATTGACTTTTTACCCAAATTTTGACTAACAATATTTATTTATTCAATCATTAGTTAAGTATAAGAGTAACATAAGTCTATCATCAAATATTTTATGTTTGGCTTGTAGCTTGTAACATAAGTCTATTTACTAACCTGGATTAAAAGGGTTTGGCGTTCAAAAAATTAGATCCGAAACTAACTCTACCGAGACAATTGCGGAGGATGCATGGATGTGCGTTTCTGTGGTAGTGACCGGTTGCAATGGTGAAGCAAGACTCAAGAATCATCTGGTGGACGCGTGTGGGTGCGTACAGGCTGATGACGGACCGAGTGACGAAATGCGCGAAAGTGATGCCCGTAGTATGAATTGCTTGCGCGATCGAGCAACTATATGTGTATATATACGTGTTGTCAATTGTCATCACACACAGACACAGGTGAATTTGGCCGCCTTGTACTTTTTGACAAGCGCGGCTGTCCAATAGTAAGAGCTCTAGCTTTCTTGACGAATGGCGGCCTGATGATCACATCTGTGTGGTGCTTGCTCGCTAGCTGATCGGTGGAGCTTTCCATGGAAAAGCATGCATGCGTGTCCTACGGCTGGCTCTAGCTGCCTGCCACCTCCATCTTATCAGTGCCACTCTGCGGGCTGCGGCTTGCATTCGTTGGCTGTGTGCGTGGCGAGGTCCATCGATGATACTGTAGATCACCCAAGAGAAGCAGCCAATCTTTTGATCATTCGGTTGCCCCCTTCTACTAGCTTTTCCTAAGACAGAGACGCCATGCCTATCTCCATGTCGAGCCAGCGATCGAGGACGAGAGCTATGTTAGACCAACTCCACTATTCATGGCTCCAGCAACTCCCCCATTCCTTCCCCCATTTCCCGAGAGCTTCCCACGACTGCCCATAGCTACGGGATTCCCATCCTCTCTCCCATCCGAGCCGCGCCTCTCTCCTTGCGACACGTGGGGCAGTGGGCCCGCTGGCCGTTGGCCAAGCTCGGGGTGGCGGCCGAGCTCGAGCTCGAGGTCGGGGGCGGCGGAGCTCGGCGGGGTGGCGGCTCGAGCTCGTCGTGGTGGCGCCGGGGCTCGCCGGGGCGGCGGCGCTCGGCGGAGCTCGGCGGGGCGGCGGGGTGGCGGAGCTCGGCGGGGCGGTGGGGCGGCGGGGTGGCGGAGCTCGGCGGAGCTCGGCGGGGTGGCGGAGCTCGTCGGGGGCCGCGGAGCTCGGCGGGGCGGCGGAGCTCGCCGGGGCGGCGGCGCTCGGGGTGGCGGCCGAGCTCGAGCTCGAGGTCGGGGGCGGCGGGTGGATGGGGGTCGGATTTACGAGCCACTGCTGGGAACCATGCTGTGGATGGGGGAGAGATAAGGTGGGGCCCACGCCCATTTGCCCCAATATGGGTGCTTTGAAAGGCAACGTTGCTGGAGATGGTCTTAGTCCATGCAGGGGCGAAGCTAGAAATTACATCCACCGGGGTACTTATCATTTTTGCACGAAGTCATCAACACTACATACATACATACATACATACATATTAGTATGTGTGCCTCGTTTTTACCATCAAGCTCCAGATACAATGATCCCCACCGAATAATAATCTACTACCTCGGATATATCCTCTCGGTAGGTTGGCGGATAAATCACCGATAAGATTGTTTAACCAGAATTTATATATTTGTCTAACTTAAAATATATTGTTAAATGGCGGCACACAACATAATAACCAGAATTTATATATTTATCTAAATTAAAATATATTGTTACATGGTGGCACATAACATAACATATATGCTGACTCTAAATTAGTTTTTTTAACATACTAATAGTGGTAAAAATGAGTGTTTATGAGCACATATATATTGGCTATTTATGGCATTTTCTCCATAATAATATATGTTTGTCATTTTTGTTCATTTTCATAAAAGTAAAGGTGGGCAATTCGTATGAAAAGTAAAGGTCAACAGATATACTGGACACTCAGGACTGTTGTTCAAACACGCAAGGTATAAAGGCGAAGCTATCTGCACGTGCGTAATTTGAGCACGCACATATATAGGAGTAGATGCCTGCCGCCAGCTGGGTCTTAACCATCAACAGGCCGGCGGCCGGCCGCTACCTACTTGCCACCTGGCTAGTGTCCCTGCAAAGTCAATTTAATGTGTTCTTCAGCTAGCGCCTGACATAGTGACATTGGGCCTGCGGTTTCCACTGGTGGAAATGGATCGGATCGTAGTGGGCTGCAACTTGATATTGGGCTGTGAGTTAACTTGGGAACAAAAAAAAAGAGGCTTGGCCCAGCTGCATGCAGAACCGTTGCATTTCCTTAATTATATCTGGTAATTGGGCTTGATTCCATTCCACCTTATTTAATTACTTTCTTGATAGTTATCAATATTTATCACGGGAACGGGATTAACATATATATATATATATATATATATATATACGGAAGTAGCTACAAATGGATTTTCCATATATATATATATATATATATATATATATATATATATATATATATATATATATATATATATATATATATCATGACGTAGGACGTATCTGACCCAACAAAAAGCATGTACTTGAAGTATATAATTATACTAGAACATTTATAATGGTATATACGTTAGGTGTGTGACCATACATACAGTATGTGGATATACTAACTTTATATACTAGTACTAAGGTATAATTATAATATATTTTAAAAAATAGGGATGCTTTTGAAATTTTTTTATATATCTTTTGAAGTATGAACATATTCAAAGTTATAGATGAGTATGCGGATATACACACAGTGGTATACTGATGGTGAGAGTGGTTACACGCGAGTGTAAATAAAACTCGTACTCCATATGGAGTAGCCCTCAAGACTTAGATTGAATTGAAGAGTCAGACCGAGGGTCAAATTAATCTTCAATTTTCTATTTTTATCTTCCAAAAGAATTAAAAAATAAACCATTGATGACACGTGTCCCGGAGCCCCCAGCCTTTAATCCAAATTCCGAGTTTTGGACAAAAGGATCCAAAAGGTCGTGGTATGAGTTGTGTAAAAAAGTAAGAATATGAATTGATGGTCAAAATGGGCAAATTGGTTCATAAATTCAAAAACTTTTTTTTGGAATGAGATCCTAAAAAATAGTTATTTATCAAATTAATCCGAGATTACCGCTCAAAATAAATCTTGTCCCATAAAAAACTCTTCGCATTCCGCACAGTAAACTTATGGCTATTTAACCGCGCGGTGATCTATGGTTTACTCACCCTTTCATTTGTGCTTTTACTACTCGAGCCTTTCGTCTTCCTCTGTCTCACAGCCGCCGCCACTTTCAGAGTTAGATTTCGGTTATTTATGTTGCAAGAAGTAGTCCTCCAGTTCATTCTTCTCCCCAAAAGCCCTACTCCACCGCCTCTCTTATCGTAGCCCTCGAGCGCATGCGAGTGAAGCATCTCGTGACCATAAGGATGCCCGGCAACAAGTCGTGGTGCCTCCAAGGGGAAGGAAAAGGAGTGCAAGGTCGCCACCACCACCAGAGATGGGTGGAAACCAAGTAAGTGCTCTGAATCTGACCCTCGTTAATGAGGGTCTTCTGCAGAGCAAAGAAGTCATCCAGTGGCACTCTACCACTAGGGACAAAAGGCCATTCGAAGGAGTCGATGAGATTGTTTTTTTTTCAATACTTCGTCGAGCGAGGATTAGCCCTCCCGACTTCTGACTTTTTTTGTGGGCTGCTCTTTTACTAGGAATCCAGTTGCATCATCTTAATTCCAACTCCACCCTTCATATTTCCATCTTTGTTCAGTTCTATGAAGTATTCTTAAGAATAGAACCGCACTTCGATCTCTTCACCTATCTTTTCCACCTCGAGTCCCAACCCAACGATAAGGTCCCATACGAGGTTCCGAGGCAAGGGATGGAGAAAAAAAATACATCTCGTACAAATTTTTGAGTAGTTTATCAGGGTGCTGAGAGACCGCGGAAGGACCGCGGGAGCCTTAAAATCACGCGCGAGTGGTCCAAAACCTTGCAGGGATGAAAGTCAGATCGCAGAATGGCTTGGTATGATAAAAAAAAATAGAGGGATGCAGGCGTTACTGACGTAGTGGTGATGTTCACGTGTATCGGCAGGCAGATCCAACCACTGTAGAAGCGGGTAAGGTTTGTCTTTGATTATCTTAGAGTCTTAAATCCTTCTCAATTTTCTGCAGAGCCGATTCAGCAGTCAGATGTCGTAGTTCGAGTGAGCCGGGTACTCATGGGCGCTAAGATAGTGCCCTATGTCCCGAATATGTACTCTGTTAAGGACCCTTCAAAGCATGTGAGTATCTGTATTCTTCTGTACTGTATTCTTATCTTGAGTGAAACTAACTCATATGTCCATTGTGTTGCAGCAGGATATGGATGTATATAGAAGTATGCCGCCAGTGCCGGACATCACACGTCTACGGCATCTGGTGCCATCGCGTACCAGGAGCCAGTCTTTCGCTCTTCCTATGATCCAATCAGTACAAATGACGATCAGGACAGCGACGATGGTCGCACCTTGGTTGAAGTGATAAAAGGCTAGGGTAAGAAGACCGCCTAGAAGAGCGAAAGCACTCCTGGTGATGATCTTTTGCCCAGCCATCCGCGTGGACCAAGAGCCACCGCTCGGAAGCGCAAAGCGAGCGCCTCACCAGCTGGGGATGACATCGGAGCGTCCAGGTGAGTGTTTGTCATTGCATTCCGAGTACTTTTTCTGCTTTCGTTTAGACGTTTTCTGAGTGAATTTCCGCCCTTCTTGACCTTTTCCCAGTAGCTCCTCGAACCCCAAACATACCAGGGGTACAGTTGAAGAGAAGACCGGGGATGAGATTGCAAGGGGATAGGGTGTGCTGCATCAAGTGGTACCGCTGAAGCCGCGCCGAAGCGATTGCCGCCCCCAGCTGACCGCGGTTTGATGGTGACCGTCGCGGTTGCCCTGCCGAGGAAGACGCCGCCCTCGACTGGCAAACCTGCGGCGACGAGTGCTCTGGATACTAGAGCAGTGCCCCGAGTGCTTAAGAGAAAAGTTTTATCCAAATATTTCGACAAGCTAGTTCAAATATTCTCTCATAAATACTGGCGGCCAAGCGTGACGACCACTGGCGCCGGAGGAGGAGAAGCAGGGCAGCAGCTGTAAGGCCGGCAGCGAGGCGAGCCATTGCAGCCGTTTCGTTGCAATGGCGGCCTCTCTAGCTATAGCTAGCTAGCTAGTAGCCGGCCGGGGGAGCTGGGGGTGAGGACGGCTAGCTACTTAAAGACGAGCGGGGAGACGAATGCGATCGCCACTCTCTCCTCGCGTAGCACGTGAGTGGAGCCTTTTTTTTTTCTTTCTATTTGTCCTTGGAGAAGATTAATTAGTATTACTTTACATTACTAAGCATGCATGCTGGATTAAATCAATTAATGATGATGTCATATATATTCTTGATTGTGTGATAAAGCATGCACCTTGCTTGACTGATGCAATGTGCAGTCAGTGAGGATTGGAGGTAGGTAGGCATCGATGCAAATCATGACAGCACATCGGGCCGGAGGCAGGCTTAGCTTGTGCGTCAGAAATAGAAGAGTGTTGCACTAGTCAATTTATTTCAGTTAGACGAGCAAGTAAATTAAATTTCAGAAGAGATGCGATAGATTGCCAGTTCCCCCTCTCCTCGTGGAGCACGCGACGTGACTGGACTTCTTTTGCGGTTCTTCCTCGACATCGAGCTTTTGGGCCTGTTTAGATCGGCGGTGTGTAAACGCAAAATTTATTTTGCAAAAGAATCTTACCAATTTGAAGTACTAAATGAAATCTATTTATAAAACTTTTTGCACAGATGGGTTGTAAATCGCGAGACGAATCTAATGATGCTAATTAATCCATGATTAAGCAATAATTAGCGGATGGTTACTGTAGCATCACTGTTGCAAAACATGGATTAAGTAGCCTCATTAGATTCGTCTCGCGATTTACAGCCCATGCATGCAAAAAGTTTTGTAAATAGATTTCATTTAGTAATTCAAATTAGCAAGATTCCTTAAAAAATTTTGCGTTTACGACTTTTTTGCGTTTATGCGCGGGGAACTAAACAGGCCCTTTCTTAGGATAGCAGCTTTCTACGATTCTCGCTGATGCAATCAGTGATCATGCTTTTTTTAAAAAGAAAAGTAATATGAATAACTGACGTGGCCCCTACTGACAACACCACTGCCAACAGGAATAATAGGATGGCTGGTCTATGAATGTAACTCTGATGACTTCATCAATCTTAAAAATTTATGATGACTTCATCAATCTTAAAAATTTATCAGCTCGGTTAAGTATATGTGCATTGTGAGTTTCTGAGTTGTACTGTATAACTAAAAAAACTCTAATAATATCCGTCTACTGTCGACTCAATCAACTATATAATCATGTAGGGTCTGTTTGCAATTCTGCATGTCTGCCGATGCAAATGCAAAGTGGCACTTGGGCCGTTCCTATATATGTCAACTGCAAAGTGCGTGGTGGGCGGGGATTCCTGGGCCGTCGACCTCAGTGACCATGCACTCTTTCAGAGTTTCAGCTCAGTACTCAGCCAATTGATCATATATATATATATATATATATATTATATTATATGATCACCTGGTCCTTATTAATTTCCAAGAGAAGGAACTACGTCTAATGTATCATGCCTCATATGATCAATTATATTGCTCTACAGTATATGCAAGCTGGCAACAAACTAAAGTAAGCTGATGCCAATAAGGCACTGAATGCACGCAGCCGTTTCTTTGTCGCACGCGTCTGGAAATTAAAACCGATCGACCAACCGAGTCTTGGCTGTTGCTGGTGCACCCTGTAATTTGTAATCATCTGAGATCATCAAGAGGCAGGGACGAGCGTGCTAGCTGTTTCGTGTGTGAGCATCGACGTGCTGCTGCGGCAGCGGATGACCAAGCGGACCAAATAAAACTGGCTCCGCTCAGTTCCAGGCAATGAATGAAGGTCCAAGTTAAGGACGAAACAGCAGCTTTCTGTTCTTGCAAGGCACAGCCCGGAACTGAAAGCAAGCTCCTAACAGCCACCACTCACCTCTCTGCTTGTTTCCAATGAAAGCAGAGCTGCTGTTGCTTGCGTAGTCTGTGGTCACCTAGTATGCTTTTTACTTACCTAACTTTTTTTTTTTAAAAAAAATCTCTGCTAACCATCTAACATTACATTTTTCATCGAGATACAAGTTGTACTTGCACAAAAGATATGTAAATTGTTAGCAATTGAGCCAAACCATATAAGCCAACTAATAGCAACAACCTTAAGTAATCATGACTGCTAAATGCCAAAAAAAGGAGAAGTAGCACACCTAGCTATGGGTTTTTGGCTGTCAGTTCAAATTTTGGAACTTTTCTCACCAACAATGGTTCCACTATTGAACAAGCAGTATATACTACTAATATGAGTAGGTGCTTAAGTATGATGTTGAATATAAGTATAAAACAAATCACCGGAACATCTGCAGTATTTGTTGACATGAAATTTTTAAGGATAATGCAATGGTTATACACGAAAACATATGCATATTATCATGTATCTTCCACAGGAAAAGATGCGAGGCTTGGAAGAAATTTTCTATAGTAAGCATATGCCATATTCATGTTAATAAACTAATAATTATTTGTCTAGAACTTTAGGAAACATTAGATGTATAATTTTTTTTAAAAAAAGCTTCAACTCCTAATGCTTTTGCTCAACTGTTCTAATAATTCAATTTTTCCCATTTAACATAATAATTTTGTTGTTTGCGGAGAGTATCACTAACACCTAAGAATTTCACCAAGGACATTCACCTTATCTTTCCCGCATCGGATTTCAATGCTAAAAACAATCTACACCAACTTTCTAATTATTGTAATGTTATCAGGATGCCATTTCTACTTGTACAAAAGGTTGTAAATATGTTGGAGCCTAGTCATACACGCCAACGGACACTAACACATGAAAAAACTGCAGACTACTTAGAGCCAAAGACTATATGCTAACTACTAGTAACGTTAGGTAATCATAACTCTTAAATATAAAAAAGTTGAAAACACTGCTCCTCAATTTTTCCACCATCGGTTCAAATTTCAATCTCCTCGCGCGGACTGGTCTTACCATTATTGAAGGAATATAACTACTAATACTACTTTGTATATTTACATCTACAAAACTCGATAGCACATTAAAATCAAATCGGGCTATGCAACTATTACTACCAAAATTTGATCCTCCCCCAATAATTCATCCAAAGTTTGAAATGAAAGCATCTCTTTGGTACTTGACTCCTTGTCACGCAAGCAAAACAACAGCTCAATTCAAAGTCGCCACCAAAGTTTTCCCAAACCATTGATGGAGGAAACCGTCTTCAACCCAACCAGCCTATTTAATTCACTGTGCCAATGCCACAGTGCTAGCTTTTTACAACTGTGCCCCCCCACACCCCGCTCCTCCAGTCCTCTCCCTGTAATTCATCTGCTTTTCTCTTGTGCATCTGGTTTTTTTCACTCTGCCCTCTCCATCGACCTTCCCCCTTCAAAGAAGAAACAAAACCACCTGATAAGAACGGGTGCGCTCCTGCTCCCCACGGCGGACGCCATGGACGCTTGGGAGGCCACCAAGGTGGTGTTTGACCGGGTGCGTGCGCTGGACCCCGACAACGCCTCCAAGATCATGGGTCTGCTCCTCATACAGGACAACAGCGACAAGGAGCTCATCCGCCTCGCCTTCAGCCCCGAGCACCTCCTCCACGCCTTCGTCACCAGCGCGCGCGCCGAGCTCGCCGCCAAGCCCGCGTCCCCGCCGTCGCCCGTGCTCGGCCCGCTGCAGACCGGCCCACCCCGGGGCGTCCCGAGCCCTGGAAGCGGCGACCATCAGTCGCCGTTCGCCGCCGCCGACCATGTCGGGTATGACGGCGGCGATGCGTTCTACCCCGAGAACGAGTACGACTGCTGGTCCCCGGTGAGCGGCGGCCACCGCCAGAGCTTCTCGCTGGGCGACGCCGAGGTGGCTGCGTGGAGGCCGTGCATGTACTTCGCGCGTGGCAACTGCAGGAACGGCTCCTCCTGCCGGTTCCTGCACGGCCTGCCCGAGGACGACGCGGCGGCGAAGGAGCGTGAGATGGCGGTCATGCGCGCCAAGGCCTTGGCCGCCGCACGGCCGCAGCAGCACATGGCGCCGGCGTTCCCCTTCTCGCCGTCGGCGCCCAACGGCGTCAACCTCAACTTCCTGCTCCACCACCACCAGCAGAACGAGCCACAAAGGTGCCATTTTTACCACCAAAGATTGCATTTTGGTTTCTGTCTTGTGCCCTTTCCTGATTTTGCTTTCCTCTCTCGGGGCGGCGGCGGCGACATGCACAGGTTCCCGGTGCGCTCGCCTCGGATGGACCGCGGCGACCTCATCGCCAGCCCCGCCGCGCGGCAGATCTACCTGACATTCCCGGCCGACTCCACCTTCAGCGAGGAGGATGTGTCCAACTACTTCAGGTACCGAGCACGCCTCCATTATTACCTTCTGTTTTGTTTGCATTGTCTCCTAGTAGTCCAGTAATGGACGAAATCGATTGATCGTGATGCGCCTTTGGTTGCAATCGAGCAGCATGTACGGGCCGGTGCAGGACGTGCGCATCCCCTACCAGCAGAAGCGCATGTTCGGCTTCGTCACCTTCGTCTACGCGGAGAGCGTGAAGATCATCCTGAACAAGGGCAACCCGCATTTCGCGTGCAACGCGCGCGTGCTCGTCAAGCCATACAAGGAGAAGGGCAAGGTCCCCGACAGGTTCAGGTCCGTTGCATCTCCCATCCTGCATTGCACGTTGCTTGTCTCTTGACAGTTTCTGTTTCTAAAGGAACTTTTCTTTTGCTTTCTTTGTTTTTGTTTGGTTGCAGGAAGCTGCAGTACCCGCACCACGGGGACTTCGCCGGCCGCACGTGGCCCACAGGATTGCTTGATTCCAGGGACCCTTTTGATCTGCAGCAGCCGCAGATTGGTCAGTAGTAACCGTCCTATTTTCTGCAATTCTTGCTACATTCCTGTTGCAGATTGCAGGTGTTTCGATATGTTGATTTTGCAATTGTTAGGACCAAGGATGATGCACCGGAACATTGCTAATCACGAGGCGTTTCTGAGGAGGAAGCTCGAAGAGCAGCAGCAGGCGGCCGAGCTACAGCAAGCCATTGAGATGGAGGGACGCCGGTTCATGGGGCTGGAGCTCCTTGACCTCAGGAGCAGGGGTCATCATCTTGCCTCCCCCATGCCTCTGGGACAAGCTGATGGCAAAGGCAGCATCAATGGTAATGGCAATACCGTCCATTTGGAGGATGTCACTATCCAAGGTCAACTTCTTGACCCTCACAGGTTCTTGGCTCTTGCATTGGTGAGGTGCTTGCAGGTTGTGACTTTGAATACATGGTTTATGGTTGTAGATAACAAGCTGAGCAGTACTGGGCTTTCAATGAGTGCGCCTGCAGCTGCTGCTATCTCTACAACTAATGCAGAAGGCAAGCATGAGGAACAGCAGGAAGAGGATGGTGATGCCAGTCCCAAGCAGACGGTCAACCTTGGGGAAGTGGAGAAAAGGGAATCTGGTCCTGTGATAGCAACACGAAATGTCGCTTGTGGCTTCCAAGAAAGGTAAGATTGTTGTTGCGGAGTAAAATGTTTACTAAGGGGTTATTTGGATTCAGTGATTAATTTTTAGTACAGGTCACATCGGATGTTTGGATGTCAATTATAAAACTAATTGCATAAGCTGGTGCTAATTCCGAAATGAATCTATTAAGCCTAATTAATTCATCATTAGCACATATTTACTGTAGCACAATATGGTCAAATCATGGACTAGTTAGCTTATTGGATTCGTATTGTGAATTAGCCTCCATTTATATAATTAATTTTATAATTATACTATATTTAATATTTCTAATTGGTGTTCAAATATGTGATATGATAGAACTAAAATTTAGTAAGAGAGAACCAAACAATCCCTAAATGGGCACTAAGGTCACAAACTATTTCTTTTATGGGAAAGGCGTAGGAAAAAGGTAGCAAAGAGAAATAAGGCAAACCTACATTAACTTTTCCTTTCTTTGGCCATGTTTGGCTGGTTGATATTCGTAGTCCTGCCGCACTTTTCCCACTTTTGTCATTGACTCTCAATTTGCTATGTCGAATAAATTGTTGCAACAACTTATGTATGCTTATAGTTTGGCAAAGAGGTGACAACATGTGATAACTAATCAAGCACGCCATTTGTCTATATGCTTCTATTTATTCTCTGGCTTAAAGATAATGTGCATCTGGCTTAAAAGGAATTGTTAAAGGGGAGGTAGATAGGGTGTTAGGGTGGCTGGTGATAGGTTCTCTTGATTGCAAGTAACAAAAGGGGAAAAGAAAAGCCATGGCAAAGGGTAGGGGAAAGGAGAAAAGAAACTAATGACCACAACTAATGGCTATTGTTAAGCAGTATCACGGTGCAACTTGTTCCCTTTTTTGGGATTTGGTCTTGATCTTTCCAGGATTAATATGTTCCTTGTGTGTTTGAATTGTAGTGGCGTGGTGGATCACATTTTGCCTGAGAGCCCCTTTGCATCTCCCACCAAGGCCTCTATTGATACTCATACAATAGCTCAAAATGGCAAAATCAACATCAGCAGCCCTTTTCATCATGTGGCTTCATCCCTCTTCCCACCTGCATCCACCCTTGAGCTGCCCCCATACAAGTCCTGCTTCTTTCAGGTGCCCAGGTAAAAATTCAGTAACTTAAATCTTTCCTAGTTAGTCTTTACTAAACTACCAAACTTAAAAAGTCTTGCTCATAAGTGTTGGTAATTTCCGCTTATGTAACCTAAGTATCTTGTTGTGGTCGAATTAGTGGAACTTTGGTAGTTTGGGTACGTTGGCGAACCTATTAGTGCTTCATACATAGTGCTTTGAGTTAACCCATTTGAATTAATTGAGGTGTTATGCATAGTTGCATACATGGGCTCGCCTCATAGGAAGGGTTGGGCTAAAACTGGAATTTAGACACGGTTTGTTTCTTATTATTTACAAGAAATTGCAGCAGGGTGTTTAGTTATTGCTATTCATGTGGTAAGAAATATGGTTTACCTATGTTTTTCTTTAGGTTTTCTCCTGGGCATGAAGCGATTGGTATGTGAACATAGAGCAAAAAGGGGGCTCCTTTCCTCTAATCTGGGAGTAAGTATCAACAGCCCTCTCTATCTTTATGAGAGTGCTTGTAAGTCTCTAACAATCAGCTGCTCAATCAATCATGACGCATATAAAACTAGCTTCCGGCCCCTCCTGATGGTTGTTACTTGTTCTAATTGTTTTTATGTGTTGTCTGCAGGGACTATCATGCCCCCATCAAGTGGAGGAAAGGGTTGAAAGCTTTAGCAAATAATAAGTGTATCTTCAGGGGAATCAACAACAACAACAATTAAAGAAACAAGTCTAGGTTGTTTTAGCTCTAGGTCTTTAGTATATGAAGATAGTAGTCCTACAAATAATAGTCTTCTGTTCTGTTAGCTTCCGCCGGTATCAAGAACAAGATCAAAGGTCAATCTCGTATGCTCGTTTGTAGCATGGATCTCAGAATGGTAGAGGTCATTAAAGCGTAGATGGTGTAGTAACAACTAGTCCTGACAGCCAGTTGTATTGAATTGACATGGATGAATACAGACATCCTAAGAAATCATAGGGTAGAGAGGTAGAGGAGTTTTCCTTCAAAAAAAGAGAGGCAGAGGAGTGGACAAATGCAAGACAGACATGGTGCTGGAGCTGCAGAAGGAAAAGTGATGCGATTCGAGGGGTGCTTCTGGGACCAGAGCACTCACGGGTGCAAAAAATCACCTCATGAGAAATTCAGCAGAGACCCGTCACCTGTGTCCTATTTTGCCCATTGCTCTTTGTCATGTATGCTTGCAGTACTCCTTGGGTCTGTGCATCCACCCTTTGCTCTCTTTCGGTACTAGAATAACAGGAGGTGGTAGAGAAAGAAATGGAAAAGTAATTAATTATCTGTCATATTTATCTCGATTCATGCTTTTTTATATTGTGGTTATTAAATACTAAAAGGGTTGTTTTGTTATAGTTTTACCTGAAGAGAACTGCTGCTGCTTTTTTTTTCGCGGGTAGCTGCTGCTTATTCTAAAGGTCATGATTGGAATCCGAAAGATTCACAAGCAGTAAAAAAATGTACATAGAATGTGGAAATCCCTTTTCGAAGCCACGATATCATCGGGCCGGGCGAGTTTACCGTGCGTGGCACGATGTAACTCGATCGATCTGTGCACCTGATGGAATGGTGGCAAGGTGATGCTACATAGGGAAGCCACGAGCGCTGGGAAGTAGTTCCTCTGCAGTACCTCTGTACTACTACTGCAGAGGAGACTCATCCCGAACGCTGGGGTCCGGGACCAAGGAGTGGATGCCGCTGATCAGAGGCTCCCGGTCTAACACACATCTTCTAAAACCACCAAATCAATGCAAGAACTCTCTCTCCACACATCTCAACTGCCTTAGGAAGCAAGTCATCTCCAGAGGGAGGTAGAAATCATGACTATCAATAACCAATAAGAGTAACAGAAGAGTAGGGTTTCCATGACCGAGGACGCGGCTATACGTATAGTTTCACCCTGCAGGGGTTGTACACCAGGACCCACTCAAATCGAAGCCAGCCGGGGATCAGCCGACTGAGCGACGAGACACCGGTCTACTAAACTAGGACTAGGAGCCACGGCACCATCCGGCTTTCCCGGGTCTTAGGCGCATCCTCCCGCAAGAGGTCGCCCCCGGACTGTGAAGTCTCTCTTGCGTCTCAGGGAATGTGAGGTCAGCACCTTCTTCCTCTACGCCGATACTCGATCCTCCTACTGGCTTGGTACCGCACTTGCTAGCCCCGGACCGGGCCAACCCTTATAATGGGTAAGTGGTGTGCACGCTTAAAATAGTCCCTCAAATCATAGTTACTCCCACCCAGTCCTCAAATTGCCGAAGCGAGCATCTTCGTCACATGCGTCTCCATCGTAATAGTCCGCAATTGCACCCATTACGAATGCCCCAACACCTCAACTAAGTATCCAAAAAGTTGTACTGGCCACAAGTACTCTAAAGGGTGTGCCAAGATACATACCCCAAGCCCTCGATCCAAGATCGAGTTAAGTTCGCTCGCTCCAGGCTAAAAGCCCTATTCACCAACTCCTGGGAAGGCTCACGCTAAGACTATCCATCCATTCCCACACATACATATGCAAAGCATAGCAAGGCATCTCATATAATATTCAAGCGTGATAGGATTGCAAGGAGTTCGGGTAAATAAATAAGCTATGCAGGTTCATCTCATAGTAACACACCATAAAGTAGTAACATATCTAACAAGCAATGTCTAATAGGTATTCAGATCGTGGATGGGCGTGAACCTGGCGGCTCTTCGAAATCCTTCTGGGCTTCCGGGTGGTCCTGGCCGTCGGTCAGCTCCTTGTAGTCGGGTCCTATTCGTAAATACGAGTAAGGCAAGGATCAAAATATAAAAGTGCACAAAAGTCACCAAATAAGACCCAAATCACCACAAAACCTACTCTAAAGGATAGTTCATGATTTGAGAAGAATTATGGAACTGGTTTCATAATTTTCGGAGTTCCGGTTGATTTATTATAAATTTTCTAAGGAAAAACCTATTTCTGAAATTAATTGAAAGGATTTCGGAAAAGAAAACACACAACATTGACACGTGGTAGCACCAGAGCGTGCCACACGGCATGCTGACGTCAGCTTGACGTCTGTAGGAGGTCAATACCTGTTGACGTCAGCAGTGGGCCCTGATAACGTCAGCATTGACCGGTCAATGGTCAACGGGTCAGCGGGTCAGGGGGGTCCACTGGTCAGCATCACCTCGAGGCTAACGGGTGGGGCCCTTGGTCAGACTTGGTAAAAGAAAAAGGAAAAAGGGGCTCGGCTCCGGTTTTTAGGCTGAAGGTGATGGGCCGGCTCGATCGGGCCCATCAACTTGGCTTGGCTCGTAGGCCGGCTTGGGCTCACGGGCCGGCTGGGCGTGGGAGGTCGGCCCACGGTTCATTCCCCCCTCTCACTTTCTGATAGAGCGGGCCCAGGGGGCGGCGTCCCTCGCTCCCCCTGACAGGCGGGTTCCGCTTTTCGGTCTCTCATCGGATCTGGTGTGAACCGTGGATCTAGTACGGCTCGGGCCCATGCGGATGTGTGCATGCAGGCTCGTGTGTGGTTGAGTGCGCGGGGGGGTTCGATGGAATGCCCCAACGGGGTGGCCAGACCGTGAACACGATGTCGTGGCCGCGTTCGCATCCAAAAGGTTCGCAGCGAGGCAGGGTAGGTCGTAGGCGAGAGGTACGCGCGGCTAGATCCGGCGGAGGTCCTGCCCACGTGCAGGCTCCTGGCGTCCCGGGACCGCGCGTGTCTGTGGCGCGTGCAGGGCATCGGCGTTCCGGACCCGTGACGCGGCACGACGGCATGAGGCAAGGTGACGGCAGGCGGCAAGGGCGGGTAGAGCGGCTGGGCTCCGGCGAGGAGCGGGGGTAGGATGACAGTGGGATGGTGGAGCAACGGCCATGGCTCGGGTGGCTGGCCGGTGCAAGACGTGAGCACGTGCGCGCGGGCAGCTGGAATCTAGAGTCGCGGCACGGTCGTGACCCGTGCGGTGCTCCGGCAAGCCGGGCCGCAGCGACATCGCGGCTGCAAGGGTGGACGAGGGCGACGGGAAGGTGAAAGGACCTCAAGATGCCTAGAGGGGGGGTGAATAGGCT
Organism: Panicum hallii; assembly: GCF_002211085.1. Taxonomy (NCBI): domain Eukaryota; kingdom Viridiplantae; phylum Streptophyta; class Magnoliopsida; order Poales; family Poaceae; genus Panicum; species Panicum hallii. The sequence goes on along the minus strand of NC_038044.1, from coordinate 716,528 downwards.
AATCTGCAACTTAAAAACACTTTGAACACGGTTAGCAACACAGGTGTCCGGATACTCCGGATATATGTCCGGATACTCCGGATATAGTGTCCAGAGTTTCCGGAGATAATGTCCGGACTATCCGGGTATGAAACAAAATGCTACAAATCAAAGATAGAAATGCTGTAAATTGAATCCAGTAAATTTAGAGGGAGTAGTGGTACCTCTGAAGTGTTTCTCACCAGTTGTCTTACTCCTGAGACTTGTATAATAGTAGATCGCCCTCAAACCCTAAAAAGTTAGTCTCACAAGCAAATAATCACAAATGTAAGCTAGAATTGCGAGAGTGACACAGAATTTGTTTTGCGAAGTTCACTCCCAAAGGAGCTACGTCTCCATTGAGGAAGAATTCAAGAGACGGTGCTCAAGAACTCCTATACTCCTCTCCCAAGGGTGAGACCAACGCTCAAACCCTAGGGTCACTTACTATGAATTTCTCGGAGAGGAATGAAGATTACAAACCAGCTGTGATGCTCACAAATCAATCATGCAACCACAAGCGACGCCTAGCCGTCTAGGAGCTTGGAGCTCCAAGAGTAATAAACTAGAATCCACGGGCTAGACTTGGATGATGTGCTCAAGAGATGAAATTAAGGCTTACTTGCACAATCTTAACTCTTGCAACAATCTCACTTCAAACCCCAAAGAAAATCACTCAAGAATGGAGCAAATGGGGAGTGAGAGGGCTCTCTTTGGCTTTTCAGCAGTTCTGGTCGAATATGAGCAAGAGAGAGAGAATGAGAGGGGGTATGGGGGTATTTATACCCCCTCTCCCAGAAACTAGCCGTTGGGAGAGCGGTACCCGGAAACTCTGGGTATATGTCCGGATACTCCGGACAAAGGAGTCCGGAGACTCCGGACCAGTTGAGTTTTGCAGACCGGTAACAGTAACCCGGATACTCCGGGTATACGTCCGGATGCTCCGGACACTATGTCCGGACATTCCGGATAGAAACCCGGACACTCCGGGTTAGATACAGAGTTTCACATGAAGTCCCCTTTTTATGTGGTAGGATGGTTTCTTATGATTTTTGTGGGTTCTCTTGAGCACAACTACCATATCTACACTAGTGGATCAAAGTTCCCCTTGATAGTACGGCGTTCCTATACTCAATTTCAAAAATAAAATCTAGTCTTTTAGTACACTTGAGAACGCCGCTTTTCATATCCTTTTTGAGGGTTCACGCTTTGCTATATGCTTTGTTTAATCACCTTAAGCACCTGCACACATGCTTAATAACACGATTAAATATACATGTGTTTTGTCATTTATCACCAAAACCCACTTAGGGGCTTAGATATCTTTCAGAAGGTCCCTGCAAGAAAACGGGACGGGTGGTCCTAGGCTTGCTAAGGGAAGGTTCATCGACAGCCGTAGCATGTCGGCAGATGGAGGAAGGACGGGAAAGGGCGGCGGCACTCACCGGTCGGGCTTGCAAGTGAGGGTCTCGGTGCGGTGGCGGGTTGACACAGGCGAGGTGAAGCCGTGCCGTGCCGTGCGGCTGCGTTGGTGTAGGCGTATGCAGGCTCGTCAAAGTTCCCCCGAATGGCGGCGATGGCGGGCCTCCTCCTCCTCCTCGCGCTCCTCCCCCTTGGCTTCTCCCCTTCTCCTTCTCCTTCTCCTCTCTTGCCCGGGTGAAGTGGCGACGGTGGTTGGAGGTGGGGAAAAACCCAGGCGGCTCTAGGGTTTCAGGTCATGGCAGCCTGGGCTCTTCTAGGAGTGCCACTAGGGCTCGATTGGGCACGGATACCGAGGATATGGCTAGCAGGGCTTGGCGCGCGCGAGAGGAATACGTGGCGGCTATCGCGCGGTGCGGCGCTAGGGTTTGGGGCGCAGAGCGGTCAGGGCGAAGTGGAAAGGGGCGCGCAAGCGGATGCGCTCCTTTGTCACGGCGCGAGGGCGGAGCAGCGCGGGGCGAAGTAGGTGACGCGAGCGGGGCAGAGGTGCAGGCACGCGGATGGCGGTCGTTGGGCGATAAAGCGGCGAGGAACAAGAAAGGGGAACGGGGGAGGCACGTCTGACGCGTGGGATCGGGGCGGCAGCGGCAATGGTGAGGAAGGCAAGGGGTCGCACGGCGTGTGTGAGCGGCGGAGCAGCGAGTTGGGTTGGGCCGCAACGTGGGCTGGCTGAGCAGGCCGGAACAGGGCGCAAAGCGGGCCGGGGCGAGCGGCCAACGTGGGCCGTGCGGCTGTGCTGGTGGGGAAAGAAAAGATAGCGCTGGGTTAGGCTGTCTCTACTAGGCCGTGCTGGGACGGGATGGCCAGCTGGGCTGGGTTGGTAGTTTTAGGTTAGATCAGTTTGCTAGGTTTTGAAATTAATTTGAATGGCTCAATTCAAATTAATTTTCACAAAATTTTCAAACCATCCAAACTAAATTCGAATTAACAAGTTCAAAAGAATTTCGAATAACTCCAAATTATTTCACACTAACATTTTATTGGTCCTTAATTAAAAAATATTGAGTTTGAATACTAAGATTTCGAGATAAAGAGAACCCATGCTTATATTTGGAACTAACTAATAGCACATACACGAAAAGTTTTTAAAAACTCACAATTTTGCACAATTATAACATTCCGAAAAAACCCGGGATGTTACACATTTGGTCAGGTGTGGCTTCACCTTCATGCATGTAAGGTCTTGTTGATTGCAAGCACTCAGATCACGCCTCTTCGTCGGTGACCTGGACCTCGACCTCGACGTATCCCTTGGTGGCGAGGTCATGGCGGTACTTGTCCTGGATGCTGCGCACGATCGCATTGTTCGTCCTGACGACCTCGTCGACCCAGGCAGACTGGCGCCGGCGCTCCTCCGATATCGGTTGACTTGGCTGCAGCCTACTCCGCAGCATGGGCTTGGCGGCCAGGACGAACGCCACCTGCTCCGGGGAGACCCTCATCATCACCGTCTTGGTCGTCTTCTTTGTCGACGTGGCTGCTGCCTTCTCCTCCACGATCACCGGCGACGTCTCCTCCATCTTGGGCTTGGCTGGTCCCTCCTCGGTCTCCGTCGTGCTTGTGCTGCTGCACCTCCTCGAGGCTTCCGTCTCTCTGTTGAAGAACGATCGTTGATTACGGTAGAAAACCTCGGATGGTACCCATGCTCTGCTCACCAGACTTAATAATAATATATATATTTTTGCAGGTGGTCGGTTGGAGTTCGAGCCCGACTCCAACTTTTTTTTAGAGGTACGAGCCCGACTCCAAGTCTCCAATGCAACTAGCCACGAAATTACTGTATGGACTCAGGTGGGATATTATCTATCCACACCATGGCCCATGGGCCCCTCTTACCATAAGAGTTTATTATATACATAGTGGCATTTTTTTTTGCATTCTTCCTTGAGATAAAGTCATCACGCTTGTCTCAAAACCAAATGAAATGCTATCACCTTTTGGCCCTACAAGTGCTCTGTTTCTGTTTAGCTCTTCATCGTGCAGAGGAACATCATCTATGAGCACAAGCAGGATATATAGTTTATTTCATTCGTTTTTTCTAAAAAAATAGTTTATTTCATCATATCCATGGTGGTGTATTGTCGATCTTGTAGCCGGCCGGGTTTGAAGATCGAGGAGCTTGGCTTAACGTAGACCCCAATGGCATCAAGAAGCCACCCGGAGCGTCCCCAGAAGCCGACGATGCCGGCGCCGTCCGCAACCGGCAGAGAGAAGAATGGCGTCCCCGCTGCCGCAGTGTTGCCGTACGGCCCGTAGGTCCTGCCGGTGCTGCTGCGGAACGTCAGCGAGGTGATGACAAGATCGGGGACGCCTCCGAAACGCCCGATCGTCCCCTCCACTGCAGTGACATGCTCGCCGGCAGACAGCTTGATCTGCATGCAAGAGCACAAGCAAGTCACTGTGATAGGATATATAGCATTTCCTTGTGGGAGATCGAGCAAGTTGATTACTATACCGTGGCACGATGCAACTCTGCGGATTGGTGGCGGCCCCACGGACCCGCCGTTCGGATTCGGTTGGCTGCTGTTTCATCTCCGGGGAGGGAGTACTCGCAGGCCAAGGAGTGGATGCCACTGATGGAGTGGTGCAAGATGATGCTACGGAGGCGAGGAGCGACGGGGCCGCGCATGTAGAACGGCTGCCCGCCGGATCCACCCCATGGCCCAACGCTGATCACGCCACCAGGCCAAGTATGATTTGTGTGGGCCTTGGGGTTATTAGCAGTGCTAGTATTATCTCGGCCTTGGACAACCGATGGCGACACTGGATGCTTCGGCTGCTTAGTATTAGCTGCCGAGCTTTCATCACGAATGCTGCGGCTCGCCGGAAAGGGCACCCACACCACCTGCTCTACCCTGCTTCCATCCCTGCCTCTGCCTCGCCGTCCTCCAGATCCCCAAATATTCCTGTTGGAATCCCAAAGCTCCTGAAACAAATTAGCAAATCATGAAAACAAAATCAGCTTATTATTTCTCCATATTCCGAATATTAAACGTCAATTAATTAACTGGTATGAAGAAAAGAAGCAGGGAATTAAGCAGAGAGCACAGCTGATGGACGATGAGCAACAAGCAGCAGTTACCTTGGCGAGGTAGGCGAGGGCCCCTCGGATGCTGAAGCTGACGCCGCCGCTGTCCGGCCTCCTCTCGAGCGCACGCCCAAGCTGGATGCCGATGAGGAGAGCACCGGTGTACATGAAGAGGGGCACCACGATGATGAGCAGCACGGCAGCCCCGGAGAGCTTGAGCTTTGCCATTTCCAATTCTCTTCTCTTGGATCGATATGATCGAGCTGGATGCTGGCAGAAGCAACCTGCATATATATCTATACTTGGCGTATGGATTGTATCGATTAATTCACTTTAATTATCATTAACGCCTCTTGTCTGTCAATCAGATGCCGGCCGGTGCAAACACTCTGATGGGGACATCCAAGGAAAGGAAAGGAAACAAGACCTAGGTTAGAACGGCTACGAATACTTATACCTTGGATTCAGCACTCAGTAAACTCGCCCAACGGCGAAAAATGGGTTCACAAATTAGGCATTACGCCTCATTGTCTTCTACTAGGACTTCATTACATGGTTGGACAAGGCAAAAGGTAGTCTAGTCTAGGATATCCATTTGGCAAAAAACCATCACTTTGGCGATCTTGGCTGTGCATTTTTTTTCAGAGGGGGGAACACCACCTTTTATTAAACTTCTAGGAGTACAGAATTACAAATGCCTTCAGGTGGTGAAAGAAACCACACTTGTCTACCTAACTCGCAATAAACAAACCTTCTAGCTAACAGGTGAGCATCTCCATTGGAAGCTCTTCCTTCACGATCTCCTGGACAATGTGCGCATATGTTCCCTTGCTTTCGCCTCTTATACTCCTCACAACATTGATGTGGTCACTTGCCAGCCTGAGCCTCCTGATCGCGAGATCGCTTGCAAGGGCAAGCCCCTCCCTGCAAGCAATCGCTTCCATCGTTTCCGGGTCAGTAATGCCCTGGGTTACCAGCACCGAAGCTCCACCATCCTTTGCTACAGCCGCGCCCTGTATTCTTTGAAATTGCCGCATCCACATTAATCTTAGGATTGTGTCCGCTGGAGGAGGGATCCACCTGGCCACTCGTTGTTTTTTCAATTACGCAGCATAACTCAGACACTCACAGTATACGCACGCTCACCGCTATGAACATATGTACGCAAATTCCACTCTATCAGCATCTTTGAAGACTGAGCCGACGAATCTCTGAGATTGATGAAGTTACTGCATGCGGCTCATTGGCGACGGGAATATTGCCTACCACTGAAAGCATAAAATTATTAAATTTTAAAAAATTTATTTTCACAAAAAATTGAATTCAGAATTTAAGATGCTACTGAGACTGCCACTAGGCTACAGCGCTTTCGCTCTACTTTGATATGAGATGTGCGACAATGTGTGTGTGATGAACATATGGGCTCGGCTTGGACATATCTGTATCTACTCTACGGCCCATCGGCCTACCTGCTGCCTTCGCCCACATCCGCCGCCCATCGCGTCTCTGCCTTGGCCTGCGCCGCTGCTCCCAGACGTGCCCCCAGCCGTCCAAGGCTTTCCGCCGCCGCCATGCTCGGGCATCTCCGGCGATCCCTCCGCGCTTTTCACCGCCTACCCGCCACCGGCCACGCAGCCTGCGATCCCGTCCCTCTCCACCGGTGAGTTTGCCCAGTCCCCTACCATTATTCTGTAACCCCACCTTTTTTTCCCCTTCCTTCAAATCGCCATACCTGTCTCCCAGCAAATCAGTACTGCTACCACTTACCTAGCCGTAGCAGCGGGGTCCAAAGGCCAGTTAACTTCTAATTGGCAAAAGATTGTTGCTTCATGCCGAGGTTGCGCAGCTGTGCCGGACCGCGCTTTGGTTCTGTTTACCTCTTCTTTCACACTACGATACGTCGATACCCCATCTTATTCCCCCGGATGTTGTCAAGTGCTGAATGGATGCCAATGTGACAGTATAGGAGACCGTTGAAACTTCTCCTTTTCTTTATTCTCTCACTCATTCTTGTTTGGAATTTGGGCACTCCTCCAAGTTCTGTAATTCTGGTCCAGCCTAAATGCAACAATTAACTACTTACAACTGATACTTACTACATTTTCAAGTACTAGTTTGTGCACTGATGCCACTGTAGGGGGTTCAGACTGTACATTTTTCAAGTAGTTTTTATCCGATGGCAAGTGTCTATATCGATGATGCTTGAAATTGCATTTCTAAATATTTGATTGCCGAACTATAAATTGCAAGTATTAACTTTTGCATTACCCTTTACTAGCTTCGTAGTTAATGATTCCTTAACGAGACAGTGTTTCATAAACTTTTCCCTTTTATTTACACTGTGCAGGTTCTGGAGTTCGCATATAGTGGTACACACCTCTGCATCTTAACAAAGAATTTGATTTTCCTTAATTCTGTTTAGTCCAGTGTTCTTAAGGTGTTGCCTAGGCGACAAGGTGTACCCATGGCCCCACAGGATGCCTTTTCGCCTTAAGAACCATGGTTTAGTCCTAAACTATTTGCGCCTCTTGCTCATCTATTTAGACTGTATCTGGTTGGCGTAACAAGCATGCTACTAGAGATTTCTCTACTTCCGAAAAAGTTACCAGAGGTCGAGTATATCAGCAAGAGGAGTTAGAATCAACTACACCTGCGAAGGTACCCACAACCACAACAATATCACACCTTTTGGTTTGTATTGAGAATATCTGTATATCTTGTAATTATTTTGTTTGCCAGTCTTTCCTTCTTGTTGTTCACTATTCAGAGATCCTATATTATTTTTATGTGCTCAGCATGTCAAACAACCTAGTAGATATTCAAACCAGATAAAATTCTTCAGTGTTTCTGCTTGGATGCACTGATTCCATAGAATAGTTTATTGCACATTTCCAGTTTGCTTCGATATGACCATTTATGATTCTTGAGGTTGGTAGATTATGTTTAGCTTCAAAACTGTGGCATTATATGAGATGTGGATTACAGAATTTTTCTTTCTTACACAGGATACTGATATAATAATTGATCGCATAAAAAAGAGCACAAGGGAATTGGAACAAGGGCCCATTGGAAAAAATTTGTCTTCAGCGGAGAAAAGAGAATTTGTTGTCAATACTGTATGTACAGATAGTATTCATATCGTTCGTTTACCTTGTACGGGTATATCATATTATGTTTCAAATTCAAATGATGTCGATACACGCACTAATAATGTGTCTACAAAAACATTTTGAAAATTATAAACTGACAATGAAAGATAATTGACAAGAATATTTAGCATGCGTGTAATTCTTTTTTTTTATTTACCAGATTCCAATTGTATGGTACATTTTATAGACAGTTTTCTTTCACCTCCAGGATAATAGATAGTTGTTAGTTCACATCTGCCATGATTTTCTTGATTTCAGTACAAGAAGATATAGCAGCTAATTCGTTATATGATGAGTTGTTCTCCTAGGAATGTAGATTATGCTAGCACATGTTGGCTCTTCTTTGAATGACTAATAGGATTGTATCCTCCATGTATAAAATGGTCAAAGCAGTGTTAATCATTTGGCACTGACCTGGTGCACATATTATAACCTTCATTCTTGTTCAGCATGTATAAAATTACACCACTTGTGCCTATTCAAATTTTTCAAGAAGATTTTTTGTTGTTGCAGTCATTTAGCGGCTATTGCCCAGTGCAACAAAATTAATAAATACAACGTTATCGAACTGCAGCTCCTTGGTCTTGAAGATTCAAGAGAAGTTGTTTACGGCACCCTTGATGCTTGGGTTGCCTTTGAGCAGGATTTTCCTCTTGCTTCACTAAGGCGAGCACTTTCAGCTCTTGAAAAGGAGGAACAGTGGCATAGAATTGTCCAGGTACTGTATCTTCTAAGTTACTTTCAACTGTTTTTGTCTTCTATGCATTCTGAAGTAAATTTCATCTGACTACGTACTCAGGTGATAAAATGGATGCTAAGCAAAGGGCAAGGCAACACAATGGGAACATATGAGCAATTAGTGCGTGCACTTGAGAAGGATAATAGAGCTGAGGAAGCACATGAAATCTGGCAGAAGAAAATAGCCCATGACCTGCATTCAGTTCCTTGGCGTTTCTGTCATCTTATGCTGGCAATCTATTACAGAAATAATAGGCTAGAAAGGCTCGTGAAGGTTTAACCTGAACTCTGTCACTTCTGATTCAGTTTAGATTATGCTTCACCACCTATTTTCATGTGACAACGCAACTTATATGAATGAATCGCCATGCCTTTTCTTTAGCTCTTCAAAGAACTAGAAGCATGTGGTCGTAAACCTCCAAGCAAAGATATTATACGGAAAGTTGAAGATGCATATGAAATGCTTGGACTACTAGAAGAAAAGAATGTGTTGCTTGAAAAATACAAGGATTTATACAACAAGCCATATCGGGGTGATCGAAAGAAAGGCTCCAAATCCAAAAGGACTGAGCGGTTAGTTTCCATTCCTCATGTGAAAAGTTCTTTCAGACGTGTACTATGCCTGTGAAATTTCCATTTGCTTCACATGCAGAACTTAGATCTTTTTAGGAGGATATGTGACAAGCATTATTTAATTGTTGAGTATTCCCCCGAGCTGCATGAACTCAATTTATTTGTTAGGGTACTATAAATCACAACATTATTATTCTGTTCTCAGCGGATGGGAGCGAGATGGAAACATCTGAAAATCTTCAAGTTCACAGTGGCCCTTTAGATGAGAAATCCGCTGCCACCATTAAGTCATGACATGAGGTGATGTGAGGTATGCAGTCGATGAGTTTTAATTTACAGTTATGTTTTTAGAAGTGCTGCTCAGATATTATTGAAGAAGAGTAATTTTCCCCTTGCAAACCCTAAACAGGGTATAGTGGTTATATACATGGGCCTCTATGGACCTCTATACACATGGGCTCAATATACTCCAACACCCCCCCCCCCCCCCCCCCCGCAGTCTGAACAATCGGCGCAGCGGTGTTCAAGACTGGACAAGAAGAGAGTACAAATAGAGTACAAAGGGCAAATACCCCCCCGCAGCCACAACTAGCCACCGGCTACGTTGAGGCTGGATCGAAACTCCGAGAAGGTCGAGGAGGGCAGCCTCTTGGTGAAGATGTCAGCAAATTGGGAGGTAGTCGGGACATGGAGGACTCGAACATTGCCGATTGCGACTCTGTCGCGCACGAAGTGTAGGTCGATCTCCACGTGCTTCGTCCGCTGATGCTGGACGGGGTTGGTGGAGAGATACACGGCGCTGACGTTGTCGCAGTAGACGAGTGTGCTCTTGGCGAGCGGGCTGTGGAGCTCCGCCAAGAGCTGTCGTAGCCAGGACGCCTCCGCTACGCCGTTAGCGACAGCCTGGTACTCCGCCTCGGCACTGGAGCGAGAGACAACCGGCTGCCGCTTGGACGACCAGGAGACCAGGTTGCTGCCCAGGAAGACGGCGTAGCCGGAAGTGGAGCGATGAGTGTCCGGGCAGCCAGCCCAGTCAGCGTCGGTGTAGACCACTAGCTCAACAGAGGACGAGCGGTGAAGTACCAGGCCGAGGTCCACAGTGCTACGGACGTAGCGGAGGAGACGCTTCAGCGCAGCAAGGTGAGACTCCCGGGGATCATGCATATGGAGACAGACCTGCTGGACAGCGTGGGTGAGGTCCGGCCTGGTGAAGGTGAGGTACTGCAAAGCACCAGCCAGACTCCGGTAGGCAGTAGGATCAGCCACCGGATCACCCAGATCAGCGGACAGCTTCGCCTCAGTGTCGACAGGAGTGGAGCAGGGCTTGCAATCAGTCATCCCAGCCCGCTCCAGGATATCGAGTGCGTACTGCCGCTGGTGCATGAGAAGACCAGACGGGCGAGGCTCAACAGTGACGCCCAAGAAGTGGTAGAGCTGACCGAGATCCTTCATAGCAAACTCTTGCTGCAGAGAGGAGATGACACTCTAAAGCAATTGCTGACTAGAGGCTGTGAGCACAATGTCATCAACATAGAGCAGCAAATAGGAAGTCTCATCCCCATGGCGGTAGACGAAGAGAGACGTGTCAGACTTGGCCTCGGTGAACCCCAATGTCAGCAAGAACGTGGCGAACAGAGAGTACCAAGCCCGAGGAGACTGCTTCAGTCCATAGAGAGACTTCTTGAGCCGGCAGACCATATCCGGACGACTCGAATCCACAAATCCCGCTGGCTGAGAGCAGGAGACAAGTCTCTAACAGAATGCCGTGAAGAAACGCATTCTTCACGTCCAGTTGGTGCACAGGCCAAGAGCGCGAGAGCGCAAGCGAGAGGACTGTGCGCACCGTAGCAGGCTTCACGACTGGGCTGAAGGTCTCATCATAGTCCACACCAGGCCGCTGAGTGAACCCCCAGAGAACCCAGCGAGCCTTGTAGCGCTCCAGTGTGCCATCAGCCCGACGCTTATGCGTCCAGATCCACTTGCCAGTCACCACATTGCAACCAGACGGACGCGGCACGAGGTCCCACGTCTGGTTGGCAAGAAGAGCCGCGTACTCCTCTTCCATCGCGCGACGCCAGTGAGGATCCGCCAAGGCGTCGCGGACAGAGGAGGGTACTGGAGAGACACGCGGCTCTCCCTCGGCGGCGGAGAGAGTCGCGGCCTGAGACGCCATCCGCCGAGTCACCATGGGATGGATATGCCGAGGATCCCGATGGATGACTGGCGGGTGGTATGCCTCCGGCTCGGCTCGAGAGGGAGCCGGAGGAGGCGGAGGCGGCGACGGCTCCGGCGTCGGTGTCGTAGGAGCCTCCGGAGCAGGAGGCGGCGCCAGTGTCGGCGCAGAACGACGCAGGTACACCTGCACCGGCTCAGCGTACCGCTGTGGTGTCGGGGTCGGCGCCGAGCGACGCCGGTACACCTGCACCAGCTGGGCGTACCGCGCAGGTGCACGTGAAGGCACCGGGGCCGTGCGTGGCGCAGCGGGAGACACCGGGTCCGCGCGCGGCACGACTGGAGGTCCGGGGACCGCGCGTGGCGCGACCGCGGGCACCGGGCCGCGCTCGGCGCAGCAGGGATCACCGGAAACGGTGCCGGCGTGCCGGGGAAACCTGTAGGAAAAGGACAGACAGGTAACGGTGGCTGAACCACCGGGTCAGTCGGAAACAGAGTCTCCAGCTCGAGGTCAGGAGAAGGTGTAGAGGAGGTAGAGTAGGGGAAATCCGACTCGTCAAAGACGACGTGTCGGGAGATCAGAACGCGGCGAGAGGTGAGGTCAAGGCATCGGTACCCCTTGTGGTCAGGGGAGTACCCGAGGAACAGACAACGAGTCGAGCGGGGCGCCAGCTTGTGAGAAGCGGTGGCGGAGGTGTTAGGATAACACGCACACCCGAAGACCCGAAGGTGGTCGTAGCGAGGAGGGGTACCGAAGAGAGTGTGGTGTGGAGTGGGAGCAGGAGAAGCAGTGGACGGGAGACGGTTGAGCAGGTAGGTGGCGGTGTGGAGGCTCTCAGCTCAGAAGCGCGGGGGCAAAGAGGCCTGGATCAGAAGGGTGCGCACGACGTCGTTCGTCGTGCGAATCATCCGCTCAACCTTGCCGTTCTGAGGAGAGGTATACGGACAAGACATACGCAGCTGAACACCCCGAGACGGGAAGAAGGACCGGGAGGTGGGAGTTATCGAACTCCCGCCCGTTGTCACACTGGACAGCCTTAACTGTGAGGCCGAATTGAGTGGACACCCAGGCAAAGAAGTGGAGGAGGGTGGGGAAGGTCTCAGACTTGGCGCGCAAAGGAAAAGTCCAAGAGTAATGAGAAAAATCATCAACAATGACCAGATAATATTTATAGCCAGACATGCTGAGTACAGGAGATGTCCACAGGTCACAGTGAATCAGATCAAAAGCATGCGCAGCATGCGAAGAAGAAGAAGAAAACGGAAGTCTAACATGACGACCTAACTGGCACGCATGACAGAGGTGCTCAGCAGGAGCCTTAGTACAAGGAGCATCGGTACTACGGCTGAGCTGAGCCAAAACGTCACGGCCGGGGTGACCAAGCCGGCGGTGCCAGGTGGTGGAAGAAGGTGTCACGGCAAAAGCAGCAGACAAAGAAGCCGAAGGCGAGGCAGCGGAAGCAGAAAGCCGAAGGGTGTAAAGGGGCCCCGGGCTGTCACATTGGAGGAGTGGACGCCGGGAAGCCGAATCCTTCACAGTAAGACCAGAGGAGTCAAATTCGATAGAACAGGAGTTGTCAGCAGTAAACTGGCGAATGGAAAGAAGGTTGTGAACCATTCGTGGAGCAACAAGAACATTAGGAAGACGAGGAGCAGAACCCACGGCGGTGACAGGAAGGCAAGACCCATCACCAACCATGATAGAAGAAGGACAAGAGGGGTATGGGGGTCGGATAGAAGAGAGGATACCGGCATCAGGAGTGGTGTGGAACGAGGCCCCCGAGTCGGCGATCCACTCGGTGCTGGCCGGCGGTGTCAGTCCCATGGTGCTAAAGGACTGCGCCAGAGCGGCCTGGTCCCACCCCCCAGGCCAGGTCGGCTGCTGGCTAGGCTGAGCGGGCGGGGTCCAGGACGGCGCGAAGAGAGGAGCAGCACTAGTGAACATGGCCGCCGGCTGGAGCTGAGGACGAAACCCCCCTGCCGGACCCTGGAACAGCCACATCGAGATGCACCCTGACCATGGGTTGCTGAAGGATGGCCAAGGCGTACCTCCAGGGGCAGGGGCAGGGGCAGGAGCGGGAGCCGGGGTTGGCGCGCCCCGACGGCCCCCACCGGTACCGGTACCCCCAGGAGCAGGGCCACCAGTGCCACCACCACCACCCTGTCGCCGGCGATGTCCACGGCCGCCCCCTCCTTCGGTCTGCCCGGCGGGAGCAGCACCAAGGAGGGAGGTGGCAGGAGCAGCGGAGGAGACCGGTGGAGCAGCAACGAGCGCGGTGGGGTTGGGCGAGGAGGATCCGGTCGCGAGACCCCTGGTGATCTCCTCAAGGGCGAGGTCGTCTCGGACCTGCAGGAAGGTGGGAAAGGGCCTCTGGCGGGCGATCCAGCACTTCAGGTGGTCGTAGGTGCTGCTCAGGCCCCGTAGGACATTGAGCACCAAGACCCGATCGGACACCGGATCCCCGAGGTCGTGAAGAGCATTAGCCATGCTCTTCATCCGCCGGCAGTACTCACCGACGGAGAGGTCCCCCTGGACGAAGGTGCGGAAAGTGGCGTCGAGCTGGAGGGCGCGGTACTTGGCGTTGCCGAGGAACTGCCCCTCGAGCGCCACCCAAGCCTGCCGCGTAGTGCCGCTGTGGGTCCTGACGAGGTCCTGAAGATCAAGGGAGATGGTCCTGAAGATCCAGGACATGGCGACGCTGTCGAGACGCAGCCACGCCACGTCCCGCACCTCGATCGGCGAGTCGACGAGGACGTGGTCGTCGAGGGCGTAGCGGCGGAGGGTGAGGAGGACCTGGTCCCGCCAGCGGCCGTAGGAGGAGGACGCGGGGTCGAGGAGGACGGAGACCAGGGCCCTGATGTTCTGGACGCCGGCTGCCTGGAGGTGGAGCTGGGCGACCATGGGGTCGGTCAGGTCGTACCGGGCTCCAGATCCAGCGGGCGGGGCCTGGAAGGAGGAGGAGGTGCCGTGCTCAGGGTCGACGGGCTGGCCGGAGGAGATGCGGAGGTAGCGCTCCGCCTCGGCGACCCGGAGAGCGAGGGCGTCGGCCGTGGCGCGCTCGCGTTCCCAAGCGAGGGCTGCCACACGGACCCACTCCTGGGCCGCCGAAGCCTCCGACTTGGCGGCGAGGAGGGCCGCGGTGAGAGCGGTGTCAGCCTGCTGCCCTCAGAAGGCGGCGGCGGAGAGCGGCGCATCCTCGGGCGCCATCCCGAGTCCAGACCGTGCGACCCCGGGCGCTGCATCGACGACGGACTGCGTGCCCGCAGCGACAGCGGCGCGGTGGGCCACAGCGGCGGCGGCGGGATCGGCGCTCGCGGCCGGCAGCAGCTGCACAGCGGCCTGCAGGGCGGCCGGATCGGCGCCCGCGGCCTGCAACAGCTGCGCAGCGGCAGGGTGGCCGGATCGACGGCGACGCGCGGCTGGGGTCCCGCAGCCCCGGCGCCCGCGCCAGTTGCGGCGGCAGCGGCGGCGTTGGGCTGCAGGGGGCCCAGGGCGGCAGGAAGCTGCTGCCGCGGCCCCTGCGCCGGCGGCGGCCCCTGCGGCGCCTGGAGCAGAGGAGCGGCGGCGCCCGCGGCCGGCACCCCCTCGAGGACCAGCGCGGTGGTGGGAAAACCGGGCGGCGGCGGCCCGGCGCCGGCGGCCCATGTGCCCAGATCGGCGCGAGCGGGAGTAGAGGAGGGAGAGGAAGAGGAGAGGGGAGGGAAGGAGGGGAGGAGGAGGAGGGGCCGGCGGCCGGCCATGGTGGCCGGCAGCGGCGGCGGGCTGGAGGGTGGAGAGAGGAGAGAGAGCAAACCTAGGCTAAAGATACCATGAAGAAGAGTAATTTCCCTTTGCAAACCCTAAACAGGGTATAGTGATTATAACATGGGCCTCTATGGGCCTATATACACATGGGCTCAATATACTCCAATAATTATATCTCCCTTTTCTTGTTCTGCTTCCAGATTCATTACTGATCCACTGACGAGGCTATAAGATGAGGCAAAAACTGGATGCTGCCAGCATTAGTTATCTTATTATATGCTCTCAGTACATGTCTAGCTGATGCAGACAATAGTGGGTGTCCCTTAATTTGGGACATGCCATCTCTCTTTTTTTTCCTGTTGCTGTTGATAGTTTGCAATATTCTGAATTTTATTTTGGTAAACCTGCTTGGGCAAAAGCGAAACATACCATCGCCGCTGACATCAACGGTTACTCTTGGTGTTGTCTAGCCATGGGCCATGGTACAAGGGCATTTGTATTTGCTGAGAAACTGAAAATTTTGGGTTGTTACTAAATGATGAGTACAGGCGCATCCCGTTCTTTTTGGCATGTTCTAGCTGTCTGACTAAGGATGACAGAATCGCCATTATCTCTTATGCACCTGCTGTATAACTTCAATGTTGATTGCTGGCAAAATGGCGTATACATACACCCATTCCGTACAATCCACACTGGGAGTTGAAATTTATTTTTCATGTTAAGCGTTGCTGAAACTCTGAAGGTTAAAGAAAAGCATTCCTGTATCAAAGGAGAACCTGGATAGCTATGATAACAGGTGAAGTGGTAAGCTAAAGCAGGTGGCCATATCTTTGCTTTCACGATGCTTTGGCTTCCTTTTTCCCACCGTGTGACGAAGCAGGCCATCAGAAATCACGGAAACATACAACGGAAACTTTGAAGCTTGCATTTTTGTTGGGCCCAAGCCAACCTGAAGAGCTTTGGATATGGTTATGGGGCTTTTGTCTCAAAGGAAGGCTCTTGATGTACGGCCACCTCTAGTTTTGGCTTTTGACCCTGAGGGTAAAGAGGAAGAAAAGAAAAGAAAAGAGAGGAAATGATGATGGAACATAGTGCCAGGAGTTGAAGTGGTTTACAGGCTCAGTTGATCAGCAGACATGTCTACCCATATTGTTCCCAGCAAGCATGTGCCTTTGGCCCGCTACTCCACTCTTTGTGAATTTGGTGCTAAAAGATGTGCATAATGGAAAGCGAAAGTCAGTAACCGGAAGGCGCATTCTAGCGCTGCATAATGGAGGAGGGCCCGCGAATTCGATTCCTATGTAAAGTGATTTTTTTTCTGAAGAGTTTGTGCGCATGGCAGCTGATATTCTGATGTGGTGGCTTTTGGACATGTTTGCAGTGTCTTGGTCGCTTTGGTCGCCGGCGAACGGTAATACCAAAAATTCTTGCACGAACATGATGGTCGATTTCCTGATGGTTGTGTGTATCAACCCCAAGCCAGTGTCTGGTCTCGGATGTTCTCGGATGTTCTGCTTTGCAGTAGCTTAAACTGTGTCCTTTCCCTGTTTTTTTTTCTTACTGAGATTGTTATTGGAAGTTGGTTCAGTTCCTTTTTGTATTTGGTTGCATTGTTGCAACAGGTACCTCCTCCTATGATGCTGTACAGTTTTGGGTGTTCGGAGGCAACAGTACAAGTATCACGACGAAGTCGATGCTGGTTTTTTTTTTTACTTTATTGCATTGCTCCATTGAAGCTTTAACCAGTCGAGTGGAGTGAGCATTGATTGATTGTGACCTGATGGAAGTGGTATGGTTAATTCTGGCACCAACCTCCAACCATCATGGGTCTGTTTGGTTCATGGGCTTATGCTAGCCTGGTTAGAATATGAAGCCAGACCAACTCAAACCTCTCTACTAATGCATGGTTCATGTTTGGCTCCTTGTATAAGTGAAGCATGGTTTACTTTTGGTGTGTTTGGTTTGCTTGCATAACTAGTGTCCCGTCACCTCCTCCAATCGGTTCAGGGCGTCTCACCACCTCTCCTGCTCTCATCTTCCTCCCTCCGCCGCCTTGTGTCCTCTCCAGTCCCTTCTTCCCGCTCGCCGGACACCCGCCGCCCTCGGGGTCCCCGTCGCCGGCGCCCTCCTTCCTCCGCGCAGCCGAGCCCCTGCCGCCCCGTCCGCTGCCCGCGCGAGCGGGAGCCGTCGCCGGCACGCTCCGCCGCCGAGGGTGAGCTCTGCACCGGCCGTGGGCCGGCGAGCTGCGCCGGCCACTTTTGGGCGCATGATCTTGATTGATATCAAGACACGAGTGCAAGAAAGAAGCCAGGATCCCAGGCCCATCTTTATTTTACTCTAGTACTAGTATATATGCGTTAGTGCGATCTTGCGCTGTGCTGTGCGACTGTGGGCGATACGTACTAGCTTTCGTTCTTTCTTTATTATTTATTATTTTAGAAAGATACAAGAAAGGTGTCTCGTATCTGATTCATATCAAGAAAAATAATTGAAGTCATATCTGATTCATATTATGGAAAATTATTGGAGGTACAAAATAAAACAACGTGAAGAAAATAAAATTACATCGATAGAGTTCTCTAGTTGTCTTTTTCATGCGATTGTTCATCGTCCACAGAAGCTTGAAAATTGTAAGGAAAGGCAGCAAGTGCTGCAAATGCTATCGCCATACAAGACTTTAAAAACCGCAAAAATCACTCGCTGCTTACACCAATATCTATATCTAGCCATCGCTGAAAGAACATCGGCTGGGGAAACATCCCAAGCAACGCAGGCTTGCAATCCTTTACTACCAATATACAAGGTTGAAGAAACCAAATCTTATCGCAGAACAAATTAAAAGAATAAGTTGAAAAAGATAGTCAAACTGCATCTCCTGATTGACACAACAACTGCACAGATCTGGAGAGAACCTTCAGATTTTGCGGAACCAACTCTCACTCGCCCTCGTCGGTGCCAAATCGGATATCGTCGAGGTACAGAGAGGCTGGAAAGATCTTATTTCATAGCGTCATCGTTGCCACCACTTCACCGATATCGTTGAAAAACAAAATATAAAGGAAAACTAAAAGAAGACTAGATCTACGAAAAGCACAGATCCTCGCTCCTCCGCGTACCGGCGAGACCACCGACGGGACAGAGCAGGGACCAGGGGCGGCCTGGCGGCTGCGGCTGTTGCGGCGCGAGAAAACCTTTCCCCAGCCCGCGCTTGTCACGTTATCTCAGGCGGTGCTACGGGGATGGAGACGGACGGGAGGCAGTCAGGCGACTACTAGCTTTCGTTCTGATGCATGCGACACATATGAGGAGATTTGGTTCCAAGATGAAACAATGCAAATGGCTGACAGTCCGATCTGATTCACTTCACCCGCTGGCTGGCAGTGCTAGCTGACACGTGCGCGATGAGGGCAGGATGTTGGTTAATTTGTCACAAGAATGGCCGGGCATGCCATCCGGATCGGCAGCAACCAACCAGTCTATATATAATACTGGATTGCTGCTGTCGTGAACTGTGTACTGTGTCAAGTGCGAGTAGGATATCACACTTATGTCTGATGCAACAGAGAGTAGAGCGCCTGACTGACTGAGACAGACTCTGGCAGGTGCGTCGAGAAGCTGACGTTGTAAGAACTTTGGAACTCTTGCTTCTACGGGTGTTTGGTTCCATGGACTGGTCCATATCATATTGAACGTTTGGTTATTAGAAATATTAAATATAGATTAATTATAAAATTAATAGTATAGGTGGAGGCTAATTTACGAGAATCTATTAAGCATAATTAGTCCATGATTTACAATACAGTGCTACAATAAATATGTACTAATGATGGATTAGTTAGGCTTAGTAGATTCGTCTCATGAATTAGCGTCTATCTATGTAATTATTTTTATAATTATTTTATATTTAATCCTCCTAATTAGCATCCGAAAATTCGATAGGATAAGGATTAAACTTTAGTCCCCGTAGCCAAATACCCCCTAGATCACAGTTCAGTGCTCCTTCAATTTGTTCGGAAAAAAAAGAAGCTGACGTGGTTGATGATATGTGTGCAAATGAAGTATCGTGTTTCTACTCAGATTTGTTTTAGTGTACCGTAGTAGTGGTAGCTTTCTAGTAGACTA